>NC_060119.1:266460664-267085664 GCF_021461395.2 Schistocerca americana | reverse complement strand
CAAATTGTGCGAAGGCTGCCATTAACAACACATGGCAGCGTCTGGAGAGATACCTTGGAAGGGAAATATGGACTTCTCGCGAATAGCGTCGCGCTGTGTTCAGCGATGAATCGCAGTTCTGCATTACCTCGGATGAGCATCGTCGGCCTGTAAGGCGGCGATATGCAGAAAGACCCCATTCTTCCAATGTTTTGGAGAAGTAAGACCTTGTTACTTCTGGCTCATAGTGTGTATGGGTGGGAGAGGGGAGGGGGGGGGGGGAGGGTCATCAGGTATGACTTCCTGTCACGGCCGGTAGTAATTGAAAGAATTGTGACGTTACGTTACGGACACCATGCGCGCTCAAGCGTAACCTCTCGTTCGACAGTATCGTATTTCAACAGAACAATGTTCGTACACCCATGGCCCATGTCTCTATGCTTTGCCTGCGTGATGATGAGGTACTCCAGTGGCCGTCAAGAGCTACAGATCTGTCCCCAGTTGAACATCTGTGGACGTCAACATCGTGGCGCCTGAGAACCATATATACAAAAAAAAATCACTTTTAAACACATGAATGCAAAAATTGTTCGTTTAAATCAGGATACTGGGTTTTAGTAACACCTAGGTGAGGACCCTGCATAGGTTCATGATAAAAATAGAAAATATGGTTCCGGACACCAATTTGGGTTTTATATGTTTGTTATAGAAACAACACACAAATTAACTGATCCACGCCCATATGCATTACTTAGCTGAATGTATGAAGTTTGTGAAGCAGTGGCGAAGACTGGTGGCAGGCGACACAACTGTACTCATGACTCTTGATGTACGAATACTCTATAAAATCTCTTCTTGGCATCGGATTTTCAACATGTTAGAGCCATTAATTGTGCCTTGAATACCAAATACTGGCCAGATCCATATCCTAGGCAAATTCCTTATAATGCAGCTTCCAGTTGCCTCTCGTAGCACCGTCGAGGTGTATCGTGCTAAGGCTAGCCACATACTGCGTGTCGTTCACACAGGGGAGCCGCTCAGTTCGACAGCGAAACCCACCTTTTACATCGCGCCATGTCACTTCTGTTGGGGAGGGACTTCCCTCTAACTTACATGTTACAAATACAAGTGTCCTAAGCATGAACCAGCTTTTAACAAACATACTTTTTTCATAAACATAGTCATATTATAAAAATTTACAATTTCAACATATTATTTTACTTTTTCATATTTATGTCACAAAACTCTAATTTTCTTGCCATACATCGAGGAGTTTTAACACCACAGAATGCACAAGTCATAAATTTCAGATACACAGTTACATAATATAAACCTACGTCTAAACGATATAAGTGTTACAAACCCACTTAATCAACCAGCACCTCCGTTCTTCTGTCACTGTGTTACAGTTACATAATAATCTTCATTTATACCTTCTTTAGTTACTCTGAGAGACTGACGAGCCAAATTCACTGCTCTCAGTCCTCGACAAAGAGCAGCGAAGGAAGGCGACCAGCCCGTTGAGCTACGTTACGTAAAAGCATATCCGAGGAAACCCTGCAAACGAACGCTTGTTATGCAATCTCCTCCCTTTACAATGCTATGGCCACGATTTCATTCCGCTGGAGGAAGGAAATAAAGAACAAAGTGCTGTTTGTAGCGCACCAAGTGGCAGGTATATCAATCAAGTTGCGTAACCACCTCCTGGAGCGACTGTAGGAAATGCTAAATGCAGCTGCATAATGCAGACAATGCGTGAACCATGGGTATCTCCATGAGGCTGAAGTACGATGGGGGCTCCCATATGTTCACAAAGATATAGTGTCATAAGAGTGGAACTGTCAAACTACTGTCACACCGTAGTTAACATTGTATTTTCAACGTATTTACCATCTTATTAAAACAGTGACAGTTATAAGACAGTTGGCTAACTACGTAATATGGATGTCATGTCATTCTAGACATACTTGGCAATGGCGATAAAGGCTGAAACAGTGTGTCATCAATAACGGTTAGTTGGTGCATCTATTCTAACAAACATTTCGTTATCAGACGTATGTTATACTGCTGGCTCTAAAAAATCAAAATTACGACGGCAATGATTTTGTTGTACCCTATGCATAGTACGCAGTTGCCTAAAATGTTTATTTGCCGTGTACCGTTTCATCCCCGGCAAGCCAACGTAAATCAGTGCCAAGAAAACACTAGATGAAAAGAAATTTTGCAAGAGAGTAGTCAAAATTAAGTGCACAGGTGAGCTACCAAGGAAAGAAATATATAAAAAACCAATTACCAAGCTGAGTGATTTGTTGATTGGACGTATTATAAGTGAATCAAGTAGTTTAAACAGAGCAGTGGAGAGGAGGTAGAGCAGCCTAATATAAATCATATTATCGAGAATGTTAAATATGGTAGAAATGCAAAGAGAAAGGTTATCACAAAATAGGGAGGAATGGAGGGCGACATAAAAACAATCAAAACCCTGATGAGAATTTCGATGTTTTCATTAATAAGGTTGTCTAAAAAAACAAATTGTTCACGTGACAATTAAAGGTAACAGCCTATTTTCTCGGAGAGCGAGTGCGTTAATCCTAGTCAAGTTGACTCTGATTTGTTTCTTTTTTATGAAAAACTGCAAGTGGCGTATTATGATTACACCTGATTTCACAAAAGCTCGAAGCACGTTTCGAACGGTGGACCATGGAATATAGAGCTGTCGTGACACAGTCGTTTACTGCTTGCAGATAGCACATTGCGTCCAGTATTCGCAGCCATTGCAACGATAACATCTTGAACAACTTGTAGCGCAATTAGTCGTCGGTCTCTCTCAAGAGCAATTCCCAAATCGCCAGTTAATTCGGATTTCCGAATCATGTTCTTTCACCTTGGTGCGGAAACAGAACCTCACTGTATTCCTTTAATGCGCTGATAGTCGCAAAGAGCAGCAGCGTTATTGCTTTTGTTTTGATAAATCTGTTTTATGAGTAAAGACCTGCTCACATTGTCCAGACCGATGTTGACTGCCTACAGCTGCAACGCACACTGATGTTTGTGTTTCAACCCTACGTCACCGCACCAGTACAGGCGCCTAACGGTCAATCATGATGCTGACACATCTAGCAACGCAAATCGCTCAGTGCATCATCTGAACATAATTTCTATATTACGGTAAATAGCTCTCCATCTGCACTGGCTTAAGTACCGAAATTTTCATTATAACCACCATGTATACTGCCTGACCAGAAAAGTGCAGCACTCTGAAGACACGGTCCGATGTCACCGCAGCTTTGTACACTTACACACCGTCGGAGGGGGCGTAAATAATGAGAGTTGCAATACTGCAACAAGTAGAACGGTCACCAGAGTGCATTAGTGTTGCTCGTGTTTAGTGCTGTTGCCAGCCCTGACAGGGCTTAAAATCAACGAGAGCAGCGTCAGATGTTGAGTGGTCATTGTGAAAGACAGGGAGATGCTGCTTACTCGTATGAGACAGATTTATCAGCGTCTGACAGAGTTTGGAATAGACTTCATAGTTGGGCTGCGTTTGGATCGCTGGTAGAATCGCACAATCTCCATTCGGGGATGACAAAAAATAATAGTATGACATTGATGGCCGCGACTTCCTAACAGGGGAAGCTCGACCACCGAGTTGCAAGTCTTCACTTGACACCACACTGGGCGACTTGCATGTCGATGATGATAAAATGATGATGAAGGTACCACAACACCCAAACCCCGACTGGAGAAAATCTTCGACATGGTCGGTAATCGAATTCAGGACAGCTGCATTGCAGGCAGAGCGCTGACCGCTCAGCTAAGGGGACGCACTCGGATAAGAAAGTGACTCGATGATGGTTTGCTTGGAAAATTGAGGGCAGATATATTCGTCATCAAAGTTCCTGTCGACCACGTCTGACCACCGTAAGCACATCGTAACCTGTTCATATCTGCATCCAATAATATTGCCGTGGAGGGAGCGTAAACTACACATCTGCTCCTGCCATATGAGAACATGCAGTGGACCCCTACAGCATTCTTTATCACCCCCCACCATTGCTCGGATATGGGCAGCAGACAGGCTAGGGAATTACCGGCCCATGCATAGGCTGCCATAAAACACTACAACAGAAACGGCTACGTTTGCAGTGGTGCCGCGATCCGGAAGCGTTGACTGCCGATAAATGACGTCATTGTTTTCAGCGATGAATCGCTGTTCTGGACTTGGGGTTGATTTGGGGAGGAGACCAGACTGCAAGGTCATCGCTCTCATCGGATTAGGGAAGGATGGGGAAGGAAGTCGGCGATGCCCTTTCAAAGGAACCATCCTTGCATTTGCCTGAACCGATTTAGGAAAATCACGGAAAACCTAAATCAGGGTGGCCGAACGTGGAATTGAACCGTCGTCCTTCCGAATGCGAATCCAGCGTGGTAACCGTTGCGCCACCTCGCTCGGTGTGTTCTGCGCTCCCCCGGATAAACATCTTGGACAAGTAATGTTTTAAAGCGATACAGCGGTGTTATCCCTTGCGTCACGGTGTTAGGAGCCACAGCATATGGCTTCAAGTCAGGGCTGGTAATGACTGAGGAAACTCTGATGGGACAATGGTACGTCACGGACATCCGCGTCCTCATCTTGCCTCCGACACGACAGCATCATGGCGCCCTGTCTCTGTAGGACAATGCTGGTCCTCACATGGCACATGTCTCTATGAACTGCTGGGATACTCCCTTGAGAAGCAAGTTGCCCAGATCCGTGCCTGACAGAACATGTGTGGCACCAGCTCGGACGTCAATTCCCTCCCAGTGCCAGCATCCAGGATACAAAGGACCATTTACAACAGTTGTGGGTCAGTGTCAGAGACGAGAAACCATTCCCAAGTGAGTCAGAGCACGCATCCAGGCCAGAAGGGGTGTATCGTCATACTGATAAGTGGTTTTATATTGGCAAATTATTTGTAAATTTGACTCGATGCTGTAATCACTCAAATAACATTACATACCTTTCCAAAACGTTAAGTTTAATGGCCGCGGTGGCCGAACGGTTCTAGGCGCTTCAGTCTGGAACCGCGCGACCGCTACGGTCGCAGGTTCGAATCCTGCCTCAGGCATGGATGTGTGTGATGCCCTTAGGTTAGTTAGGTTTAAGTAGCTCTAAGTTCTAGGGGACTGATGATCTCAGATATTAAGTCCCATTGTGCCCAAAGCCATTTGAACGAATGTAGTTTCCTCATATCCGTCTGGATGCTTCCCTTCTTTTGTCAGGCAGTGTAGATGTAGTTGACAGGCAGCTTGGTGAATCGAAGTTAACGCCTTACGAAAATGTGCACCTACCTAGGCAGGGTACAATGATACTTTCGTAGACTTTTTAGAGATGCTACTCAAAGATGACATCCTCACCAATGGCGATTAAGGCGTAACCTCATAATAAATTGCTCCAAACTGTTTTTAAAAACCTTGCGGATGTCGTTTTTGGTTTAAACCTACATACAAGTGTGCTGGAGGCAAAAGAATACCTTAATTCTCAGAGCAGTTCATTCGAGAGCGCTATAACTCCACTCCTCATCGTGCTTGTGTCCAGTCTGTGAACTGGACTTGAAGGACGCCCATTTTCTATTAATGGTCGTCCTCGTATAACAGCATCAGCTGGTGACTGCTACTTGCAAATTTTGGCTCGCATGTACCCTGATGGCACTGCAAGAGAATTACGTGCTATCTTTTAGAAAACAAATGGCAGGACTTTGTCGACCCAACTGTACTAAAGTGTCTCCGCACGATGAATCCGACGCCCGGGCATCCGTAACAAAACAGTATCGAAATTAGAATTATATTAATACCGTTAGCTGCTCACGGGCGTTGATATATATCAACGAGGACAGGTGAAAATGTGTGTCCGGACCGGGACTCGAACCCGGGACCTCCTGCTTACATGGCAGACGATCTATCCATCTTTTTTTTTTTTTTTTTTTTTTTTTTTATTCGATGTAGTTCTTTGCGTTTGGTCTGGGCGGACGTCACAAGACATCCGTTCACGTTGATAGTTGATTCCTTGACTCAATTTTTTTGTTATAGAGAGCACGCAGCCCTCTGACCGAACACGCTGAGCAACCGTGCCGGCCTCACATTCTCACCTTGTATGTCCGCACACTACATTCATTGTGCCCCACCACAACACACTCATTACTCGTGGAAGACATTCTTGGCTCAAATGGCTCTGAGCACTATGGGACTTAACTTCTGAGGTCATCAGTCCCCTAGAACTCAGAACTACTTAAACTTAACTAACCTAAAGACATCACACACATCCGTGCCCGAGTGAGGATTCGAACCTGCGACCGTAGCGGTCGCACGGTTCCAGACTGTAGCGCCTAGAACCGCTCGGCCACTCCGCGAAGACATTCTTGTTAAGTCCCGTAAGAGTTCGGGGAATATGTGTGCATCCGCACTGAAGAAGAAAGTCATGGCCGGTAGTCCCAGAACTATATACTTACGAGGTGTGGCTAGAAAAAAACCGGACTAGTACTGGTGAAACAATAAAACGAATGCAATAAGGCTGAAAGTCGCGTGGCCTGTCACGTGACTCTCGCTCCGCCAACTGCTCGAGTTTCATCTGCCTCCTGCACTCAGTCTGCCCGTGGCGTCTAAGTAGTTGACGTTTTGTCTGTGCGTCGGAAAATGTTGAGTGTACAGAAAGAACAGCATGTTAACATCAAATTTTGTTTCAAACTAGGAAAATCTGCAAGTGAAACGTTTGTAATGTTACAACAAGTGTACGGCGATGATTGTTTATCGCGAACACAAGTGTTTGAGTGGTTTAAACGATTTAAAGATGGCCGCAAAGACACCAGTGATGACACTCGCACTGGCAGACCATTGTCAGCAAAACCTGATGCAAACATTGAAAAAATCGGTAAACTTGTTCGACAAGATCGCCGTTTAACAATCAGAGCAGTGTCTGAGTTAACAGGAGTTGACAAGGAAAGTGTTAGGCAGATTCTTCATGAAAGTTTCAACATGAACAAAGTGTGTTCAAAAATGGTTCCAAAGTGTCTCACAATTGAACAGAAGGAACGCCGAAGAATGATTTGTTCTGACATCCTGGAAAACATTGAAAGTGATCCCACCTTCTTACAAAATGTTATTACTTGCGATGAATCGTGGTTTTTTACTTACGATCCCGAAACTAAACGCCAATCGATGCATTGGAAAACTCCTGGTTCTCCACGACAAAAAAAAGCACGAACGTCAAAATCGAAATTCAAGGCAATGATGATTGTTTTTTTTGACATCAAAGGGATTGTGTACATTGATTGGGTACCAGAGGGACAAACAGTGAATCAGCATTACTACATTAGCGTTCTGGCTACCCTACGAGAGCGAGTACGGAGAAAACGGAACGATTTGTGGAGAAAAAAGTCATCGATCCTTCACCAAGACAATGCCCCAGCTCACAGTGCGTTGTCAGTGAAGACGTTTTTGGCAAAACACAACATTCCCATCTTAGATCATCCACCCTACTCACCTGATTTGGCCCCCTGTGACTTTTTTCTTTTCCCTAAAGTCAAGTCAGCTTTGAAAGGAACTAGATTTGAGACTGTTGAAGCAGTAAAAGAAAAAGCGACGGAAGTAATGTATGGACTTATCGAAAATGATCTGCAGCATTGCTATGAACAGTGGAAAATTCGTATGGAGCGGTGTATAGACCGAGGAGGAGAGTACATTGAAGGAGATAACATGAAATTGTAAATAATTGTAAGTAAATGTTTTATTCCAGCATCAGTCCGGTTTTTTTCTAGCCGCACCTCGTATATGGATACGGTGTCTGTTCTTTCGGACATGTCCGAGAGAACAGACGCCATATCCATATTAGTACAAAAACAATATCAGCCCCCACAGCACCATTGTGCTCAAAGAAGGTTAGCAAGGAAGCACCTAAGTGAACACCTAGATAAACAGCATTGGGTTCTCTCCACTAACGAATTCAGGATTTGCTACACACCTGATTGTAGTCGTACAAGGGTTGTCCGTAAAATAAGGTTCCCATGGGGCTACAGTCCTGAAAAGAGCTGTTACGGTGGATCCCGTGATTCTGCAGTGGATCTTGGTTCCACCACTCCAAATCCCCTCCATAGTGAGCTGCCTGCGGAGCTCAGTCCTGGCTTAGCAGTCGTACGCGATGGATCTCCCCCTCGCTTCGCTTGCCAGGTGTCAGCTGCGCTCGGTGATCCTTTTCCTGTCTGCAAAAAACATTGCGCCGGCAGAAATCCATTCCCAGCTACGCTAAATCTATGGAGGCAAGAGTATCAGCGTACAATACGTGCGCAAATGGTGGAGAGAGTTCAAGAACGGGCATACTGACGTCCATGATGAGGAGCGTTCCGGACGGCCATCTGTTTCTGACGAAACACTCGCAAAAGTGGAGGCAGCGGTGCTCTCAGATCGAAGAGTGACGGTTCGTGAGCTCTCCGAAATGACCCCTGATGTCAGCAAAACATCTATTGACAAGATTTTGACGGAGTATCTAGGGTATGCTAAGGTTTGCGCGAGGTGGGTGCCAAGAATGTTGACCGAGGACCACAAACGTCAACGCGTTGAAGCGGCCCGAGAACTTCTTCAAGAACACGGAACTCATGGTGAGGAATACCTCGACTCCATCGTCACTGGAGACGAGACTTTGGTGCACTTCCGCACACCCGAATCCAAAGAACAGTCCAAACAATGGAAGCACCCAGAGTTGCCGAGATTGCGAAAATTCAAATAAACGCAAAGTGTCGGCAAAGTGATGGCAACTGTGTTTGGTACAACAATCAGCGCATCCGGGTACTACGAGACACTGCAAAAATTGCACCGTGCAATTCAAAACACGAGGAGGGGTGTGCTGTACAAGGGGATCCGTTTGCATCAGGATGACGCTCGACCGCACACCGGTAAAGCCACCGACGAGCTCAACGCAAATTTTTGGATGGGGTATGGTCAAACACCCACCCCACAGCCCAGACTTAGCCCCAAGTGACTACCATCTCTTCCCTGACATGAAGAAACACCTGGGTGGAACGAATTTCGGCGACAGAGAAGAGCTCGAAGAAGCGGTTCTCAGGTATCTGCGGGGCTTGGTGGCAGATTTTTTTTACTCGGGCATTCAAAAGCTCGTACACCGCATGCAGAAATGTATTGACCTCAGTGGCGACTATGTAGAAAAATAGGTTAAAGTCTGAACTTTCCAAAAATGTACGCATTCATGAAATAAACATGCTTTACACTGTGAAAAATATTGGGAAGCTCATTTCATGGACACCCCTCGTAGATGGGTCAACTAGGAAGCAATGCACGTCTCACTGATTCGGCAGCGAAGCGCGTTTGTTATATTTCGGGCCAGGATCATAAACGGATATAAAACAGCTGTCACAACTATCGAGTCTGGTTTGAGTGTTGTGCTGTACAGGTACAGTGTCCTCTAGTTCTGTCAACATTTGTGTCTTGAGACAATTGTGCAATAATTCACTTTCCTCCAGAAAGCATAAACACTCTTGATGATGGTCTGTTGCATTTACATTAATGAGCCCAATGATCACGCTTAGGACTAGTTGAAAGTTGCAGTACGCCGTAGCAGGCCGGCCGCGGTGACCGAGCGGTTCTAGGCGCTTAAGTACGGAACCACGCGGCTGCTACGGTCGCAGGTTCGAATCCTGCATCGGGCATGGATGTGTGTGATGTCCTTAGATTATTTAGGTTTACCTAGTTCTAAGTCTAGGGGACTGATCACCTCAGATGTTAAGTCCCACAGTGCTTAGAGTTATTTTAACGCCGTGGCAGAAGCCCCTCCCAGCCACTGAATGACATTGTAGAGGCTGACAGGCTGGAGCAGCAACGTCTCTACAGCCTTCTAGACACCAAGCCGAGGAAGATACAAGCATCTTTCAAAACGTGCAGAAAACTACTCCTATAGGAGCACGAAAAAGCGAATACATTCCTTTTTAAAAGACTTTGACAGAAACACAGGAAACCAGCCGCCTCAATCCACATTCCACCTTCCTCATAAAAAATTTTGTCATGTGAACATATTCGTGCTCTTTTAACACGGAATATTCTAAATCCTTTTACTGGGTCTCCCCTTACAATTACGCCTTCATAGTCAGCGTCTCTCTCTGGCTACCACTCTCTGTATATGTCTCCCTCCCACTGTCTCTTTTTTCTCCCATTGATTTTCAGTATATCCCATTGCCACTATCTCCTGTCTGACGTACGCGGTTTCCTTTTGTCTTTCTTTCCCATTGTCGCTATTTCTACCACACCAGGCAAAAATTCTGGGGGGGGGGGGGGGGGGGGAGGAGTCCAACTTATTTTTCCCCTATACTCACGTCTTTAAAATTTAGATCCAAAATGTGTTCTCCCCTACGCCTACGTGTCTGGGAGAGTACAGACCCACCAAGCCTATGTCGGGTCTCAACTCAACTGTATTTTTAATTCCCACTATCTCCTCCCTCTTTTGCTATCCATGCTTCTATCTTCTTACACCTACTTATTGCCACTATCTCTCACTGACCATCAGTATCTCTCTTGGCTTCCACTGCTATTGTATTCCTCCACCCATGTTTCTCTTTCTTTGCCACTTTTTCTCTCCCACCATCACTGTATCCTGTCTCTTTCTCTCCCACTGGTGATGTGTCTTCTCTCTTCCACCGTCACTGAACATTACCATACTCTTTCAGCACAAAAAAAGCGTATGCCAAAATTTTTAGTGAGAAAGGTGGAATGAGGACTGAGGCAGTTGGTTCTCCACGTTTAAAGAGGAACATATTCGCCTTTTTTGTGCTGTTCCTCTGTTTCCCTTCTTTTCCCTGCTCTAGCAGACTGTGCACCTTGTATAAATCGAATTCTATAGCTCAGTAAAGTTTTGATAGTATATATACTTCGACACATTGCTATACTTTAACACATATGATCAGCAGATAAGTATGCATAATATAAGGTCAAGACAAAATGTTTGCTTCACATACTTTCTGGATACTTTGTTCGTCGATCGCTATTCATCGAAAACGCTCAGCTTTAGATTTGTATCTTAAAGTGTAAAATTGTTACTTGTAATATTTTACTGACTTTGCAGTCTTTCCAGTTTTAGATAATTTTTGGAAATCATTTTAAGATCTTTCCAGGTATCTTAAGACAATTTTTAGCCCATTTTTTAGTAATGCAGTATCATTTGGGGCATATTTGTGAAGGTCTGATTATTCAGAGACATCGCGTGGTGATGTTTTATTGGCGCAAAAACACTGACTGAAAACATAATTCGGTGACCTTAGAACCCTTGTCATCTGTTCACTACGTCAGTTAAAATTACATAAATGCCTCAGACTGGATATTACGTACGTATTTTGCGTGCACTAGAAAGGTTAGTTTGAACTTCTGGATCTCGATAACGGATAATGACTTTAGTTATCAATAACATATTGTTCTTCACTACTTAAAGCGCTCTACCAATGCTAGGGCAAGTTTTCGATTCCGCGACTGTAGAAATCATTTGCTTTTGGGTCGAAAAACTCGTCGAGCCGTTTTCGGAGCCCATTTTCATCGGGAAAGGAAGTTTTTTGAAGGTTGTTCGATAGAGAGTGGAAAAGATGAATGAGGACACAAGATCAGGTGGAGAAGGTGGGTGCAGAATGACTTCCCAAGCCTTCTCTTGTATAGTGTTTTTTGCCAGTCTAACAGAATACGGGCGGGCGTAATCATGGTGTAGCTGTGTCTCCTTGGTCGTTATTCTTGAACTGCTTCTGCAAGACGACTCAGATGTTGACAATAAATGTCAGCATGGATGGTTACAATTCAGGGAAGCAATTCGCAGCACACCACCACGCCGTTGTGCCACCGGACGCATAAAATTACCTTTTGTGAATGCGGACATGTCTTTGTATAGCGAGTTGCTGCTTTGTTTAGGCTCAACCATTCATTTCTTTTCCTCGCGTTAGAATAAAGACACCATTCCTCGTCATCAGTAACGATACACGACTGGAATGGTCGGTGTCGTTCACGAATTTTTGAACCTTCCCCGCTGCATGCAAATGTCGCTTGATGGTGGAATGACTGCAGTTCATCACATTTTCCAGTTCTCGAGTACAATGACGTGGATCGTTGTGGATTAATACGTCCAAACGATCTTCGTCAAATCCCGAAGCTCTTCCTGAACGTGGAAGCTCACTAATGTCAAAACGATCTTCCGTAAAACGAGAAAACCATTTTATTGCCATGCTCTGTCCAATGGCGATATCCCCATATACGGCGCAAATGTTTCTGGTTGCCACCGCTGCTGTCACCCCATTATTGATCTTGTAAGATTATGTTGGTAATATTCCGATTTCTCCGCTTGACACTTCTTTTTCTATTGTCCACAGCTCGACTCACTATCTGCAAGTGACACAATATAAATGAAAATCACAGTCAATAAATAAACCCATAACAACCATTATACCAACATGCAAAACAAAAACGCTATGAACTTATGCACCAACGTAATATATGTCACCTGTGGTCCATCCTAAACCCCACCAAATACGAAAGAACAACCGATTTACTCAATTTGCCTGAGCTAGAGGAAATGCGTAATATTTTAATTTTGACCCTGTACTGTCGGATAGTTACAGTGTGCCCGTTCTTCCGATAGATATACAAATGGTTGCTAAGTCAAGGGCTATACACTTGACACCTGTGATTAACAGAATTCTACACATGCCCTCCGGAAATTAACATTTTCGCACGTGGCTTTTTGCAACATACTGGTACATGCACTGTCGTGAACGGATCGACGTACTACGTTAGCAAAAAGGTACTTTCAAAATTGTTATGCCTCCCAAAATTATCAAGCCATTCCTCTATTAACAGCAAATTGGCAATGGTTGCCAGGATAAATCAACTAGTGAAATACACATCTTTAAACATTTTTGAGAAGTTCATTATTTGCCTCAGGTAGAAACTTTTGTCTGACTATATGTAGTCACATCGCGTGACATAGCCTCTAATGAAAATGAGCTTGTACCAAATAATGACGAAGTATTTGCAGAAGAAAGATCTTGTCTTGGTACTTATATATAGCCAGAGATACATGTTTTTCGTTATGTCGAGAACCTTATGAAGGAAAATATAAAAAAATTAAAGCATCTTCAGTGATGAAACCATCAAAAATACGTGTCCGAATTTCCTTCAGAGTTTACGTTGCTTATTTTATTAATGCTTATGCAGCGTGAACCTAATCTCGCATGGCCATTAATGGAATGCATAGTATACTAACTGGTTAAAATGATACTATGTAGATGTGAAGCATGACTGTATGATGGCAGCATCAGAGCAAAAAAGTTCTCTCGATTTTTCGGTGCTGAGGACAGTTTTAACGCTGTGTCTGTTTTTTTTATTTTTTATTTTTTTTATTAGAAGACGTACAATTTATGGCTCAGACACTGGGAACTGGTTCAACGACCTATCTTGATATTCGTGTACATGGGACTCTTCCTTAATATCCTTCTCACTCTGGAATAAAATAGCTGGTCTCAAAGACCGGAAGTCTTCACTTTCGGCCGTTGTCAGCGTTCTGCACGGAATGACTCTAGAGCTCTCACTGCCGCCGGCACGTCGACCTCAATACCCGCTCTCGATTGCCGCCGACAACAGTAATACAGCGGTTCCCTCAGTATTCAACGACTGGAGCAGGAGGGATTTCCAGTAGTTTGCAAATAAATTGAACGCTGTGCCCTACACTTCACTCAAAGTCTACGTTGCTGTCTTGATTGTTTTTCAGCTAATCTCATTCCTGTACGCTCTTTAATGGTTCAGTTAAAGAAATTCTTCCACTGATCCGAAATATTGGTCTTGCAATTAAAAAGTGCAATTACTGATCTCCCAGCATGATGCCAAAGATTGATCATATACTGAACTTTTTGATCATAAAGACAAAGTACATTTACTTTTAGTGAAGCATGTGCATTTGGGCGTTGGTGTTTTGTACCGGGACACGAACAGGGGTACCCGAAAAAAATGGGAAAGAAAAGCAAGAGGAGGCCTACAAATGAAATAGTGGGTCTATTGGAGGTAAGAAAACCAAAATGTAATAAAGTTATCAGGAACTGAGTAGCGCCACGTCATCTTTTCAGGAGAGTCCTGGTTCTATAACCAGCATCATGATCGATATAGCCGTATGTAAGCTCGGAGAAGAACTAAAGTTGGTAGATATGGACCTAGCAACTGGCGTAATGGCATGAGTGCGTATAGCTAATTCGACGTCACGTTTTTTTTTCTGAATCGTTAAAGCTGGTACCTGCGAATCCGCGACGTTACGTGTCAACTAAACAGAGCAAGTTCCCATGTTACCCGCGGGGTCTTGACTCAGTGTTGACCGCCTGCTCCCCTGGGATGCAAATTCTCCAGATCTCTCTGCCGTTGTAAACATCTTGTCACGAGTTTTCAGAGAGATTCGCTGGTAGCTACTACGACTGATGAACCGTGGCACAGAGTTGAAGCAACATGGGGACTCGATGCCCAGCTGGGTTTCAGCTACTGTTCTGCCGGAGCTGTCTGCCCTGCGCGCTTAATTTGCGAGCTGTGTTCCCGCAAATCACCTACAAATTTAATCATGTATTCTTCCTGCTATACAGTATACTGTGATAACACAATGAATTCGAGACGCAGACACATAAATAATTTTCCTTTATTTATTCTATAACTTTCTTTGAAACGATACGCGCCAGTGTGTTACAAACTAGCAACCAATGACAATTGTTAGTGGCACCTGGTAATATTTCAACTTTTGTGTTGTCTGTGCTAAACTGGAATTTTATTTTTCGTATTTTTTAATGACAATTTTTTGGTTATTGTATAAAGCTTCAAATGACAGACAAGTACTCGAAGGTGTACTATGAATTGTTTAATACTTTTTATCCTCTGCCCCTATGGGTAAAGAGCAACTATTCATTGCACAGTCAGGGATTTTTCAGCTAAATGCCAATCGAACTGGCAGTGGGGTAAAGGGAACCCCAACCGTTTAATGCTATAGAGTACTAAACATAAAATTACACTGGAGACACAGTGCGAGAGAGTGGGAGATAGTTTGCGCGCGCGCGCGCGCTCGTGTGTGTGTGTGTGTGTGTGAGAGAGAGAGAGAGAGAGAGAGAGAGAGAGAGAGAGAGAGAGAGAGAGCAGAGGGGGCAGGGGAGAAAGGAGACAATTACGTTGCTTAATTCGACAGTGCATAAATCCAGCAGGACAGATATGTGATTCAAACTTTGTAAAATGCAACACTAAATTTTTCTTTTTAAATTCCAAAATACATATTGTGACTGACTCCGGTGTTTTAATGACCATTTCACCCATCAAAGCTAAAATCATATCTTTAATGAAATACTGAAACTGAGTGAAAGAACTGATTTATCCAGTAATGTGAACTCTGCTGCAGACGATTTCAGTGAGGAGTCTGAATGTCTATGGAGGAATGGCAGCCTATTCTTCCTCAACAAACGAAACCAGAGGACGTAGTGATGTTCGACACTGGGGTTCGGAATGAAGTCGAGGTTGCAGCTCATCTCAAAGGTGTTTCATTGAGTTCCAGTCGGAATTCTGTGTAGGCCAGTCCTTTTCGGGAATGGTGACTCGCAGGTGCTGCTTTATTACAACGTACATTGTCATACTGATACAAGCAAAATCAATTATCTTAAATGGAAAGCACAGTATTTTGTATGGATTAGTTTATTTAGCTAACTGGTTTTCGGCTTACAACATCATCATCAGACTCACTATCGCTGTTAAAGAAGCAAATTTGTAGACAATATTGGAAAAGATGTTGCACATCTAGCGTGAGGCATTTACTCAGAGTAAATGTCATCTTCGACATTGAAGTGATAATACAATTAAAATGTTAAAACTTGAATAGCAAATAAAAATAAAGAGAGCAGACCTAGAAGGACATTAAAATTAAAGTCGATAAACAATGACTATATAGAAATTGAAATTAAATTAGCAATCTCAATCAAATAAAATAAGTACTTGGCAAGAACACTGCAGAATAGCGTGAAGAGGTATTGTATATGGAAAGGGAAACAAAAACAGATTAAAACTGTAACAACAGAATATATGGAGTACATGAGCAATCAAAATAAAATAAATGAAGAAAATGGACGAATAGAAAGGAACAGTCAGTGTATGAAGCATTTAAGAACTGAGAGGGTTAAGGGAAGTTTGGAAGAGAAGCATTGTGCTATGTTTGGTCATTGAGTACTAAACCAGTACTGCAGACCAGATATTTTTGATTCACAGGGAGTCTTATATGTTGAGTTTTTGACCTTTGTTAGCTAAGAGAACGACATGGGACTGATAGCTGTCTCTCTCATTCAGTACATGCTCAGCAAACGTAAAGTCATAATTCTGCAACCTCCAACTGCGTTCAAGTTCAGCCTGCCTAGTTGCCATATCTCTGCCTGGCTGACCAGTATAAAACCTATCACAATCAGGGCAAATAATTTTGTACATCTCACAGCTAGCTAGTAATTGGATCTTGTCTTCGCTATTGAAAATACATTAGTCAAAATGTTATACAGTTTAAATATTGTGAATTTTGATTTTTTTTTTTTTTTTTTTTTTTTTTTTTTTTTTTTTTTTTTTTTTGGGGGTCATCAGTCTACTGACTGATTTGATGCGGCCCGCCACGAATTCCTTTCCTGTGCTAACCTCTTCAACTCAGAGTAGCACTTGCAACCTACGTCATCAATTATTTGCTTGACGTATTCCAATCTCTGTCTTCCTCTACAGTTTTTGCCCTCTACAGCTCCCTCTAGTACCATGGAAGTCATTCCCTCATGTCTTAGCAGATGTCCTATCATCCTGTCCCTTCTCTTTATCAGTGTTTTCCACATATTCCTTTCCTCTCCGATTCTGCGTAGAACCTCCTCATTCCTTACCTTATCAGTCCACCTAATTTTCAACATTCGTCTATAGCACCACATCTCAAATGCTTCGATTCTCTTCTGTTCCGGTTTTCCCACAGTCCATGTTTCACTACCATACAATGCTGTACTCCAGACGTACATCCTCAGAAATTTCTTCCTCAAATTAAGGCCGGTATTTGATATTAGTAGACTTCTCTTGGCCAGAAATGCCTTTTCTGCCATAGCGAGTCTGCTTTTGATGTCCTCCTTCCTCCGTCCGTCATTGGTTATTTTACTGCCTAGGTAGCAGAATTCCTTAACTTCATTGACTTCGTGACCATCAATCCTGATGTTAAGTTTCTCGTTGTTCTCATTTCTACTACTTCTCATTACCTTCGTCTTTCTCCGATTTACTCTCCAACCATACTGTGTACTCATTAGACTGTTCATTCCATTCAGCAGATCATTTAATTCTTCTTCACTTTCACTCAGGATAGCAATGTCATCAGCGAATCGTATCATTGAATTTTGTAGAGGACTACAAACAGCTGTGACAATGCTAGTGCAAACAGATTGTGATTGTCGGTGAGAACTGAAATGTTTGCAGCTAACCGAACTGCACAAAGTAATATGATTTCGAGTTACTACCTCTTTTACAACTTAATAGGCCTATTCTACACCTTATTTTAGATATATGTGACGATGCTGTGCTGATTATATTTATATGTCTTGACGATGCCATTATGACCTTATCACTTTAGGACATGGTGTAGAAAAGGTACGTTTTACCGTATTTTATCTGTACATTTCCCTGGTTGTATGATAATTTATTGTGATACGTACTGCTGTATTGTGTTGAAAGACACACCGCTCACTACGCGTATATATTTGTTTATTGTGGACCTGAGGATGGTCATTACGGACTGAAACCGGTCATCGTCAAAAGAACTGATATTGTGATCAAAGACTGGAATAAAAACATTTGACAGTATTGGATCACTGTTCGTATTCGCGACTATGCCGCAGTTGGTGAAAGTAAATACTAACAACCCCATCGCACCTCCCTCAGATTTAGTTATAATTTGGCACAGTGGATAGGCCTTGAAAAACTGAACACAGATCAATCGAGAAAACAGGAAGAAGTTGTATGGAACTATGAAAAAATAAGCAAAATAAACAAACTGAGTAGTCCATCGGCAACATAGGCAATATAAAGAAGAATGTAAGCGCATGGTCGCCGTGGTCCCGTGGTCAGCGTGAGCAGCTGCGGAGGGAGAGGTCCTTGTTTCAAGTCTTCACTCTAGCGAAAATTTTACTTTCTTTATTTTTGCAAAGTTATGATCTGTCCGTTCGTTCATTGACGTCTCTGTTCACTGTAACAAGTTTAGTGTCTGTGTTTTGCGACCGCACCGCAAAACCGTGCGATTAGTAGACGAATGGACGTGCCTCTGCAATGGGAACCGAAAACATTTGATCCAGTAAAACACGTCTTATATATTCCATACGACACTGGTGACGGCATGTGCGTCACATGACAGAAATACGTTGTGGACCCACCTAACTTGCACACTTGGCGAATGGGTAAAAAGATTCTTCTACCTTGCCCGATTTGGGTTTTCTTGTGGATGTGATAATCACTCCCAAAAAAGTGATGAAAACATAAGAGTGTGTCACATAAACTGCAACAAATGAATGCAACAGTTTCACAGTCGCACAGTTTCCTCTGTGCTCTCTCAAAACATATGTTTTTAACGTTTTCAATTTTTTCCGTGTGTAGACCTGTATATGTCCAAGGAAATCTGAACATGTCCTGGAATTTTGGAGAGCGAAGTTGATTATGTTTGAGTGCCTGAACTCTGATAATTGCCTGAAAATAAAAATTTTCAGTTGATGGAAGACTTGAACGAAGGACCTCTCGATCCGCAGCTGCTCACGCTAACCACGGGACCACGGCGCTACTGAGCTCACATCATTCAAAAAGTTGCCTATCTCGCACATGGACTACTCAGTTTGTATATGTTGATTATTTTTTCATAGTTACACACAACTTCTTCCTGTTTTCTCGACTGATCTGTGTTCAGTTTTTCAAGGCCTATCCACTGTGCCAACTTATAACCAAATCTGAGGGGGGTGCGATGTGGAGGTTCCCTTGTAAGTCTAACTGGATTATGACAAAAAGAATCCAACGGAAGATATAATTATTGTCTGGAGAATCATTCACTGAGGAAGAGGACTATGTATCTATCGTAATTTCCTGGCTGATGGAGCCACAGTAATTACTCTGCCAGCGTCACTGAATCGCTGCTGATATGACAACGCATCGTCTACAAAAAGATAAGCTGCAACGTCAAGCGCTCTCTCCCTATAAAGACGCAAAGAATTTCCTGTAGTTTTAGACGTAATTTCTTCCTCTTCTGAGACAAACTTTTCTCAATATTTGCTTTCCTTAGAAGCAAATGTAATTTCAATGAAGCGTGTTTACTGTCCGTGTTGACATTTTTGAGCCACCGTTAATAGTATTTTTGCTCTTTACTACCAGGATTTTATTAATTTATTTTATTGCAGTTGTTATTGCATGTCTTTTACATATTCTTTTGAAGGGATGTACTTTCATGGATGTGTTTAGAGTTTTATCAGCTGAATTTACTTTTTTATTGTGGTATGTGGCAGCCAGCGTAAATTGTGGCGTCCGCCATTAAATTCTGAATGACGCTCAGTCGCAGTTAGGCGGCTCTTCCGCTACTGGTGCAAGACACGTTATAGGGGGGGGGGGGGGCGATTTTTAAATCTGGCAGATGACAGCAACGTAAATGTTGTTTACGATGGTCACTCCAAAAGAAGCGCACACTATTTTTTTCAAATACATCCTTTATTCTACATGTTCGAAAGTTTTACAGTGTGTAGATACATCCTTTAGGAACAATATTTTCATTTCTCCACATAATTTCCATTCCTCTCAACTGCCTTACGCCATTTTGGAACCATCGTCTGTATACCTGCACCGTAAAATTCTGGACCAACCTGTTGGAACCACTGTTTGCAGCGTGCACAAACCTTGTTCCACAAAGAGAGTCTTTCAGTTTCCCAAAGAGATGATAGTCACATGGAGTCACGTCAGGACTGTAAGGGGGGTGTTTCAGTGTTGTCCATCCGAGTTTTGTGATCGCTTCCATGGTTTCAAAATTTATGAGCCACTGTCAATATCCTGTGAACCCACCTGGCACAAACCTTTTTTAACGCCAACACGTTCAGTATTCTGCAAACACTTCCTTCCCCTAACCCAACGTAGCGTGACAATTCGTTCACTGTGATGCGTCTGTCAGCAGTCACCAATTCGTTAACTCTCTGCACATTGTCTGGAGTGTGTGCAGTACGAAACCTGCCGCTGCGAGGACAATCCTCAATATTGCCGTGCCCGCTTTCACCAAGCAACCTGCTTGCCCGCCGACTAACTGTACAGCGATCGACAGCAGCATCTCTATACACCTTTTTCAACCTCTTGTGGATGTTTCCCACTGTCTCGTTTCCACAGCACAGGAATTCTATGACAGCACGTTGCTTCTGACGAACGTCAAGTGCAGAAGCCACCTTAAAGACATGCTACGACGGAGCCACTAAGGGGAATAGGTTGAACTAAGTTTGAAAAAAAGCGGGAAGGATGTATCTACACACCGTAAAACTTTCACACATGCCGGATCAAAACTATATTTTTACAAAAATATTGTGCATTTCTTTTGGAGTGACCCTCGTACAATCAATAAGACGTCGTATTACAGCGTTCTCAAGAACAAGTGCCAGTTTATTTGGCTCTTACAGTCAAAACTGAACAATATTACAGCCATTTCCTTAATTATTTACGATAGTTTTCGTGTTTTATATTCTTTTGGTGTTTGTTGCCAAACTCTGACGTGCTTACTTTCGTTAGGTTTGAAAGTGAATCGGGTTCTTTTGAGTTTCAATAATACGTAAAGAAGGTCTCTGAGAACCGTTTTCTTCACATATCGCTCATTTCGTGGCTGGATTAGGAAACATAGCACGTTATGGCTTAATTTAATTACAATACTGAGTCATTTTCTTCACATACTGTAGACAGTAATATACACTCGTATTTTGTTTCACATAGACTGAGTCTCTAAGACGAACTTCATTTGGAGTTGTTCGCAAATAAGGCCTTTTTATTAGACTGTTATATCTTACGACAGTATAATGTTGTTATGTGGCTGCTTCTCATTGTAAATCGCGCACTTCGAACGTGCAGCTGAATCCACGTACACGTACACGTACATTTCTGTGGTGATAATGGACAAACTCCACTGGTTTCACTATCATCCTTACGACAGATGCTTGAAGTATCACTATAATGTTACTGTTGTTATTTAATGAAATGAAAAAACTGTGTGTGGCCGCCTTGAAAAAGTCCTGATTCAGTAAGTGGGCAGTAACCTGCTAAACGTAGAATTTTCGTTTCTGCGATAATAATCATAAACAGGACGACGAACCGTATCCTCAATAACTGAATCTGTATTGGTAATGCTCTTATCCATAGAACGTTTCTTTCCCACCACCTTCAAGCTTCGATGTCTTCCATCTTCCTTTTATTTCTCGAACATTTCCTCGCGTGTCTTAGCAATAGTGTTTTGGTTTATGTTCAAAGCTGCGGCATTTATATCGATTATGTTGTTAGGTGACAGCAGTGTGCCACCATTAGGTTTTACAGTCTCAAAGTAGGCACACAACGCCCAAATCAATTCTCTCAACTGATCTCAAACGGCAATGCCTTGACCAAGAGAATGACGCTCAACTTTTCTACTGATAACTTTCGGCGAACTTCTTTGTGAAACTTTCAGTACCACATGACAAATAACGGTAAGAACAGATAAAATAACTCATGGGACAGTAGAAACGACAACAAACAAAATAAAATAGTGTAGCGATTACACAGGACAGCAAGCTGCCTAAAACACAAAACCGTGCAGGCACGAAGTATTTTGGTAGTAGCGTGAAGGTTTGGCAACTTCGGGTGCTTCCTGCTGCTACAATCGTGGGATTAGCCGTATACTGTCTGTGCCTTAGTGGGGCCTTACCCCTACTACCACCGTCGTAGCTGTCAATCCTAGAGTAATTCTGAACAGACTAGTCCAAGTTCGAAGTCACTGAGCTCTGCTGACTCACCTATTCCTCTATTACTGCTTGTCACCTGACAACAGAATACTCCTCGCCTACATTTCTTCTAGCGGGTTCGCCTCTCATGACATCTGGTGGTCAATTCCGGATTGCACGGGGGTGTCAGGACATTTTTGATCAGATAATGCACAGTACTCGCAGGCTACTACGTGTGCTTGAAATAATTCTGTTGTAACTCGACGATGTGTGACCGATTAGCCTACGATCAATTAACATCAAAAAGTCAACGGCCACGTTAAAATGTTCGCGATAATTTAGTGACTGCCACCCTTCCTAGCATTGCAGTTGTAATGGTAAGTAGCATATTTGTTGATAGATGTCTTCGTATTCTGAGAGCAGCTACGGTTTGTAACACCATAGCTTAGACACTACGTACTTTTTGTTGATTCATTTAGCTTTCTATTTTGTTCAACATCCCATCTTTGAACTTCTGTAATTAGTGTACGATTAATTCGATGCTGTAATGAAGTGTAATCTCTGTAATATGAGCAAATAATCTTTTGTCTTCCTCATATAATCTCTTTGGTTATCTTTAAAGTAAAATAATTTTATTTAAATAATTTTGTGTAGAGTACCAATATATACAATTGTTCTGTTTTATTTAAAATGTTTGTTTGCTGTTATCTAAACTGCTGACCTTTACTTAGGGTTCTTAGTTATTTTGTATGTAAAAGGTGTTGTGGTTCCCCTCAGGAACGGAACTGTGCAGCGCGCGCAAATTGTTGTTGGCCTAGGTAGAAAAGGTGGAACCAAGATTCAGTTGCCGACGAGGTACCAAACTGTCAACTGCTCATGTAAAAGGTCTGTGTTGTGCTGATTTCGAGAGAGGCTTTCCGGACGCTTTCCAATGCCTCGGATGGATGTATAAAGAGCTGGAACTATTCTGGAATTGGTATTTACCATCGCCAACAAGATATGACAGAGTCCAGCAATTCTACCTGCAAATCCACCTACCGACATGCAATCGCCACCACATTGCGCAATCACTGTAATGGAACACTATAGTAATGTACAGTGAAGGATCAGCTCATAGAATGTTATAGTGTACCCAAGTATAAGGTAAAATTTGACTGAATTCTTGTACCTACCGTGATTTATCCTCAGTCACATATCCACTTAGGGTCGCTCCGACGCTAAAGTGTTTAGCGAGTGTCCTTTATTGAAGGCATATTAAAATTAATATGGCAATAGAATGTGCTAAAATTGATACTGTATGTTGAAAAGATGTTACAAATATCTCAAATTTGTCTTTCACTGCAATTAAAGTTTAGATCTGCAACTGTTGAGAGTTATATGTTCATGCTTGCTAAGTACTTGTTTCTCTAGTGTATTGAAAGTGTGCTTAGTTTGCTCTGCTACAGTGGTCAAGATTAAGGGTCCCCCTCCAATGAAAGTAGTTCAAATGCACAAAGTTACTTAATTATAGAAAGTTTTAATTTCTCTTGCTATTTAAGTCAAATTCTGTACAATATTGTGTTCCTCTTGTATATTGGAAGTGCATACTAATAGTGTAAAAGGATCCACAGTTTATCCTTTATGCTCATGATAAATAACAATTAATAGAAAGACCACTATATATGAAAACAGTAACTTCTTTATTCAAAATTCAGTGAGAAATTGTTTGTTTCATTCTAAAAAGGAAAGTATTTAGCTGAGAGAGACTTAATCTATGATCAGTTCATAATTTTGCAGTTAACTACATTTACAATTTTCAGTCATATAGGAAAATGTTTGAAAAGTAATACTGAATCTATGTCCAATTTATGATTCTACAGTGAATATTAAGAGTAACGTTATTGAGACCATTCAGTTTGACTAAGCCCTCAAGATAATAGTGTGTTTGTTATCTGTTATATTTATGCAAATAGTTGTTCTCATCTGGTTCCTCCAACCTTAACGTGAACGTATTGTATTCAGGTGCCAGAGTTGATTGCACTGACGTGTGGCAAAGTATATGTTGTTTTTGTCCGTTAAAGTTACTCTTTCAGATGGTTCACATGGCTCTGAGCACTATGGGACTTAACATCTGTGGTCATCAGTCCCCTAGAACTTAGAACTACTTAAACCTAACTAACCTAAGGACAGCACACACATCCATGTCCGAGGCAGGATTGGAACCTGCGACCGTAGCGGTCTGGCGGTTCCGGACTGAAGCGCCTAGAACCGCTCGGCCACACTGGCCGGCCTTGAAAGTTACTCATATCTGTTTTCTTGAACAAGAATGTCAATCATTCTCTTGCCTAATTAGGCTGGCGACCGTTTTCTTTATTCTTTGAACAGTGTAGATAGGTAAAATATTGTTTGCTACTGTTTAAATATTTACGTAATTTTGACTTTCACTTCTGATAAGCCACCTCCGTTAGGTACAACACGGTCAACATAACAAAATTCCTCTCAGAGGGTAACACTGCTCAGCTTCTTTATACTGTAATTGCTTGAATAAAAAAAATTATTTCAATATACGAACTGCCGCCAGCTTTAGGGTTATGGTATAGCAGTAGCAGACTGTAGTGTTATAAGTTGTCCGCGATTTTATCCGTGGAGACGATGCGCCTGCCAGTGACGGCAGTAGCGGCACAGTAGAAGGCGATACAGTGCCTGCGGCGGCGGCGGCGCCCCTGTTGGCAGGCAGCACGCAGGCGGGCAGACACGTGCCGGCGCTATCGAGAGCAGCACCGCGGGCTGCCTCGCCGACCCCTGATTGCGAGTCGCCCTAATGAGGCAGCACAGCACAGCAGGGCAGAACAGAACGGCAGGGCGGAGCGGGGCAAAGCCACCGGCCTCAGCACGCGACCTTCCGGCCACCAGCTGCCGGCATAACACCGTCACGAGACCTGCTCCCACTTGAGCGTGCTCGCCGTGCCCGGTAGCAGCAGCTAGTACTACATAACCTCATTCCGAGACCTGTGTCGCTCCCTCCAATGCGAGAACTTGTACAACTGAGATTTACCTTTTGTTCGCATGCAAACATTAGAGCACCCAAGAGAGTGAACAAGTACATCTGCATATTCAAGGTACTGAATCAAAGAGGGTCCGCCTTTTTGGGAGTAAATTTATAGTTTTGACGATTAAACAAGAAAACCTCAACAGTATAATTACATATTTTCAGTGCTATGGGCGATTTCGTTACATACTGTGGACCAAAAGTATCCGGAAACCTGGCTGAAAATGACTTACAAGTTCGTTGCGCCCTCAGTCGGTAATGCTGGAATTCAATATGGAGTTGGCCCACCCTTAGCCATGATTACGGCTGCCATTCTCGCACGTATACGATCAATAAGGTGTTGGAAGGTTTCTTGGGGAATGGCTGTACTGCACCGAGGAGAGGTATCGCTGTCGGTTGGTGAGGCCTGTCACGAAATCGGTGTTCCAAAATATTCGGAAGCTGTTCTATAGGATTCAGTCAGGACTGTGTCAGGCCAGTCCATTAAGGGATATTATTGTGCCGGCCTCGGTGGCCGAGTGGCCGAGCGGTTCTAGGCGCTTCAGTCCGGAACCGCGCGACTGCTACCGTCGCAGGTTCGAATCCTGCTTCAGGCATGGATGTGTGTGATGTCCTTAGGTTAGTTATGTTTAATTAGTTCTAAGTTCTAGGGGACTGATGACCTCTGTTGTTAAGTCCCATAGTGCTCAGAGCCATTTGAACCATTTTTTTGATGTGATTGACGTATAACCACTCCGCCACAGGCCGTGCTCAATCGTGTTGAAAGATGCAATCGGCATCCCCGCATTGCTCTTCAACAGTGGGAAGCAAGAAGGTGCTTAAAACATCAGTGTCGGCCTATGCTGTGATAGTGCCACGCAAAACAACAACAGGTGCAAGCCCCCTCCATGGAATACACGACCACACCATAACATCGCCTCCGAATTTTACTGTTGGCGCTATACAAGCTGGCAGAAGACGTTCACCGGCGGCTGGTCCCGTTGGAGGTTCGAGTCCTCCCTCGGTCATGGGTGTATGTGTTTGTCCTTAGGATAATATAGGTTAAGTAGTGTGTAAGCTTAGGGATTGATGACCTTAGCAGTTAAGTCCCGTAAGATTTCACATACATTTGAACATTTTTGAATCCTGATGTAGTTTGGAATTCCTGTGTGATGATCTGCCTATTACACATTACGAGCCTCTTCAACAGTCGGCCTGTCTCAGTCAGTCAACAGACGAGGTCGGCCTCTATGCTTTCCTGCTCCAGGTGCCCCTTAACGTTTCCACTTCCCTATCACATCCGAAACAGTGTACCTAGGGATGTTTAGGAGTGTGAAAACCTCGCGTACAGGCGTATGACACAAGTGACACCCAATCACCTGACCCTGTTCGAAGTCCGTGAGTTCCGCAGAGCGCCCCATTCTGCTCTCTCACGATGTCTAATAACTACTGAGGTCGCTGATGTGGCGTACCTGGCAGTAGCTGGCAGCACTATGCACCTGATATGAAAAACGTATGTTTTTGGTGGTGTCCAGATACTTTTGATCGCATAGTGTGTATAGATATATATAATTTGCAATAGTTTGCTATACTACAATTTGTCGTAGTTTTGTACCAGCTTTCCAAAAGCTTCCTCACAGAACGCAGCCGCCTGTGCTTTCAGCCACTTCTTTACGCTGGTCTGCTATTCGTTGTCTGTGGCAAAATGTTGTCTTCATAGCCAGCTGTTCATGTGAGCAGAAATGAACACCAGAGGGAGCCAAGTCCGGGCTGTATGGGGCTGATCACATACTTCCCATCGAAAACGCTGCAGAGGCGTCTTCATTGCCCCTGCTGTGTGTGGCCAAGAATTGTCTTGAAAAAGGAAAATCATGAAAGGTACGTTGCATGGCGTCGAATGAAATCAAGTGAAACCTGGCAGCGAGCACCGATACCTCGCGGGAGACACTATCGTTCTGGCCATCTTTATGTGCTCACTCTGTGCTCAGAACTAAAACGAGCGACGTGATGCGGTCGACGGGCAGACTAGAGACACTGCCAATATATCTGTGCAGAGCTTTATCGGATTTTCACTGTCGTTTCCCTTTCGCGACCTGTCGAACCTTACTTTCCGAATGGCTCTCGTATACATACATACACACACAGATATGTAGGTTTAGCAATATGTTACATCATATTTAGTTGTTTAATTTACATAATTATGGAGTTTACTTTTTTTTGCATTATGTGTGCCGCTTAGCTGCCAACAGCTAAACACAGTTTAACACTGGCGTGTTAGGGAAACGTCTGAACTGAATTATCGTTTAGAATTTTGCTTAAAAATGACACACGACCTTTGTATGGCTTACCATTGTTGTATCCGGTTTTTGCTTTCCCCTCAATTGCACTTGTTTTTATTTGCCTTCCAAACATTTACTTCTTGTTGTTTCTTATTTGAATAGCTCTGTGGTCATCAGCAAAAATTTGAGAGGCGTTGGTATAGAGAACTATTCCGGAGAGGTTTGTTATTTACAATCCTCCATACTGACGCCTCAGGAATTTTTACTAATGCCCGATGGTCAGTTTAAATATAAAAACAACAATAATATGTCTGGAAGGCAAATAATAAATACCAGCTCAGATGAGAACACGTCAAATACAGCAATATTAAGCTAAAAAAGGGTATCTGTGATGTTTTTACCAGAATATGTAACTTTAATGATTAAGTTCTTATCGAAAATTCAATTCAGACATTGCCCCACTCAGCGTGCCACAAGTGTGGTGAAACATCTTTCGGCATAAAACAAAAAGAAATGTGTTATTACAAAATTAATTCATTATTATTTTCATGCAAGCACGGTAACAGAGCTTAAATTCCAACATGACTGCATTTGTACATATTCTACTTGCGCCGATATACTAATCTCTCCTAGCCTGTCAGCTCATTGTCACACGCGAAAGTCATAAAGTAAGAAGATCATAAATTTCGATTTTTTCCTAAAATTTATCGTTGAGTTGAAAACTGATGTTATTGTGAATTGATAACAAGCGGACATGAAATACTTTAAAACTATGGTACTATCTGCGAACTCAAATATCGAACGATTTTTAAATTGCACATGGATTGAGGGCGTCAGCAGCGAAGGTGTATAAGTACTCTTCTCGTAGGTTGAAAACTAAAGTCAAAGTTCACAAGGTTTCAGAATTTTCTTGAGATTGGAAAACGGGATTTCAAATTTGTTTTCTGAGTATTAGACATTTTCTGTTTGCATATTACAATGGCAGCTTAATATAAATGGTCTGTTTTCTATCGCAATTCGTGAAAGTTTGAATGCACTTGTAGCCTTTTTCCTCCAGAATACTGCGAATTAAGCAGAATGTGATTTTTTTTCTGTAATTCTCTATTATTGTTTGTTAACAATTCTGTTGTAATAACATTGCTATTTAAAGCTATAATAAAACATTTCTGTAATGCTACATCAACACCATGCCTTTTGTGGCTTTTCGGATAACCTTGACGCTCTTAGTCGCCGAGGGCAGAGCTTAACAGACCGAGTCTGGCTTGTCGGCAGTACTGTGGTGCAGTCAACGTTCTGGAGCGCACAGTCAAAAGAGGTCATTACAGTGCGACGAAACTTTACTAACAAGGTCAAGGAAGTTCTGTGGCTATAATTCGCAGAGTTATAAGCAGTATCAATGTAGAACTTGTCGCAGATGCAACATAAACTGGGACGAAGTAATTGCGTCACTCATATATCAAGAACAACAGCTCTGGACGGCCTCATGGCGAGCCCTATCTGTCTGTGTTAAAAGAGATGTGAAGAAACTGTGTTATCTAGTTGTAGTTCATCGCCATTACTACTGCTCACGTGAAATACTTTCCAGCAGCCCCTCGTAATTTAAAAAAAGAACAACGCATTTAGGCAATGCAGTTATGCGTTTTCATTTTTGTATGGGAAGAACCGAACTCCATATCCACCCATCCCTTCGGAATTTCATGCGATAGCTTTTTGACAACACTTCAAATAAAGATCAATCAAAACACCTCTTCAGTTTGTCAGGATTATCGTTACTTAGTCCTACCTAATTTGAAAGTAGTTCTAAATACAAATTATTAATAAGAACATCCAAACTTTAATTTCATTTTCGAATGTGATCCTTACGATACCGGCGAGAATCAATGTCCTGCTATAAAATAACACGAATTGATGCGCACTGCCATTTGAAACGTAAGAGTTACAAGACACTTCTTGGGTACACGTTGTGAGTGGGTTACTAAATTTTTGGAAATATAATAAAGAGTGTGTGTAAGTTCAAGGTCCACAGCTTCTTATCAGTTTTCGAGGACTTTTCGTTGTTTTGTTACTAACTATAAATTAAGAACGTTATCATTCGCAGACAAAGAAACATCACGACATATACACCAGAGGAAAATGAGAAATGTTTGAAGGATCTTAGTGATCGGTATGCATCCGACAGCACGCTTACCAACATGTTTCAAAACGCTACCCATATAAGCGAGATTTTCCGGAGCTCATACTTCGGGACCTAAATGGCTCTGACCACTATGGTACTTAACATCTGAGGTGACCAGTCCTCTAGAACTTAGAACTACTTAAACCCAACTAACCTAAGGACATCACACACATCCATGCCCGAGGCAGGATTCGAACATCGGGTTCCATCGGTGATAAAAACGTAGGGTCAGATATTTTGGACAGCCCAATAGAAATATCGTTTTGGAGTCACTAGCCTACAGTGCAGGGTCAAAGTATGAATATTACTCACGTCCTCCTGTTTAAGCAAATGGCGCAAATCGGTTGGTTCTTTTTGTATTTAATGCCTAACGGTGAGCTTGATAGGACTTCTGGAGGCACCATTAGTTCTCGGGCGGTTCTTTGGGAAACCGCAAAAAAGCGTTTTTGTACAGTATTTTCACATTCACCAGCGGACCACAACCCGGCAGAGAATTCTAAGATGGTTACGCACAGCAAATGTCTATAATATTTACAATATGTTTCTAAGATCCGCATCACGAACATCCTGGAAATTTTTTTACGTTTTTCTCTCTTTTCCTGTTACAGAGGTCCTAAGTTACCCTACTCGCAGACGTAATACTCGTAAAAATTAAATAGAATGATTGATGGCAGGTATATTCGTGATAAACCTGTAGTTTAATTAAACACACGGATATGCCCATGAATGAATGAATGAATGATACATGTGCTTATATTGATTGACAGTTCCCGAGAAAACCCCGCCGGCCACTGTGGCCGAGCGGTTCTAGGCGCTTCAGTCCAATGCCGCGCTGTTGCTACGGTCGCAGGTTCGAATTCTGCCTCGGACATGTTCTAAGTCTTGGGGACTGATGACCTCAGATGTTAAGTTCCATTTTGGGGACTGATGACCTCAGATGTTAAGTTCCATAGTGCTTAGAGCCATTTTTGAGAAAACCACCCAAAAGCGTTTTTCACCATTTTTTCACCTTTACCAGCGAACCAAAAGCTTGGAGCGCACTCGAAGACGGCTATTCAGAGCAAACGGCTGAAGTTTTTACGATGTGCACCTAAGATCCGGATTCGAACCAGCTCAAAACTTTTGATATCTTCATCCCTTTCCAAAATATATGGGTTCAATGTTGCACTACCTGTTTAAGTAAAATACGCACGTAAAAATTCTTAAATAAATGGACTGATGATAATGACGGCTGTATCCTGATATCCCTTGATTTAAATTTACGGTTATATTCGTGACGAATGATTGAATGATGAACATTCGTAAATTTTGCGGGTACAATTTTTCAAAATTCTATGACATATAGGCTTAAAAATTGTTAAAAAGGTAATTTTTTATTACCAAGTCCCAGCCGCTGATAACAATACTACTATACACAGATGGCTGAACTTTTTACGATGTATTCGTAAGGACCCGCACTCGAAAGACCTCGAAAATTTTCTTGTTGTCTTTATCCCTATCCCAGATATAGAGGTCCGAGGTTACCCTACTCGTACAGTTAAATATGCAGTAAAATTAAATAAATTGATTGATGGCGAGTATATCTTTGATACACCGATGATAAGCTAATGATTTGATTTAAATGCTTGAGTGAGTGAATGAATGAATGACGCAGTTACTTATATTCATAGGTGGTTCCTGAGGAATCCCAAAAAAAAGTTCTACACAACTTTTTCGATATATTCCTGAGATTCCAGTCTCGAAAAAACTGTAAAATTTTCTAGATATCTTTATCCGTTTCAAAGTTATCCTAGTTGTGCACGTAAAATACGCACGTGATGTGAGGCGGAAACGTAGTTTATAAAGTGACGTACCATTGAGAAATACCATGTAAAGAGTCTCCGTCATCATCAGAAAGGTTCTGAGAACTCCTTTTTGTTGTACTGAAGCACATGCAAAATTTCTGTGCACGTAAAATCCGGTCTCAGGTGTAAAATAAGTTTTACGTTATTTCAGTTTCACGTAAGTAAACTATCAAAATTTTACTGACCTGTCATGTTCTTTTCATATGAGTGACATGCTCTGCTGTGGCAGGGAAAACAATCGAAGCAGCGAAAAAAGGTCTTATTGGAGAACAAAGAAGGCGAATATGCTCCTCTTTATTAAACGACTCTGACTAAAAAGTGAGGTACCAGCCGTCTCATTCGACCTTCCTCAATAGTTTTAAAACTTTTCGCAAAAATATTGGCATGCGAACATTGCTTCGAGGCGGGTTGATCTCGCACTATCCTTTAAATAATCAATCCACCTACTTGGAGAGGTTTCCCGCTGTCTGCCTCTTCACTCAGCGATGGCAAGATACTGATTTAGCCGACAAATGCAGCGTTGACGAAAATTCGACTAAATAACTACCAGGCAAAGGCCATGTCTCTCCAGTCCATGAGCAGTAGCTGAAAGTTATCTAAACTATCGAGCGTTCGGGATTCTTGTAGAACTCCTTTGAAAAAAATGTCTAAAATTTCCTACTTGCGAGTTAACAATTCAGTCACTCAGTAGGTTTTTTGTAAAGAAGTGCTCGCCATAACATCTCGGAATCTCCACCAAACACGCCATGTGGAATTGATGTACGACGTGAAATGTTCACAAGCGAATATCTCCTAAAAGAAATTACTCAAAAAGCTCACACTTTCACAAAACATTCAGTACTGTAGTCACTTTTCGTCAGCGACACGAGAACCGACAAAACATGCGATTTTTTTCTTTTTGTTACAAATATGATCAACGCTGTTCAACATAGATGTTTACCTGAAGACGGCTCCCGTGTGACTCTATCGACTCATAGATCTGAGGCACAAAGCCCTACTCAAACACCCGGGAAATGTTGAATTCCTATTGGCTATTGTGTTAAGCAGTCAATCGATTCCTTTCCACAACAAAATTTACCAATTAATTTCATACTCAACATCTCTTCTGGCTGCCTCTTACAAAAAAAAAACTCAGACATACGTCACAAATTCCCAGAATGCACAACAACTTTCTCACGTATACATTTACTTAGCTTTAATAAAGTATCAAATTCTCACTTTACCTATGTCCTCCATTCACTCCTTCAGTCTCTCCAAAACACGCACAAAACCAAAACACAATGAAATAATAATTTTCCAAAGTACTTTTAATTACGTCAGAAACCTGTGATATTGAAGTTAAAGAAAATTCTAGAAAATTAGATTATATGAACCTATCCTCTTGGCTGTGGTTTCAAGTGATACTATAGATGGATGCGTTATAGACTATAACTCTGTTTCACAACACCGGCACAGTTATTAAGTGTTTTAGGCAAAAAAAATTATCTCCAAGAGTACAGAAGTTATGGATTTGAAATTTTAGCAGTATGGTGGTGTTATCCATAGAACGTGATATACTAAGTGTGAAATAGATCGATTAATATTTAATAGTACTTCTTCAGATTCAGAGACAGTATGTGTAACGTATTACACGCAGTATCAGGCAGGTACACTGCTGGCTCGGCTCAGCAGCCAGCGTGAGAACCAAAATCTCTCTCCTCCCGGGTGCACGGCAAGCTACTCTTTCAATGCAAGACGACAACTCGAAATAATTCTCTGCATTACTACATATTCGCGCTTTTATACTGAGAGAAAAAGAGAACAGTGGCAGCGGGAAAGATACGGAGAAGTAATAAAGACTAGAAGATAGTAGACAGTGATTGTGATGGTGGGAAAAGAGTGAAGGAGACCGTTCCAGTGGGAAAAGAATAAAGAGAAGGAGAAATTGGAAATGGATGAGAGCCAGTGGTGAGAGACAGAGTCTGTGACAATGACAAAGAGGAAGAGAGAGATGGTGACTTCCTTCACAAAGTTTTGATGAAAATCTTTACATGCCCATTTTTTTTCTCCATTCTGCGAGGCACATAGTAAGCCACATCGTAAGCTACGTACGTATCTCTTGCAACTCAGCCTTACCTAGTGGTACTGACCTGGAATCCAAATCTCTCATACCGGGTGATCAAAAAGTCAGTATAAATTTGAAAACTTAATAAACCACGGAATAATGTAGATAGAGAGGTAAAAATTGACGCACATGCTTGGAATGGCATGCGGTTTCATTAGAACCAAAAACATACAAACGTACAGCTGATGTAAATGTTAAAAATAGTGTACTTATTTTTAACCACGTTGTGTAACTTTGCTGTGAATTTTGTACATTGATGTATTTGTTTACTTGTGTAACAAAGCTTATTTTATCCAATTTCTCCATGGCGTATACCTTAAGCCGTATGATATTCCCAGAATTTCGTGACGATGGAGAAGCCTGACAAAGGATTGCATCATACTTCGTAACTTTTCTGAAACGACAGTACATTAGATCGTAAGTTCTGTTGTGACTGAAAACTTAGTTGCTTGACGGAAGGTACGGTAGTTATATCTTTTTTATATGAGTATTATAGAGTAAGTGATACTCTTTTCGACTCTTGCAATAGGCATTGCACCAATAATTGTTTCTGTTCCTTTCTCTATATTTTAAATGAAGTACGCTTTCACGTTAGAAAATATTGATTACATACGGAAAGGCCTATAATTTACTATGAACAGATAGTTACTTCCCTTAAGTTATTTCTTCAGATAATAACAGGAGCCTTGTCCATGTCAAGTAAAAAGTGTAAATTACTCTATGGAACAATATTAATATGTTTTTACCCAGGGGTAGTTAAGTTACAAAGTTTGGCTCTATATAATGGGCAGATAATAAATTAATACAGGAGAAAGCTAGTTTGAGAAAGATGGTTTACATAGTCCATGTCTTAAGCGTTAATTTCAAAAGCTTAAGATCATCCAACAACTTAGTTGTATATTTGACTGGCGAGGTGTCTTAGGTCGTAATGTATCTGATCCGTCAGTCAGAGTCCACGTAAAACACAGTTTACTCTATTTATTTCAAATACAACTTTAGCCATAAGCTACATACAATTTATATAAAAGCAAACTTCTTACAAAACGTTTTCCTACTAAACATTTTTTTCCGGGATTGTAGGTTTCATATAGCACCAACTGAATTTGGAAGTTTTATGTATTGCATGTGTCTTATGTGTAGTGAAGGGTGTGTTAAAACAACACGAAGACTGATTCTAAACTACATTTTCCAGACGATATCTTCTTACTCTGAAAGTCACGCAATACATCGTCTGAGACTGGAGTATTTGCATGTATGTGTGTGTTGATGTAATTGCTGAAACCCGATGTAAATCAAGTGTTTGTCCGTCACAGTCAAGAGTAATTTCTCTTCTTGCTGTAACTGTTGGGCGCGCTGGGTAGCCGTGCGGTCTGGGGCGCCTTGTCACGGTTCGCGCTTCTGCCCCCTTTGGGAGGTTCGAGTCCTCCCTCGGGCTTGGGTGTGTGTGTTGTCCTTAGCATAAGTTAGTTTAAGTTAGATTGAGTAGTGTGTAAGCCTAGGGACCGATGACCTCAGCAATTTGCTCCCATAGTATCTTACCACAAATTTAAATTTCAAAATTTGTAACTGCTAAACATTAACGGTTGGACGTTATTTCATAGTTATCTGCCTCTATCCTACACCACGTTTCTTTCTTCTGACGTACGAAATCTACAGTCGCAGGTTCGAATCCTGCCTCGGGCATGGATGTGTGTGATGTCCTTAGGTTAGTTAGGTTTAAGTAGTTCTAAGTTCTAGGGGACTGATGACCACAGATGTTAAGTCCCATAGTGCTCAGAACCATTGGAACCATTGACGTACGAAAACTTGGCAGATGAATGTACAGTTTGCTTCATTATGATCACAGCGCTGTCTTTCTAAGGTAATCTATGACTTTCGTAAAAATACTAGCAACATTTAAAAAATCTTAGTTATAATTTGCGACGAAAGACAACTGCACGTTTTATTGAACTATTACACCGAGTACTCCACAACTTTCAACCTTTTACAGTGTAATCGGAAAGTCATTGTGCGCTGGAAAACGGACTGCGGATGTAGATTACGTTGAAATTTCGAAACGAAACTGACAGAACAAAAGTTGGCAGAACTGTTTTTGTCGTATACACGCTATTGTTTTTTTAATTCGTTCTACTGTTACGCAACGTCTAATTGCTTGGTTCAGTTGATGGAAGTTACTGAATGTGATGTGTAGTGTTTAGAGGTTCATTTTGTTTTTAAAATATGGTGCTGTCAACTGAGGAATCCACTTTTCATACTGAACATGTGTTTCGGCACGAGTTTAGTGCAAGATGCGTTTGCTGAAAAACTCCCGTAAAAAGATGTACCTCATTGTAAAGTGGGTCTTCGACTTAATAATAAATTTCCAGTGACTGGTTCAGTGTTGGACGCCGGACGAACTGGAAGGCCGTCTGCACTAAACGAACAGAAGTTGTTGGATATTTCTGACTCTGTTCAACAGAGACCAGAAAAATCAGTGCGCAAGTTGTCGCAGGGAAAAGATATCGGGATTCCGCGCATAAAACGGTTAGCCAAACATTGAAATTGTTCCCGTGTACATTAACAGCCGTGCAAGAATTGAAAAATACTTATAATGAAAAGTGAATTTGTTATTGCAGATGGCTTACGTCTTTCATTGATGTCATCTTCTATACAGACGAGTCATGGTTCCACCTCTCTGATCATATTGACACAAAGAATACGCGATTATGGTCAACGGACAATTCCTGTGCTATGCTTGAAATGCCGTTGCATGATGGAGCGTTGGTAGCAATATCCACGATTTCATAGGCCAGCTAAATGAAGATGAAATCGACTAGTCATAGTTTCAACTAGATCACCCAACTAGCAACAGGTAACAACACTATGCGCTTTTGGAAAGGTTTTTTAGGGAACGTTTCATTTCAAAAGCCTATGGCGCCCTCGCTCTCCGGACCTTATTCCACCAGATTTTTTTCTTTGGGGAGCAGCAAATTTTGTAGTGTACTGCAATCGCCCAAGCACGTTTTGTGACTTAAAATCTGAAATAATTGCGTACATGAGGAGCAGAGCACAATAATCTCTCCAGAAAGTGTTTTCCAGTAAAATTAGACTTGTTCAGACTTGTATAGCCAACGGTGGATGTGACTTCCAACATACGTTGTGAGTATGCAGAAACTTTCCGCCGGCCGGGATGACCGAGCGGTTTTGGCGCGTCAGTCTGGAACCGCGTGACCGCTACGGTCGCAGGTTCGAATCCTGCTTCGGGCATGGGTATGTGTGATGTCCTTGGGTTAGTTAGGTTTAAGTAGTTCTAAGTTCTAGGGGACTGATGACCTCAGATGTTAAGTCCCATAGTGCTCAGAGCCATTTGAACCCAGCCAGAAACTTTCCGAACACCCTGTAGTTTGCACTATTTTAGCTACCGTGGACGTTTGCCAGCACACACAGTTTCGTTCGACGTATGAAATGTGTCGTTACATTCTCCAACGGGGAATTCAGCAAGTACAGCTACTATGGATGGTAACGAGAGTTCATAGCGTTGATAATTTTGGAATCAAATTTCCACGTTATCGGTTAATGTGTCGGTGAAAATATTAATCGGTTACTTGATTACATATGTAATATGGAATGCAAAGTTCACATGAAAATTTTTATGCTACCTTCATTGCCAGTACCCACTTTCGGATTTGCTTAAGTTGCGTGCTAGCGTCTGTTTTAAAATAACTGTTAATGTATGGCAATTTATTCTTCAGTGTTGAGAGTTGCTATAATATGTGACAATCACGGTAATTGCCCTGTCTGCGTAGGGATATTGTCCTTTGTCTACTGCTGCCTCGTTTCGATGACATTCGTGAAGTACGCGAGTTCGATATTCACTTATCGTAGCCTTCATCTTTGATGAATTTTGTTGTTTTGTAAGCGTGATGAATGTCCAAACCCGCTGTAGCAGCGGCTTCGTATCGGTCTGCCGGCCTCACACGACAGGATCGATATCACGATTAGCCTAGTTTGGGGGAGGGTGTCCATTATTTGTCCAGCGCACGATAAGGATCTCCCCCTGTCTGTGACGCTTTCATAAATCAGAAAGAGTTTTCTTCTAGAACACAGAGTACTGCACTCAAAAATACTTTATTTAAGATGGTAACTAAAATCTTTCTTCTGTCAGATCGTTTATTTAATTAAATGCATAAATTGATGTTAATCGATAGACTGTGACGATGTAATGATATTACGCATGAAACGTGTGAGGCTAATCCACCTACTAACGAGCTTATGTGTATGTGGTGTGTTGTAAGACACAGAAAACTGCTGTGAAGAAAATACTGTTTATACAAGCAGATTGCTTTACTTACACGCTAATAAAATATCAAATGTCTTTTCTATGTTTGTATATAATCTTCATGCACAGGAATAAATATTCCTAACTAATCTCGTAACATGACTGACACGCGAAAGTAGGAATACATTCATCTGTCAAATAATATAAAACCCTATGCAAATTCCGCTGTGGATGGGTGTACTATGGTTTAGGTCATGGTTCTATCGTTGAGATGCAAAAATTTAGAAACAGTTTTACACATGGCAGAATTTGTGTTATTGGAATCTTTTGGCATTCCGGCGCCCATTGTTCCAGCGGAAATAATAAGGCACGCACGTGTTACAAAATTCCTAAAAACTGCTGTAACGTCTCCTGACAAAACACATATTATATGCGGTAAAAAAAAGAGAAAATAATAATTGAACTGGATGATTGTAATTGCACGGATAATGATTGTGTGAACTTTATGTAATAAAGTACCGATTTTTTTAAGATAATGTCTGTGTCGGCGAGTACAGAAACCGCCACAGACGATACTTATTAAACATCAAACAAAGAAGAAAATATGTCACAACGAGTATAAATAGTAGTGACCGAGCATTAATTTTTCTGTCGTCTTTTTGGAGTTACGTGAGTAGGAAGAGCCGGTGACGCTATAATGTATGCTTGTGTATCATTCTTTTGTCAAGATTGAGAGAAGGACGACATTAGGAATTGATTTGTAAAAGTGTGTAATAATTTAATCTGTCTAAATGTTTGCCGGCCGTGGTGGCCGAGCGGTTCTAGGCGCTTCAGCCTGGAACCGCGCGACCGTTACGGTCGCAGGTTCGAATCCTGGCTCGGGCATGGATGTGTGTGATGATCCTTAGGTTACTTAGGTTTAAGTAGTTCTAAGTTCTAGGTGACTGATTACCTCAGATGTTAAGTCCCATAGTGCTCAGAGCCATTTGAACCATTTGTCTAAATGTTTTTAATAGAGTTACTTAGTGAAAACTTGCATTATGATTTGTAATAAGCTTGCCTGGTATTTTATGCCATCCTTTTAAGACATTTTCACCTATTTAAATATTATTCGTGGTGCAGAGCTGAGCTACGAATGAACGAGCCGCTGCCGCGGCGCATTCAAACTGCATTAAATGAAATCAATCATATCGCAAAGAAGCGGACAGGTAATAGTGAACTAAAATTATTTCTTTCAGCTTTCGGGATTGCAGGGCAGCGCAGCATATTTTATGATGTTTTTTACAGGTGGACGCGAGCTGCGGATGATATATTATTAACAGCGCAAAAAGATAATTTACCTTCATGACATAAAAGAAATCTTGCTGTGCGTAGTTCTGGCCTGACAAACATTTTAGTAAAAAAATTTTTTCTCTGATAATAGTCTCATGTTTTCGTGTTAGCCGTGGTACTTATTGGTGTTTTACTGTTAACAAAAATCCACTGCAAAATTTTGATGTTGAACAAATATTGCGTACTGTAAGATCAGTATTGATAATGAAATAAGTAAGGAAGATATGTCGAACTTAATAGCGAGTTACAGTAACGAAACAATGTTCCTTTTATAGAAAGCCAGATCCAGAATAATAAGAACATTATATATTTTGTTTTGTTGAAAATTAATGATCCAAAGAAAGTCACAGCACAGCATCCCTAAAAAGTACTTCAGGGCTCTTTTCGTAGCAATATATTTTATCTCATCCATTTATAACAATATATTAGTTGTTACGCGAGCAATAACAAACAGAGACAGCTAAACCGCCTACTGTAAGTACAAAAATAACAGTAGTATTTTCCACACATGTCTGTACACGGCTTGGGGCTAAGTGGGTAGATAATACAATTATTGTTATAGGTTCGAATCCTCAGTGGATCCTTCAGTATGTATGCATTTTGTGTTTGTGTGCTTGTCCCGGAACATAGCGTAGTCCTCGCGAATTGAACCAACGGGGTCGCCAAATTTAGCGTCCCCATTCGGGTGACGGATCTAAACTAACAGTATCGCATGCTCTCATTTCACGAGACACTGCGGAGAGGTTTGATATTTAAACCAGGACATCAACGCAATGTCTGGTGAGCGGGAACTTTACGCTGCCACCTCTCTTCTACTTGCCAGCCAAATACTGCAGCTCGACCCGCGTTACCCTCGGTCTGACAATTATCTGTAAACGTTAAAACTGCCAATAAGCATTGTGGTTTATGTTCCAAGTAAAACTGCAGGTCCCGAAGTAACTTGCTGGGCACAGAGTTCACTTCGAATGAAGTCAAAGGCAACCATGTTCAAGAGGACAATGCTTACCCGTACACTACGGTGCTTAAACTTCAAACTGAGGATATCTTTATTTTTACACAATGTGAATCAGAACTCCACTGTCAATATTTCTGAGGCTGTTCAGGGTATTTTCTGAATATTCGGTGACACGTTACAGAGTAATTACATTTCGTTTGATTTCTTACTGCTTGTATCGATACCTTATTGAAAATATCTGCACAACTGTGCAGATGTCTAATGTACGTACTGTATATGCCCTTTTTGGAAACAGTCTTGTTCTATTCAGTGGCGGCACCTGCTGTCGACAACAGTAATGCTTTACTGTAATCCCGGTCCTCAACGTTGCATACAGTACCGCTCGGTCAAGTCCCTGGCTGGTTTGTCCGACAGTGTTAGTTGAACGTCAACAGATTTCCTAATAAAGAATCAGCCGACATTCATCTCGACTACGGGTTCACTGAATGCAGTGGAAAAACGGCACGACGACGGTATGGTCAGCTGTTTCCGTAGCGATAGCGACCACATCACGGTAGTGTTGCCGCTTTACATAGGCACCCACGAATAACTGGATCCTTTCGTGTTAATACTTTTGGGTGACTGATTTCTGATTTGAAACCTCCCCTTACAAAAATTTATGACTGATTGTGCTGATAAACCCCTTACGTTAATCGATTTTCAAACAGCTGAGATAAACTGAATTTGCACAGACATTTCTCTTTTTACTTATTCAGATCATTAATAAACTGGCACACAATATTTTTAGCACAACGCAGTCTGACTTTCAATAATCCATACAAAGGAATGGCCCTGACTAACAATAACCTATACCCTTCATGAATCACTTACCTCACAAAAATCTTCGTAACTCGAACTACTGCAATACAGCGAGCGCCAATACTGCCAGCTAAATAAAAGATTCTAACTACTGGAGTCACTAACTACTGATAGGAATAGTTAGCGAATGAAAGATTTTGATAGAGAACAAACAATGTATTTACCTTAATAGTGTTCAAAAGGCATTATATATATATATATATATATATATATATATATATCAATTCATGACATCCAGTCTTAGAAATTTTCTGTCTCTGATGGACACACGTCCAGATCATCCGCTCTCAAAACTCCGCCATCTCTCTCCCCACATCCACCACTGCTGGCGGCTCACCTCCAACTGCCCAACGCTACGCGCTGTTCACATCCAATTGCCCAACACTACAGTAGCGAATATTCCAACAGTGCCAAGCAGCCACAGACTTCACACAGAACAGCCAGTGGTTTTCATACAGAGCGCTACGTGGCGTTAGCAATAAAAAAACCTAAACAGCCTACTTACAGCTTATTACAGGATTTCTTACTGTTGTGAAAGTATTTTCACAGAAGCAAAGACAATTCTTTCAACAAGCCACTATAAATCATAATTACCATATCACTCTCTAACGAACCATCGGAGTCCACGTGCTCCTAATGCCAAAATATTCAGTGAATATCCCTGAACAGCCTCCGAAATTCTGTCAGTGCGGTTCTGGTTCACCATGTACGTTCATTGACTCGTCATAGTAAATACCTAACCTCGTACCTCGGTACTACTATACTATTATTTCCGATGCCAAAGTTAGTGTAAATAATTATTAAATAATTACATTGAACTATCAGTCGTCAATAAGAATTAGTTCTGTAGAAGTAATGTCTCAAACGCCAACGGCCTTGCCGCAGTGGTAACACCGGTTCCCGTCAGATCACCGAAGTTAAGCGCTGTCGGGCTGGGCTAGCACTTGGATGGGTGACCATCCGGTCTGTCCAACGCTGTTGGCAAGTGGGATGCACTCAGCCCTTGTGAGGCAAACTGAGAAGGTACTTGACTGAGAAGTAGCGGCTTCGGTCACGAAAACTGACAACGGCCGGGAGAGCGGTGTGCCGACCACATGTCCCTCCATATCCACATCCAGCGATCCCTGTGGGGTGAGGATGACACGGCGGCCGGTCGGTTCCGCTGGGCCTTCATGGCCTGTTCGGACGGAGTTTAGTTTAGTTTTAGTTATTAATGTCTCAAACGTTGGATCTGTTGTCAACGACACTATAGTTTCGAAATGATCAATCACACCTAAAATGAGGACGTAAAACAAGTGGTCGTAATAACATCAAGAGCATACCTCTAAAGGTATTGTACCCCATGGCCGCGAAAAACGATGACTGCGGAAAATTTTTCATCGCTGATAACTATTTCGAATGCTGTCTCTTCTTAAAATTATCCTACTTGAATTTCTAATGATATATATCCTTGGTTGCAGTATAGTTTGATCGCTATCTTGAGACTATAATTCGGAATCTGTTGGCTCCGTTCTTATAAGCACAGTTACCGCGCCGTAAAATGCTACCGTTAAAAGCGTTTACTACCCCCGGGCTCACCATTTGTGGCGGCGGCTATTCCCAGAGCCACCTGCGCGCCAAGAACGGCCGCTCCGCGCCTGAGGACGAGACGAGGCCTCGTCTGCCCAGCCGTGCCTGCCGAGGGGGAGTCACGCTCTCAGCGGTACACTCCGCCAAAAAGACGTGCGTCTAGTTGCCTCGTTTATTTTCCTGCTGATAAAGACAGTCAACGTAAATTTGAAACCCACTTTCACACTACATTTGTAGATAATTAGAACGATGTCAATCGTTGGAAAAGTAGTAAGTGCTAAAGTTAAGTCTTAATCGACGTTGAAACAAATTTGTTATCCTGCATACAGATCTTGGAGGCATGGAAATTTGTTTCCCTGTAGACTCCGTTAGGTTACAGAATTAAATTAAATCTACCATCCAGACTGATTATTTTAAACCGATTTCATAATCTCCAAGTGAAAGAGAAACATCGTCAAATTTTTATGTTATACGTCAATATCATGTAAATAACCTGAAATTACAAGGAGGAACATACTTTCTATTGGGCGTAAGTGGCATTTTGTTTACGCGGATTTTTGGTTGTGAATAGCGGTCGCTGCCTAAGGCGTAATTCATCAGTTACTATCTTCGCAGCCCCTACACAGATAATACGCTACTGGCCATTAAAATTCCTACAACATGAAGATAACGTGCTACAGACGTGAAATTTAACCGACAGGAAGTAGATGCTGTGATATGAAAATGATTAGCTTTTCAGAGCATTCACAGAAAGTTGGCGCCGGTGGCGACACCTACATCGTGCTGACGTGAGGAAAGTTTCCAACCGATTTCTCATACACAAACGGCAGTTGACCGGCATTGCCTGGTGAAACGATGTTGTGATGCCTCGTGTAAGGAGGAGAAATGCGTACCATCACGTTTGCGACTTTGATAAAGGTCGGATTGTAGCCTATCGCGATTGCGGTTTATCGTATCGCGACATTGCTGCTTGCGTTGGTGGAGATCCAATGACTGTTAGCAGAACATGGAATCGGTGGGTTCGGGAGGTTAATACGGAACACCGTGCTGGATCCCAACGGCCTCGTATCACTAGCAGTCGAGATGACAGGCATCTTATCAGAATGGCTGTAACGGATCGTGCAGCCACGTCTCGATCCCTGAGTCAATAGATGGGGACGTTTGCAAGACGACAACCATCTGCACGAACAGTTCGACGACGTTTGCAGCAGCATGGACTATCAGCTCGGAGACCATGGCTGTGGTTACCCTTGACGCTGCATCACATACAGGAGCGTCTGCGATGGTGTACTCAACGACGAACCTGGATGCACGAATGGCAAAACGCCATTTTCTCGGATGAATCCAGCTCCCGTTTACAGCATCATGATAGTTGCATACGTGTTTGGCGACATCGCGGTGAACGCACATTGGAAGCGTGTATTCGTCATCGCCATATTGGCGTATCACCCGGCGTGATGGTATGGGTTGCCATTGGTTACACGTCTCGGTCACCTCTTGTTCGCACTGACGGCACTTTGAACAGTGGACGTTACATTTCAGATGTGTTACAACCCGTGGCTCTACCCTGCATTCGATCCATGCGAAACCCTACATTTCAGCAGGATAATGCACGACCGCTTGTTGCAGGTCCTGTACGGGTCTTTCTGTATACAGAAAATGTTCGACTGCTGCCCTGGCCAGCACATTCTCCAGATTTCTCACCAACTGAAAACGTCTGGTCAATGGTAGCCAAGCAACTGGCTCGTCACAATACGCCAGTCAGTACTTTTGATGAACTGTGGTATCGTGTTGAAATTGCATGGGCAGCTGTACCTGTACACGCCATCCAAGCTCTCTTTGACTCAATGCCCAGACGTATCAAGGACTTTATTACGGCCAGAGGTGGTTGTTCTGGGTACTGATTTCTCAGGATCAATGCACCTAAATTGCATGAAAATGCTATCACATGTCAGTTCTAGTATAACATATTTGTCCAGTGAATACCCGTTATCTTCTATATATCTTCTTGGTGTGGCAATTTTAATGACCAGTAGTGTATTTAGGGCACTGCCCTATGTCACTTTGATATTCCGTTCTACGCAACCCTTCATTGACATCGTGATGCCCATGGCATTGTTGCCTTAGGTTATTGGCAGACGGGAAAAGAATCGAAACATCAAGGAGTTGGTAGGCGTGTTTCATCTGAAAGAGGAAGAGGGGCGCCAGTAGCACCACCATGATGATGCAGATGACGTTTGCTTTAAATATACGTTGTCATGAGCTTTAGTTCCATTTGCGATTGGGCGTGACGAGTTGATGTTAGTAATGAATGCCTGTAAGACGACAAAGGCGCCATTATCAACACCTCACTGAGTTTGAACGAGTTCGTGTAATAGGCTATGAGATGGAGGATGTTCCTTCTGCGAAACTGCGGAATGAATTGGCAGGAATGTAATCACTATGCGTGACTACTGGTAGTGGTGGTCACGAGAATGTACAATTGCAGGAAGGCAGGGCTCTGAAAGGCCGCGTGGTACTACAGAGAGGAGAAACCATCGTGTTCGGCGAATGGCTCTGTCGTGTGGTACTGTATCTGCAGCAGCAGTCTGAGCAGCAGTTAGCACCACACTGACACAGTGAACTGTTACAAATCGGTCATTTGCCGGCCGCGGTGGTCTCGCGGTTAAGGCGCTCCGTCCGGAACCGCGCGACTGCTACGGTCGCAGGTTCGAATCCTGCCTCGGGCTTGGATGTGTGTGATGTCCTTAGGTTAGTTAGGTTTAAGTAGTTCTAAGTTCTAGGGGACTGATGACCACAGATGTTAAGTCCCATAGTGCTCAGAGCCAAATCGGTCATTTCAGGGACAGCTCCGAACCAGACGCTGCGTTCCGTGCGTTCCACTGGCCCCAAACCACCGCCAATTGCGACTTCAGTGGTGTCAAGCGAGATCTCATTGGAGGGCAGGGAGGAGGTCTGTTGTGTCTTCTGATGAAAGCTGTTCTCCCCCGGTGCGAGTGTGGCCGTGTGTTGGCTAGAGGGAGGCCATTTAAGGGTCTGCAACCAAACTGTCAGCGTGCTACACACATTCTACGTTCACCTGTAGTCGTGGTCTGTGGTATGATTTCATATGACAGCAAGAGCATTTACGTGATTATCCTATGCACCCCGACTGCAAATTTGTACATCAGTCTGGTGATGCTATATGTTTTGTTGCCATTCATGAACAGCATTCAAATGGCCCTAAGCACTATGAGACTTAACATCTGAGGTCATCAGTCCTCTAGACTTAGAACTGCTTAAACCTAGGACACACGCACATCCATACCCGAGGCAGGATTCGAAGTTGCGACCGTAGCGGTCGCGCGGTTCCGGACTGAAGCGCCTAGAACCGCTCGGCCACAACGTCCGGCACCTTCGAGGGATATCGTGACAAATTTTGTCCAATTGGCGCGTTAAATCATCCGAGGTGGTTGGAGGGCCCCGATAATAATGATCCAAACGTCATCAATTCAGGAGAGATCTGGAGACCTTACTGGCCAAGGTAGGGTTCGGCAAGCAAGAAGGCAAGCAGTAGAAACTCTCGTCGTGTGCGAAAGGAAACGTAATCTTGCGGAAATGTAAGCCCAGGATGGCTTGCCATGAAGAACAAAACGAGGCGTGGAATATCTTTGACATACAAAAATAAACAATTTTTTCAGCCTTCAGTTGCAAGGTAATTTTTACTCGTTTACCAAGGTTTCGATTCCAGTAATGGAATCTTCTTCAGAACAAAAAATTAAATTATTTTGAGAGCCAAATCCTGGCCATGTCACAGATTAAAAATTAAAACAATAAAGACGCATAATCATAAGATTATGTCTGTCAAGATTAAAACCATTAAGTTACCCTAGAACTTAGAACTACTTAAACCTAACTAACCTAAGGACATCACACACATCCATGCCCGAGGCAGGATTCGAACCTGCGACCGTAGCGGTCGCTCGATTCCAGACTGAAGCGCCTAGAACCGCACGGCCACACTGTCCGGCGGCTGTTCACTATTGGCATAAATGGAACATAGGCTCATTACTGAATATTAAAGTAAAATGAAATGGTTATCTCCCATTTCGGGACATAGAAGAAATCCATTAAACACTAAGCGTTATTTATCAGCGTAATGACTAAGATGCAGTACGTGAGCCGTGTATGGTTTGAAACACAAACATCGCCGTCAAACACGCCGGACAGACACATGAGAAGTGGGTAAATCTCCTCTGGCACAATTCTGAATGGTGTGCGGAGTATGTGCAAAACTCTGCTGAAGGCGCCGTACGTCTTAAGGGAGCACGTCAAGGCGACCTGTGGATTTCCCCTTACATCCTCTGCCCTTCTGGAACAAGAAGCCCATTTGCTGCCTGCATATTGGTTTCGTCACTGCAAGCTTGCACTGTATTTGCATAGGCGAGGTTTAAATGTATTGTATCTTAATACCACCTATCGCTATCCATAAATCAAAACCCTCAGACTGGAAAGTAACCCAATGAAAAAGTCACAATCACCGTATAGCTGTTACACTTACGTCATTAATAAACTGCATCCGCTTAATTCTCTGTTCTGTGGAGCCCATATTGCTCTTGTGGTGTGCGTCTGTTCTGGTCCCGTAAACAAACAGTATTAAAATCACCTTGCATTTTACTCTCTTTCAGAAACGCGGTCTTGATACTTTATGTTAATGCACCGTTTTCCTGGCGAACATTAGAGCAAACGCGTTGCTGTCAAACTGGAATAAGGAGTAAGGTCGCCTCGAATTATAATGCAAATTTCAAATCGATGTCGCGTACTGTTAATAAGGATTTGTGCTTGCTCCGTTGCTATCTGCATGAATTAGTTTCGGAGAGAGCTTTACCATTCTCGCGAGACTCTTGAAGGGAGAAGAAGATAATCCAGACTTTGAGAGAAATATCTGAAGCTCCAGAGGGTAAAATCCGCAGAGTGTCCTGCTACTTCTTCTGATAGCGTGCTGCTGCAAGTACTGCTCGGGTAGACTTTTCTGTATCTAAATCTCTGTTATTATTAATCAAGAGTTACTTGGATTTCAATGAGGAGTTGTGGACCGCGTGGGATAAGACCGAGCCATACTCGTCCCGCAGCATCTTGCGACCCATTTAATACATTTTAAACTCTTTAACATGACATTCACGTAAGTGGGGTGCCTTTCATCGTGTCATCAGTCACCTCGTCTCTGAGCGTCTCTGTAGACAACTTGCAGCAGCAATTCCAGAACTAAGCTTTGAAGTCGTGGGTAAACGGTACACATTCGAGGAATCGCACACTACACATAAATGGTTTGTCCACTGAAAACAAGAACAGGACGCAGGAAACCCGACATGTCACGTTTACGTGTGATGTTGTGTGATATCTTTGGCTACATCTTACCAAACTAACCAGCCTCTTAAGTAAGTGATGTATGATATACGCTCGCCCGGATACGGGACAATATATGGAATGGATGTCTATGGGGTATTGGGTGAGCACACCGCACAAAAAACTAGTCATTCCCTAGAAACAGCACACTAACGTCATATAAAACTCTGTCTTGGAACACAGTGCTGGCTGTAATCCGAAATAGAAAGCTCCAAAATATTTAAGTAGTCTGGAACGTAAGATGAAAAGACAGATTAGGTGTCATAGCAGCGGGAATGTTCATTGCAGTCGACAAAACATTATCCATCGTGGCCGACATTGAGTGTAGCTTTAAAGTTATTTGGACGCGACTGAGAAGTCTAGGGAAACTTAAGTTAATTATCTCACGCTTTTATCGACCACCCGATACCACCATAATAGTTTTAGAATCATGCAAAGAAACTCTACGGTCAGTAGCATGGAAACACCCAGACCATGCAATATTTGTTGGAGGCGACATTAACCTACTAGGCAAAGACTGGGACGTCTATGGATTCATTGCAGGGGTACGGAAAGACACTCTTGTGAAGTGCTTTTGAACACGTTTCCTGAAAACTGTCTCGAACAGCTATCTCGACAGCTCACATGCAATGGAAATATTTGAAACGTTGTAGCTACAACAGGCCTGACATTACCGGCAGTGTCAGAATAGGGATAGGTGATCATGATGTGATCATAGCGATGATAACTACTAGAGTGGATAAATCCATCAAGAAAGTTAGGCGAGTATTTTTTCTAGAAAGAGCACATAAGCATTGTAAGGATCACAATTAGATGTTGTTGTTGTTGTTGTGGTCTTCAGCCTTTGCTGTCTCTGACAGAATTACAATGTCATCGGCGAACCTCAAAGTTTTTATTTCTTCTCCATGGATTTTAATACCTACTCCGAATTTTTCTTTTGTTTCCTTTACTGCTTGCTCAATATACAGATTGAACAACATCGGGGAGAGGCTACAACCCTGTCTTACTCCCTTCCCAACCACTGCTTCCCTTTCATGTCCCTCGACTCTTATAACTGCCATCTGGTTTCTGTACAAATTGTAAATAGCCTTTCGCTCCCTGTATTTTACCCCTGCCACCTTTAGAATTTGAAAGAGAGTATTCCAGTCAACATTATCAAAAGCTTTCTCTAAGTCTACAAATGCTAGAAACGTAGGTTTGCCTTTCCTTAATCTTTCTTCTAAGATAAGTCGTAAGGTCAGTATTGCCTCACGTGTTCCAGTGTTTCTACGGAATCCAAACTGATCTTCCCCGAGGTTGGCTTCTACTAGTTTTTCCATTCGTCTGTAAAGAATTCGTGTTAGTATTTTGCAGCTGTGACTTATTAAGCTGATAGTTCGGTAATTTTCACATCTGTCAACACCTGCTTTCTTTGGGATTGGAATTATTATATTCTTCTTGAAGTCTGAGGGTATTTCGCCTGTTTCATACATCTTGCTCACCAGATGGTAGAGTTTTCTCAGGACTGGCTCTCCCACGGCCGTCAGTAGTTCCAATGGAATATTGTCTACTCCGGGGGCCTTGTTTCGACTCAGGTCTTTCAGTGCTCTGTCAAACTCTTCACGCAGTATCATATCTCCCATTTCATCTTCATCTACATCCTCTTCCATTTCCATAATATTGTCCTCAAGTACATCGCCCTTGTATAGACCCTCTATATACTCCTTCCACCTTTCTGCTTTCCCTTCTTTGCTTAGAACTGGGTTTCCATCTGAGGCCTTGATATTCATACAAGTCGTTCTCTTATCTCCAAAGGTCTCTTTAATTTTCCTGTAGGCGGTATCTATCTTACCCCTAGTGAGATAGGCCTCTACATCCTTACATTTGTCCTCTAGCCATCCCTGCTTAGCCATTTTGCACTTCCTGTCGATCTCATTTTTGAGACGTTTGTATTCCTTTTTGCCTGTTTCACTTACTGCATTTTTATATTTTCTCCTTTCATCAATTAAATTCAATATTTCTTCTGTTACCCAAGGATTTCTACTAGCCCTCGTCTTTTTACCTACTTGATCCTCTGCTGCCTTCACTACTTCATCCCTCAAAGCTACCCATTCTTCTTCTACTGTATTTATTTCCCCCATTCCTGTCAATTGCTCCCTTATGCTCTCCCTGAATCTCTGTACAACCTCTGGTTCTTTTAGTTTATCCAGGTCCCATCTCCTTAAATTCCCACCTTTTTGCAGTTTCTTCAGTTTTAATCTACAGGTCATAACCAATAGATTGTGGTCAGAGTCCACATCTGCCCCTGGAAATGTCTTACAATTTAAAACCTGGTTCCTAAATCTCTGTCTTACCATTATATAATCTATCTGATACCTTTTAGTATCGCCAGGGTTCTTCCATGTATACAACCTTCTTTCATGATTCTTAAACCAAGTGTTAGTTATGATTATGTTGTGCTCTGTGCAAAATTCGACCAGGCGGCTTCCTCTTTCATTTCTGTCCCCCAATCCATATTCACCTACTATGTTTCCTTCTCTCCCTTTTCCTACACTCGAATTCCAGTCACCCATGACTATTAAATTTTCGTCTCCCTTCACAATCTGAATAATTTCTTTTATTTCATCATACATTTCTTCAATTTCTTCGTCATCTGCAGAGCTAGTTGGCATATAAACTTGTACTACTGTAGTAGGCGTGGGCTTCGTATCTATCTTGGCCACAATAATGCGTTCACTATGTTGTTTGTAGTAGCTTACCCGCATTCCTATTTTCCTATTCATTATTAAACCTACTCCTGCATTACCCCTATTTGATTTTGTGTGAAGCGATATTGTCAGTACGCTCCATTTGATCCATGCTTGCCAATGGTAAGTGTCACTAGATTGATTGCTGTGGTATGCTGTGGCATAAGATTTTTTTCTTCACTTAATACTCATGAATTATAACCTCTGGATATGGGATTGGACCCATCTGTCTTTCAGTTTGATGTGTCACTCTTCCTATTCCTTGTCCATACCTATTCGTGTATGTGTGGTTGCGTGAAGTTTGTATATATGGGGTATGGAAAGGTGAGGTACTAACCAAAGACATTTAGAAGGTGGTGGTCTTGCCGAAGGAAATCCTGTGGGTAATGCTAAGCAAAGAAAGTGCCTGAGGTCTTCGTCAAAGACCGACAGACTCGAGAATTAGAGGACGTCAGGTGGTCACAGCCAGTAGGAGACGTTCCCCTTTCTGGAGTTTCAAATGGTTAAAATGGCTCTGAGCACTATGGGACTTAACATCTGTGGTCATCAGTCCCCTAGAACTTAGAACTACTTAAACCTAACTAACCTAAGGACATCACACACATCCATGCCCGAGGCAGGATTCGAACCTGCGACCGTAGCAGTCCCGCGGTTCCGGACTGCAGCGCCTAGAACCGCACGGCCACCGCGCCGGCTCCTTGGAGTTTAAACAAGGAGACATTGTCTCCAGAAAGTTCGTCAGGCTCTTGGTTGTACGGTGAGACAGAGGTATCAAAGTGAGTTATATCATTTTCGACAGCTTTCGCAATGTGTCGTCTGAATCAGTGTTGTCAGTGAAATGTTAGAAGATAATTTTGATGATTTAGTTGATATCGCGTTGTGACCGTTGAGACTGAGTGTTGGCCATTAGCTCTGCACTCTCTTCCGTGAATATTTGCAGGTAAAAATTTGTTTAGTTGAGATAACGTGTCATGATGTTGCATTTCAAGCATACTTTTTGAGATAAAGTTGATATTTATACAGGTTTCTTTGTATAGAGGGTGTGAGCACATGTTCGCGCCAATTTGTGGGAGCAGAGCTTAACGAGCAGAAATTCAAATTTATGCGTTGGTTGACCCATGCTAAATGTTTGTTAACGGGAACAGTCATTTTGTAAACTGTGGATCGTTTCTTTGTGACTTGTACTGGAGCCATAGGTCTCACCATGTATGCATGTGAAATCTATTTTAAATGCCCGTGAGGCATTAGAGTATTGTAAATAGTTCTAATGATTTCTTTCTTAGTAAGATCTGACCATAATTCATGTAGTACTTGAGTCGAGGTTAATTCAAATGTTTCTTAATTTCGTACAGTCTCATATAATGACGCTGATCACCTCACCACATTTCACCTAAAAATTTGGTATTTATAGGTTATTTGGCTTTGCGAGTACCGACGGACTTTACGTGCTCCCTCCATGTTTGGCTTACATCCACTCATGCTTGTTCAAATAGTTTGTTTCAGTCTCCTGGCATGAAATAACAACCAATCTGAAGTAAATTCGTTAATGTATCTCAGATTTTGAACTTTACGTAAGATTTTATCTGTTTAGCCAAGCCACCCCTATCTCTCTTAATGCCAGTAATATCAGATAAGATGGCTCACCTCAGTGGTGAGAGCCATACTACATCTACATCTACATTGATACTCCGCAAGCCACCCAACGGTGTGTGGCGAAGGGCACTTTACGTGCCACTGTCATTACCTCCCTTTCCTGTTCCAGTCGCGTATGGTTCGCGGGAAGAACGACTGTCTGAAAGCCTCCGTGCGCGCTCTAATCTCTCTAATTTTACATTCGTGATCTCCTCGGGAGGTATAAGTAGGGGGAAGCAATATATTCGATACCTCATCCAGAAACGCACCCTCTCGAAACCTGGCGAGCAAGCTACACCGCGATGCAGAGCGCCTCTCTTGCAGAGTCTGCCACTTGAGTTTATTAAACATCTCCGTAACGCTATCACGGTTACCAAATAACCCTGTGACGAAACGCGCCGCTCTTCTTTGGATCTTCTCTATCTCCTCCGTCAGACCGATCTGGTACGGATCCCACACTGATGAGCAATACTCAAGTATAGGTCGAACGAGTGTTTTGTAAGCCACCTCCTTTGTTGATGGACTACATTTTCTAAGCACTCTCCCAATGAATCTCAACCTGGTACCCGCCTTACCAACAATTAATTTTATATGATCATTCCACTTCAAATCGTTCCGCACGCATACTCCCAGATATTTTACAGAAGTAACTGCTACCAGTGTTTGTTCCGCTATCATATAATCATACAATAAATAATGTGTGTATCAGTCAATATGCACAGGCGCCTGTCCCCTCATGAAATCTTCGTCTGGCTTCGTTTTCCGACAGTGTAAGCTGGCGCAATTAGTCTGAATATTAGACATTCCCTCCCCTCCCCCTTTATATGCGTGCCCATGTATGAATGTTGTGTTGTATGCTGAGATACTGCACGATACTGAAAGTAACTTACGCCCCTATTCTGTTGTGTGACCGAATTTCTTTTACACGTAGCAGACCAAAGGGATGTCTTAACTGTTTTCATTATTTGGAGCCATATCGCTAGATATACCAAGAATGTGTATTACATAACCCCATTTTGAAAGTTGTTTCGAGAATAATAAACGTAGATGCTTGTAAAGTACCACGATTTGCTATCTATATAAGAAAATTATCGCTCCCTTTGCTCAATCAGTGCAGATTGTGTTTTTCAACTTCCCTGTAGGGTGTTGCCTGAAAGATAAGCTAAGAGACTGCCGAAGGCGTCATTAAAGCATTAATGGAACAAAGCCAGTGAAAGCTTAGGTAAGGTCATGAGTAATCAAAAGGTTACTCCCCCTCCCTATCATCTAATATGTTGGTTCGTGGTGAAGTAGGCGTTATCCATTCCATCCTTAATTAACTGAAGTTTCGTGGTCAGTGTAGTACTATTAAACACATTGATAAAGTCGGTATTATTTTGACAGATAATAGCCGTGTACCAAGAACATAACATACAGTAAGAAGCTGAGATTTAACTAACAAAATGGAGAGAGTAGTTAAAAGAAGAAGCAAAAATTGTATAGGCACAAATAAAGAGGAAATATTAAGAGAATACGAAAGAATTGAAATTCATGCTCCATAGTTCCATTAAACACAACCGGCGATTTAGTTTCATTATGATGGACGTAGAGGAATTAAGGGGCAACGTTGAAACTGATTGTAAATCATGCTCTGGAGAAGTATGTGTAGAGTAAGTGGATTAAGGAGGGAAAGTACCCAGCGTCTTTTAATAGTAATATCCGTAAAATACTGAGGAGGTAGACTCTGTCGTATTCTCGTCACACGAAATGCAGACAAAATTTAGTGAAAATCGTGTGTCTGTAGGGAGATTGATGCGTGATGCATACAACTTCGAATGTCATACATTAGCAAAAGATCTAACCGATAACCCGAAAAAATCCAGGGCGTACGTAAAATCGCTAAGTGAAGCGAAGGCTCCTATTCAGTCATTCGTTGAGCAGTCTTGCGTGACAATAGAAAACAGCAAAAGGAAAGGTGAAGTTTAAATTTCGCATTTAAAAAATCATTCACGTTCGAAGGAACATAAAAACATACCGCCGTTCGACTGTTGCACTGACTCCGTATGGAAGACATACACTACTGGCCATTAAAATTGCTACACCAAGAAGAAATGCAGATGATAAACGGGTATTCATTGGACAAATATATTATACTAGAACTGACATATGGTTACATTTTCACGCAATTTGGGTGCATTGATCCTGAGAAATCAGTACCCAGAACAACCACCTCTGGCCGTAATAACGGTCTTCATACGCCTAGGCATTGAGTCAAACAGAGCTTGGATGGCGTATACAGTTACAGCTGCCTATGCAGCTTCAACACGATACAACAGTTCATCAAGAGTGCCAGTTGCTCGGCCACCATTTACCAGACGTTTACAATTGTTGAGAGATTTGGAGAATGTGCTGGCCAGAGCAGCAGTCGAACATTTTCTGTATCCAGAAAAGACCGTACAGGACCTGCAACATGCGGTCGTGTTTTATCCTGCTGAAATGTAGGGTTTCGCAGGGATCGAATGAAGGGTAGAGCCACGGGTCGTAGCACATCTGAAATGTAACGTCCACTGTTCAAAGTGCTGTCAGTGCGACCAAGAGGTGACCGAGACGTGTAGCCAATGGCACCCATACCATCACGCCGGATGATACACCAGTATGGCGATGACGAACACACGCTTCCAATGTGCGTTCACCGCGAAGTCGCCAAACACGGATGCGACCATCATGATGCGGTAAACAGAACCTGAATTCATCCGAAACAATGACGTTTTGCCATTCGTGCACCCAGGTTCGTCGTTGAGTACGCCATCGCAGGCGCTCCTGTTTGTGATGCAGTGTTAAGGGTAATCCTGCCATGGTCTCCGAGCTAAAAGTCCATGCTGCTGCAAACGTCGTCGAACTGTTCGTGCAGATGGTTGTTGTCCTGCAAACGTCCCCATCTGTTGACTCAGGGATCGAGACGTGGCTGTACGATCCGTTACATCCATGCGGATAAGATGCCTGTCATCTCGACTGCTACTGATACGAGGCCGTTGGGATCCAGCACGGTGTTCCGTATTACTCTCTTGAACCCACAGCTTCCACATTCTGCTAATTCTATATTGGATCTCGACCAACGCGAGCAGCAATGTCGCGATACAATAAACCGCAATCGTGATAGGCTACAATCCGACCTTTATCAAAGTCAGAAACGCGATGGTACGCATTTCTCCTCGTTACACGAGGCATCACAACATCGTTTCACCAGGCAACGCCGGTCAACTGCTGTTTGCGTATGAGAAATGGGTTGGAAACTTTCCTCATGTCCGCACGTTGTAGGTGTCGCCACCGGCGCCACCCTGGTGTGAATTCTCCGAAAAGCTAATGATTTGAATATCACAGCATCTTCTTCCTGTCAGTTAAATTTCGCATCTGTAGCACGTTATCTTCGTGGTGTAGCAGTTTTAGTGGCCAGTAGTGTAGTAATAGGTATTCCTGACATAGAGAAGTAACTGAAAGCGGTGTAGCCGGCCGAAGTGGCCGTGCGGTTAAAGGCGCTGCAGTCTGGAACCGCAAGACCGCTACGGTCGCAGGTTCGAATCCTGCCTCGGGCATGGATGTTTGTGATGTCCTTAGGTTAGTTAGGTTTAACTAGTTCTAAGTTCTAGGGGACTAATGACCTCAGCAGTTGGGTCCCATAGTGCTCAGAGCCATTTTTTTTTTTTGAAAGCGGTGTAAACAAAAAAAAATCCGGCGACTCCAGATGGAATCTAAATTTGTTTTTAAAGAGCGTACTCTGCAGCATTGGCCCCTTGCTTAGCTTGCATTTATCGTGAATTTTCCGCCCACTGCTAAATCCTGTATATAAGGAACGCAAAAGAATGTATTAGAGACCAATATCCTTAACATCGATTTGCTGCAGAATCTTATTCTGAGTCCCAGTGTAATAAATTTCCTTGAGACGGGAAAATTTCTGTCCACAGTTAAACTCGGATTTAGGAAACATCACTCGTGGGGATCCCAGCTTTCCCTTTTCTCACGTTATAGCGGTCTAAGTCGCTACAGTCATGGACTGCGCAGCTGGTCCTGGCGGAGGTTCGAGTCCTCCCTCGGGCATGGGTGTGTATGCTTGTCCTTAGGATAATTGGGGTTAAGTAGTGTGTAAGCTTAGAGACTGATGACCTTAGCAGTTGAGTCCCATAAGATTTCACACACGTTTTTTTTTTTTTTTTTTTTTTTTTTTTTTTTTTTTTTTTTTTTTTTTTTTTATAACCTGCGAACCGTGGATGAAGGTCAACAAGAAGACTATATATCTTTAGCTTCACAGGAAGTGTTTGTCACGATGCGCCACTACAGACTTTAACGAATGTTCGAGCATACGGATTAGGTTCCTAGTTATGAGAGTGGCTTCATGTCTCCTTAAGTAATAGAAGCCAGTACATTGTCCTCGATGCTGAGTGTTCAGACAGAAGGACACCGTGTGCAGTGATCCATGGAAATGTGACAGGACTGCTCTTATTTTCTGTGTACAAAAATGATCTTAAGGGCAGGGCGAGCACTGAGCAGCAATCTGCAGCGTTTAGCTGATGACTTTGTGGTATACGGGAAGGTGTCGTCATTGACTGACTGTAGGAGAATAGAGGTGATTCAGACAAAATTTCTAACTAATTTGGTGTATGGCAGCTTTTCCTAAATGTACAAAAGTAAGTTAAGGCATATGAGTACGAAAAACAATCCCGTAATGTTCGAATACAGCAATAGCAGTGGGCTGCTTGACATAGTAATATCGGGTAAATACCTAAACATCCGTTAGCTGGATGAAACCTGTTATCAAGGGGTTTCATGTCATGTCATGTCATGTCATGTCGTATGATCCAAGCTTGATATTTCTTCAGGCTTTCCCGGCGACCTGTTGGCATCGCGAGGTGTCGGGAGCTTCGCCGGATGTCAGTGTCGTCCATGCACACAATATTTCGATGACGTACCTCGTTGTCTTTATCAGGCGCTACTTTAAACTGCTAGTAGAGTGTAATGGGTCCAGCATTTATACCTACGGCCATCCCCCTCCACGGTCGATTCTAGGCGCTCCGGCTGCAGGTCGTTCCACTCGAAACGCCCTAAAACGTTCCGCCTTCGGTCCAGTGCTCCTGGCTGCGAGTGGCGTTTCGTTTTCAATCCAGTGCGCCCGACAGCGAACTGCTGTTCTGCTCTCAATATGGCGCACCTGATGCTCTGTCTGAGGTTCGTTCCCCATGTCCACATTCTCAGGTCTTTTTATTGAGTTCTGGTGCTGCATCCGTCGCGTTTATAGCAACTTGAATGCAAGATCAGAAGCTTTGGTGAGTTGTCACCCAATCTCAAGATTCTTTTTTCCACCAATTTGTCTCTATCGACTCACTTATAACACTGTTACAGTATCTGAGGGTATGTGCTGGAAACCCCGTTTCCTCGGGGATATTGTTGTCACTAAGTTTCATACAGTGCTCGGCAACGGCTGATAGTCTGGTGTGTCTCTGATGTTCTTGGCACCTGATATCAACTGTCCTGATTGTTCTGCTAATGTACAGTTTACCACATTGGCAATATATAGCACAGATTCAGGTTTTGGTAAACGAAGGTCATCTTTCACATTTTTCAGTTGTTTAGACTGCCAACTCGCAATTTTTCATAAACACAACTTTTATTGATGTAAGTCCACAAGGTTGATGACTGAACAACAAACGAAAGGTAACAACAACGATGCCAGTAGAAGTCTCCTAATTGAGGCAAACAAAAGTTTACTTCTAATTTTCCACAAAGGTTCGTTGTCACCAGCCAACCAGGTTTTGGCGTAGTGATACTTGCTGCAGGCCGTGGCTCAAGCTCCCGCTGCAGGAAGTAGTATGTGTTTACTATGGTGCTTTTGGTACGCCTTGGACATAGACAACCTCGTCCTCTGTGGTGTAGTATGGGTTGCCGGCCCTCAGGGGCTATCTTGGCTCTGGCATAACACCACTACTCCTTTTTATTTTAATGGATGGGTAGAGCACTTACTTGATGTTATTTTTCTTCAGAATGCTGCTGATCTTGGTAGAAATAGATCCAACATGCGGTAGGTAAACCACAGTCTCTGCTTCCTCTTGCTCTTTATCTCTATAGTATGGCATAGTGGCCGGTTGAAAGGCCTGAAGCTGTTTGACCGTGTATCCATTTTTGCGGAAGACTGAGAGGAAATTATTTCTGATGTCAAACTGTCTTGGTCTGACAAGGTGCATGTCCTGTGGGCCAGTGTCTTAAAATGTGGGTGCTGGGTAATGGCAGTTGCTACTTGCAGGAATCAATTAATGTTTACTGGATTGCGATACACACTGTGGCCAAATGACTCATCTGATGTCCATTGGTCCAGTATATCCAGAAACGGCAGCTGACCGCCTTCTCGAGATCCATAGTGAACTTCTTAATTTGGTGGCATGACTTAACATGTTCCAAAATCTTATTTAGCGTCTTCGTGCCATGAGGCCAGATCACAAAGGTATCATCCAAAATCTGAAGAAGTAGCTGAGCTTACCATCGTCGTGCCGTTTTTCCATTGTGTTCAGTGAACCCATAGACGAGATGCATATCGGCTGATTCTTCATGAGTAAACCTATCCATATTGTTGTGTATGACTGTTTTCATACGAACCCTGCTGGAAAAACCAACCAATGACTGGACCGATCAGTAGAGGATGAAAGCTTGAGAACCAAGAGTAAAGCAGGCTTTGCTGTTGTCAACAGTAAGTACCATGAGTGAAGAGAATAGTTTGTCTTCAAAACAAGACACACAACATATACCGTCATAAAGTAACTGTTGTGCAGATATTTTCAATACACTACCGGTACAAAGGGTAAGAAACGAAATGTGATTACTCTGTAACTAACCACAGGAGACCAACTTCATTCCAAAATAGTCGGAAAGTATCTCTGGACAACCGGCGAAATTTTCTCGGTAAGTTCTGGTGCACCATGTATACATGCAAAGTGGCCTTTTCGTTGGAATGACAACGCATCTTACGCACATTACATGTACCATAAGCTGACGCACGGGAATAGACCATATTTTATTTTAAAGTGTGCTTTATCGAGAAGACGACAATTTTTAAAATCCATGTTTGTAATTCGGGTTTAGTGCTTCCCGTTGTATTTTTTGAAGATCTGGTAGCAAGCAAAAAAAAAAAAAAAAAAAAAAAAAGTGACAGACAATAGAGGAAACTATAATCGCTTCCGATTGTTTAAATTTAGGCATTACGGTTGTTGTTCGAGCATCTCCAGGCCGCTTCATCAACACAACATCACATAAGGGCGGGCCAGCGCGTGTCCTCGTCACGGAGTTGGGACGGGGACATTATGAACCCTTCCTCAGCCTTCCCTGGGTGCAAATTTCATTGGGTGTAAATTTCGCTGTGTGCAATTTACAGGACAGTCTTTGAATTTCTTCGACGTCTTTCTTCAAGCTAACAGGATGACAAACCCAAACATAGATATGGTCATACTAGTCTTGTATTCGGCTTCCTTATAAGCTTTACTGTACATCTCCGGAATCATCCCAGGAAATACAAGTATCCATTAAACTTCCCTGCTGCTAGTTCCGTATGTTTTTCCTACAGCAAGTCAGTGTAACCTGGGCTCAAGAAGTAGACGTAGACATAGAAGATTTTGAGAAAACGGCGAACCAGATCGGCTTTTCGTGTCCTACTGTCGTGAGCATCTGTGGAAAGTGCTTTAACGACGGTGAAACATGTGAAAGCAAAATACTGTGCACGTTCTACGGTACTGAGAACATAACACGACACTCTGTCTTTCGGATATAATTACGAAGTTGTTCTGTCAAGAAGAGGTGGAAGTATTAGTTAACATGGTAGTGCACCTCTGTGTGGTTAGCACCGTAACTGTGCCGAGACAACGAAGCAAATAGGAGTGTTTTGACAGCATCCGTCTTATCAAAAGACGACCCACAAACTTCTCCAACCATGTCCACGTATTTCTTCTATCCTTTCTTCAAAAGTCATTTGCTTTAAGCTGCACATCTCGCCAAAGAGATGTGCCGAAAATATATTGGTTTGCTTCGTTTGATTGTGATTTTTATCAGCACAGTGAAGAGATGCTTGATCTATCCACAGGATCTTTAGCTTTCAGGGATACATCCACATTTCAAACGCTTCCAGTCTGTTTAGCGACGAAATTTCAGCTGTCCAAGATTCTACTTGACATAGCAGCTCTGATAACACTTACCTAGCTTGTTTAAACTGGAGAACACGATTATAAGTTAAATTTTTGAATTTCTGTAACGTTCGCGCAATGCCCGTTCTAGGTTTTGTGTGTTCATCGAAGGCTGCCATTTCCCTCCTTTCCCATCACATTCGTGACTGCTGAGGGGGAATATTGACTGTAGGTAGATCTCTCAGTAATCACGAGTTCCTTTAATTTTAGTCGTGGTTACTACGTGCAGTGTATATGAGCGACAGTAACATGCTTCTTGGCTCGTCTGCGCTTCCAATTGAGGAGTTACCCTTATCGTGCTGACAACATTTTCCCTGCGCCCTCCCTCCCTGCACATACCGCTCACAAATAACGCTGCTCTTCGTTGAACATTTTCTATGTCTACGTAACTTCTTGAGGTTCCAAGCCTAACGCAAGTTAACCTAGAATTAAATTACAAGATGATATATCGTCTGTCAGCAACTACCGACACGTGTGAAATTACCGAACAATCAGTTTGACAAGTCATGGCCGCAAAATACTAACACGAATTCTCTACATAAGAATGGAAAAACTCATAGAAGCAGACCTCGGGGAAGATCAGTTGGATTCCGAAGAAATGTAGGAACACGCAAGGCAATACTGACCCTACGACTTATCTTAGACGACAGGTTAAGGAAAGGCAAACCTACATGTATAGAACTTGTGGACTTAGAGAAAGCTTTTCACAGTGTTGACGGCAATACTCTCTTTGAAACTCTGAAGTTAACAGGGGTAAATTACAGGGAGCGAAAGGATATTTACAATTTGTAAAGAAACCAGATGACCGTTACAAGAATAGAGGGGCACGAAAGGGAAGCAGTGGTTGGGAAAGGATTGAGACACGGCTGCAGCCTATCCCCGATGTTATTCAATCTGTATATTGAGCAAGCAGTAAAGGAAACCAAACAAAATTTGGAAAGGAATTAAAGTTCAAGGAGAAGAAATAAAAATTTGAGGTTTGCCGATAATATTGTAATTCTGCCAGAGACAGCAGAGGTTTTGGTAGAGCAGTTGAATGGAATAGACAGTTCCTTGAAGGAAAGATATAAGATGAACATCAGCAAAAGCAAAACAAGGATAATGGAATGTAGTCGAATTAAATCAGGTGATGCTCAATGATTTGATTAGGAAATGAGACTCTTATAGTAGTAGATGAGTTTTGCTCTTTGGCCAACAAAATAATTGATGATGCGCTAAGTAGAGAAGATACAAAATGTAGACTGGCAATGGCATGGCAAGAAAAGCATTTGTAAATAAGAGGAGTTTGTTAACGTCGAATATAAATGTGTTAGGAAGTCTTTTTTGAAGGTATTTGTATGGTGTGTAGGCATGCATGGAAGTAAAATGTGGAGAATAAGCGGTTTACACAAAAAGAGATTCAAAAAATGGCTCTGAGCACTATGAGACTTAACATCTGTGGTCATCAGTCCCCTAGAACTTAGAACTACTTAAACCTAACTAACCTAAAGACATCAGACACATCCATGCCCGAGGCAGGATTGGAACCTGCGACCGTAGCAGTCGCGCGGTTCCGGACTGAGCCCTAGAACCGCTAGACCACCGCGGCCGGCAAAAAAAAGAGAGATTAGAAGCTTTCACAATGTGGAAAGATATTTTCACTCTGCAGCGGAGTGTGCGCTGATATGAAACTTTCTGGCAGATTAATACTGTGTGCCCGACCGAGACTCGAACTCGGGACCTTTGCCTTTCGCGGGCAAGTGCTCTACCATCTGAGCTACCGAAGCACGACTCACGCCCGGTCTCACAGCTTTACTTCTGCCAGTATCTCGTCTCCTACCTTCCCAACATGCTAGTTCTGCATGGTTTGCAGGAGAGCTTCTGTAAAGTTGGGAAGGTAGGAGACGAGATACTGGCAGAAGTAAAGCTGTGAGACCGGGCGTGAGTCGTGCTTCGGTAGCTCAGCTGGTAGAGCACTTGCCCGCGAAAGGCAAAGGTCCCGAGTTCGAGTCTCGGTCGGGCACACAGTTTTAATCTGCCAGGAAGTTTCGCAATGTTGTCTTACAGAAGAATGCTCGCGATTAGATGGGTCGATGACGTAGCTAACGAGGATATATTGAATAGAATTGGGGAGACAAGAAATGTGTGGCACAGCCTTACCAAAAGATGGGATCGGTTGATGGGACACATTCTGAGACATCAAGAGACACCAGTTTAGTATTGGAGGGAAGTGTGGGTGGTAAACATCGTAGAGGGAGGCCAAGAGATGAATAAAGTAAACAGATTCAGAAAGATGCGGGTTGCAGTAGTTACTCAGAGATGAAGAGAACCGCATAAGATAAAGTAGCATGGAGAGATGTATCAAACCAGACTTCGGACTGAAGACCACAACAACGGAATATTATAAATTCATCCTCAGGTACTATCTCCTCTGCGAGTGCACAAGTTGCTATTACACCGGCATCAGTCAGAAGCAGACGAAACCCAGACAAAAAGTAATGGCTGAAAAGTATCATAGGAAACATGAGGTGAGAGTTGAAGAACAGCACAAGTTCAGGTTCAAACTGATGTGTCGACAGAAGTGCCGACACAGTGTGGTTTGAGGGGACCGCAATGCACGCTATAAGCTCACGAAAGATGGCGTGAGGTCTGAAACAGGATACGTAATGAATGCTATAAAGAAAAGTACGCAGCTTTTGGAATACTTAACTTTAATCCATCCTTGTTGTATACATCGTTCTTGATGAGACATGCTTTATACGATAGGTATCAAATGATTCAAATGGCTCTGAGCTCTATGGGACTCAACTGCTGTGGTTATAAGTCCCCTAGAACTTAGAACTACTTAAACCTAACTAACCTAAGGACAGCACACAACACCCAGCCATCACGAGGCAGAGAAAATCCCTGACCCCGCCGGGAATCGAACCCGGGAACCCGGGCGTGGGAAGCGAGAACGCTACCGCACGACCACGAGATGCGGGCGATAAGTATCAATTGCTATGTAAGGCTAATGGCGCCTTGCTAGGTCGTAGCCATGGACTTAGCTGAAGGCTATTCTAACTATCTGCTCGGCAAAGGAGCGAGGCTTCGTCAGTGTAGTCGCTAGCAAAGTCGTCCGTACAACTGGCGCGAGTGCTAGTCTGTCTCTCGAGACCTGCCATGTGGTGGCGCTCGGTCTGCGATCACTAACAGTGGCGACACGCGGGTCCGACATGTACTAATGGACCACGGCCGATTTAAAACTACCACCTAGCAAGTGTGGTGTCTGGCGGTGACACCACATTCCTCCCCCGCAAATCGGCGAACGGTCGTGGTATAAGGCTTTCGCCCGCCGTGGGGAGGACCCCATGTTGACGTATGCGATGAGGTGGGGAGCCTAACAACAGGCGATGCTGTGCCACCCGCACCCTGCCATTCAGTCCGAGGGGAGCTAGGAAACGCCTGAAAACCTAGTCCAGGGTGCACGTCAACATGCGGTGTATGCGCCCGTAAAGAGACAGGAGGGCCCGAATGGTCGACCTCCATTGCGTCGGGGTACCCGACGCGCGAAGACGCCATGTGGTCCGGAGCGTGCAAGAGTTCCATGGCGGAGGACAACTGGTCACGGGAAGCGATCGGCGGCGCGTGACCCAGGGAGGCGCCCGGCGGCTGCAGCGACGCGTCCACTGCGGGCGGCGTCGGCGGGAGACCAAGCGGCGGCGGCGGCGGCGGCGGCGGCGGCGGCGACGACGCGTCGCCATGGGGCAAAATGGAAGGCAGCGTCGGTAACACCTGGGGATGAGGCGAGCCAGTAGATGGGTCCCCAGGGCGCTGACCGGACGGCACCGTCGCTGAAAGCAGACGGGGAGCGGCAGAACCCGTGCGACTACAGAGGCGCAGCTGATTGAGATGCTGACGCACCTCACCAGAGGCCCCCAAAACCAAATACAGCACGCGGCCGAGGCAGCGAAGAATGCGCCCTGCGAGCCAACGCCGTGAACCTCGATAGTTGCGATAGAATACAACGTCGCCAGGAGCAAAAGCAGGAGTCTGCCGCTGCACAGGAACCTGATGCGGCGGATGCAGCAAAGACATCAAGGTTCGATGAGGACGACCGTGGAGCAACTCAGCCGGCGAGCGACCATCTCGGGGCTGAGAGCGATACGAAGACAAAAAGAGCAACAACGCGTCCTCCCGAGAATGCGACTCTTTCAACTTCAACATCTGTGACTTGAAAGTCCGGACCAATCGTTCAGCGGCACCGTTTGACTGAGGCGAAAACGGCGCGGATGTCAGATGTTGAATACCATTGGCCTTGCAGAAAGACAAATTCTGCAGACATGAATTGTGGGCCATTGTCGGAAACAATAGTCTGCGGAAGACCTTCAATGCAAAAGATAGCAGACAACGCTTGGATGGTGGCAGATGACGTCGTGGAAGACATCCGGAAAACAAAAGGAAAATTACTGAAGGCATCTACCACAACCAACCATCTAGCATTCCAGAATGGACCAGCAAAATCGATGTGCAAGCGTTGCCAAGGGGAAGTGGCTTTGGGCCATGCAAAGAATTTCCGCGGCGGTGCGGATTGTTGTTCGGCACACGCCAGGCAAGAAGAGCACATATTCGTAATCGCAGCATCGATTCCGAACCAAGTACTGTGCTGACGATCAAGTTGTTTCGTTCGCACTATACCCCAATGTCCTTGGTGGAGAAGCCGTAAGACAGAGGACTGTAACGAACGTGGGACCACGACTCTGGACTGATCATTATCAGAACGCAACAACAAAACACCACGTCGTACAAAAAGTCTCTCCTTATGAGCAAAAAATCGGCGAACCAACGGATCCTCGATCCGTGACTTTGACAAGGGCCATTGCGTAGCAACAAAACGCAAAACGGTAGCAAGGACAGGGTCAGCAGCTGTGGCTGTAGCTACACGACGAAAATCAATCGGAAACGATTCGAGCACGTCATGGGTTTCCGAATCAATGAACATGCAAGCAAGTTCGGAAGAATCGAATGCTCTATCCTCAGCAACAGGCAAATGGGACAACGCATCGGCGTTTCCGTGCTTAGCCGTGGACCGATACAAGATATCGTAGCGGTACTGTGAGAGGAAAATAGACCAGCGAATGAATTTCTGCGCTGTACGCGGAGGTACAGGCTTATTCGGATGAAAAAGCGACGTCAAAGGTTTGTGGTCTGTGATGATGGTAAAGTGACGACCATACAAGAAATCAAAAACTTAGTAACACCAAATACGAGAGCCAAAGCTTCTTTCTCGATTTGTGAATAATTTCTTTGCGCAGATGAGAGCAATTTGGATGCAAAGGCAATACGGCGATCATGCGATCCATCTTTGTGTGCAAGCACAGCACCGATCCCGAAATCCGATGCATCTACCATCAACAAAAGGGGTTTCTGGGGATCGAATGGCGTAAGGCAAGTATTTGAAAGCAACGCCGATTTCAACTGGCGAAAAGCGCGTTCGCAATCCGTCGTCCAGACGAACGGAACACCTGTAAGGCGTAAGCGATGAAGCGGAGCTGAAAGGGAAGAGGCGTTGCGCACATTCACTCACACCTTGTGATTACAAATCGTGTAATGTTCTTGCGACCTCCTCACGCAATGCGTGGGGAACATTGCGCACTCTGAAAAATTTCGGTTGCGCGTTTACGTTCAGTTCCAAATGTGCTTTATAGTTCTTAGCGCAACCAAGGCCCAGTGCAAAAATGTCTGCAAATTATTCACATAGACGAGAAACACTGGCGGAAGGCACAGTCTGGTTCACTGATAGGACCTGATTGACTATTGACAAGTTAAACAACTGAAATAAATCTAAACCAAAGAAGGTCACTGCAGAAGAAGAATGAAGGACATAAAAAGACACAAGTTTTGTTTGTCCCTTGTATGTTACAAGAAGACTGCACTGTCCTAACACAGGGATATGCTGTCCTGAATAACTAGTGAGCTGAACATTTGCGGCACGCAGCGGAGGTTTGCCCAGTTGTTTGTACGTGTCGTGATTGATCAACGAAACTGCAGCTCCGGTATCGAGATGGAATGGGATCACTTTGCCTTCAAAGTCCAAGTCTACAAAAAGTTTATTGTCCTGCCGACGATAAGAGCGACTGTCTCGTGCAATTTGAACTGATACAGGCACAGCATCACTTGCTAATTGACGTGATTTCCGGCGATGTCGACGCACACCTTTTGTGGGACGAACACAGTCACTGTTAGAGAAAGTGGCACTGGACAGAGTGGAATTAACTACATGAATGTCCACAGGCGAAGGTCCACGAGCCTGAGTGTCCTTGGTTCGATTCCAGCGCGAAGCAAAGGGCCGGGAATGATGAAGAGTGTCTGATCTGAGCTTTTTCTGGCAAACACTTTGAACATGTCCTTTTTTATTACAGAAAAAACAAATAGCTTGGCGTGACGGGCAATTGTCACGCGAATGTCTAGTTGCACATCGTGGGTATGATTTCACTGCAATTGCATGCTTGCGCGGCACACGTGGAGAGCTAGGCGGCAGCTGCGCGGACGAGCGCGAGGGCTGTTTATCGTTCCGTGCAGCGCGCCCGGCGGGCCGGTTAATGTGACACACGGCTGGCGAAGTTTCAAATGATTCCTGTGCAAAGTCAAGTGTGTCCTGCCTATCCAATATGTCTATCACTTGTTGAAGGGAGGGATTGACGAGTTTCAAAATTTGCTCCCGTATACGAACATCAGAAACGTTCTGTGCAATTGCATCACGTACCATTGTATCTGAATAAGGGAGTCCACATTCACACTCAAAAGCACAATCCCTTGTAAGGCCTTGCAAAGTTGCAACCCACTCCCGATTAGTTTGACCGGCCGTACGTTTTGTACGAAAGAACGTTTACCTTTTTGCAACTACATTAACTGTTTCCTTGAAATAGGCATCCAAAGCAGACAAAATTTCTTCGTAGGACAGAGTTGCTACGTCGCGTCGGGGAAATAATTTCACTATCACACGGTACGTGTGCACGCCGACACAAGACAATAAGTGAGGCTGCCGCTCGTTACCTTGAATTCTGTAGGCGGCGAGATGAAATCCAAATTGGCGTGACCACTCCGTCCATGTTTCCGTAGCTGGGTCAAATGGCCGGAACGGGGGTGCAACAGCATGTTGTGGCTGCGGTAACGGCGAAGCGGCGGCCGCCGCATCGGTTTGCATTGCACGTTGACCCTGGACGAGCTGTCCAAGGGCATCCAATAACGCCTGCGTCTGCTGATTCTGCAAGCGATAAAATTCGGACAGTACATCTGGAGATTGTGGCGAAGCCATGACAAGTAAATTAGTGCAATACGAAAGCGAAATCCTCTTTTAAGCCTCGTCGCCACATGATGTGTCGACAGAACTGCCGACACAGTGTGGTTTGAGGGGACCGCAATGCACGCTATAAGCTCACGAAGGATGGCGTGAGGTCTGAAACAGGATACGTAATGAATGCTATAAAGAAATGTACGTAGCTTTTGGAATACTTAACTTTAATCCATCCTTGTTGTATACATCGTTCTTGATGAGACATGCTTTATACGATAAGTATCAATTGCTATGTAAGGCTAATGGCGCCTTGCTAGGTCGTAGCCATGGACTTAGCTGAAGGCTATTCTAACTATCTGCTCGGCAAAGGAGCGAGGCTTCGTCAGTGTAGTCGCTAGCAAAGTCATCCGTACAACTGGGGCGAGTGCTAGTCCGTCTCTCGTGACCTGCCGTGTGGTGGCGCTCGGTCTGCGATCACTAACAGTGGCGAACGCGGGTCCGACATGTACTAATGGACCGCGGCCGATTTAAAACTACCACCTAGCAAGTGTGGTGTCTGGCGGTGACACCACACAAACAACATAATAAAGCAGTCTCTGTAGTTGAACCCCATCTAATCGAAGGTTACTGTGTTACGTAGTCTGTAGGAGGTGCCGTAAAATTTCTAAGATCTCATCTGATATTTCCGCTGATTTTTTCAGTTTCTGTTCTCCGTCTACATGGCATCTGTTTCTGATGTAGCTGGTGCAATAACCGTTTGTTTGACATGGACGTGGGAGTGCACTGTTACAGTCGATTGAATCTCACGAGGAAACTTTCATATTGCGGTATTTATAACTTTCTCAGTTAACTACGAAGTGTAGCTGACTGAAATTGAACTGATTAATTTACGAAACAATATTGCAGCTGCGACTCCAGTAGATACTTCATTTCATTATGGATACAGTAAATAAACCGCTAGTCCTGTGAAAAATTTCACTGTATACTTTAATAAGTGTAATATCACTATTCTTTTGGAAATAGACGTCTCATGCCATTGTAATGTACGTCGTTCCATTAGGAAAAAAACAGTACTGTTATCAAGATGTCGGTAGATAAAACAAGTGAAGACTAAAAACAAATAGTCGCAACGTTGCTTTCTCGTAGTTGTCACAACGATTGTTCTCGTTTCGCCGGCCGCGGTGGTCTCGCGGTTCTAGGCGCGCAGTCCGGAACCGCGCGATTGTTACGGTCGCAGGTTCGAATCCTGCCTCGGGCATGGATGTGTGTGATGTCCTTAGGTTAGTTAGGTTTAAGTAGTTCTACGTTCTAGGGGACTGATGACCACAGCTGTTAAGTCCCATAGTGCTCAGAGCCATTTTGTTCTCGTTTCTTTGAAAGGTTATTAGTTGTCAGGGGTGTTCGCGACTGAGGAGCAAAAACATACAGCGTGAATCACTCAGACTTCCACCTATTTACTTCGTGATCTGTTCAACAAATCGACACGAAACGAGGCTTTCAGCGAACGGTAGGTGAGGTGCGCATTATTTTATTGACTGGGTGACTGGGTGATATTCTTAATATGCCAGGATTCGTTGCTATACAGTAAGTAGCAACATGATAGTTTTCTACGCAAAACGTATTTCCTCTTGGCCTTACTTAATATGACGTAGAGACAGAGTCAGCAACAATTCTAAACGGAAATGTATGCTGACTTCTTGTGTACCGGAAGAGGCTAAGGAAAACTACCTCAAATATGTGCACACAATTTTAAGTGAACAGTCGAAATACAACGATGAAGTCTGGAACGAGAGCCCTACTTGGTATTTACACCTTAATAACCGATTCCGACACTGAACTACATGTGATCGAACGTTTCGAATATCGTGAACGGCAGAGTAGTAATGTTTTTTTTATTATTATTTACAGAACATTCTGAAACAGTAAGTTGCGTGCAAAATCTTTTCATTTAATGGTATTAAAGAACGTTTCACTTGTTGTAAACGAACAGATTGAAAGAGCAACCTGAAGTCAGGCTATGTGTATGGTATCATTCAAAGTCAGAAGAAATTCTACAAGTCTCGGTCAGTTTTCTTAAGTAATAATCAGCTAAACACACACAACGTTTATTATTTTCTATTTTGGACATACAGCGTGGACAGCGTAGCAACGGTAGTTTTAACGAATACACTGGATAAATGATAATCTGTCACTGCACAGCATTCAATTCAGTTCCCCAACAAGTTGTAAAGAATTTTATGACACGCGAGAGGAAAAACCAGCCACGGAGAAGAATAGTGCCTCATTTACACAAATGTGGTCCCCCGCGTAGCAGTCAAGCGAACGGCGGGGCCGTGGCGTTGTGATGACGCACGAGTGGCTGTTACAGCACACGTAATACAGAGGTTGTTATACGTCACGCCGCTGTGATTTAGGACTCTTGAACACAAAGCAGGGCTGTACTTGACAATCCTGCAATTGAGAAGGAGTAACCACAGACATGAAATATTCCGACAGTGCGTATCTCAGTGAGACGACCGTAGCAACTAGAACGTACTGATCGGCTGGCTACTCATATGAATATACAAACCCAGTTATCAATCGCAAAGTGGATTCGTACACATAATCCAGTTTTTATTAACTTTTCCTTGCGCCGTACGATCTTACGTTCAGCACTAAGCTCTTCTATCCAGCTACGCATATAAATGCTGAAGTGCTGGACCAAATGCAAAGGTCAATATGGGGCCCGTTCTAAGACGCAGCGGAGCCCAACATACTTTCAATAATCAATCAGAAGGCATGGGTGTTAGGCCAAGTGAGCGCCTCCCACGTCTGTTTGCAGAGACATACTCTTATATCTCGCTGTCTTGTGTATCACTCCTGCTCTAAGGGAGATTTCATAGAGACGAGTGACGAAATTGGTATAGTACGTAAATGACAACCTGCACATGTCTACCGGAGGTCTCATATTAGAATGCCGCCTTGGACAAGGCCTTACTTTTAAATACGCCTTTGTTGTACTATTCCAAATCATCAAATAGTTTACATTAAATGTAACTCGATCATTCCATTAAACTGGAAGTCTAATGTAAATGGAACTGTGTGACCGAGCGAGGTGGCGCAGTGGTTAGCACACTGGACTCACATTCGGGAGGACGGCGATTCAAACCCGCGTCCCGCCATCCTGATTTAGGTTTTCCGTGATGTAACTAAATTGCTTCAAGCAAATGCCCGGATGGTTCCGTTGAAAGAGAGGAGCCGATTTCCTTCCCCATCCTTCCCTAATCCGGTGGGACAGATGACCTCGCTGTTTGCCCGCCGCTGTGCCCGAGCGGTTCTAGGCGCTCCAGTCTGGAACCACGCAACCACTACGGTCGCAGGCTCGAATCCTGCCTCGGGCATGTATGTATGTGATGTCGTTAGGTTAGTTAGGTTTAAGTAGTTCTAAGTTCTCGGGGACTGATGACCTCAGATGTTAAGTTCCATAGTGCTCAGAGCCATTTGAACCAATTGAACCTCGCTGTTTGGTCCCCTTCCCCAAATCAACAAAACAACCACTGGAACTGTGTGCTAACGTTTACAGGGTGGGACAAATCAAAGTGATCCGGACGAAAGGATGCGGCTGGTCATGAACGTGTCATATAACCACACCCCGTGACGCACACACCACGTGTACACCTGCCACGTGATCCACACCGGTTCAGAGTGTAGTGTGAACCGTGTCAGTGTAAGTGGGGCAGTGAAAAGTGGAGTAGGACAGTCACAGTGGAGCAGCGGGTATTCATTGTGGAAAGTTTAATGACAACAAAGTCGTGGAAACGGTTTTGTCAGTTGTTTGCTGATAAATTTAACGGTACCAAAGCGCAAGAAAAAAATACCATGCAACGATTAGTCCGAGAATGGCGTCAGAAAGGATCTATTTTGAACAAGTCAAAAAACATTCCGAGACGCGCCCACACACCAGAAAATGTAGCTGCAGTTCACCAGAAAATGCTTCAGAGTCCTACCAAATCAACCCGACGCCTGTCGCAATAAACCGGCATATCACGTCGATCAAGCGGGCGAATATTCCACCTGAACCTGCACATGCAACCCTACTGAGTGTCTGTTGTTCACGCATTAAAGCCAGCAGATGCTACTCAGCGCCTCCAGTTTTGTGAGTGGCTGTTCACTGACATAACAATTAATGTCTTGGACACGGATTTGTTGTTTATTAAGCCTAGTTTCACCTCGGTGGTTATGTCAACCCACAGAATCACAGGTTCTGCACAGCGGAGAGTCTGCATAGCTTCCACGAAACACCACTGCATGATCAGAAGGTTTAGTTTGGTGTGCTGTGTCTGCACCCCGTATAATTGCTCCCGTTTTCTTTCATCAGACGCTCACTTCGGTGCGTTACGTTTTGAAACCATTTGTGGCAACATTAACTGAGGAGGAAAATACTTCCATTTACTTCCAACAGGATGAAGCAACTGCCCTTACAGCCGGCCGTACGTTGGAGCGCATTTACACAATCTTCACGCATGACGTTGTCGTTAGCAGAGGTCAGTCTGTTTGCGGCCCTAGCTGGCGCCCCAGGTCACCTGATCTGTCAGCGTGCGTTCATGTTGTGTAGTCATGTCTAAGGTGTATCGCAACAACCCTCATAGTCTTCAAGAACTGCAGCAGAACATTTCGGATGAGACGCGGCAATTCAAGCAGTCCAGCTTCGATACGCCTTCAGCCAATTGCTGACCAGAGCTCAAAAGTGCCAAGAGATGGATGGTGGTCACTTTCAAAATCTTCTATAGTCAGGTTAGTACGTATTTCCTTTCCTCTGTTGGGTTTCTTTGTACCTTGGAACTATGTTCTCCAGTCTACTTCTTTTTGCCTCACGCTGTAGTTGTTCTTCATCTGACTCGATGGGACCTATACAGTTAAACTTTCTAAAATAAAATAGAACAGGAAGTTGCTTACAAATAAACTGCAAGCATCTGAGGTCATCCTTGCTCCAATGTTGTCAAGGTGCAAAAGTTTCGTCTCAAAAGACCGAGAGGGGGGGACCTAGAAAAATCCCAAAACTCGACGTAACGACCCGACACCGAAAGTCACCAGAATCATAAAATATGTAAGATGCAATAATGACGGGAAGAGAAAATACATATTGTGTGGAATTACTTACATAAATTCCATAAAAAACCGCTCCCCAATGCCGCCCGACTGGGAAAATTAGCAGGAAAACTATGCAACAGTTAATACTTGTTGGCGTGAATATTTAGGGAGCACACGATCCACAATGTAGGCGTGTTATGAATCAGATATGTGATGGGTATAGGGTTTAAACTGGAAAAGCGGGAAGTGACAGCAGACGGTACGATCATAACATTACGAGGGAAGAGAACCTGTACATCTAAAAACAAGGAAAAACATTACGTTACGGTAACACCTTAATTTGCCTGCATAATGTTATAGTCAACTAAAATATTTTTGTGATAAAAGTCAGCGCGTTCATTAACAGTATCTAGAGATAGGAAAGATGACTTCTTATTATTTCAATTTCTTCCAGGTCACTGAGTATGCGACCTTTCTGTTCATTGTGTAAGACAGTTGAATTATCGCTAACGTGCAGCAGCTGGTATTGGTTGTCAACTTGGAACTTGAGCATCTCGTCTTATTGTCTCGTAATACGATATTTTAACTATCACAATTTACTCCAGGCGGTGGAATTAAAAGCGTTCCGAAGCGCGTCGTGTGTGCAAGAAAGATTGTTGATTCAGAAGCTGTTGTGCTGTTTCTTCATTTTTCATATTGCAGTATTTATAACTTTCTCAGTTAACTACGAAGTGTAGCTGACTGAAATTGAACTGATTAATTTACGAAACTATATTGCAGCTGCGACTCCAGTAGATACTTCATTTCATTATGGATACAGTAAATAAACCGCTAGTCCTGTGAAAAATTTCACTGTATACTTTAATAAGTGTAATATCACTATTCTTTTGGAAATAGACGTCTCATGCCGTTGTAATGTACGTCGTTCCATTAGGAAAAAAACAGTACTGTTATCAACATGTCGGTAGATAAAACAAGTGAAGACTAAAAACAAATAGTCGCAACGTTGCTTTCTCGTAGTTGTCACAACGATTGTAAACAACAACTCCGCAGCACGCTGGGAACCACACAAGAAGAACTTCTTGTGAATTTTACTAATTGTGTGGTTCCCAGCGTGCTGCCGAGTTGTTGTTTACATTTTATGCACAACGTTTCTATGACTGTCCTACCCGTCTTCTTCAGGGTGCTTTGAGTTTTGCTGTTGGTGTGTACTCGCCGCCTGGACTCCAACAAGATTGTGAGCTACTGGTGGTCTCGCGCCGCTATTTATAGCTGAATTCGATTACCGGCAACCACTACTTCATTTCAAGCTCTTCTTTTTTTCAGAGCCCGCACTGATATTCCGTGAAACGCACATTCTCTCCGCGTTTCTCAACTCCAGTGGATGTGATGGCAGCCGAGATCTTAACTGATGGCCGGATCCCAAGCCTTGTTTAAACTGGAAGCTCCACGCCCTCCTCGTTTATTAGCTTTCCTGACGTCTTTATTTGAACAGACTGATTAATTATGCCGTCCCAGAAACTTGGCGTTTTCACTACGACCGTATTTCATTTCATGATTACATCTCAGGCGGTGCTCAGCGACAATCGTTTTGCTTCGTTGTTTTAGTTGGATGTGTCGCTGATCTTCCTTGGGTCTCCCCTCTACTGTTCTGATAGTGTGCTGCACGTAAGAGATGACATATTTACAAGAAATGCAATACAGAAATGCAATACACACCCGGCTTTCGCAGAACTAGAGCGCCTTTAACATTACGAAGGATATTTATTTTAGTCGCAGAGAGCGAAATACAGTGGATGCTATGTTTCAGTAGGAGTCTACCAATCATATAAGATACTGGGCCAGCATAAGGAAGAACACCTGGAAACATACCATTAATAAATCACCCCGATAAAGCCTGAAATATCAAAATAATTCTGCTAAGAATGGCACAAATACGAGGAGAGTCATATGCGAATGAATCCTTTCATGTAGCTTACCTTTCCTTTAGTAATAGTGCTAGAATATTCCAATGAAACTGCTAGAAGTACACAGCGATTCTAACAGTTTCCTCCACATAATGAAGACACTATTCGACGTAACTACAGACATCTGCCTGAGTCGGAAAAGTTTTTGATCGTCTACGTTACTGACGTTGAACCAAAACGTTTGCCGTCCGGGGTGGCCGAGGTTCGCAGGTTCGAATCCTGCCTCGGGCTTGAGTGTGTGTGATGTCCTTAGGTTAGTTAGGTTTAAGTAGTTCTAAGTTCTAGGGGACTGATGACCTCAGAAGTTAAGTCCCAAAGTGCTCAGAGCCATCTGAACCATTTGAACCAATACGTTTGCTTTGCATCCATGAAGCCGATGAGAAATGTAACAAGGAAGTCCGTCAATTTCTGCAGCACCAGTTGGCTTCTGCATGATCAGATGTGCATCAGGTTCCAGAACCTCTACAAGGAAAAGCATAAAATGGCTGAGAAAGGAGACAAAACCAAAGAAGTCAATATTGTCCTTCACTTGGATGGGTACGAGCACGTAACAGATTTCGAAAACAAACAGAGATTGCGTCTTCTGGAATTTTCTAACAGTTGAGGGAATGGATCGTCCCTGATGATCACAAGTGTCCTCAAAACTGCAACATGTTATAAACAACCATCTTGCGAGACTATTAATTCTTTCCTCTTGTCTTTTAAGGATGCACAATACCTCAATAGAAATTGTGGAATGATATCTATAGATTTCTACTATTCTTAAGTATGACAAGAAATAATTATCTTCACCCGTGCCGGCCGGTGTGGCCGTGCGGTTAAAGGCGCTTCAGTCTGGAACCGCGTGACCGCTACGGTCGCAGGTTCGAATCCTGCCTCGGGCATGGATGTGTGTGATGTCCTTAGGTTAGTTAGGTTTAATTAGTTCTAAGTTCTAGGCGACTGATGACCTCAGCAGTTAAGTCGCATAGTGCTCAGAGCCATTTGAACCATTTTTTTCTTCACCCGCGAACCGTTGTGGTGGGTTGGCTTGCGTGTCCAAACGAAGCACAGAGTCGTACCGTAGGTGCTACCACAGCAGGGGTGTATCTGTTGACAGACCACGCAAACGTGTAGTTCCTGAAGAGAGTAGCAGCCTTTCCATTAGTTGCAGGTGCAACAGTATGGATGACTGATTGATATGGCCTTGTAAGATCAGCCACCATGGCCTTGCCTATAGGTACTGCGAACGGCTGAAAACAAGGAGAAGCTACGCCAATAATTTTTTTCCAAGGACGTGCAACTCTAACGTATGGATTAACGATGATGGCATCCACTTGGGTAAAATATTCTGGAGGTAAAATAGTCCCCCATTCGGATGTCCGGGCGGGCAGTACTTAGGAGGATATCGTCATCAGAAGGAACAAAACTTGCATTCTTCGTGTCGGAACATGGAATGATAGATCTCTCAATCGATCAGGTAGGTTAGAAAATTTAAAAAGCGATATGGGTAGGCTGAAGTTTTTGTGCCAACTAACTCCGCATATGTTGAAGAAACTGAGAAAATGTGTGATGAGATTAAAGAAATTATTCGGATAGGTGAGAGATGAAAATTTAATTGTGGTGGGGAACTGGAATTCGGTAGCAGAAAAGAGAAGGGAAGGAAAACTAGAAGGTGAATATAGACAGGGATAAGGAGAGAAGACGTCTGGCAGAATTTTGTGCAGAGCGTAATTTAATTATCAGTAACCTCTGGTTTAAGAATCACGAAAGAAGGTTGTATACATGGAAGAGATCTCGAGACACCGGAAGGGAAGATCTGGTAGAATTCCGGAGAAATATAGTAACACGCGCGACAATACCTGCCCTAGATTAAGGAAAGGCAAATCTATCTTCAGAGCATTGTACACTGAGGGAAAGATTTTGACAATGTTGACTGGAATACACTCTCTAAAATTCAAAAGGTAGCAGAGCTTATATACAGGGAGCGAAAGGCTATTTATAATTTGTACACAAACCAGACGGCAGTGAGAAATGTTCAGCACCATGAAAGGGAAGCAGTGGTTGAGAAGGGAATTATACATGTTTATAGCCCATCCCCGATGTGATTCGATTTGTTCATTGACTGAGTAAGCAGTAAAGGAAAGCACAGACAAATTTAGAGAACGAATTAAAGTTGGAGAAGAAGAAAATAAAATCTTTGAGATTTCTCGATGACGTTGTAATTGTTGTTGTTGTTGTGGTCTTCAGTCCTGAGACTGATTTGATGCAGCTCTCCATGCTAATCTATCCTGTGCAAGCTTCTTCATCTCCCAGTACCTACTGCAACCTACATCCTTCTGAATCTGCTTAGTGTATTCATCTCTTGGTCTCCCTCTACGATTTTTACCCTCCACGCTGCCCTCCAATACTAAATTGGTGATCCCTTGATGCCTCAGGACATGTCCTACCAACCGATCCCTTCTTCTAGTCAAGTTGTGCCACAAACTTCTCTTCTCCCCAATCCTATTCAATACCTCCTCATTAGTTACGTGATCTACCCACCTAATCTTCAACATTCTTCTGTAGCACCACATATCGAAAGTTTCTATTCTCTTCTTGTCCAAACTATTTATTGTCCATGTTTCACTTCCATACATGGCTACACTCCATACAAATACTTCCAAAAACGACTTCCTGACACTTAAATCTATACTCGATGTTAACAAATTTCTCTTCTTCAGTAACGCTTTCCTTGCCATTGCAAGTCTACATTTTATATCCTCTCTACTTCGACCATCATCACTTATTTTGCTCCCCAAATAGCAAAACTCCTTTACTCCTTTAAGTGTCTCATTTCCTAATCTAATTGCCTCAGCATCACCCGACTTAATTCGACTACATTCCATTATCCTCGTTTTGCTATTGTTGATGTTCATCTTATACCCTCCTTTCAAGACACTGTCCATTCCGTTCAACTGCTCTTCCAAGTTCTTTGCTGTCTCTGACAGAATTACAATGTCATCGGCGAACCTCAAAGTTTTTATATCTTCTCCCTGGATTTAAATACCTACTCCAAATTTTTCTTTTGTTTCCTTTACTGCTTGCTCAATATACAGATTGAATAACATCGGGGACAGGCTACAACCCTGTCTCACTCCCTTCCCAACCACTGCTTCCCTTTCATGCCCCTCGACTCTTATAACTGCCACCTGGTTTCTGTACAAACTGTAAATAGCCTGTCGCTCCCTGTATTTTACTCCTGCCACCTTTAGAATTTGACAGAGAGTATTCCAGTCAACATTGTCAAAAGCTTTCTCTAAATCTACAAATGCTAGAAACGTATGTCTGCTTTTCCTTAATCTTTCTTCTAAGATAAGTCGTAAGATCAGTATTGCCTCACGTGTTCCAACATTTCTACGGAATCCAAACTGATCTTCCCCGAGGTCGGCTTCTACGAGCTTTTCCATTCGTCTGTAAAGAATTCGCGTTAGTATTTTGCATCCGTGACTTATTAAACTGATAGTTCGGTGATTTTCACATCTCTCAATACCTGCTTTCTTTGGGATTGGAATTATTATATCCTTCTTGAAGTCTTAGGGTATTTCGCCTGTCTCGTACATCTTGCTCACCAGATGGTAGGGTTTTGTCAGGACTGGCTCTCCCAAGGCCGTCAGTAGTTCTAATGGAATGTTGTCTACTCCCGGGGCCTTGTTTCGACTCAGGTCTTTCAGTGCTCTGTCAAACTCTTCACGCAGTATCGTATCTCCCATTTCATCTTCATCTACCTCCTCTTCCATTTCCATAATATTGTCCTCAAGTACATCGCCCTTGTATAGACCCTCTATATACTCCTTCCATCTTTCTGCTTTCCCCTCTTTGCTTAGAAATGGGTTTCCATCTGAGCTCTTGATATTCATACAAGTGACTCTCTTTTCTCCAAAGGTCTCTTTAATTTTCCTGTAGGCTGCATCTATCTTACCCCTAGTGAGATAAGCCTCTACATCCTTAAATTTGTCCTCTAGCCATGCCTGCTTAGCCATTTTGCACTTCCTGTCGATCTCATTTTTGAGACGTTTGTATTCCTTTTTCCCTGCTTCATTTACTGCATTTTTATATTTTCTCCTTTCATCAATTAAATTCAATATTTATTCTGTTACCCAAGGATATCTAATAGCCCTCGTCTTTTTACCTACTTGATCCTCTGCTGCCTTCACTACTTCATCCCTCAGAGCTACCCATCTGTCTTCTACTGTATTTCTTTCCCCCATTCCTGTCAATTGTTCCCTTATGCTCTCCCTGAAACTCTGTACAACCTCTGGTTTAGTCAGTTTATCCAGGTCCCATCTCCTTAAATTCCCACCTTTTTGCAATTTCTTCAGTTTTAATCTACAGTTCGTAACCAATAGATTGTGGTCTGAGTCCACATCTGCCCCTGGAAACGTCCTACAATTTAAAACGTGGTTCCTAAATCTCTGTCTTACCATTATATAATCTATCTGATACCTTTTAGTATCTCCAGGAATCTTCCATGTATACAACCTTCTTTTATGATTCTTGAACCAAGTGTTAGCTATGATTAAGTTATGCTCTGTGCAAAATTCTACCAGACGGCTTCCTCTTTCATTTCTTAGCCCCAATCCATATTCACCTATTATGTTTCCTTCTCTCCCTTTTCCTACTGTCGAATTCCAGTCACCCATGACTATTAAATTTTCATCTCCCTTCACTACCTGAATAATTTCTTTTATCTCATCATACATTTGTTCAATTTCTTCGTCATCTGCAGAGCTAGTTGGCATAAAAACTTGTACTACTGTAGTAGGCGTGGGCTTCGTGTCTATCTTGGTCACAATAATGAGTTCACTATGCTGTTTGTAGTAGCTTACCCGCACTCCTATTTTTTTATTCATTATTAAACCTACTCCTGCATTACCCCTATTTGATTTTGTATTTATAACCCTGTATTCACCCGACCAGAAGTCTTGTTCCTCCTGCCACCGAACTTCCCTAATTCCCACTATATGTAACTTTAACCTATCCATTTCCCTTTTTAAATTTTCTAACCTACCTGCCCAATTAAGGGATCTGACATTCCACGCTCCGATCCGTAGAATGCCAGTTTTCTTTCTCCTGATAACGACGTCCTCTTGAGTAGTCCCCGCCCGGAGATCCGAATGGGGGACTATTTTACCTCCGGAATATTTTACCCAAGAGGACGCCATCATCATTTAACCATACAGTAAAGCTGCATGCCCTCGGGAAAAATTACGGCTGTATTTTCCCCTTACTGTCAGCCGTTCGCAGTACCACAACAGCAAGGCCGTTTTGGTTAATGTTACAAGGCCAGATCAGTCAATCATCCAGACTGTTGCCCCTGCAACTACTGAAAAGGCTGCTAGCCCTCTTCAGGAACCACACGTTTGTCTGGCCTCTCAACAGATACCCCTCCGTTGTGGTTGCACCTACGGTACGGCTATCTGTATCGTTGAGGCACGCAAGCCTCCCCACCAACGGCAAGGTCCATGTTTCATGGGGGAAGTAAATACACCGACGAAATACACCGACCACACGAGCGCTGCAACATCTGCAACATCGATCATCCTCCATACGCTCCCGACTTGACTCCATCCGACTTTAATCTGTTTCCGAAACTTAAAGGAAATCTCCGAGGACTCCATTTTTATAGTGATGGAGCGATGCAAGCAAAGGTGATTGCGGTTCTGTGAGCACAGACAAATATTCTACAGTGATGGTGTCAACGAACAGGTTTCTCGTTGAGAAATAATTGTATAGACATGAAGAACAAAGGTGTAGAAAGTTAATAATGTCTGTTTTGTTTAGAAAGCTTTAAGAGTTCTCACATAAAAATTTGGATGCATTACTCCTCAACACTCCCTCATATTATGATGAGTGATGTGTGGAGAAGGCAAAACACTATTACTGCAACTACAAAAGTAGTCTGAAGCATAGAAATGTCAGTATGATAGCGATGTAAGACATAATCTTCCACTGACATCTGCACCACTAAAACGGGACTAACGTTTCCACACTCCCTCATGGCAACCTCATCGAGCATTTGAGAGATGAAATTGGTAGGCGCCTGAGGAAGGTACAGTTTTTCAAGTATGGAGGGATGTTAATCTGGACGCGTCACAAATTATTCTGCGTTACAGACAAGATTCAGAATCATGATATACAGAAGAGCTATATCCACGAAGTATTGCGTGATATTCTTTAGAATGTCGGTAAAGTTGCTCGAATTCTTCTTTTTATTTATAAATTTTCCCGGATAGACAAAATTTATTGTATTGATTATTATGATTAACTCACCGTTTTGTTTCCCTTGAGCTTGTTTTCTTTACTTATTTTGGTATATGTTAATCTCTCATCTTTAGAACGTTACATGTCACAAACACTTATGGGTTAATACTTCTGTCTACATGTTTATATGAGCATCAAATTTTTAGCACGTAATATTTAGTATGTGGAGAACAAAAGCTTTGAGAGCTATAAAAAGTTGCGACGTATTATACACGCTTACAGGTAAATTTCTAGATCCGCATTTGAAGTCATTTAGAACACTTGAGTAATACATCTGTGCTGACTGTGACCCATTTATGGCAGCTGCCAAATCCGACAATTACAGGATGGGCAATGATGGACATTAGGCACTGTACGTATCACCTCACACGTGAGCTCCCTCTCTCTCTCAAAACACACACACACACACACACACACACACACACACACAAACACACACACACACACACACAGTGCTGGTGGGTAAGGATAATGATGACCAGTTGATCGAATGACTGCCATTATCCTGGATGCTAACGGGGTGAGAGCAATTGTGCTCAGTAGATTGGGTGACTGCCCTTATCCTGGTTACTGTTGGGTGGATCTTCAGACATGAGGGCGATGACTACGACGACTACAATGATGGGGACGTCTCTGATGATGCAGAAACAATGATAAGCTGCTGGCAATGAGTCTGAAGCTTTTATAACACACCACCAAGTCAACAAATGTCAACAAGTTCTGACAGATAAAAATACTGATTAGTTAGCATTAATCAGCAAGTCCTGACTTGTTGACACCAGCATCGTACTTCAGTTTTTGACATCTCGGAGGAACGCAAGCTTTGAGATACCATATAATTAAGCAAAATGAATCCTAAATGTGCGTGTTGCATCTCTGCATTTGAAAATAGCAGGAATCAGATGTACATATTCAAGGAACTCAGATGCCTCTCTGCATCTCTGTGCTATGTCTGACCACAATTTCGAAGTTAAAAATTATTTAATCACCAATGTTTGAGATGCTTATGATAATCGAGGGCGACATGTCTCTCATGTCAAAACAGCCATCAGCATTCGCCGAGCTTCTCTGAGGTAAGGTAATTGTCCTGCTGGGTGCTACCTTTCATAAACTTCCAGCAATAATCGAAGCTCTTCTTCAGTAAACGTTATTTCATGATACCGCGAAATATTGCCCGCTGCTTCAGAACCTAGCAAGAAAACTAACTGTTCCATCAATTTATGAGAATTATTCCCTTTGCAAACTTCAAGAGAATCTTCATCATCTATCCCCCATGGGTACAAATAATACACCTCACTTGCTGCTGTAGTTGTCGTGTTACAGCAAAACTGCAACAAACTGCTCTCCATGTTACGCAAAAAGTGCAACATTTTCAAATTAATACGGGGCGTTTATGAGAGCCTGGGCTCTACTGCTTCAGTGAGTCATCTCAATGTCTGTGCAGTGATGGCAGCCAAGAGTCAAAACAAGAGAAAATAGTGACGTTGAATGCTGAGGTCTGTAGTGATCTAACTCATTCCAAATACGTTCCGTCGGGTTCTGTAACTTACAGTACATAATAACTTACGTTTCAGAGAGAGTAACAAACTGTAATTAGTGTTAACACTGCACCGACGACCAAAATGATACTGTACATCCTTCCTAGTACCCTAGGAAGGCAAGAAATGTAAACAATGAAAGTTGAAAAAGAGTCAAGTTCTAATGTTTCATTAATGTGCTTCCAGGAGTTTACTTCTGCAAGTACGCCTGTATTGCCTTCATACTCTCTTAAAATGAGTAGCAGTACTGAAGCAGTGTGAATATCATTAACGGACATTATACTAATAACGATTTTCCTACATCAGCGTCATAATCAACATGATAACAACATCATCAGGCATTTGACGTCAGAGTAGGAAGTACTTCTGTTTCCAAATATAGGCATTCATATTTCTCCCCTCCTTTCCTTCGGTCATAGTCACGATCTTTTTGTAATCTCTAAGGCTCCAGCGAACATCTTCCTTGGCGCATGTACCCTCCACTGAGATACCTTTCCCGATTACGTCTATTTCACTTTTATTGCGATCAAAAATCACTCCTGGCTGTTCCCTGATTCTCGCCTCTTTAAGTAAATCCCTACACGCAGCTATGTAACTCTGCCTGCTGATAACCGACAGGCCGAGTATACATGTGCTTTTTACAGTTGTTAGTTCAATATTCCACAGTAGGTATTGCACTAACTTCGCTTCTACGACAGGAAAAAAAAAAATAGTCCCGGAACTTTCTGAATAGATGGTGAACGTCATCAGTGGTGGGTCACAAGTCCACCTGATACCAGCGTTCCAAAGCGACGAGTGTGCCTTATTAAGGGAGTGAATAATATTTTGTCCAGCAATCTTACTCGTAAGGTGTGACCCATTCGAAATATTCGTCACCAATCCTGTAATCCGAGACTATGGTGTGCTTTTTCCTAATTATGCGCATTACCTTGTATTTTTCGGGGCTGAAGACACCGTGATATACAGAGCAATGACTGCGAAAAATAACCGACTGTGAAGTGATTCATCAAAGGTAAAGCCAACGGAACGCAATCGTTTGGTCGTCAGAAGGTGCACAATTCCTGAAGCGCTGCGCGGGTAGATCCGTTACTGGAACAACACGGTGTGATATCTGTGTGTCACTCTAGACCCACGTCTAACGTGACATCAGCTCACCCGATGCATCCGAAACAAAGCCAGCGGATGCCCAGTGCGCTGAAACCCCTTCAAACTGTCAAAACGGCTCGGTGTCACTTTGTACAAAGCGTTGCTCCACCGTGTAATCGAGCATTACATAGTCGTGTGAGATTGCACTGAGGATACTCATATTCAAGTAAGCACTACAGACAGTGGAAAACCGAGAGCAGATGCAAACACGAAGGTTCGAAATTACAATGCAGCTTCCACACAAGACGGCTACACTGTTGCTTCCCTAAGTGGCCATAACTGACAGTGCGAAGAAAGCGAAGACAAACACAACATGAAGCATGAAGGCAGCAAGACAGAATAAATGAGTTGTACGAACGCTAGAAATATTAAGTCTAGGAATCCAGGCTTTCTCGCGAATCTGGATGATGAAGTCTTCTCGGGTTAGCAGCGAAGTCAAGACGTCGCTGTGCGGCAACGTTTCAACAAGTTTCCTATTCGTCATCTTAGTCTGAAGATGGCTAGTAGGAAACTTTTTGAAACGTTGCCACAGAACGACGTCTTCACTCGCCTGATAATCCGAGAAAATTTCATCATAATGAATTCTGTAAACCAATCAGGGGTAGAAGACTCCTCTTTGAAAATCCAATCGTAGCAGTAGTAGGACGGGTGTTCAGACACAAAATTAAGAACAGTATATTGACAAATCATAGATGAGCGAAAGTCATCATTAGCTGACTCTGCAGCAGGCAGAATAAACTCTGAAGAGGTAAATAGATTTTGTTATCTATAAAAAACTGGTGTTCATGGGCTCCGTCAGTACGAGTCGAATGAGACTGTTTCTCGTTGCCTTAGGAAACAACTTGCACTAAATCGTAGCGCTAAAACAGTCTCTCGCTGGTTATGTTGTTGTTCATTACTATAATAATGAGATATACTGTTTTGTTGTTGTACTTAATCTCCTAGGGTAGTCATGAATTTGAAGTTTGTAAATGCAATGTAGTAATAATTATTCTATGAATAGCTCGCGATGTATGCCAAAGAACAAACAAATGCATTGTGTTGCAATATATCCCTTGGACATTCGAGATTCTGTCTGAACTTTCTCTTCTTTTGTTTTCTACTGTTCTTGAACACGAAGAGGAAATAACGATTTTCTGAGGTTCATCTTGCTGTAACAGTCTATGTAAGTTGTAAACGAAACTAAAAATATAGTTGTTCATGTCTTCAAACTTGTGTACGGTACATAATTATTTGTAAACCTAAACCTTGCTTGTCCTGAGTAGACGTGGCCTTAACGGAAAATTGACCATTGTTAGGTGCTATACTAGAAAATAATTAGTAATTTTCTCTCAGCTCATCTTCGAGACGTGACGCCAGTTAGGACACTAAACTTTCTTTCAGTTTTTACGAGCTATGCGGCCGCTACGAATAATTTAATGTCTTTCACTTTCAGATTTTCTCAAGGTTGCGAGATAACATCCCAGGCAGAAAGGCCTGGTCACAGTCTCGTCTAGTTCTAGTACAAGATTCCATCTGCAAAAGATTATGCTTGTTATCTTATATTGGTATTCGAGGCGAAACCACGATCTGGAGTTACGGGTTTTATTACTTCACATTGAACTGACATACGAAATATTATCTGGTGCTATAAGCACATGAGTTTTAATTATACTTTTGATTTATTTTGAAGAATATCTGTGATAATTCAAGAGAGAGACAATTAATTATTTATAATCCCATAACCACACTGAGTATGAGCTAGTGTTCTGATCGCTGATCTGCGTCGAGCTAAATTAAATTACATTACACTCTTCACAGTATTATTAGAGTTATTTCTATTTTCTCAAAATTGTCTAAGCAGTAAGCCTTACTACTCACATATTATGTTGTCCTGATGGATAACTAAAAGTGTACAAAGTGTGGAGTCAATCCACGACCCAAATGCGTGGCGTCCTCTTTATTACACTACCTATTTTCTCTCTTTAAAATCCTTACACGTCCACCACAATGTAAACCGGTTCTCCTCGGACAAAATTGTTACTTTTCGACTAATTAACGCCAAGCTCACGCTCGTAAGTCATCACACGACCGAGTGCCAGCAAAGACAACCTTCTTTCTCTTGTCACTCTCTCAATGAAAAGATTTTAGCAAAGATAAATTTTTCTTATCCGATGCTGTATAGTATACATAGTTCACATACAAATTGAATACAATTACATTTACTTGAAAATAATACTACGAATTCATATGATGCTTTACATTTCATTCACATTAAAATACCAGTTAAATGAAAGAGATTTGCCTTCTGACAAAGGAGGAGCAAAACTAGCTGACTAAGAATACAATGTCGGCTTTATGACTGTCCACTCAGTGACGTGCAGTACTTGACTCTGGACTTCGCAAATAAGCAATGAGGGAAATGAAATGACTCACTCTGATGTTGATTACCTGACTAGGTAGACAGGTACTGAATTTTGTATGAAGCTAATTAAATGTATTGTTGGGAGTCAGCCATTTTGTGACATTTTGAAATTCTAAAACTTAATGAATTGATCAAATCGAAATAAATTAAATAAGAATTTGAATTCATAATGTGTAAGAAGAGAATGGAAAATAGGTCATTGCTTGGTTTAAACAGTAACTACAATTTCATTTCACACAATATTCTGTATATGATCCCAACATGCTGCACATTGGAATAGATGTTCAGACGGATAGACTTTGGTAGAAAATCCAAGACGAACTTGCTAATGGTTAGAACTTTTCTGGGAGAATTTTTGTTCACCAGAAAAGTGTTTTTCTCCTTTTTGAGGTTTTCCTTAGACGGATAATACTGCAAATTTCAATCTAGAGCGGTGTCACTGTATAGACTAATTTCGAACATTTTAGCAATGAGATGTTGGGCAACAGAAGATTAATTTTGCAGAGCTTCATAAAGCAAATACCAGAAGGCTGTGGCAGTTAATAAAAACATTGATAAAATCAATTACATTATATATGTGTATAGGACATTATCTTTGATATTGCAATTAAATTTCAGCTAACACATAACTTCAGACAACATTAACAGATTTAAATAAAATTTTATTTGGAATATATTAAAGAGCCGAGAGGACAGGATAAATTGCATCTGAAAAGATCTCAAAAAGTGGATGTCAAAAACTACCTAGATTAGGATACAGGCACATGTGCCAAAGCTTAACTACACCCGGCGTCTGTCATACTGTGAAACAATAGCCAATCTGCTGACAATAACTTGACTTTGGAAGCATTCTCTTATCCCATCCAATCGAAGTAAGGAACTAAGTTTGGCTACGAGAGTAGATAGAACGTTTCTCACTTGCCATGATCAATAGCCTGCAACTTGCATCTAGTCGAATAATAAGCTAGATAAGAGAATGCATCGAAGCTGCTTACAAGAATAATATACAGAAGAATGGAAAAGAAAATTGAGAATGCGTTAGGTGACGATCAGTTTGGCTTTAGGAAAAGAAAAGGGACGAGAGAGGCAATTCTGACGTTACGGCTAATAATGGAAGCAAGGCTAAAGAAAAATCAAGACACTTTCATAGGATTTGTCGACCTGGAAAAAGCGTTCAACAATATAAAATGGTGCAAGCTGTTCGAGATTCTGAAAAAAGTAGGGGTAAGCTATAGGGAGAGGCGGGTCATATACAATATGTACAACAACCAAGAGGGAATAATATGAGTGGACGATCAAGAACGAAGTGCTCGTATTAAGTTGGGTGTAAGACAAGGCTGTAGCCTTTCCCCCCTGCTCTTCAATCTGTACATCGAGGAAGCAATGATGGAAATAAAAGAAAGGTTCAGGAGTGGAATTAAAATACAAGGTGAAAGGATATCAATGATACGATTCGCTGATGGCATTGCTATCCTGAGTGAAAGTGAAGAAGAATTAAATGATCTGCTGAACGGAATGAACAGTCTAATGAGTACACAGTATGGTTTGAAAGTAAATCGGAGAAAGACGAAGGTAATGAGAAGTAGTAGAAATGAGAACAGCGAGAAACTTAACATCAGGATTGATCGTCACGAAGTCAATGAAGTTAAGGAATTCTGCTACCTAGGCAGTAAAATAATCAATGACGGACGGAGCAAGGAGGACATCAAAAGCAGACTCGCTATGGCAAAAAAGGCATTTCTGGCCAAGAGAAGTCTACTAATATCAAATACCGACCTTAATTTGAGGAAGAAATTTCTGAGGATGTACGTCTGGAGTACAGCATTGTATAGTTGTGAAACATGGACTGTGGGAAAACCGGAACAAAAGAGAATCGAAGCATTTGAGATGTAGTGCTATAGACGAATGTTGAAAATTAGGTGGACTGATAAGGTAAGGAATGAGGAGGTTCTACGCAGAATCGGAGAGGAAAGAAATATGTGGAAAACACTGATAAGGAGAAGGGACAGGATGATAGGACATCTGCTAAGACAGGAGGGAATGACTTCCATGGTACTAGAGGGAGCTGTAGAGGGCAAAAACTGTAGAGGAAGACAGAGATTGGAATACGTCAAGCAAATAATTGAGGACGTAGGTTGCAAGTGCTTACTCTGAGATGAAGAGGTTGGCACAGGAAAGGAATTCGTGGCGGGCCGCATCAAACCAGTCAGTAGACTGATGACCAAAAAAAGAGCTGGAATAGGTGTTTCCTTTCGAATGCATGGAGAGTAGTAACAGAAAACTCCACTTTGCCCTACAAGAGCTATTGGGAGTGATAAGTTGTTCACATGTTATAGCCATTAATGCTCAAAGCAGACAGAGCCGTATATGATTTGCAACTGCGGTTTTTATAATGACTTGAGTTTCCACTTCTGCGCTAATCATGTCACTGTTCCCACATTTCTTTTTTCTTAATTTTCTGTGTTTCCTTAAAAATATTGAACTTACGAGAAACTGATTTAGAGACACACACCAGATAGAAGGATACAACTGTTTTCGGCGACACTTAACGGCACAAACTCCATGGACCACTGAAATCTGTGGGGTGGCATCCTGCTGCATTCAGCTGCATCACATATCTCATGCACGTTGGTTGGAGCAGAGCCTAAGATGTTTGCATGTGACTCAATGAAGCCCATATGTGCTCAGTATTTTAAAGACTAGCTGACATATGAGAAGACAAGAGGAGGGGGTGAGACAGAAACAGGACTGTTTATCAAAACATACTGACAGAACTCAGGATCGATGGACTTGTGGATTGTTTTGCTAAAGGCAAAGATGGATCACAAGCTAAAAACCGCCATAGGAGAATTGATGGACGCTCATGATCAAATAGCAATTTCCTGTGAGAGACGATGTCAGTCATGTCAGTGGCAACACTTTATCGCTTCTAAACACCACTCACTTGGAATAGACTCACCTTCTGCCTGAGCAGTGCCATGTTGCCTGCGGGACTTGGTGGCTCTTGGCATAGACCATAATGCAGTTTCCAATCTACTTTTAATCTGTCGTCTGTATGTACCAGCGCTTACAGCGACTCATTAGACGACATGGCATTTTTTCATGATTCAAACGCACAATGCCTCTAAGCTACACTCATTCTAATTAATCTCTGTACCTTATGACATGAGAAATGTTATGGTACATAGAGTTTTAACTCTGAAATCGACGTTTTACGTGGTATGGCTGCCAACTGGCTGTGATCCAGCAGTGATATGGCGAGTTATTTGCTCCTCTGTTCTCTGTTCCAATTTGTGATAGTTGGCAGTAACACATGTATCTACAAGTTGGCACTGACGGTGACAGGTTTCCATGGGTGAGTCCATGCAGGGTATGGTGGCTGATGCACAGTGACCAGCGTTGGGCGAGTTCATCGATTTGTTCAGAGAGGGTGGCCAGCAGTGTCCATTTCCAGCCAGTTGGCGACACGCTACGATGACAGAATCGAGGCAAATACCGTGCAGTCTTTCTCAAGCGAGTTTACAGACACTGTTCCCTAAAAAATGTATTATTTTTTCGTTACTTATAGCTCTATATGTCAGCGTCATGATGATGTGCCCATCATTTCATTAACGGCCATAGTTATTGTTATATTTGCAAGTAAGCAAGACACTGCGCGATATTGTAAAAGTTTGCAACGAAAATCACGGGTCGTTATGACTTTACGTTGATTTATCTTATGTAGCACACTCATTTGCTATCGCTGGCATCAGCGATCAAGCCAGAGTGTATCTTAGAATCAAATATTCAACACTAAAGTAAATTTTGAACACAAATATCATCTGTTACAGCATAAAGGTTTACATTGACATCGCAAATGAAATGTTGAATCGGATGTGTCGATTCTTAAATGCAAAAACAATTGATATTCGTCGATTACATCGCTACGTACCGAATATGTAAAACAATGCTTTGGTAAAGCATTTGAAATTAGAAGTTGACTTCTCTACACAGGGGTGGGGGGAAGGGGGGCGAGGTGAGGTGGGCACTTGTAGCATAGCAGATACCCTCTTTACTAATGTTAACTTTTCAGCTAGAACATTTTTTAAATACAATGTGTTGTTTTCAACATATTTAGTTGTCTGAAGTTGAAACAAACATCCTGTACATTTTATTGCTATTAGTGCGTCTTATTTTGTCATGATAAACATGCTGGTACTGAGATTACTGTATTTTTATGGTACACTGTATCACAACTTTAAAGCATGGGACGTAAGTGACCAATACAATAAATGTCCTAGATCCAATTACTCTTTTTAATCAACATCTGGTATCCAGTGCTCACTCCTGATAACAATGAATTAAAACTGAATCGCAAAGTGACTCACTTAATATTGCTGCTTTTCAACACGGCAATCTCTAAAACTGTCAAGTGCCCAAGTTGACTCTTGTCTACACCATGGGTATTTCTGTGCTATGCTGCCTGCAGTAAAATATATGTGGGAACTCGAGAGCTCATCCCAGCTTCCAGTAATCTCTTACTGATGGTTCATGGTGACACACTACGATTGTGTAACCACTGACTGTTTTTCAGTCGTTGCCATCCCTCTATTCGCCAGAGCTGCTCGAACAGACCTATGATCTTTTTTGTGTGTAGTCCTTCAGGAAGGATCCACGCCCACTCTGTTCAGCACACTGTTGTCCTGAGACCACTTCACCACTGCTCGTCATGCAGTCATTGTTGCAGGACAACCAGCTGTCTTTGCAATCTGTTGGTATGATGCTGCCACATCCCTCGTGTCAATGGATCAACCTTTGTCATATTCCAAATGACGGTGATAAGCTGCGTGTGCACCGGTGCTACAGGAGAAGCGCCATTCTAAACTAGGCCTTTTCGTGTCGGTTCTGAGAGGCGGTGTATATGAAATGTTTCTCCCGGCCGCCTGAAAGAAAACCGCCCGATTTCAACGCTGAGTGTTGTGGTTCTGACCTCTGTCGCAAAGGTCTCAAGAGAAGGTGTGAAACGTAGGTAAGAGGGATTGTAGGTAAGGCGGCGGTGTGCCGACCTTATCATCGTGTGACACGTCAACGGTGGCGTTGGGCTGATTTGTGGTGAAATTTGGTGCCAATGTGACATCATTAGCTCACCTTAAAGATCGCATGAACTTATGAGCTGTTGCCTTTTTCCCACGTTTGTCAACACGATGCTGTTTGAAGCGCCACTGAGCCCGAGGGCGACGTCGCACGGCGCCACGCTTTTTCACTGTTCTAGAGAGAGGTGGAAGCCAACTTTCAGCCAAATTTCAAAATTTTTGCGTCGGAATGGGAGACAATTACTGGGTTTCTGAGGATTATTTCACTTTGCTTCTCCTGCAATTCATCCACGATTACAGAGAGCTGCGCCTCAGGAACCCCGTGGAATTCATTCTGATTTTCTGCATTCACTCCCACTCTGCACAATATATGGCGGCGCATGCGCCTCAAATCTTAAGAGGCTTCTTCTTGTGCACTACTGAATCTGATGATGGCTGCAGTCATTACAGTTGAACCGTATGCGACAAGACCCGTGATTATCGTCTGGATAAAAAGAAAAATAATAATTTTTATATCAGGCGTAGCAATCTTGCGCACAACAATTATGTCGCATTTGACAACATAAGTTTTCCTTTACTGTAGCCATAGCACGCTATTAAGCGCTTGCGCATCGTTCTTGTCTCAGCGAGGCGTCGGTGTGTACAGGCGTAGCTAGCAGACGCTGCAGGGGTGCGATAAGCTACTTGAACGCCACTGGCTCTAACGGGTCCACAGTATATTGAGCACAACAATGAGACTATTCATTACGTTTACTAGCAGCGAAGATTATTACTTACAGTCAGCGCTGATGAACCCTTACACGCTTCAAACACCCTAGCGTGCCTCGTAAACTGACAGTTGTGCTTGATTATGTGTACTGCTACAGTATAAAGATATATTAAAAAGGTTCCAAGACTTATAAAAAAAAGTGTCGCTGATACTCAGGCTTTCGCAGCATATAACCGTTGGCGATTAATTTTATGGGTCGCTAGTACAACTCAAAATGGTTCAAATGGCTCTGAGCACTATGGGACTTAACATCTGAGGTCATCAGTCCCCTAGAACTTAGAACTACTTAAACCTAACTGACCTAAGGACGACACACACATCCATGCCCGAGGCAGGATTCGAACCTGCGACCGTAGTTTCGCTCGGTTCCAGACTGAAGCGCCTAGAACCGCTCGGCCACTCCGGCCGGCTCGCTAGTACAACTGTTGGCTGTTATTATGAGAGTAATGAAACAGAAGGAACATACATCAGTGCAACTTTCTGGAAATTTTTAAACAACGGTATGTAGACACTTCTGGACACAGCTGAACGTGAAATAAATCTGCTGCCCATTCTTCTATGTTCTCAAAAATCATCCACCATCCTATAAACATACATACATTTATACATACAGCTGATACTTAGCTAATAAGAAGAAAGCACACGTAACGAAGTCCGGGAATATACCGCTCTCCTGCAAAGCTCAGGTTATACTCGGACCGACAGCTGAACAACCCCGAAATAGAAAGCTCCGAAATATTTCAAGAGGCTTGGAACATATATCTGAATGGCAGGTTAGACGGTATAGGGGAGTGTTCATTGAAATCGATAAAAGTGTTATGTCTATCGAAGTCGAAATTGAGTGTGACTGCGTGCTTATCTGGACGAGCGGAAACCAAGTAATAAAATAGGATATTTTTACCTGCCTTCATATTTCGCTGTAGTAATTGTAAGACTACTATCAACTATTTTCAGACAAAAACATAACGAAAAAATTGCAGAGAATATAATGTGTTAATGTCCGTAGTACATAATACTTTAGGAGGCTGTGGCTTCATTTTTAATTCAATTTTTACGTCTTATTACAGTATTTAACAGGAAAAGGAAATTATGCATTGAACAGTGTAACGCCTTTAGTGACATTAAATAGTGGCTGTCTGAAGGGAGAAATAGCGAATTTGAAGTTATCAATGTGGCACGCAGCTGCAAATGCGCGAGTATATTGTAGCAGCACCTCGTAATTCATTCAGACAATCGACTGCCACCTGACGGCAGTGAATGCAAAAAATGCAAGCGTTTTTGACGGCTTTGCATTCCCTTTGACTGGTTCCATCTACGTCTTCAAATCTTTTCTTAGTCATTCATGTTAGCCATCTTCTCTCTCGTTATATCTGTTTAGAATTAACTAGATATTTACGCTACAAGCGCTGTAATTTACGTTGGATAGAGGTAATTTATACAAGATTTTTTAAATTCGACTTAACTAATTCTGAATATTGTTGAATACAGTTAAAATATGTCATGAAGAATTATGTTCACGGACACTCGAACTTCACACGCGCACGATGTCTAGAAACGCACTGTTTAATAGTGTAATTTGTGGAAGAATCTCCGAAGCAATATGGATGAAACTTCATCGGCCTTCCTTCTAGTGGCTTTACAGGCGCTGCAGATGCGTATCGGTATTAAGAAACTTTGAACACTGGCAATTTTCCAAACTTTCTCCGACTTCGAGACCAACTGATGCCAGCCCTTTGGAGGGATCACAGAGGTGCCAACTTTTAGTGAGGAAACGCAATCTCATCGACGGATTAACCTTCGCAGGAATGTCCAAATAAAGTAACAATCGAGATATTTTTTAGTTTTACAGCCTCCTTCCTGTCCTTATAACGTCCTTCTCTCACCAGTTTTGCCTTCCACGGCAGTGATTTTTTCACCACATCCTTCGTCTTCTTTATTATTATTCTTTTTCCCTCTTCGGTGGTGACGATGATGATATTTGGTTTGTGGGGCACTCAGCTGCTGGGCCATCAGCGCCCACACGAAGTTCCACTTTTTACACAGTCCAATTTTTTTCACAGTCCAATCTAGTCACCATTACGAATGATGATGATAATGAAATGATGAGGACAACACAAACACCCAGTCCCCGGGCAAAGTTGATCCCGTTCGGTAGTAAGGCCTATTGATATCACCACTGATGCTTCCCAGCTAACGAACTGTACTTACAGCACACTGGGTAAATAAATCAAATTATATATATATATATATATATATATATATATATATATATATATATATGTGTGTGTGTGTGTGTGTGTGTGTGTGTGTGTCCTACAGAATACATATATGTTCCGCAGCTCGTGGTCTAGCGGTAGCGTTCTCACTTCCCATGCACAGGGTCCCGGGTTCGATTCGCGGAGGGGGTCAGGGATTTTCCTTGCCTCGAGATGACTGGGTGTTGTTGTGTTGTCTTCATCGTCATCATTCATCCTCATTACGATCGGAGGAAGGCAATGGCAAACCACCTCCACTACAACCCTGTCTAGTCGGCGGTGAGGGTCTCCCGCATCGTTCCCTACGCTCCTCGGAATATGGGACCTCATCATCATCATATCGCTCCTCGGAATATGGGACCTCATCATATATATATTTTTCGTGATGAATTGGGTATTTGAGTTGGTTGGGGAGTTTGTCCGGATGGCCTAGGCAGTTAATCCGACAGTTCTAGAGAAGCAAAGCGTCTAAGATCGAGCCCCAGTTCGGTACAAATTTTCACCTCGCATCATCTATTGATTTGAATACCATAATGTGGCGGGCGTCCGAGAAGTTTCCCTGAATAAATCGAGAATTAAATGAACAAAACAAACCCTTTTCTTAATATAAATATGTTTTAGAGAAATCAGACTTAATACATCGTATTTAATACATCAGACCAACAGAAATATTTTTCTATTTATCTGTGATTTAGATTCAAGATCAGCTTTCGTTGAGTTTTGGTCTTCTGGGCTTTTTGCACCCTTGTGAATTTTTATTGCTTAGATTCCAGCTCATTTATTAGAAGCATGAGGTTTCTTCTCAGTTTTGTTAACCAAGTTATGGTTCACAGCATAGTACAATACACATAATGTATCTCGTTATTCAGTATGCCAAGTGGAAATTTTGTCTCGTCCTCTCTGATTTTACCTGCACTAGACTGTCAACATATCTGGAGAAAATACTTTCCATATGTCTCTATGTCATTGGTGTACGTTAGACTTTCCGTGCACTCGTTTACAGTTTAGAAAATAAAATTGCTCAAGAGTTCGACCTTGGTTATTAAAAATACAGGCTATCTTCCGGATAACTGCATAACAAAGTCGTCTTTCAGCTCAGGTCGTTAATTTTCCTCTGGCCTTTCCAGAACTTTCGGATCTAAATTCTTTTGTTTTCGGTCAACGACCGATTAGTTGAACTAAAAAATTATATTTTTATGATCCATTTCTAATTCTCAGTTTTTCACTTCACACAAATTTTGAAAGCTGGCTGTTCATTGTTTACTTAGTACTTCACTGCTACTACTACTACTACGACTACTACTACTAATTGGTTGGCCACATATAGGGGTTTTAGCGTAAATAAAGACCTGAGCTCGTTGTCATGTGCATTGTGCATGTGAGTACTTAATCAAAAACACTGGTTCACCTATACTAAGCTATTTTGAGCAAAATATTTCATTTACAGAAAGCACACAACAATATCTTGAGGGTGAAACCCTTGAAACGATTTTGCCTTCTTTTATTTCTTTGTTGATTGTCTTCGGAGTCGACGAACTGGCTGAGAAAATAGGGGGTGGAAGTGCAACTACTGTCTACTGTAAATGATGTAGCCGGCAGACGCACAGTTGCATTTCACAGTCTTTTACTTTTACTGTTCACAACCCGAGAAATAATACACAGTTATATATGGCCAGTGCACTATTGTTTAAACTTTCCATAAGCCTCATTAACAGTTTGCAGGCAAACCTCCACATACTGCTACAATAGTTTACTATTGAACATCTACGAGCAGTAAAAGCCTAACCAAAAAGTTCACTGTTCTTGAAGAATAGAAAGGTACGTATGGAGCAGACACTGTCACTGTTTTAACACACGGCCTAATTGTGTAACGCTTATTTCACAGTTAAGTTGAAGTATTGTTGCTGTTCTAAGTAACACAGGTTTCTCGTCTGAAACTCGGCCCTGGACTGACTGTCTCAAGATAAAAAGTCGGGCCCTTATATATCCTCACAATAATACGTACTGAAACTACACATTGTTCGAAATTAAATTTACAGAAATTACAATTAAAACTTAACTCATTAAATTAACTGAGTACATCGAAAAACTGGTTATTTTAACAGTTTCTTCTACTACAAGGGTTAAGCCGAATTATTTCTTTAAATGATGAAATTAACAAATATCATTAAGCAAACAATACTTCTGACAAAACTGTTCATTACTTTGGAATTAATGAAGGGCTGGTTTTGGGAACATGTTTTCGAATAGAGCCAAATAGATTCTTTAAGAATACTGTTATTTGTTCCTGCAAATGTTTATAATTAGTACAGAATTTATATTTGCTTATAAATCAACAATAGAATATAAGTTACGAAACAAATACTGATTTGGTTTCACCCTATAACAAAAATATTAACTAGGAATAGTCGAAATACATTAGAAAGTCAATTATATAAATAAAACTAAGCACAAAATTAGATCTGGTGTTATATTCTTTAAAACTGCAGATTATATTCACGTATGTTAATGGTAATAAGTTAAAACTGAAAAAAGCACATTTAAGTAGGCAGGTGGCAAAACAAGAGGGGAAGTAAAAATATCCTAGCTTGCTTTGACACACCCTCACTAAATTTTCCTGAGTCAATATTAATAAAAAAAACAGACTAACCGGATCAATAATGTCCCAAATACCACGTATTGTAGTCAAACAAGTCCGAAACAGGTTTTCGTCCATTCCTGACCAAGATAAGTATATGCTCTGTATAATGACCTGATTAAAATAGTCAAGTGAATGAGACTTCCCCGCCATTAATGTAAAGCAACATGTTACGCAACGGATTCGTCTTCGTCTCTGTTCTGCGACTCTTGCATCGCCATACTGTAATATAGCTGAGATACATACAAGCATATGTGACAAACATGGCATTAAATCCAACAATGATGACAAGATCATGGAAACAGCAGTGCTAGATATCTGGTAAGACTGGTGTATGACCAAAGTTACGTCAAAAACTAGCACTTGCTTTCATTAGCCTATATTCGATTAAAAACACGATTATACAGCGAAACCCGACTAATATTGATATCACAAAACTGAAATATGTGTGATCAGTAGCTGGCAACCCACATTAATCGGACACACATGTGTTCACCGACATGTTGCAACAAATAAAGTTCATACAGCTAATCCCACAATATAACGGAGTGCTACCTATGAGACTGTTGCCAGAGTAGCCAAGGGTCGCTGGTATTTTTATGCAAGGAGGGTTAAAGGCCAAAAACCATGAGAATCTCTCCACACTTAAGCAGTTATTAATTGCAATAACATAACAAAGACCATAAACCGCAACAGCTACAAAATTCGATTGTTAGTATGAGCGATGACTTTACAACTATGAGCTAATATAACTGGAAAAACCAACACAATGAGAATACAAATATTATGAAATAGACTTGAAGAAACGTAAATTACAATAAAATTTCAACAAATGAAATTACTCGTAATTCAACTCAAACACAAAATCAGTTGAACGCCTGTTACAGAACTACATAATTACTATTCACTCTGATTAGGTGAGTACTGCATTGTGAAACATTTATCGAAAATTTACAGCTGACTGCCTCTGGCCGATGTTTTCTGTTCAACACGCAATCACGACGCAAGTAGTCTGACCCATCATGCGGCCCACAGCAGAGCAACGAATTTCTCCCAAGTGTTTGGCGTTAACAACGTTCCTTTTGTTTCCTCCAAGGATACTGGATGTTTCGCAAAGATATGTAGACGTGGACGTAGGTATAAATATAAATGTAGGGTACTGAATTGCAGCAAGACATGGAGACACGTACAAGTGTACATGGAGCGCGACAACCGTCAGATGCAAGGCAATCTTCCGTAAACACTGTACACTCTCTGGTCATTAAAAGTTATGGAAGTTATAGCCGCCTTTCATTTGGTGGATAGTGTGTTACAAAGGTCGGATATATTGCAGACAGTACTTTCCCTAAGGTCCTTCTTGATCGCTGTTGCATTATTGGCCGTATTATGGTGGTGCATCGGTAAAGTCAGTCGAATAGTGCGTAAATGATCCATATCGAGAACCTGCGTATTATTTATGTTACTCGCAGCTTCAAGCATCCCTCTTACACTATTACGTCAAAAAATGATTTAGAAATTGATCTGTCAATCTCTCAAATACCTGTTGTGACTTCTTGAAGAAATTAGATTCCCTCTCTCTCCCTCTAATTTATAATAAATAAATATTTCTTCTACTTACCATGTTTATTGTCCATCAGCCATCACTCTCGTTTTGGCACAGTTGTCTAATCAGGGAATCCTGTTTCCTAAAAGTCGATTTTTGAAGGTTCAGAGACACTTCATACTTAGTTTTAAAAGACTTTACCATAGACTTTTAGATTGAATCATCCACATTTCATTGTCTCTTTTGTGCTCCTTCAAATCATCGCAATACAATTTACACCTAATCCTTTCCAACACATACAAACAACGCGAAGTCTAACGTAAAACTCCTGCCGTCAAAAGACGTTACACCAAAGAGGGTATGGTCTGAAGTTATGTTTCAAATAACTGCCTTTCTTTACGCAGTCTTTATTAAAATTTGTAATATCATTACCAGATCTACTTATGATGCAATTTTGATTTTTTCACACAGATAATCTAGATTTTGTGGTGTTTATGACTGATATTAACAACTGTGCCTATGATTTTGTTAGTTTTAATGCTAACATTTTAACCGAAACTAAATATTTTCACTTACGTCGAATGCTTTTGGTTTATCTTCGTTAAATGTTTCAATACTAAAAAATACTGAATAATTAATTAATAATACTAGTTGCAAATGAATTATGATAAATGGAATATATTAAAAACTGAAAAAGTACAGAATCTTTTCTTTATTTACATCATTTAGATGTAGGCACAACTGACAAAAACGTTTCATATTCATACGTATGTGTACAGAGTGTAAATAATTTGATAATATTAACGAAGCCTAGGTCTAATAAATACTATTGTAATACAAACGTATTGTGTTGCTCAATAGAACTGAGCGTATGCCACTGTCCAGTGTTATGAGATAAAAAAAGTTTATCTGTTTATCTTAATATCAGTGGGAATGTCAGATTATTTGTTATATATTTTAGACTGTTTGGGTATATGAGTTTCGCTCTCATGAAGATTACATGTGCAGTTGTACCTGCTTTTCCGACAGTCCACACTCGACCCGTAAGCTACACTAGCCACAGCTCTTAGGTGGTCGGTCTAAATTTATTCACGTCGGTAATTTTTAAATTAATATTTTACGACCTATGTGTCATTTACAATCTGATTAGAGGAGTGTTGCATATATTTTTTACCGGTGCCTAATTTGTACCACTGCAATAAAATTCGTAACTCGTTTACTATCCAAAATTAGTGAGGTCAGAGTCAATTTCGTGGTTCTTGGAGCCATATTCTCAGCTATGAAATACGTGTGTTTTCGAACAGATAGTCTTAAAATTGTATTGATATTGATGTGGTTTTAATCTAACTTCTTTTGTATGTTACGAAGTGAATTATTATATGGTAACTGGTAAATTCATGTTTCATTTATGGGTGAATATACGTGGAGTAACCTTAGTTTTCCGTGTTCAAATGTGTGTGCATTCCTAAGGGACCAAATGCTTAGGTCATCGGCCCCTAGACTTACACACTACTTAATCTAACTTACGCTAAGAACAACACACACACACACCCATGCCCGAGGGAGGACTAGAATCTCCGGCGGGAGCGCAGTCCGTGACACGATGCCCAAACCGCGCGGCCACCTTAGTTTTCAAACAGCCATTAAAACATAACCTGTTAGTTCTCTCTTTTCTCTACTTTCTCCTCAGTAAACTAAAGAGATGATAATGTTTAGTAAGAGAAAATAGTTTTATTTATAAGAAAATAAGCTATCCAGTGTACGATGATATTAATTCCATTAACAGAAATTATGTTTAAAACGCCCACACTTCCAGGAAATGCACGTGGTAAACTTAAAGCTACTGAAATGTCTAAGAGTATAAACATCATTTCTCTTCCTGTTATATCACCTCTTGTTCTTAGAACCTCAAGCCGAGCAGACGAACCTTAGTAGTTGTCATAGATTTAGTCAATAAGTGATATTTAAATTTAGCTATTGTTACTGCTCCATCACGGATTCAAGCCATCGCCTTCTCTCCTAATCATCTGTTTCATTTATGTTGTGATTGACACTGAAGGGCCAAAGATACTGGTATAGGCAGAGGTATGTAAACAGGCAGACTAAGGCACTGCTGTCAGCAACTTTTGTATAAGAGAAGTGTTTGGACAGTTGTTAGATCTGTTACTGCTGCTACAATGGCAGATTCAAGTGAGTTTGAACGTGGTGTTAAAGTCGGCGCACGAGCGATGGGACACAGCATCGTCGAGGTGGCGATAAAGTGAGGAATTTCCCGTACGACAATTTCATGAGCGTACCGTGAATATCAGGACTACGGTAAAGCATCAAAACTCTGACTTTGCTTCAGCTGGACAAAAATCCTGCAAGAACGGGACCAACAACTGAAGACAATCCTCCAACGTGACAGAAATGCAAATCCTCCGCAAACTGTTGCAGATTTCAATGCTGGGCCATCAAGAAGTGTCAGCGTGCGAACTATTCAATTAAACACCATCGATATCGGCTTTCGGAGCCGAAGGCCCACTCGTTTACCCTTGATGACTGCACGACACAAAGCTTTACGCCTAGTCTGGGCCCGTCAACACCGACACTGGACTGTTGATGAGTGGAAACGTGTTGCCTGGTCGGACGAGTCTCGTTTCAGATTGTATCGAGCGGATGGACGTGTACGGTTGTGGAGACAACCTCATGAATCCATGGATCCTGCATGTCAGCAGGAGAATGTTCAATCTGGTGGAGGGCTGTAATGGTGTGGGGCGTGTGCAGTTGGAGTGATATGGGACCCCTGATACGTCTAGATATGACTCTGACAGGTATCACATACGTAAGCATCCTGCCTGATCACCTGCATCCATTCATGTCCATTGTGCATTCCTACGGACTTGGGCAATTCCAGCAGGTCAATGCGATAACAGACACATCCAGAATTGCTACATAGTGGCTCCAGGAACACTCTTCTGAGTTTAAATACTTCCGCTGGTCACCAAACTCCCCAAACAATATTGATCATATCCGCGATGTCTTGTGACGTGCTGTTCAGAAGAGATCTCCACCCCCTCGTACTCTTACGGATTTATGGACAGCCCTGCAGGATTCATGGTGTCAGTTCCTTCCAGCACTACTTCTGACATGAGTCGAGTCCCTCCCAAGTCGTGTTGCGGTACTTATGCATGCTCGCGAGGGCCCTACACGATATTGAGCAGGTGTACCAGTTTCTTTGGCTCTTCAGTGTACAATTGTTACTGAATATGCTAACGGATATAATTCTGTAAAACATGGCGGAATCCCTGTAATTCTGTATGTTCAATTTGTTGTTGTTGCTGTTGTGGTCTTCAGTCTAAAGACTGGTTTGATGCAGTTCTCTATGCTGCTCTATCCTCTGCAAGTCTCTTCATCTCCGAGTACCTAATGCAACCTACATTCTTTGAATCTGTTTGCTGTATTCACCTCTTTGTCTCCCTCTACAATTTCTACCTCTCGCACTTCTCTCAGTACTAAATTGGTGATCCCTTGGTGTCTCATAAAATGTCCTAACAATCGATCACTTCTTCTGGCCAGGTTAGGCCACTTCTAGTCAGTATTGCCTCATTAGTTACGTGACCTACTCATCAAGTACTACGTTTCATTTCTGTTCAAAATTCTCTTACAATATTGACGAAGAAAAATGTAGAGAACATTATCAGTACACATTTTCTTCTGAAATGATACAGCGACAGTATCTTCATGTTATCCGATAGCTTGTTAAAAGTGCAGATAAAAGGAATACACAGTTATTTTTAACCATTTTATTTATGTATCGGTGCAAGATTACTTCTAATAAGTCATTCTTCTTACATGAGGTTCACATGACGACGCCGACGTTACGGAAAAAAGTCTTTTATAATACATATAATAGAAATCAGTTGTAGCCATATTAGAAAGAGCAGAGTTTATACTATCTCATGAAAAGTAAGGCAATAGATTATAGTCACGTAAATTTAAACACAAGGCTCTGGCAGCAACGGCCGTGACAGAGGAGGCGATGAAGGGAATGTAATAGAGAAAAGAAACATAACCGTGAAAAGATGGAAGAATTTAGTTTACTGTCTGACAGAGAGAAAAATGGCATTATGTCTTAATGCTCGACGGCAGCAACAGAAGAGTTTTCGAACTTTTTTTGTGGGAAAGCTAAGGTTACAAGATGGGGATATCTTTGTTTCAGTTATGGTAAGATGACAAATACTTGATTTCTGATGTATAGTGTATCAGCACCTACACATTGGGTACACCATGAATATGCCGGCGGAGTCTTAAGTGCGGGAGCTCAATGCATTTCTGTCAGTATTCACCTAAAGACTGCCAAAAGATTCTGCCCCGCAATATCGTGTCAGGAAGCTGCAGGCATCAGGGACTTCGTCAGAAATTTCATGGAACAATCTGTACCCCGGAAATGTTTTAATTGTAACGTTCTATCCTTTTACTGACTCGTGTTTATGTGCTATATCAGTTGCTGACATCACTATTCGTTGTGAAGAACTGAATATAGTGTGTTTTCTCAAAATTTAAGGCTAGACCATTCTCGGAGATCCACTTCATGATTTTTTGGAAATCATTAACAATTTTTTCTTTTCCTTTCTCTCTAATGGTATTCATTACAACACAAGTATATGGATCTTCCGTAACTAGTCGGGCCACACACATCCCAACTGGGCTAATGAAGCACTGACATGATTAAACAGACAAATGTTACATATGTAACACTCACAGAAATTCGTCGTGGACCCTAACAGTATAAGTTATCGCTGCCGTTGGCGTGGATCTATCCTCGACACGCAATCCGTGGTTTAAAGCAGATGCTTTCCACGAGAATAGACATTCAGACAGACGTGCTGCTTTTCTGAAGCGAGGATTCTGGTTATATTAGTCATAAATTGGGGTTTCGTATAACGTTGCCGATGGAAAAATATTACTCGCTCACCGCGATCCCACTCACACTAGTTTTTATTGCTTATTCTAAGGAAATGATTTAAAGTGTGGAAGGGCATCCTTTGATATCATCAGAAGCATGCGCAAAACGCATACGGCGATCCTACGGAAGGAGTGGGGGGGAGAGGGGGGGGAGATAGTTCGTAATGGGGATCTCTGGTATCGTATTTTGTTTAACCAATGGTGCATATTTTATCTCATTTTCGTGACTTTTAAGCTGATGGTGGTACAGTGTGAGATCAGACCGTAATTCGTTTCAGGTCGCATCACCGCACGTGACCGGATGTAAATCTGATATCTCATCGCTCAATTCCTCCCCCCCCCCCCCCGCTCGTTACAGATAAGATTAAAGTGTCATGGAACCTACGATACTGATACTCTAAAGTCTCCCAGCTTCATCTACAGAATAAGGTGCTGTGCACATCTGCAAGTAAATTCCACTACCTGTGATTTACTGGATGATGTTGCCAGCTAATTTTTTATCAGCCAGCCTTAAGGTAAAATGACGATCTAGTCTACGGAAGGTACGCTGGACTGATGCCTTTGAGTATATGTAACAATTGGTTTCGTATTTAACTGAACTGTTGCTAGCAGAGTACGCTGTATATAGTATCATTTTTGGGCTGAGAACTGCACGTTTAGGAAGGACTTGCACAATTATGCAAGGACCTGCCATCTTATTTCTCGAGTGAATGTGTACCCTATCTACGTGAAGCAGTTAGCAGGTATCAGTGATGCAGGTACCTGATATTCTAGGAGCCTGATGCGTGTGTGCACTGCTGGCTAAAAGCGTAGCAATGCAGCAAGCATAACAAATAACGAAATTTTACTCATTGTGCATTCACAGAAAAGTACGAAAAGTACTTGATTAAAATTCTAGGTGATTTTATGGTATATAGGTTGCGAAATTTATTACATAGATTTGCCAAATCTGGTAACAACAGTAGCTATAAAGTATAACTCCCCAGAAACTTTTTCAGAACGTTGTCTTGTGGACAATGGAGGATGCTCCGTTCACCACTATCATCTGCTGGATTTCAGCTTCGTTCGCCAACGAAGAGTGGTAAGACAGCCTGTCGATACACCTATGTGTAACATCAGGTCACTGTGAGTTTCACTTCAATGGCATCACGCAAGATGTATGCGGCAGGAATTACTACCCTTCGTCACTCACATGAGAACATCCACTCCCGGAAGTATAGGTTTACGCCTTTACTTCACCCAAAACGAGTTTTTAGTGGCATCCAAATGTAATTTAGTGAGCATTTTTGTAGGTTTCTCACGCTGAGTAAATAAGCGCTTGAACAGAATCACGCCGCCTTTCTCAAGATATTTATCTCTATTATTGATAACATTCTGGAGAATCTGTCACATGATACATCCTAGGTACCACATTAGTAGAAAGGGATTGCATTTCTTGGCGTACTTTCACTGAATCCCAGTCTGACAGCAACTATCCCCTATGATTTACGTGGTCGTTCCTCCTTAAATATCCCGGAATGCCCCATTTCTATGTATACTTTGCATGTTTCCTGGAGCAATTCTACATAAAAACTCATACCATTTACCGCACACAAACTTACTGTAAAAATATCTGATCATCTCACTCGTGAATGTGCTGGGGATACTAAAAGTATTCCCAACTGTAGTGATACATATCTTTATACTGTATCTCTAAAGAATTGGCGATCTATATACAGTAAAGTATGACATATGGAAAATTCAGAATGGACTGTAACAATATTGTGAAAAGGAAAGTTGCCACACAACATATAGCGGAGATGCTGAGTCGCAAATAAGCACAACAAAAAGACTGTCACAAATATTTTTCATAGTAAAATAATTTAAAGTAAAACTCCCAAGATTTTATGTGTTTTCCTTTGATACATGAACGTCGCGGAGATCGAGCAAGATTGGTCAACTGTTCTTCGTGTGTCAAGGAAACTTAACGCCCTCAGAGTCAACTGGCACCTGGTCGATGGCTGTCCACCGCAATAAGAAGCTCGAAAGTTCGCAAAATCTCCTGCGGCGATTATTTGTACAACGCAAATTTGTGAAAAATGTGTATATAGTGTCCCCCACGTTACTCTGACACCTCACATATTTCCGAAACAAAACAAAATCGGCCAGCGATGCTCCTATGTCAGGGACACGCACAATGGACAGGAATGCACAATCCATATATGTAAGCAAACATAACGTCCAACGCAAGCTCATGTTTTTTCAAATGGCACATGGATGTTTTTTCTACGGAAATGAAAACTAGAGGCACAATGAGTGACAACAGAAGTTTTTTCACTGTCCTAAATTTCATACCATCTGAAATACGTATACTTTAAACGATGACAATGGCGCCACAGCTTCTGCCGCAATGCGCAGAGCAAGGGATGCCTATAGGAGGTTTCAGGACAGGGAAAGCAACCAGCATTACGGCAACACATCACTATCGGAGAAGCTGTGGCACCATTATTTAAAGTCTAAGTATCCCAGAAAATATAGGATTTAGAGCAGTGACACCAGGTCTACCGTCACTAATTGCGCCTCCAGCTTTCATTTAAGTAGAAGCAACATACATGTGTCATAAAAAAGTGATTTTTGTTTACTTTTAGGAAACGTGCGCTGTTGTCCACTGTGGGAACCCCTCCCACAGAAGCATTCTTGGCCAGCTGCATTTTTCACATTTTGTTTCATTTGGAAAGTATATGAAGTTGGATAATTAGGTGGGATAGCCTGTATACTGACTGACTGAACCTCGATATTGTAAGCAGCTCTTGTTCTGGCCACGACAAGACAGCTGCTAGGCTGTTTCATGACGAAGTTTTTTAATACTTGGAATGGCATTGTATTATTTGGTGGTGAATAAACCAACTTAAAGATACTGTGAAGATAAAAAATGGTCATTATCAATATTTCCCAATATATTTACAGAAGATGTTTACCTTCAAACATATTTTCTGATAAAGTAGTGCTCAACTGACTGCATATACTGTAATAACTATTTAAATTTTTCGCAACATAAAAATTGAGAAATGATATCACTGATTTTTAAATAGTTCGCCGATCCATACATCAATGACAATGTTTAATGTGTAAAAAAAAACTGAGTGAATGTGAATGGAAACCAATTAACTTCAGTTGACAAAAATTAACTAAAAAGTACATTAAAATTGAAGATATTTGATTTCGTATTTGAGTGCTAGCGCACAAACCACAGATTCAGTAAATTTAACAGGACACCATATTAGGTATTATGGTTAGCTTCCTAAGCAACGGCTGGTTGGTGTGGCCGAGCGGGTCTAGGTGCTACAGTCTGGAACCGCGCAACCGCTACGGTCGCAGGTTCGAATCCTGCCTCGGGCATGGACGTGTCTGATGTCCTTGGGTTAGTTAGGTTTAAGTAGTTCTAGGTTCTAGGGGACTGATGACCACAGAAGTTAAGTCCCATAGTGCTCAGAGCCTAAGCAACGTGGACAATCAACAAAAAGCTCACGCCGATTTAAGGCAGAAATTTTAACCGTTTTCACTCTATTCCGCCTCAAGAGAGATGAACCAGCAAACTAAAGTGCACAACACATTTATAGGTCACTTTTTTTAACCCCGTCACTGTCTCCCTCTGCAATGCGCAAGTTTTAAATTTGATTCAAAGTTGTCTACGACCTTCCTCTATAATAGTGGAAAAGCATCGCGCCCTGCAACATTACCCTCGGCCTCTGCGACGCTTCATAGAGCAAGGTGTCGACAGCTGCGAGAAAATGACCAGCATTCAGAAATTCATCCACGACGCCCAGAGTTGAGATCAGGAGTTTTCTTTATGATGGCCGAGTAAAACATTTCATACACACCGCCGCACAGGATAGACGTGAAATGGCCCGAGAAGGTGGTGTAAAGGGCGTCAGTGAAACGAACCTTCTCTTGTGGCGTTGATTCCCGCACAATTCGCCGTCGAAATCGACATTCAGCAGTTCGATGACTAACAGAACAATGTTCATGATACATTCTCACCCCTTTTGAGTGTAGCGTGACCGAAGGTTTTTCTGTGCTACACAGTATAGAACCACTAGAGACCTTTCAGAACCAGTCGACGATATTTTAGGGTAACCCGATGCAGAAAATAGTATTTTTCCGTATTCGTTACTTCTTTTACACGCCGTCCGGCGTCATGTCCACGGGGGAACGAGACACTGAAATGCCAGTACGGCAGCACCATCGGTGCCATCTGCGCACCTTCGCTGGGCACTTTTAAGAAAGTCCTTTTAAAATGACACCCATTTGCCTGCCCCTAGCCGCTGGCCAGATAGGCAACACTCTCGACACATCGATTTCGCGTATAGTCCGCATTAGTTAGTGTGGAGCGGGCTGACTCGCCAGTGGCTAGGATTGTTGAGTGAGTATCTCTTTACGGAACATTTTTAAATTGTCCAAAAACAAACAAAGAAGCTCGCGAAGACCAAGGACGTTGTCTAGTTGGAGGGTCTCATAGACATCCTTTGTCGTTGTATTAACACATGTATCGATGGCGCAGACTCAACCCTCCCCCCCCCCCCCCCTCTTCATGCTCACACCCCAGAATGGCGACAAGGTGACAAAAAGGCAGGATGAAATGGAATAAACACGCCCTTCGGCCTCGGATCAAATTAAAATTTCATCGAATGGTTTTGAACAGTCCCCTCCTGTAGACCGGAGCAAAAATTGAAGTTATACTACACTCCAAAGGGGTGAAATTATGTAATTATGTTTAGTGGAGTAGCAGCCCTGTGATGTCCCTAAATGGGGGTTGAAACGTTCTGTGGGTGATAGCACCAGGAAAAGTTAGCAAGAACATTGTCCTGTAGGACACCGCCCTGCGATCTCGAAATGTGTGCGAATCAACGCCCTAAGGGAAGAAGGGGTTTATTGACTCACTTTTTGCGGCATGCTGAGACCTCTTCATGTCGATTCTGAACGGCGGTACTCTGAAATGTTTTCCTCGACCACCCATAACGTAACCGCGTGATATCAACACTTTGCGCCGCGGTCTGACTTCCACATCTCAGAGGCTTCAAAAGAAGGTGTGAAATTTGGTTGAGAGAATGGTGTGACGACTTTCCTATCGTCCACAAGTTCCATAGTGGTGTTGGGAAGAGGTTTGGTGAAATTTGGTGCCAATGTGACATCTTTAATCCGTTTTAGACAGGTCATGAACTTCTGAGCTCTGGCTTTTTTCCTCGCATGTGTCGACATCTTGCTACCTGAATCATCGACGATGACGTTGCAAAATGTCGAGATTTTGCACCATTAATAGAGTAAGGTCGCTACGGTCGCAGGTTCGAATCGTGCCTCGGGCATGGACGTGTGTGATGTCCTTAGGTTAGTTAGGTTTAAGTAGTTCTAAGTTCTAGGGGACTGATGACCTCCGATGTTAAGTCTCATAGTTCTCAGAACCATTCGAACCAGAGTAAGGTCAATAGCACCTTCCAACCAAGTTTTAGACTTCTGCGTTGCAGTAGGAGACAGTTACTGTGTTTCAAAATTGTGACCGTTTAATTGTGTTGCGCAGTGTATTTACGTATCTGAATACAGGTACGGTTAATAATGTTTGTGGATGACGCTGGAGTTGTCGTCCGATGGTGTCTTGGCGAGCGTTATCCTATTGGAAAACACCCTCTGGAATGCTGTTCAGCAATGGCAGCACAACACCAGAGTGATATAATTTTGCAGTCACGGTGCATTGGAAAACCACGAGAGTGCTCCTGCTGCCATACAAAATCACAGCCCCAGATCATAACTCCAGGCGTAAGGCCAGTGCGCCTAGCACACAAACAGGTTGGGGCAGGCCCTCAACTGCCGTCCTTCTAACTAACACACAGCCATAATTGGCACCGAGGCAGAACCAGCTTTCATCAAGAAAAGATAACAGACCTCATTCCGTTCTCCAGTGAGCTGTTGCTTCACACCATCGAAGTCGCAAACGGCGGTGGTTTGAGGTCAGATGACTGCACGCTACAGGAAGACTGACTCGAGGCTGTTTTTGAAGTAATCGATTTGTTAACAGTTCCTTGCGTCACTGTGGCGCCAACTGCTGCTCAAATTGCTGATGCAAATGCAGTTCAGATGCACCAGAGCCATAAGCCGAACGGATTGTCTTCCCTCTCGGTAGTGCCTCTTTTCTGTCTGGAGTCCGATCTTGATGAGACTGTACATTCTCGTGGCCACCGCTGCCAGCAGTCATGTACGGTGGCTACAGTCCTGCCAAGTCTTTTTTGCACTATCGCAGAAATAACATCCGACTTCTCGTAGCCCATAAGACCCCATTCGAACTCATTGAGGTGTTGATAATGGGCGTCTTTGTTGCCTTAAGTGCATTTTGGACTAGCATCAACTCAGGATGTCCAATCTCAAAGGTAACTAACACTCGCGACCCTTACAGCATGCAGTTAAAGCAAACCTGATTTGCATCCTCATAGTGTCGCAACTAGTGCCACTTTTATGCGACTGGTGCGAAATCTGAACATATATCATCTTTCAGATGTAGAAACACGCCTACCAACTTTCTTAAATCTTCGTTGATTCATTATGTACCATGGGACAACGGCTGGCATGTATTTCGTGATGCAATAACTTACCAACAGAATGTAATGTACAAATTTATTTTATGTTCTTTTTATGTGCTACCAGTTTCAGCATTACATTAATGCCATCTTCAGGCCCCTGGACAATTTTGCGTACAATACAATACAAGGGAACCTCCCCATCGCACCCCCTTCAGATTTAGTTATAAGTTGGCACAGTGGATAGGCCTTGAAAAACAGGAAGAAGTTGTGTGGAACTATGAAAAAATAAGCAAAATACACAAACCGAATAGTCCATCTGCAAGATAGGCAACATCAAGGAGAGCACACGCTCAGTAGCGCCGTGGTCTGGTGGTTAGCGTGAGCACCTGCGGAGCCCGAGGTCCTTGGTTTAAATTTTTCCTGGAGTGAAAATTTACATTCTTTATTTTCGCAAAGTTATGATCTGTCCGTTCGTTCATTGACGTCACTGTTCACTGTAATAAGTTTAGTGTCTGTGTTTTGCGACCGCACCGCAAAACCGTGCGATTAGTAGACGAAAGGACGTGCCTTTCCAATAGGAACCGAAAACATTTGATCGCAAGGTCATAGATCAACCGATTCCTCCACAGAAAAACACGTCTGATATATTCTATACGACACTGGTGACGCCATGTGCGTCACATGACAGGAATTTGTTGTCGACCAACCTAACTTGTACACTTGGCGAGTGGGTAAAAAGATTCTTCTACCTTGCGCGATTTAGGTTTTCTTGTGGATGTGATAATCACTCCCAAAAAACTGATGAAGACATAATAGTTTGTCACATAAACTGAAAATAAAAATTAAACTTTTCGCTCGGGGGAAGATTTGAACCAAGTACCTCTCGTTCCGTAGCTGCTCACGCTAACCACGAGTCCACGACGCTCCTCACCTTGTGTTATCCTTGTTGTTGCATATCTTCCACATGGACTACTCAGTTTATATATTTTGCTCATTTTTTCATAGTTCCACACAACTTCTTCCTGTTTTCTCGATTGATGTGTGTTCAGTTTTTCAAGGCCTATCCACTGTGCCAACTTATAACTAAATCTGATGGGGGTGCGATGGGGAGGTTCCCTTGTTAGGTGCCATTTTGATATTTGCCAATATAAGACACATATGGGTCAATACTACATTTTTTCCTCTCCTGTGGAAGTTGTCCACTGTCATTACTTGCAAATGCGTCCAACATCGTTTTCTAACCACTTTGGATTACTGTATTGTTCACCTGTCGTTGCACTCTTGAGTTGCCACTTAACCAACTTTTATACTTGATGTAACATTGCATTTCCTTGACACTTAGCTGATGGGTATAAATTCGTTATTGTTTGATTTTAGCTAGTCAGATATTATGACCAGGTTTTAGGTACCGTGACATTTTGACCCATACAGACAGTTCCCGACTCATTAAGGTCATTAGTCAGGATATGACGACACTGGATGATGTATTTAAGATCCTGATAGTCATCTTATACGTTACTGCACCCGGCCTTAATGCAACCTTGAGAATGATTTTACATGGTTATAGGTGGTACCCTTAGTGTTAGGGATGATATACCTTTCATTTTGAGGTTTATGTTCGGTCTTATAGGCGGCCTCCGATATTTTTCTTTTCCTTCTTTTCCTTTTTACTCGTTCGATTCCACTTGGCATAATCCTACATAATTGTATAAGACTTATATGTAGGGTGATAGGCATTTTGATATACAGAGATCGAGAATCTTCTCTGTAACTATGACTATATGAGGCGGCTACTGTAGTTGCATTAATCCACTCAGCCCAGTGCGGGGTGGTCTTACATAGTGGTTCTAATGAAGTGCATTCGGGACCAGTTGTTTGATGATTTTTATAGTACGATTGCATTGGTTTAATTCGTGAATGCAATTGGGTTTTAAGACAAACTCTTTTATGCTTTTTATATTGCGGCAGCTATATCAACGATATACGACCTAGGCTACACATATGTAACTTATGTATTCTGACATGGTTCAGGCACATTTTCTTGTATTTTAATTTATTTTATTATTTATTTATATTAGTTACTTATTTTTAAAAAATTCTTCCACTGGACAAATGATTGTATGCAGTGCATTTGATTTTTGTGTTTCATGGCCTATTACAACTGTGTGGTACGGGTTAATGAATAATAGCGTATACATATGGTCATCTATTATGCTGCATTCGAGTAAAACAGTGAAAATTATTAACACCAACATGACATAGGCAGAACCATATTTGCCCTAATGTTACATATAGTTTTAATGATATACAATATGTCTTTTTCAGCCACTTATATAGTTAACATGATACATGTCAATTGTTAACCTATGTTCTATATTTTTTACAATAGTACATTTGTTCTATTCAGTGTACAGGGGCCGGAAGATGGCATCAATGTAATGCCGAAACTGGTAGCACATAAAAAGTTCATAAAATAAATTTCTACAATACATACGGCTGTTGGTAAATTATTGCATCAAGAAATACCTACCAACTTTCGTTTATGTCACACAGCTCCTCTTTGGTTTTGCGATTCTTTTTTCCTTCGAGTTGAACGTCCTGGAGATGTGTACGTGGCGCAACTGTAGCTTCCGGGAGCTACTGACAGTATCTGTTAAGTAATTTATACATGGGTTGTTTCAAAGCGACGCTAAAACAAGTTACGATACTGCAGAGTGTAATTAAAGGAACAAACTGAGGATAGGAATGGAAGCCGGGAAACTTCTTGCAGTTACACTGCAGATATGCCACCCGCTCGGATCTTAACAGCTAACTTGTGAAATTGAGCTTTCTCTACACTGTTCGTTGTTACAATTTTTTGGAAGTCGAAACGTCTAGACACTCGTTGCCCTGGTAGTCGGCCGAACTTTCTTGTGTGACAGAATATGGTCAAATTTGAATAGCTAATAAGTACGAGATTAATAATGATAAAAAAATGGTTGAGTCCAGAATGTATCTATCAATGTGTTTGTCACGCAGTGTTTGTTTTGGGTGTGACGTCGTCGTAACAGTGTACGTGTACGCGCATGATTGTTACGAATTAGCTCTGTGTACAGTTATTAACTGGTGTAGCGTGGAAACATGTTTAGGTAGCATATTCATTCGGGTGTTATTGTGAACAGCTTGCGGAGCGCTACTGAGATCCAAAGTGAGACAATGAAGGTATTCTCTGGATTACAAGTGAAAACCGCCACCAAATTTAAAATTACAAAATAATGGAAGGTGCCATCGCATATGACTTGAAATGTGCTTGGAAATATTGGAAACACGAGTCAGAGGGAAGTTCACGTCGAAAGGAATCCAAAGAGCCTAAAAAGTCTATGGCCGATCTGACGCCAGAGCTACGGTAGCGTCGAAAAGAAACTGAAAAAACGGAGCAAAATGATTACGTAGCTGGTACGTCAGGCGTACAGTGGCCAAACGTCTAAGGATTATGTGCAGGATTCGTTGGAAGACAGAATCATAATATACACGTAGAAGGCAACGTGACAGCACAAACCGAATATGTATCGTTATCACAAAATATCGTCGTAAGAGGTTATTTTCGTACTTTTGACACTATTTCTTTTTTAAAATAGAAACGTAACCGATTACGATCTACAATGGCCAGCTTCAGATGCTACAATCGAGAAAAGAAAAGTTTACATTAGGACCTGAAACAAGAACAATTCTTTTCACTAGGTCTACTTGTGTAGCAAAGTGCTATTAACATGCAGGTGGTTCATACCTTTGGACTTCATTTGGTGAACAAGTGTTCATGCGCTGTCAACTAAACATAAAATAGAAAATCGCGGGATTTTACACATTCAGACAAGTGTACTTTTTCTCCTCTGCTATTTGCGTTAGGTGCATGCTTCCTCTACAAGTCAATCTTAAATCGTAAAAATCATAAAATTTATATATATTACAATCATATTTCCATGAGTTATTCATTAAATATGAAAGAAGAATATAGGTCGTTAGCGCAGTAAAACCTATTTAAAACAGAGTGAGGTCTTTACAATAAAGAGACAGAGTAGCAATCCTTAACGGTAAATTCGGCGGTCCGTGATGGCGATGCACTTACGGCTACTAGATGTTTACGCCAGTGCACATAAGCTTGGAAGAGACGTTGTGGAATGGACGTCTTGGGTAGGTCCTTGTTGCAGCTCGCTGACAGCCTTCGCCCGGCTGTGAGGTGTTTACGTTAGCTGGATAGACGGCCCGAGCGGCACAGTGCTGCACTTGTCCACAAGGTGGCCCCATATTCAGCTGGAGCATGTATGCAAGAAGCAGTGACTACCTCAACCAAGTAAATCTTCGTAAATATTAAAATATGCCTCAGTTGCTAACTCATTTGCCTCATCGAGGAGTTTATCTGGTTTCTTGCGTTTCGTGACATGCTTATCCTGTTCTAAAAGACCTAAACGTTTATTTTTTTCTGTGTTATGTAAAATTTGTAGTTTGCCGTCAACGATACCAACAATACGTACTTCTGAATACGTAAGCTTAATAGTTTTTTATTGCTGGTGTATGTGTGCTCTTTAAATCTCAAGTCAAAGGACCTGCCTGTCTGGCCGATATAGCTTCTATCCCAGTCACTGCGTAATGCCGGCCGAAGTGGCCGTGCGGTTAAAGGCGCTGCAGTCTGGAACCGCAAGACAGCTACGGTCGCAGGTTCGAATCCTGCCTCGGGCATGGATGTTTGTGATGTCCTTAGGTTAGTTAGGTTTAACTAGTTCTAAGTTCTAGGGGACTAATGACCTCAGCAGTTGAGTCCCATAGTGCTCAGAGCCATTTGAACCACTGCGTAATATTTTATAGATCCCAGATTTCCCGTATTTGTTACTCCTATCTCGCAAGGGATGACGCCGTATGAAGATGACCATTTTCGGCCGGAACGGTTATGATTGTATCATAAAAAAGTTATTGTCAAAAATAAAAATTATTCTCAACGATAAGTCAGTCACCATCTCCACAAACTGTACGATTTTTTCGAAGACGCCATCTTGTTGACAACCTACACTAAATGCGTAAACATTATTCAACTCTCTCTAATTACAGAGATTGATAATTAAATTGAATATTAATACGAAACAGCTGTTATGTTTTTATCTCGACGTTTTCACGAAAATCTACAGTGTGCAAACGAGCTGAGCAACAGTTTTGTTTTACCCTTTATGCTCTTTATTGTATTTGCGGATGGTGCGTGGCAAGAACGGTGGTCGATAAACCTCCGTATCAGCTCTAATTTCTGTTACTCTCTCGCCGTGGCCAGCTCACGAGATACATGTGGGAGGAAGCGATATGCTGCCTGTTGATTCTCGTAACGTACGCTCTCAGAATTTCAGTAGCAACCCTGTGGTACACAACGCTTCTCTTGTAACGTGTGTCACTGTAGATTGTTGAGAATTTCCGTAACACACTCGCGCTTACTAAACGACACCGTGACGAAATGTGTCGCTCTTCCTTGCATCTTATTTATGCCCTCTATTAACCCAGACTGTTACAGTTTCCAGACTGTTGAACATTGTTCAAGAATCGGTCTTACATGTCTTTCGTAAGCCACTTTTTTCATGGGTGAATAACATTTACTTTAGCTTCTTCCAATGAATCTTAGCCAGCTACTTGCTTCTCCCAGTTTTACATGATCATTACAGTTCAAGTCTCTCTGGGCAGTTCCTCTTGATATTTTACGGTTGTTTTCTCATATTTAAGAGCAATACTTTGAATTTATTTACGTTCAGGGTCAAGGGCCAGTCCATGCATCAATCAGCGTAAATCATTTTACATTTCGCTACAGTCTTCTGGCATTGCGACAATCCTACAGACGAAACCGTAATCGGCTTAAATCCCATGGAGCTTCCGACAGTACCGTCTGGACCATCAGAAACACTGAAAAGAGTAACGACCATATTAGTGGAGTACAAAACAAATAAATCTATTTCATTCTGTTAATAACTACGACTTGACTTCTATATGCTAGGGAGCCCTGAATCCAGTCACGAATCTGGTCCACTACTCAACTTCCGTAAGCTATTTCCCTCGCCACTACCTTTTCCTCTCTATTGTGTCAATCTCTATTGGATAGAAAACTTTTACTCGTAGTCAAGAGGAACTGTATGTTCAACTGTCTTAATTTTTAGCTTTTGAGAAGAATGGCAGACTTCGTTACAGAGGTTTCAACAAGTAGTGTTCCAGAATGGAATGTTTTCGTAGGTTTTACACACGAATTGTTAGACCCACCATCTGCTTTTACATCTTTTAGTAAGCAACATTAGCGTGGAGATTTGTGATAGATTTGAAATTCACATATTTCCGATACTATTTAACATCGTTATGACATTCTTACTTTGTCGTGTCTTTGTGCTACTAAAGGCTCCCTCTAAAATACAATTAAGCCGTTCCCTTTTCCTTCCTCTAATATCTGTTCACAACCACTGGTTTTATTTATACACTATCAGTTTCAGCTGTGATCTACAGCCATACATGTATTTTATGGATCTTGCCTTTTATCTCAATTATCGGATTCTACAGCTGACATGCATTTATGGTCCACTTTACATTTTTATTCGTGTAAAATTTGCTTGTAGATAAACATATAATGTATCGGTAGGCTGCGTCGTCGTAATTCGCCGATCTCTTGTCTTTATATAATCTTAAGTAGTATGACAACGCATGCGCGTCTGTGTTAGGTTTCTTATAGTTCGATGGTGGTACTATTCTTTTAACCTATACTTAAAACTTATATTTTGATTAGTTTTTTTTCTCCTATACTTAGATGTGTGTTGATCATTGCTGAAATCTGTCAATGTAGGAACAAAATTAGTGATTCTTGTCAGTAATATAAAAAGAACAGAAAAGAATCAATTTTCAATCATTGTCTCAGGAAATCGACAGTTATGTCGTATATTAGAGACCGTGTTTCTAGATGTATTTCTAAAACGTTATTACATATTGTGATTATAAATTAGCGTAGCACACGCCTTGAGGCATGTACGATACTGCTTTAGTTTCCGATAACTGGCTGTAGCTTTGTAAGCAACAGAACTTTATGAAGGTGGAGGTATTATTTGGAGTATGGGAAAATTTCCTTTAGAAAGGCAACCTAAAACATTCGACGCCGAATTCACTTTTGGCGAGGGAATAGTAACGGTGAACGCAATAAATTTGATAAAAAATCGCAAGAAGGCGTTTATCGTTCTAAATAAAATAATTTTTTCAGCCAGGATTTTATTGGGAAACGAAAAAATACTTCGAACCGTTCTTAAACAATTTTCGGTCATGTGGTATGTCTTCAAACGATTTGGTATACAGCAAGTATCACCATGAGGAAAGTGCCAGGCTGTTTCCTTTATCATACTTTCACTGTCTGTCTCTTACTATGAGCACGCACTACTATGCTTCTGAGTAGGCTGTAGCTAAGTCTGCTTGGAGCAAAACGTGGAGAAGTAATAGGCACTACACGTTTGTTGCCTTGTGCAACGAAAGATTTTAATAACCTTACAAGTAACTGAACTGTAAAACCTTTTTCTTGAAAAAGCAAGAAAATCATCAGTGGTTTCCATGTCAAACAAGTGAAACCAATTGAAAAATTTGAGTTCTTATCTCTTGATGAGATAATAAGCAATCATTTGATCTGCTTTTTTCCTGTTCTAATTCGTGACAGTGAAGTTACCAATATCAAAGCTGCTCAGTATCTTTATGGAGGACCAGCAAAGGCGTAAGTAACAGGAGCAAAGCGCTTTTCTGAAATAGGTATACTTAAGATAGACATAAATTATAAGTTATTCGATAGTAGAACGTAGGCGAATTTTGATATTCAGTCAACATTGTTTCTTTCAACTGTTTCCCTCTCGGGTAGGTGTCAGCGATAGTTCTTTCCGAATGTCAGAAGAAAACAGAAAGGAAAGTAAATCACTTACATTTTCCCTCAGATCTTTGCGAATCACAGCAAAGACTTTACTCTTAAAATTTATTAAATTGGAGAAGTTCCTCCCAACATGTGAGCCAGTTCAATTGTTCAATGCAGGTATCCAAGTTTCGAAATTTTTGATTAATGTGTGATAATGAATGTTTATGAAGTTTGCATTATTGTCTACTGGTTGCGAAATTATGGCGATAATACCTTAATCTTCTCTGTTTTGTTCCCCAAATTCTGTTCTATTCTCTTTTTGCATTATTTTGCACCTACAACCAGCAACCCCACACAGACTCCTTAAAAAATCGAACGTCCTTGTATTAAATAGCTTCAAACATCCGATTACTCTACAAATGAATTAATGTGTTAAATATTTGACCTCAAACATGTAAAACCTTTATGGTTTAAGACGAAAGCCTTGTCATTTGATTGTACAGATCGTTTATTCTACAGAACAATCATGATTTTGGGGTTTGGCCATTTTCAAGTATCACAAAACTAAGGTAAAATAGATAAAGCAAATCGCAGACTTCGGTTTATTCGCAGAATACTAGGAAAATGCGATCAGTATATACGGAGTATTGCATACATAACACTTGTACGAGTCATATTAGAATACTGCTCAAGTGCGTGTGGGACCCGTACCAAGTAGGACTGACAAGAGGTACTGAGCGTATACAGAGAAGGGCAGCACGAATGGGCACATGTTCTGTCGATCCAGGGAAAGGATTCAAGAAGTGAACTGACAAACGCTTGAAGATACACGCAAATTATCCTGTGAAAACCTACTTATTAAGTATCAAATACTAACAATGGATCTAGGAATATACTATAACCCCTACGTCTCCGTGCCGTAGGATTAATGAAAACAAGATTAAAGTCATTTCTCCCGTATCCCTTACGTGAATAGAACAGGAAAAAGACTTAGTAACTGGTGCAATAGGGAATGTCCTTTGCCATGCACTTCACAGTAGTTGGCAGAGAATGGATGTAGACAGAAGCTATATTCTTGTTAAATCGGACGATTTTTTTAAACATCTTGCGATGTTAAATATTGTGTGGAATTATTCAGTTCTGATATTTCTACGTAAATTATGGCATATTTACTACGTTGTTGGTATTATGGTTCAGCTAAAGCCAAAGAATAAAGAAAAACACATCATTCGCAACTGAGAGCACAAAGTGGAATAGAAGCAACGAACATTTTATTCACAGTGAGGTCCGGAATCGGACACCATCTACCTCACGTAACGACTCTTTGCTAGTCCTTATCGAGCTCTGTCCACAACGCTTTAATCAGTTGTGTGCACATCATACAAAACCAGTCCACTCCAGATTTCGTTCGAGCGTATAGCTGCAGAAAAGGATGTGATGTTATCCAGAAAACCCAGACCTGAGGAAATTTGGGGCTTTTAGACGGTGGATATAACAGATCAGTACTTTTACTCATTGTGTTATTCCCCACTACACATTGACCTCATTGCCGAGACACTGGTCCATGTAACATTGGGAGGTGGACAAAAGATGTGGACAAAAAGATATGACAACCACCCAGCTGTGGCGTAACTCCAAACCACAGAGGTCAAATAAAGTGCTGGTAACTGATCTCCTGGTATGGTAGTACTCTCTGATACGTGTAATCCTTCTGGATGTGATGTTTCCCCAGCGTACAGTGCATGTTGCATGCAAGCATCTGTAGGCTGGTTTTTAATAATTGGTATATCAATAATTTAACTGGAAAAAAGAAAGATTAAGGTCATTATCAACGAAGCACAGGCTTAGATTTGAGATGAATGGGGAGCAAAATGGCTCTGTCATTTTCAAAGTCACCATGCTAGTGCTTGCCTTAAAGGATTTGGGGACACCATAGAAAATGTATGACCGAATGAGGGTTTGTTTCAGTCGCTGTGCTCACACATGCGAGTACAGTATTTAGCTCTACTGTTTAGGGACATACTCTCAGTTTTCAGTGATGGTAGTCAAAAAGTAATCCACCAAGTAATCATTTATTAATTTTTACAGCTTTTATATAAATTGATTGGAATGAAAGATAACTTGACCGTAATTCTAAATCAAATAACTTGGCACAAGGAGGCCTTTAAATTTTTCATTCCTTCCTCCGTTTAGATTATTTAAATTTACAACGCCTGTACATACATTTAACGCTATTACTATTGGCTATGCTATCGGGCGGCCGTAACTCATGCAACAGCAGTTACGTGCTAAGTAAGTTGCACCGATTCTAGTCACCAAATTATAATTACATTATACGCGGCACTAGAAACCGAAGGATTTTCTTACTGGAGACTGAGCCCGCCTCACGAGTTTGCGTAACCCCCTTCGGGAATCCATGGCTCGTGACGGCTGACCGCAACCGCTGTGGGAAGCCGTATCCGCAACAGCGGCAGTGCCTGCGCGTGCGCACCTGGCAACCCGCAGAACATGGAAGCCCGAGACTGGCCCGTGACGTAAGCACTACTGACCTCGTAATCACGTTAGTGGTGCTAGTGCTACAGGGCAACGTCATAAGCATTCCATGCGAAACTGGCACGGGACGTAATGAGAAAATTGCTCCATTAGCCTGTGGTCTTTACAAGTCCATACTGTTCTCATTTTTCTTCTATTGATGTATTGTCTCCATATTACTCATTCGAAGAGCAAGTATAAATTCTTTAGCTAATCATGTGTATTTTCCATTATTCTTCTACCAGAATATCTTCACGAGTTAACGATTCCTATTCCTTCTCATTAGTACGGGTGTTCTGACACTGGCCTCTCAATAAATGTGTTCTTCATTGTTGTTTATTTTTAACAATATCAGCTTACTCCCAAGAATTAGCAGCTTTCACTCAGTTAATAATAGGCAGAAATCCAATTTGCGTTTGGATCACACTACCTTGACTCTTGTGCAGAAAGGTGTGCAATATACTGCTGCTTGCATCCATTTTCAGTAGGCTACCACAAGAATTCAATAATCTTAGTAGTAATCCACGCGCTTTCAAACTGAATCTGGAGTGTTTCTTCACGTGTCACGCCTTGTATTCTGGCGAGGATTTCCTTGAAAAATTAAGATGAGTCCTGTATTATATTGTTGATTGCATTTACATAAACTTCTGGCTTGTCTTTTTTTGGGTTCATAAATATTTTATTTTATCTTTTATTACTTTTATGTTGTAATTTCATGTACTGACACGTTCCGTGATCTTGGAGATTTGCTCCTCAATTTGGCCCTATACAACTAGATATGCAAAATAAAATAAATGTTCTTTCTTGTACCCTGTTGACCATTTCGTATCGGTTTTCTTTTTAATCTCGGCCATAAATCCGTTCTTTGAATATTTTTGAACGTGACTTCGAACAGCTGTTTAATTGCCATTTATTATAACTACCGATCTCTTTCCATCGTCATCGCAGAATCGTATACATCCAACCAAGCAAGAAACAAATAGAAATGCACAAAATCTAATCATACACAGATGCTACAAATGAACACTTACAAAACATGAAATATTAATCACGACATAGTAAATATTAGTATGGCTAACATATAATTACTATCATATCTGAACTGCTGAACATAGTACAGACAACCTGTACCTGGTGTGTCCAGATATGCTTCTTCATTAATTCAGTGTTGAAAGTTATCGCAACGTGTCACATAAGGCATTGATTCTAGACATATGAACAAATGAAATGTTTGTCAGTAAAATTAAGTCTGTTGTAAAATAATATAATGGAAAAAAGAGTCACTCTTACAACACAATTGCGTGTAAGTGCGATTTTTATTCTTTGTGCATTTTTGCACTATTTCTTGATACCTTATGGTCATCACTTCTACACCGTTCTGTGTTTTTACAAATCTGTTAATCTAGAAGTCCAGCAGTGTTTTTCTGAGTCTGTTGTTGCCCATTCTGTATATTTGCCCACAGAATGGTTTGAAATAATGAAGCAAATAGATAAAAAAATCTGAAAAACTACTTCCTGGAACAGTTTTACATCTTAAAATTAACCTATATTTACGTTCCGCATACATACTATATTTTTTCCCACTGAACACATGGTTTTAAGTAGCAATGTCATTTCGCGCAAAATTATAAACGTAAGGATCAAGGTTCTTGTGACTTTAGTACTGCATTGGTCGTATTTCTTCGTTATAAACATGTTTAGGTATTTACAGAAGGAAATTATTGCTTTACTTTATGACTCTTCTTGTTATTTTAGGATTCAGGAAAATGTTTCATCAGATTTATAGTTCATTCGTCCATAAAGTATTTTTACGGCCACTGACTGCCTCGATGTTAAAAGTTCTGAAATCAAACAGCACAAAAGGAAGTTTTTGCAATTTCAGAGTTTTATATGCGATTCTTCTTAATGAAAACAGATTAATCTTCATGGGGAGATAATTTTACAACGTTACTACAAGTCTACCGCATTTTGTAATTTCATATGATTTATGAGTTTTAGATGTTCTGTTGTACATTTCGAGCAGTGTCCTCATGCTGCTGGCAGGGTCACAGCGACGCAGACTGTACGTGATAATAATTACACAAACAGTATAACAGTACAAAAGAAATTTAGTCATTTTTTCTATTAATCACTAAACAACGTATGATCGCTCTTAAGATCAACGTAAACAATGACATGATTGTAATGAGACTACATAACCTTGTAACTGCTTCGTTCTTCTTTAAGAATTTCCATACAGGCGGTTCTCACCAAACTACTTCATTGTGAGGGGATATTGTGGCTTCGCAAAGGAATATATTGACATATTGAATGTCACTTGACCCATTATTGGCTTTTACTTAGAGTAATGTTGTAGAATATTTGAAACGATAAGACCGAAGCAAATATCTACGAGTGAGGAAAGAATAAGTAACACAATTATTGAGTAAAATAGGGCTATAGTAGTAATTTAAGATATGGACTTATAGTGTCCAATCTATACCAAAGAGAAGAGTTCCAAAATCATCATTAACGACGCATGGATATAAAGATGGAATGTAATGAGTGGGAACACACAAAATTATACGTATGGAAAATTGTTTTTACTTGTGACGTTCTGGAAGCATCTCGAGAAATATTATCGTGCAAGAATTACGTAAACAACTTTGGGGCAGATTGTAAACAGTGGTGAATGCACTCAAATATAGTATCACAGGCGTCACAAATGTATATCAACTGATTTTTTTGCTATGAGTTGCTGCCAGAAGAGATATCATTAGAGTATTGCTCCTGAAAGAATCTTACACTTATTTCAAGTAGCAAAAGTATCTCTCCGACGAAGAGAATGAGCAAGAATGACCATGATATCCTGTGGCAACGGAAAGATAGGTGGTTTACTCGTAGTAAAGATGAGACAGTATTCACGAGGTGCAAGGCTCTAATCCGATGCATAGCCCTATACGTTTTCTGTAGTACTCTTAAATCACTTCAAATCAATAAAAGAATGAAGCTAAAGACTACCGTCCCTTTGACGACGATGTTAGGAACGGGCCGCAAGTCCTAAGTAGTGAAGGATGGGGAAGAAGATGTGATGTTTTTAATATGTATGTTGTTGTGTTCTCTTCTGTACGTAAAGTTGTGAGCTTTAATTGTGTATACATGTGTAGTTCATTAAACTGTGTGATTTGTAGGTACATGTGCGTATAGTTACACATCAAATGACGTCATGCACACACTAAAGGGAAAACACAACTTATCACGGGCAAATTACACAGTCGTTTTTTTATGGAAATATTATTGGAAGGATTAATGCCCGCAATATGAAACACGTAAAGAGTGGTCTGAAGCATCATAATAGCTCATGTGTTAACAAATGTCTTAACTTCGTTTTGCACTGCAGTTTCATTGAAACCAATACTGCTTTAATGTCATAGATTCGCGCAGAGAAATATTGTTGTGTGGCATATTTCTCACTGATCGTTTCGAAGTAAGTTAATTTCTGTGAATTTACGAAGCCATGAAGATAGCCAAATACAACCAAAAGAATTTAAAGAAAACTGATATTACTCATTGCAAATAAATTAAAATGATATTGCAGTTAAATAATATAATCGAAATGCAAATTTCATAAGTTATTTCCGTGCCGTTTAATATTGTTGTTGTGGTCTTCAGTCCTGAGACTGGTTTCATGCAGCTCTCCGTACTACTATATCCTGTGCAAGCTTCTTCATCTCCCAGTACCTACTGCAGCCTACATCCTTCTGAATCTGTTTAGTGTACTCATCCCTTGGTCTCCCTCTACGATTTTTACCCTCCAAGCTGCCCTCCAGTACTAAATTGGTGATCCCTTGATGCCTCAGAACATGTCCTACCAAACGATCCCTTCTTCTAGACAAGTTGTGTCACAAACTGCTCTTCTCCTCAATTCTATTAAATACCTCCTCATTAGTTATGTGATCTACCCATCTACTCTTCAGCATTCTTCTGTAGCACCACATTTCGACAGCTTCTATTCTCTTCTTGTCTAAACTATTTATCGTCCATGTTTCACTTCCGTATATGGCTACACTCCATACAAATACTTTCAGAAACGACTTCCTGACACTTAAATCAATACTCGATGTTAACAAATTTCTCCTCTTCAGAAACGCTTTCCTTCCCACTGCCAGTCTACATTTTATATCCTCTCTACTTCGACCATCATCAGTTATTTTGCTCCCCAAATAGCAAAACTTCTTTACTACTTTAAGTGTCTCATTTACTAATCTAATTCCCTCAGCATCACCCGATTTAATTCGACTACATTCCATTACCCTCGTTTTGCTTGTATCCTCCTTTCAAGACACTGTCCATTCCGTTCAACTGCTCTTCCAAGTCCTTTGCTGTCTCTGACAGAATTACAATGTCATCGGCGAGCCTCAAAGTTTTTATTTCTTCTCCATGGATTTTAATACCTACTCCGAACTTTTCTTTTGTTTCCTTTACTGCTTGCTCAATATACAGATTGAATAGCATCGGGGATAGGCTACAAACCTGTCTCACTCCCTTCCCAGCCACTGCTTCCCTTTTCGTGTCCCTCGACTCATATAACTGCCATCTGGTTTCTGTACAAATTGTAAATAGCTTTTCGCTCCCTGTATTTTACCCCTGCCACCTTTAGAATTTGAAAGAGAGCATTCCAGTCAACATTGTCAAAAGCTTTCTCTAAGTCTACAAATGATAGAAACATAGGTTTGCCTTTCCTTAATCTTTCTTCTAAGATAAGTCGTAGGGTCAGTAATGCTTCACGTGTTCCAACATTTCTACGGAATCCAAACTGGTCTTCCCAGATGTCGGCTTCTACCAGTTTTTCCATTCGTCTATAAAGAATTCGCTTTAGTATTCTGCAGCTGTGACTTACTAAACAGATAGTTCGGTGATTTTCACATCTGTCAACACCTGCTTTCTTTGGGATTGGAATTATTATATTCTTCTTGAAGTCTGAGGGAATTTCGCCTGTCTCATACATCTTGCACACCAGATGGTAGAGTTTTGTCAGGACTGGTTCTCCCAAGGCTGTCAGTAGTTCTAATGGAATGTTGTCTACTCCCTGGGCCTTATTCCGACTCAGGTCTTTCAGTGTTCTGTCAAACTCTTCACGCAGTATCATATCTCCCATTTCATCTTCATCTACATCCTCTTCCATTTCCATAATACTGTCCTCAATAATATCGCCCCTGTATAGACCCTCTACATACTCCTTCTACCTTTCTGCTTTCCCTTCTTTGCTTGGAACTGGGTTTCCATCTGAACTCTTGATATTCATGCAAGTGGTTCTCTTTTCTCCAAAGGTCTCCATAATTTTCCTGTAGGCAGTATCTATCTTACCCCTGGTGAGATTAGCCTCTACATCCTTACATTTGTCCTCTAGCCATCCCTGCTTAGCCATTTTGCACTTCCTGTCGATCTCTTTTTTGAGACGTTTGTATTTCTTTTTGCCTACTTCACTTACTGTATTTTTGTATTTTCTCCTTTCATCAATTAAATTCAGTATCTCTACTAGCCCTCGTCTTTTTACCTACTTGATCCTGTGCTACCTTCACTATTTCATTCCTCAAAGCTACCCATTCTTCTTCTACTGTATTTCTTTCCCCCATTCCTTTCAATTGTTCCCTAATGCTCTCCCTGAAACCCTGCACAACCTCTGGTTCTTTCAGTTTATCCGGGTCCCATCTCCTTAAATTCTCACCTTTTTGCAGTTTCTTCAGTTTTAATCTACAGTTCATAACCAATAGATTGTGGAGTCCACATCTGCCCCTGGAAATGTCTTACAATCTAAAATCTGGTTCCTAAATATCTGTCTTACCATTATATAGTCTATCTGAATCCTTCTAGTATCTCCAGGGTTCTTCCATGTATACAACCTTCTTTCATGATTCTTGAACCAAGTGTCAGCTATGATTAAGTTATGCTCTGTGCAAAATTCTACCAGGCGGCTTCCTATTTCATTTCTTAGCCCAAATCCATATTCACCTACTACGTTTCCTTCTCTTCCTTTACCTACTGTCGAATTCCAGTCACCCATGACTATTAAATTTTCGTCTCCCTTCACTACCTGAATAATTTCTTTTATCTCATCATACATTTCATCTGCAAGGTTAGTTGGCAAATAAACTTGTACTACTGTAGTAGGCATGGGCTTCGTGTCTATCTTGGTCACAATAATGCCTTCACTATGCCTTCACTATGCTGTTTGTAGTAGCTTACCCGCACTCCTATTTTTTTATTCATTATTAAACCTACTCCTGCATTACCCCTATTTGATTTTGTATTTATAACCCCGTATTCACCTGACCAAATGTCATGTTCCTCCTGCCACGGAACTTCACTAATTCCCACTATATCTAACTTTAACCTATCCACTTCCCTTTTTAAATTTTCTAACCTACCTGCCCCATTAAGGGATCTGACATTCCACGCTCCGATCTGTAGAACGCCAGTTTTCTTTTTCCTGATAACGACGTCCTCTTGAGTTGTCCCCGCCCGGAGATCCGAAGGGGGGACTATTTTACCTCCGCAATATTTTACCCAATAGGACGCCATCATCATCATTTAATCATAAAGTAAACCTGCATGCCCTCGGGAAATATTTAATATTAGTAATATTCAAATACAACGTTGCAGCTGTGCAAAAGGCCGACAACAATCACTCATACACTCGTGCTGTATTACACGTTCTGATAATCTGAAAAAAATAAGTCGTTAGGTTTCTAACGCGCAGGCATGCTACAGATACGCAATTAAAGGTAAACACGTATGTTTAACTAAAATGCAACAGAAGAACACTTAAAATGTCTCTCACGTCTATCCTCGTGCAAGATAAAGACCAGAGTAGGTAATTACACAAAATCATTCTACTGTTTAACAGATATTCATATTTTTAACATAGAACAAAGAATAATATACGTAATCAATTGCTATTGTTTTTAAATAAAATTACGCTGAATGATAAATGTTTTCTCTGCACATTTTTACGTACGTCCATCAAGAATCATAAAAGTCTTAAATCATTGCATTGTTCGTAATTCCATACGAATAAATATTGTTCTCCTCATGGCAACCAGTACGAAGAGCGTCCTTTCAAAGAAACCATCTTGCCACTTGATTTCTGTTTTACAGAAACCATGGGAAACCTAAATGGGGATGGCCAGAAGCGTATTTCAACTATTGTCTTCCCAAATATGAATCCAGTTTCTTCCCGCTGTGCCGCGTCTGTCAGTTTTGAGCGAAGGGATAGTTACTTTCGAAAGTGGGTGCGGGATTGCTTCACCGTTGATTTCAAGATATCGGTTGATCATAAGGATGAAGGAACGATGTGTTACAGGCATGGTAAAACTATTGTGGTAATATCACTAACGCCTATGAGTTTTTCACAGCTGTGCTCAGTGTTTTTCTATTTTTATGCGAATTACCCAAAGAAATTGACTCAGCTGTTTGAAAGTCGTAGTAGCTTCCGTGGCGCATCCGAAATGGATACCTTGTCTTCAGGTTTCTGTATAGGTACTGGTAAATACAGTAAAATGTGGTTATGGCGAGCTTGCTACAGGTGTGTTGTGGAGTCACAGAGGTAATTTTGGGTTAAAATGACCTGAAATATTTACCGTGCTAGTCCCATGAGTAAGCATTAGCTAGAGCAAAATGGGCCGCTGCACCGTCCTGAGACAAGTTGGTTCAAATGGCTCTGAGCACTATGGGACTCAACTGCTGAGGTCATTAGTCCCCTAGAACTTAGAACTAGTTAAACCTAACTAACCTAAGGACATCACAAACATCCATGCCCGAGGCAGGATTCGAACCTGCGACCGTAGCGGTCTTGCGGTTCCAGACTGCAGCGCCTTTAACCGCACGGCCACTTCGGCCGGCCTGAGACAAGTACGCGGTTATTGCCAACTGTAACAGAATGTAGTAAAGGGAAACCCATTCCGCGGAAAACATTTAGCGGAGACCATAATGTCACCATAACTAATCAAAACCTACATCTACATCTACATTTATACTCCGCAAGCCACCCAATGGTGTGTGGCGGAGGGCACTTTACGTGCCACTGTCATTACCTCCCTTTTCTGTTCCAGTCGCGTATGGTTCGCGGGAAGGACTCTCTGAAAGCCTCCGTGCACGCTCGAATCTCTCTAATTTTACATTCGTAATCTCCTCGGGAGGTATAATTAGGGGGAAGCAATATATTCGATACCTCATCCAGAAACGCACCCTCTCGAAATCCTGCGAGCAAGCTACACCGCGATGCAGACCGCCTCTCTTGCAGAGTCTGCCACTTGAGTTTGCTGAACATCTCCGTAACGCTATCACGGTTACCAAATAACCCTGTGACGAAACGCGCCGCTCTTCTTTGGATCTTCTCTATCTCCTCCGTCAACTCGATCTGGTATGGATCCCACACTGATGAGTAATACTCAAGTATAGGTCGAACGAGTGTTTTGTAAGCCACCTCCTTTGTTGATGGACTACATTTTCTAAGGACTCTCCCAATGAATCTCAACCTGGTACCCGCCTTATGTCCGCAGCTCGTGGTCGTGCGGTAGCGTTCTCGCTTCCCGCGCCCGGGTTCCCGGGTTCGATTCCCGGCGGGGTCAGGGATTTTCTCTAACTCGTGATGACTGGGTGTTGTGTGACGTCCTTAGGTTAGTTAGGTTTAAGTAGTTCTAAGTTCTAGGGGACTGATGACCATAGATGTTAAGTCCCATAGTGCTCAGAGCCATTTGAACCATTTGAACCCGCCTTACCAACAATTAATTTTATATGATCATTCCACTTCAAATCGTTCCGCACGCATACTCCCAGATATTTTACAGAAGTAACTGCTACCAGTGTTTGTTCCGCTATCATATAATCATACAATAAAGGATCCTTCTTTCTATGTATTCGCAATACATTACATTTGTCTATGTTAAGGGTCAGTTGCCACTCCCTGCACCATGTGCCTATCCCGTGCAGATTTTCCTGCATTTCGCTACAATTTTTTAGTGCTGCAACTTCTCTGTATACTACAGCATCATCCGCGAATAGCCGCATGGAACTTCCGACACTATCTAGCATGTAGCATATCGAATGAAACAACAAGTTTGCTGTTACGAGTCACGGTTTATTTATATCCACAAGGCGTTTCCAAGGTTTAAACCTCCACCATCAGGCGGATTTGTGTGTTAAAATAACATGTGTGTATTCTGTTATCACTTTGGCTTTACCTGTGACACAGTCCAGTAGAGAAAGAAAACTCTATTCCAGAAATTGGCTGTGTTGAGGTCTTTCTCTAAAAACTAAACAAATGTTAGAATAAAAGAACCAATACAGAATGCCTCCAGTGGTCTCAGGCTCCTTTCTCTGTCGTAATACGTGTAAACTATCACATACTTTGTAAACAAAGACGGTGTCTAGAAACTACTAAGTGCAATGAACATACACCAAAGCAGGACCACTATTTTAAAGTAAGCAGAAAACATTTTTTTCGTCAGTCTTCTGACTGCTTTATGCGGCCCGCCTCGAATTTCTCTCCTGTTCCAAACTCTTCATCTCAGAATAGCACTTGCAACCTACGTCTTCAATTATCTGCTAGATGTATTCCAATCTCTGTCTTCCTATATAGTTTTGCGATCTACAGCTTCCTCTAGTACCAGGAGTCAGTGCCTGATGTCCTTGTCACTATTTTCCACATATTCCTTTCCTCTCCGATTCTGAGCAGAACCTTCTCATTCCCCACCTTATCAGTCCACCTAATTTTCAACATTCGTCCAATTTTCCCACAGTCCACGTTTCACTACCATACAATGCCGTGATCCAAACGTTTACTCTCAGAAATTTCTTCCTCAAATTAAGGCGTTTGATCCTAGTAGACTTCTCTCGGCCAAGAATTCCCTTTTTGCCAGTGCTAATCCGCTTTTTATGTCCTCCTTGCTCTGTCCGTCGTTGGCTATTTTACTGCCTTGGTAGCAGGATTCCATAACTTCATCTGCTTTGTGACCATCAATCCTAATGTTAAGATTCTCGCTGTTCTCATTTCCTCTACTTCTCATTACTTTCGCCCTTCTTCGACTTAATCTCAATCCATATTATGCACTCATTATATTGTTCATTCCATTCAGCGTATTGCGTAATTCTTCATCACTTTCGCTCAGGATAGCAATGTCATCAGTGAATCGTATCATTGATATCCTCTCACCCTGAATTTTAGTTCCACTCCTGATCATTTCTTTTATTTCCATCATTGCTTCTTCGACGTACAGATTGAACAGTAGGGGCGAAAGACTTCATCCCTGTCTTACACCCTTTTTAATCCGAGCATTTCGTTCTTAGTCGTCCATTCTTGTTACTCCGTCGACAAATAGTATGAACGTGTCTTGATTTCTCTTTAGTCGTGCTTCCGTTATTAACCGCAACGTCAGAATTGCCTTTCTGGTACCTATACCTTTCCTAAAGCCAAACTTTATCGTCATCTAACACATCATCAATTTTTTCCCATTTTTCTGTATGATATTGTCATCAACTTGGATGCATGAGCTGTTAAGCAATAATTCTCGCACTCGTCAGCTCTTGCAGTCTTCGGAATCGTGTTTATGATATTGTTCCGAAAGTCAGATGGTATGTCAGCAGACTAGTACATTCTACACACCAACGTGAATAGTCGTTTTGTTGCCACTTCCCCCAATGACTTTAGAAATTCTGATGGAATTTTATCTATCCCTTCTGCCTTATTTGACCGTAAGTCCTCCAAAGCTCTTTTAAATTACGATTTTAATACTGGATCCCCTATCTCTTCTAAATCGACTCCTGTTTCTTCTTCTATCACACCGGAGAAATCTTCCCCTCATAGAGGAGGCCTTCAGTGTACTCTTTTCACCTATCCACTCTCCCCGCTGCATTTAACAATGGAATTCCGGTTGCACTGTTAGTGTTACCACCCTTGATTTTAATTTCACCGAAGGTTGCTTTGAATTTCCTATATGCTGAATCAATGCTTCCAAATATAACTTTTTCGATTTCTTCACATTTTTCATCCAGCCATTGCGTCTTAGCTTCTCTGCACCTCCTGTTTATTTTATTCCTCTGCGACTTCTATTTCTGTATTACTGAGTTCCCAGAACATTTTTGCACTTCCTACTTTAATCGATTAACTGAAGTATTTCTTCTGTTACCCACAGTTGCTTTGTAGCTACGTTTTTTGTACCTATCTTTCCCTTTCCAACTTCTGTGACTGCCCCATTTATAGACTTCCATTCCTTTTCAGCTGTACTGCCTAGTGGAGAACTGCAAACGTATCTTGTCATTCCTTAGTACTGCCGTTTCCCACGTCTTTGCCTGATGATTCGTCCTTACTGATGTCTTAAACTTCAGCTCACTCTTCATCACTACTATACCGTGATCTGAGTCTATATCTGCTCCTGGGTACGTCTTACAATCCAGTATCTGATATCGGAATGTCTGGCCGTGATGTAATCTAACTGGAATATTTCAGTATCACCTGGCCTTTTTCAAGTATACCTCCTCCTCTTGTGATTCTAGAACAGAGTTTTCGCTATTACTAGCTGAAATTTATTACAGAACTCAATTAGTCTTTCCCCTCTCTCATTCCATGTCCCAAGCCCATATTCTCCTGTAATCTTTTCTTCTGATCCTTTCCCTACAATTGCATTCCAGCATCCCATGTCTATAAGATTTTCATCTTCCTTTGAGTAAAGTATCACCCTTTCAATATCCTCATACACTTTCTCTACCTCTACCTCTTCACCTTGAGACACTGGCATGTATACGTGCCAGCCGGAGTGGCCGAGCGGATCTAGGCGCTACAGTCTCGAACCGCGCGACCGCTACGGTCGCAGGTTCGAATCCTGCCTCGGGCATGGATGTGTATGATGTCCTTAGGTTAGTTAGGTTTAAGTAGTTCTAACTTCTAGGGGGCTGATGACCTCAGAAGTTAAGTCCCATAGTGCTCAGAGCCATTTGAACCATGTATATGTCAACTATCTTTGTCGGTGTTGGTTTGCTGTCGATCCTGGTAAGAGAATCCCTATCACTGAATTGTTAGCAGTAACACACATTCTGCCCTCCATTCCTACTCATAACGAATCCTACTCCCGTTATATCACTTTATGCTGCTTTCGATATTACCCTGTACTCATTTGATCAGAAATCCTTGTCTTCTTTCCCTTTCACTTCATTAACCCGTACTATATCTAGACTGAACCTTTGCATTTCTCTTTTCAGATTTTCTGGCTTCCCTACCACATTCAAGCTTCTGACATTCCATGCCCCGACTCAAACTTATCCCTTCGTTGATTATTGTCACTGCCACCTCCCCCTTGCCAGTCACTCTCGGAGATCCGGATGGGTGACTATTCCGAAATCTTTCGCCAATGGAGAGATCATCATGACACTTTTGCAATTACTTGAGTCATGTCCTGTGGATACACGTTGTATATCTTTAATGCAGTGGTTTCCATTGCCTTCTGCATCCTCATGCCGTTGGTAATTGCTGATTCTTCCGTCTTTAGGGGCGGTCTCCCACCCTAATGGCAAGAGAGTGCCCTGAACCTCTGTCCACCCCTACGACCTATTTGACAAGGCCGTTGGTAGAACGAGGGTGACTTCTTATGCCGGAAGTCTTCGGCAGCCGTTGCTGATTAGTAATAAAAATTTAAGTCGTGGCGGGATTCGAGCCCGGGACCGAGGATGTTTCGATTGTTTATCAAAGACACTATCCACATTCTTTTATCCCATTTTTTTCGTTTTTGTTTCTTGAATTTGTTCGGGGTGGACGCTCCATGACATGCGTTAATCAGTGGCCCATTAACTCTGTTTTCTTTTTTTCTTTTTTATTACAGGGGGCAGCTAACCCCCTCACCGAACACACCGAGCTACCGTGCCGGCATCCCTAAAGCACGTGTACTCACAGAACAAGTAGCAAAACAAAACCATTAATTAAGAGCAAGTCTTAAAGAATTGTCGAAACCTTTGACTGATCAGATCAATAGATAACATTAGATTAAATATTTAAACTGGTAATCCTTTACTGCCAAGTTTCTATAGTTTTAACGTAATAAACTGATACTTTGAAAATATTAGTGGAAGTAATGCCCTGATAAAGAATTAGAGATATGCAGATAGTTGCACCGTAATAATACACAGAGATATATAATATCAGGCTGATACGGTATACAAACTGTTTTCTGAGTGGATTTTTTTTTTTTTTTAGATTTGTGAGTTAGGTACGTCAGCTCTTCATTTAGAAATTATCAAAAAACATGCAGACAACTAAAGTAATTCATGGTAAATATGAAGGGACGGATGAGAGCAAAGTTCTGGTTACATCAAAGCTGTTTGTTTTTAGAATTCGATATCAATATGATTTAACAGTCACGGCAAAGCCTAACCTATGACGTTCTCAGATATGTATTGCGAAGAAACTAATAAGCTACAATGAATTTGCTATTTCGTTTGGTATTCTGTCAATTCATTTCTTTTAACAAGTTTCTTTAGATTGGTTTGATGGCCTTCCGCTAACCTTTTCATTTCTACAACCGAAATACGCCCAACATCCAAGAAGATTTTAGACGTTTTACTCAACCTCGTCTAGTGACAGCTTAAATTTTCCTGATTACCTCAGCAGACATCCTTCTAGTTTCTTCCTTCTTGTCCTTTCATTATTCAATGGACCTTATTTCACTTCCTTGTAACACTATCCTCCAGTCAGGGTCACATGAGCACCGTAACTTTTGTCCACTCAACACCAGAGATCCGTAGCTTTACAAAACTGCCCTTGTTGCCAGTACCTAAATGCCGCAACCAACAGTAGCTCTGTGATTTTCTCTTACTATTCGCCGCAACACGTCAGTATGCCAAATTGTAGGAGCGTAGCAATGTTAAGCTATTACAGTCTTATTGCTTTGTTAAAAAAAGTCAAATTACTGTCTTAAATACCCTATCAGGTAGAACGATAACGAAAGAGTGTGTGAAGAAAAGAAAGTATATGATACAGGCAGTCAATAATTGCAGTTAACTTTTATTCAGAAATTTTTTTTAAGGTCATGATAACAATTAAGCTTTGTGCGAAACACCCTTCAGAAAGTGCAATACGCCTGTTTCTCAGCTTCGCCACTGCCAAGTACCTGTCTCATACCTTCCATATTTCACAGAAGTTCTCCTGCATACCACGAGTCTTAGCACAGAAGCTGGGGAGCTGCTGTGACGTTCGTATAGTAGGTGATACTGGCAAAAGTAAATCTGTCGAGGACGGTCGTAAATCGTGCATAAGTGAGATCATTTCCTGGGAAAGACAAGATTAACGGTTCGACTCCCAGTCCGGCGCAAAAGTGAAATTTCACAGCAGCATATATTCCGTTTCATCTGCACCTACATCTATATGATTACTCTGCAATTCCCCACTTAAGGGCTTGGCTGAGTGTTCTTCGAAACACCGCCGAACTGTTTCTCTAGCGTTCCATTCAGCGCATAGGAAATATGAACACTTGAATCATCCTGTACGAGCTCTGATTTCTCTTGTTTTATTACGATGATCAGTTCTTCCTATTTAGATTGGTGACAGTATAATTTTTCCACATTCAGAGGAGAAACTAAGTGATTGAAATGTCGTGACAAGGTCTTGCTGTAAGGGCAAACGCCTTTGTTTTAACGGTTGCCGCCCCAACTTGCTTTAATATCTGTGAGACTCTTCCTATTTCACGATAATAAAAAACGAGTTGCCCTTCTTTGGACTTTATCGAAGTCGTCCATAAATTATAACTGGTAAGGATCCCGTACCGCACAGCAATAATATAGCACAGAACGAACAAGCTTAATGTAGAGTCTCTTGAGTAAACCTGTTTCATCTGCTAAGAGTTCTGACAATAAAACTCCGTCTTTGGTTCGCCTTCCCGACAACATATCTATGCGATCACTCCAATTTGAGTTGTTCGTAATTTTAATTCCTATACATTTAGTCGAACTGAGAGCTTTTATATTTGTAATTTATGGTGTAAATTTAACGAATCCTACTCATGTGAATGATCTCACATTTTTCCTTGTTCAGGGACGATGACCACTTTTCGCACCATGCAGATATTTTGTTTAAATCATTCTGAAATTCGTTTTGATCTTCTGATGACTTAACTAGACGTTAAACGATAGCAACGTCTGCAAACAGTCTAAGAGGACTGTTCAGATTCTCTCCTAAATCATTTATGGAGATTAAGAATAACAGAGGGCCTATAACACTTCCTTGGGAAACGCCGGGCATTAAAGGACTTCTGTTTTACTAGATGATGTTATGTCGGTTACTACGTACTGTGACTTTTCTAACAGAACATCACGAACCCAGTCGCACAACTGAAGCGATGCTCCATAGGAATGCAATTTGATTAGAACTGTCTCATGAGGTAAGATGTCAAAGGCCTTCTGGAAATCTAAAAGTGTGGAATGAGTTTGACATCCCCTGTGTATATCACTCATTACTTCGTGCGAATAAAGAGCTAATCGTGTTCCACAAGATATTTTCTGAGTCAGTGCTATGTGTCAACAGAGTTTTTTTCCCAAGGTAATTCATAATTTTCGAACACAGTATATGTTCCATAAGCTTACTGTAAATCGATGTCAGTGATATGGGTCTATAGCTCATCGGGTTACTCCTACTACCATTCTTGAATATTGATGTGGCACTTACTACTGTCCAGTCTTTTTGTACCGATCTTTCGAGGGGCGAGCTGTTGTGTTTGATTGCTATGTATGGGGCTATTGTATAAGCATACTCTGAAGTAACTTTTTTGGTATTCTATCTGGAGCGGAATACTTACCTATTTTAAATCATTAATTTGCTATGCTATATCGGGGATATCTAATTCCAATTCCGGAATATTTACTTCATCTTCTTTGCTGACGGAATTTCGTTAAAGTTTCATAACTCCACTTTAGTGGCGGTTTCAATGGTAATATTATCATTGGTACCGCGCTGTGAAGATACTGTTTGCCTTGCTGCTGGTGTAATTTACATATGCACAGAATCTCCTCGGATTTTCTGTCAGACTTCAGAGTTTCGTTATGGAATCTATTAAAAGCACCTCGCATTGAATTCCATACTAAGTTTCAAGCTTCAATAAAACATCCCTAGTCTTAGAGATTTTATGTTCTTTTAAATTTGAAATACTTTTCTCGTTGCTCCTGCAACAGTATTTTGACCCATTTTATTTACCATTTGGGTTCAGGGTCACCTTCTATTAATGTATTAGGCATAAATCTTTCAACTGCAGATATTACTTCTTTGTATTTAAGCCACATGCTGTCTAAACTTACGTAGTTGGGAAGCAGTGGAGAGTGCCTCTCTGGAAGGCGTCGTGCGAACTTTTTTTGATTTTTAAAAATAGATATATTTTGCGTCTACTTTTGGTGGCGTTAGAATTTGCGGTGACCGTCTGGTCATAAAGTCCTGTATCGTTATGCTCCCTATTTGCTCAAGTTCATTTGTTGCTAAGAGGTCAAGTATATTTTCGAAACCGTTTGAACTTCTGAACTAAATACTCAAAATAATTTGCGAAAAAATAATTTTTAGTACAATTCTCACTATGTTTTATACCTACCACCGGCTTCGAACATGAATTTCCGCCAACCTATCGACGGCAGATTGAAGTTACCACTAATTATATATGGGTGAGGTACCTATTTGAGACGATACTCAAGTACTCTTTGAAATGTTCAGCAGACTGGATCATCTGAGTCAGGTGGGAGACTGGGTCGTTAAGGGGAGATTGTACCTTATTTGTCAATTTTAGGTACATAATCTCGTGAATGGTTCATGATAATGTTATAAAATTTTAATGTCTGGGAGAGGAAGAGTCTCTCTTCATTGACTTATTTTTGTAAGTAAGTCGCTTGCATTATTTTATTTTTTAGACAATTTTTTGCAAGTTATAAAATTTTTTCCACATACTTAAGCTTTATTAATTCATAATTTCTACAATATTAAACTGAATCATGGATATTAAGCCCGTTTCTGTAAGTTGTGTAGGTTTCGCTGTTCTATGATGGTAAGTTCCTGAAAAAATATGTACCTAATCATTAAAAAAATAAAATCTCATGAATCCGGCTTTAAAGATGAACATAGTTTGTTACTGACCTTAGAAGATATCCCGGGTCATCTACATTTTCTTCTCCTCCCTGGCTCTCCTAGCATTCCTTGAGTGCATTCTTGTCTTCCTAGCTATCATAGTCACTTTCTAATCTTTCTTCACACAGACAGCATCCAATTTCGAGCATGTCATCGCCATATTTTCTCCAGGTTGTATGCCAAAACTTTGAAGCAGCCTAACTCTCCCCATATTTCCATCATTAAATGAAAGAACTGCATCATAAAAACCCAAATTCAATTAATCTTTACCTACTAATACTGTTTTAGAAATTCTAGACTGTATGACACTGTTAAAGGATTCATTTGGGTTCAGGAAGGACAAGGAACAAGTGAATGTAGTGCACGAACAGAGTAGCCAATTGTGAGCACGGAATATTTTCACAAATCAGCAAATTAGGTTTTAGAAGTTCCAGAAGTTGACAAAAGGCAAAAGGGGAGCGTGGCAACATGTGCTGCCCTTAAAGTAAACGACTATTTAAAGCCTTTAATGGCTAAAATGCCCTTAGAAAAAATATTTCTCTAGTAAAATACACTCAAAGGATTGTTTATGAGCAAATTTTTTTTATGTTTTGTCCCCTACGAAGGCACAATCTCTCCTTAAAAGGAACCAGATATTCATCTATTCCGGTTATCGAGTATAACCTCTATAGACACTAACTCACAGGAACTGCCTACTTCAATTCCGTTGCATAGTAAACTACTAACAGAAACAAAGAAGCCACGATCGTGTTTATTTAATATATACTTTCAGAACACCTTTAGGTCCTCTACAAAATTTTTGGCTGAACTTATCCAAGGTTTTAGTCAGCTTACTGTACCTACAACGAATTGAGCTTCAGTGCATTCTATTAGCGTTTGAAGCTCTGGTTCCCAACACGGCTAAGACAATTCACTAGTACAATGCTGACAGTGGCTACGTCTACCCTCTTTCTGTGTTCGTCCTGCATCCTTTGAAGCCCTTTCTGTACTTTCCCGAGACCCTCTAACGCACAAAACCGCCCAGTCCATTGCACACAGCTCCTGCTACCCGTGTAGCCGCCTCCTGTTAATGGTGGAACCGTCATCTATCAAGCGGAACTTGAAATCTCACCACCGTGGGTGGAGTAAGTCGAGAAACATGCAGCCTACACGGTCGCAGAACAGTCTGAACCTCTGATTCAGACCCTACACTCGGTTCTGTATCAAATGTCCGCAATCAGTCCTGTTCACGATGCTACAGATGGCGACCTCTGTTTTAATCGCGCAAGCAAGACAGGCAGTCTTTACCACTTCAGCCAGCAGCCAGAAATCAGAGAGAACCTCTTTCGATACAAGCGACACACATCACCATAACCTACATCAGCCATCACATTCATTTGGCTGCACCTTGCGCTCTTCACGGCATCCAGAACCACTCGTTCTACACCTGTAATGAGCCCTCCCAGTATACACACAGAGACAACACTGAATTTTTTTACGCTCCTTGGCAGCCATGCCCTTAAAGAGCAGATTAAAGGATTCGTTCAGGGAACAATCCTCTGGGCTTTGACTAAGTCACTACTCCTCATTATTCTTTGTTCCAAGAGTTTTAGCCCCACAAGGTACGGAGGAGAACTTACGTGAAGTTTGGGTTGTAGGGGGTACTGGCAGAAATGACATCTGTGAAGGTGGCTCACGACGTGTGACTGGGTAACCCAGTGCCTAAGAACATTGCCCGGGGAAGTTAAAGTTCGATTGCCAGTACGTCTCGCAGTTTCGTAACAACGCATACTCTCCTACAGAGTGAAAGATTTATAATGCGGAGAAGTTCTACGCCCATCTTATTTGGCTAGCACTTACGGGAGAAAGGATACGGCGGAGAAATAACTTAGCCATAGTCGGACACTCATCCAGCCCCTATCTGCCGGGATGTACGACTTTGTTTGTTAATAATTAACACACATTCTATGCAGATTAAGTCGTCCATTCTATTAAACAATTCTGATAAACTATCACTACTTTGGACCAGAAGGTTTAAGAGGTCGGCGAACTTTTCATTGGTATCTGCTTCCCTTGCATGTTAATTCCTTCTCTGAAATCATCACTGATTCTCCGACATACAAGTTAAACAATGGCGATATTAGATGTGCATCTTCATGTTTTCACCGCGTAATATTTCATCCATTAAATTTCGTGAGTGCAGCTAGTAATGGAACATCGGTATTCCAACATGGATCGGCGGCATAGCCAGATTCAGTTTAATCATACTCTTTGGTGGCGATCAACGTCTGGCGCTTGTGTTTTCTGTAGTTTAAAACGAAGAACAAGTAATGTAGTATGTTTGAGTCGGCCCACTCTGAAGATGAAAGATGATACAGGGCCGAACTGTTAGAAAAAGAAGTTATAAAGCTTATGCGGCTGCACTCCCGAAATTTAATGGACAAATGGCGGTATTAATTGGCAACCCAGCTTTCGCCTTTCTTAACATTAACATGTTCTTTATCTGACACTTTTGCCATTTTCACATGTGTTTATTCTGATTGTATGAAATGTGTACTGTTCCAATAATTATCTACCAGAGCTGCTTTTTTATATTTTATTTACTTCTGAAGTATTCGAGTGATTACTCAAATTCAGGCTGTACCTAGATACAATGCAGCTATTATCAGCGCTTGCGCATAGCTGCATTGTATCTAGGTACAGCCTGAATTTGAGTAATCACTCGAATACTTCAGAAGTAAAAAAACATAAAAAAGCAGCTCTGGTAGATTTACACACACACACACACACATATATATATATATATATATATATATATATATATATGTTAGAAAAAGAAGTTATAAAGCTTATGCGGCTGCACTCCCGAAATTTAATGGACAAATGGCGGTATTAATTGGCAACCCAGCTTTCGCCTTTCTTAACATTAACATGTTCTTTATCTGACACTTTTGCCATTTTCAGCAGCTCTGGTAGATTTACACACACACACACATATATATATATATATATATATATATATATATATATATATATATATATGTGTGTGTGTAAATCTACCAGCATATATATATATATATATATATATATATATATATATATATATATGTGTGTGTGTGTGTGTGTAAATCTACCAGAGCTGCTTTTTTCTTATTATATATATATATATATATATATATATATATATATATATATATGATGAAAAAAATGCGCACAGTCTGACTTCGCAGCGCGATTCTTCTTCACATGCTATCAATACAAAAATGTCTCTTACAGAATTCCGTCCCGCACATATTTCGAGCTGTAAATGGACGTTAAAGACTGTCAATCTGCAACATTGTAATCACGTGTACCATAACTGTCTCCGTCAGCATATAAAGCAGTGCTCTGCAATTGGTGCAGTGGGCAGCGTTTTGGGTTACCATGCAGGAAGTCAAGGGTTTGATTCTGGTCGAGGCTTATTTTTTTTATTTGCTAAAATTAGTCTGCATGATACGGTGTATGGCGTCTTAATCGTCACACAGCGATTACAGTGGGTCTTCTACAAAACATTTGCTTTTCATGGGTGAACGAAAATTTACTTGGCAATCGATACCATGTCGGACGAATTTTTAAATTCATTGAATGTTCCAGGAGCGTCGTTACACTGCCAAAGGTCGGTTCGCCGGTCATTGTACCGCAGAATGTTAATTCGCCGAAAATCTGTAATGGTAAAAGACTGCGCAAATATAACATCATCGAAACCAGTACTGTGGCTCGCAAAGAAAAAGGACAGACAGTATTTATATCGCGAAAACCCTTAATAGCATCTGGTTTAGCATTCAGATTAAGGCGATTGCGATTTCCGGCAATGTTGTGTTACAGCATGACCATCAAAACAGCGCAGGGCCAAACATTCCGATATTGTGGTGTTAAATGAATCATTCTTTTCACATGGCCAGTTGTAAGTTTCGTGCTCAAGAGTTAGATCACGAGCAATTTTTTCCTTCAGAGTTCGAACTCTAGAAACATAGTGTATAAGCAAGCATTATGAAAAATACAAATATAAATATGTGTATACAATGAAAATTATGTTTCTTATTAAATTAAGTAACTTCTGACTCCGACTTGTTTTAATTAAACAATAATATTTTATCCTATGGTTGATTCAATTATTTAGTATACACTACATACAGCGTACGTTAAATCGAATACATCTGTCAGGGAGAATGGTCTTCATGCCATCAACAGTCCGCTGTATTCTGACCCGGGGATCGCCAGGAATTGCAGTTAGTACAATTTTTTTACGTACCTTACACGATCTTAAACGTTATGTTTCAAATATTATCTACTTTCGTTTGGTCACATATGTGTGTGGTTGTTAAATTATCGGTTCGTTTGTCAGAGATATAGTTCGCTATTTAATTTATATCTTGCATCAAAATCAATTTATCTCGTACGTCAAATTTAGCATTCCCCTTTGTTTTTGAATTGTCATTAATAAGAATTTTGTCTACCTTATGAACATATTTTTTATTTCTAAATTCTGTTTTTAGTTTATGATATTCGGATTTCTTGCCAAATTTGTTTCTCTTTCCTCTAAGATGCTCTTAGAGCTTCCTTTTCTGGCTCTGTGAAGAATGGAAAGGTTTGTGCTTATGTTTACTGTAGTGTTGATTTTCTCCGAGACATACGTAAGCAAATAGACAAACAGATACGAATCCCAAAATACTTTGAATAGTTTTCAGTTGCTTAAACAGTACTTGTAACCGTATCAAATGCTTCCGGATTTGGTAAACATACGATGCAGCAATCAAATACCGCAGAATGCAGGGCAGCCCTGAGATGAACCGCATCTTAAATTTATGGCTCAACTCTGAGAACTCTGTGTTGACTCTGCAGCCCTTCGATTAAGAAACCTCGCGGGAACTTTAAATTGCATTCTCCAGACAAAGCAGAACGCGTGGCGACGGTGGGGGTGGGGGGAGGGGGGGGGGGGGCGCACGAAATTCCCACAAGCAGTTCCTGCGTAATATCACAATAAGAAATGTACACGCATAAAAGTAATATTCTACTGGAACATGCTGCGCACGGAGAATTTTCGATTCCGCAATAAAGTGTTATTTTCTTCAGTAATACATGTGAAAAATCAGCTTGCAAGAAAATGTCTGGACCGCGAAAAGTTTATTACAGGCATCATTACTGAGTTCAAAGTCTTAGAAAATGATTAATAATAAAACTGTCGTCCAGTTTACGTTTTTAATGTGTGTACAGTGAAGGATAAAGTATTTCCTGTTCTGGTTTTATTAGATTTTTGCGCATTAGTTATCAGCACTGAATTTAGAGATATGTAACAGTGCAACTGTTAATGTGGCCGAGCGAGGTGGTGCAGTGGTCATTAAGGCACCTGAAGGACCCACCTGGCAACAGTGGATTCAGATGAGGTAACTATATGTGTACAAACACTTACAACTCTCGGTGTTACGTCATAAAATTAATATTCATTGTTTCCTTAAAGATTAACTCTCCTCATTCCGAAGGAAAAACAGGTCTCATTACATGCACATCTACCTGGTACACTAAGAAAGGGTCAAAATGTAAATAACTCATTCAACAGAAATAAAACAAGAGAGTAAAATAAAATTGATAGTAGTTATTGTGTTGCTTCGCAAAGAAACAGAGCAAAATCAAGCCAATGTACCTAAGTTATTCAATGATTATAACAAAAGAATCAAATTATAGAAATAATTATAGAAATACTTTCACCACCGTACTTACCTTACGGGTATCAGGTTCCTGCAGTATCTCTAGGCGGCTTTCATCTGTCTTATCAGAGTAATTACTACTACTGGCCAATATCGCTACTACTACTACTACTACTACTACTACCACTATTACGTTTTCCATAAACCATTACTCTGCGAAGACTCTTACAATATAGAATGAATGAAGTGTACTGAAATGAAATCCATGGAGATGAAATGAGTGTAGATGCAATGATATGAAATTATATCAGTGCAGATCGTTGTAATAAGCTGCAGTGTAAAGAATACGTTAACTATTGAAGATTTGTGCCAGGTCAGAACTCGGGCCAGACTTTCGTGTTTATAAGGAAGGAAAGAAGAAAGTTTGAACTTTTACGTCCCAACGGCTATCAGGTCACTGTTCCCACAGATCCTTGTAATTACCTCTGGTAGCAGTGTTCGACCACAGGTGGAACATCAGTGACAATAAAAGTTTATGACCTCGAGGCGTCCTCAGATAGCCTGGCGATTGGTAGCCAGTGTAGGATCGAATCCCGGTCTGGCACAAATGCTAAGCTGTCACAACGTTTTCATCTGCTACCCTGAAGCATTGTTTCCTCCGGGAATGATACGAGGTTCGGCTTCCACGTTAAACTGTAGATCCCCGAGTTGGATAACTGGAGTGGGTTAGTGTCACGAAAGTCGCCAAAGTGAAGTCCACTAGAAAGACTCACACCAAGTCACTGAGCCACACGACATTATCATTACTTGTGAGTATTTTCATTAATACTGCATCGTATGACACTGCACGACAATAGCTTTTGATTTAACAACTCAGTGAGATAGCACAGTGGTTAGCATTCTGGACTCCCATTGGGGAGGACGTAGGTTTAAATTCCCGTCCGGCCAACCAGATGTAGGTTTTCGTGATTTCGATAAATCGCTTAAAGCAAATATCTGGGGGGGGGGGGGGGGGAGGAGGAGGGGGGGGGGAGCCTATTTGCTTCCCCACAATTTCCTACCCGGAGAGTGTGCTCTGTCTCTAACGACCTCGTAATTGATGAGACGTTAAACTCACCTTTCTCCGTTCTATTCTTTTTTTTAAATTAGTGCTGATCGCTTTGATTTCCTCTCGGTTTACTACGAAAGGAGAAACTTTGCTTTTGGAACAATTAACATGGGTTGCTAGCTTTTATAATGAAGACGGGTTCCGTTCCCTGCAAATGTTAGAGCAATAACTCATTAAAAAGCATCGTTAGGAAGAGGATATTATGCGCCTTACCGTCTCTCAGTAAATATACTCATACGCTGTAAGGCGGGGTTGCATTCTTTCCATCTTAATGAGATGATAGTCGCCCGTAGTATGTGCTGCGTTAATTGACAAAAGCTCTATTGTCGTCAAAAACTCCTTCGCGTTGTTTATGTAGCTATATATGACATGTGTCATTTTAGTTCTCGGATATGAGCAAGCCAACTATTATTTTTCGTACATGCTGTAGAGATAAGGCCATTTGGTTTCTGGATTGGAAGTACATTATAACCTTTTTATTTAATTTTGTGTGATACATGTGAAACATTCGCGAATATGTTTCTCGAAATAACCTCCTAGCTTTAATTTTCGGCGGTCTAAATCTGGTACTGATTCGTGTCTTCCAGGTCTGTGCTTATCTGGAATCGAATAGAAATAAAAATGTAAACAAAATTTCGTAAGTTATTGCTCTCGTCAGTGTCCAAGCATTGCATTTGCCCATTGTTCGAAATAAACAATGCGACTGGCGTCTTTGAGTATCGTCGATCAGTCACCGTACCGGTGTCAAATTTTGAGAAGAAATTTAAAGTTTTCGTTCGTAATGAACACTTTAATAGTATCTGGCAGTAATCAAGAAAACTGAAACGATCAGTTTTGAGCTAGAGATTCCTATGTAAACGAGTCTCTTCAACGACTGTTTACCAGTATGAAATTGTCTCCCGTATATGCAGGCACTAACACACGACAGTGCGATGTTATTAGACCTACTGCACTATTTTCGAATTCCTGTACTGGAACATACTTTTTACACAAGCATCTGACCGGAAGTGGAAAGAGAAATGACACAGTACGGTCTCTGACCGATAGACCGTACGCTGACATCCTGAGTTTATACAGGGGTTTACACTGTTTCAGCTTCAGTAACAGAGGAGGTACTAATGAAAGTCTGAGGTGTTAATGATCATGTGATCCAGCTATGATTATATGCCGCTCTCCTGACTAATGTGTGTAGCCATTCATTTGTTTTCATTTCTGTTTATTTTCAGTCTCCAGTAGTTACAAGTCATAACAAGATGCCTACAAACTTGTCCTTGGAGCAAAGAAAGGATTTTAAAACGCTATTGGAAAAGTGAAAACGTGAAAGAAGTGCAGAGGCGATAGTGAGCAGAGTTTGATATTTCGCCATCATCAAGTGCAACAACAACAAAGTTACGCGACGAATTTGAGAGGGAAGTAAGTATGTGCTGATCTGAGGAAGGGACGGTGTAGCAGGAAGAAATCAGTAGCCGTGGAAAGAAGTACGAGCGCAGTTGTACAAACTTTCACAAGATCCCCAAAGAAGCCACAAGGCAAGCTGCGCGTGAATCAGGTGTAAGTAAATTAAGTGTTCACCGAGTTTTAAAGCAACCAATTTGGAAAGCCTACATCCCCTTGTTGCTTCACGTGATGAATGAGGACGATCCGGATAGGAGCCTAGAATTTTGTAAATTGATTTGTAATAACGAAAAGTTGACTAATATCATCGTTTGGTCCGATGAGTCGAGGTGTAGACTTTGAATGGAACTATCACTCGCTGCAACTGTGGGAACTGGGCAAGAGGGAATCCCGATCTTACGGAAGAACGAGTGTTAATCTTCCAGGATTATCAATATGGTATGGTACGCCTGTCAGAGGACTTGTAGAGCCATTCCTCTTTGAAGCAACCGTGGCAGGTGTACAGTACCTTATGTTGCAGAAACGAACTGTACTAGCTGTTGAGGAACTGTTTTAAGTTGAAAGTAGTTTTTTTAACAAGACGTTGCAGCGTCACATCAACATTGTGACGTGCGGCAATTCCTGGATGAAACATTTGTTGAGACATAGATAGTCCGAAGAGAAAGTTTTGAGTTTCCACCCAGATTTCCCATTTGAACGTCGTTAGATCTGTTTCTGTGCGGAACTCTGAAGGACACCGGCTACGCCCCAAAAACATATACCCGTACGCTGAATAACTTGAGAGAGGCGATTGTGGCTGCCTATGAATCCATTCCAGTGCCAACCTTAGCATACCTGTGCCAATCTATTCTGCAGCGTCGCATACTCTGTCGTGGTTTAGACGTCGTTCATCCATTTTCTATAGTTGTTCACGACACTAGCACGCGAACAGTCGACTAGCTTAGCCATTCCGGTTATGCTCGTTTCCAGGCGCTTAGCCATAATAATCTGCCCTTCATCAAAGTCGTTTACGTCAATGGATTTACCACTTTCCACCAATATGGTCGCTAGAATGACTCCCCTTTCGTCTCTACTGCGATTTTACCCAATCCGTTGATAAACTTTAGAGGTTGCATTAATAAAGAATAGAAATTAAATGGTGGTTTTAGTGCTTCAGACGTTCTATGTAGTGTAAAGAGCCAAATTGCGCTTGTAGTCACAGCCCAGTGTTCTAGACACTGAGCGCTACAGCCAACAGTCCATGTCGACACAGCACCCTTGGTAATGAAAGGATTCTGCAGCCCTACCTACTTCTACAAGACAACGACCAAGTCCTCAGACATTGGCGACCCTTCGAGGAGAATACGACATTTCTACCTCTTCCTGAAGTTCACCCTCCTGACAGCAGCCCTTATATCCCTTGGGCCAGCCAGTCATCATCGGACAGCTGGGCTACGATATGACGCCCACCACTCGTCGGACGGTGTCGTGAGGACAACGACCTACCTACTATACAGCTGCCTAACTATCATCGGACCTCGAATCCTCGCCTGCTCTTGACAGCCCTGCCCTCTGCCACCACCATGGGTCTACTCCCGGGATGCAGCCGGCTTCCCATGTTCCAGGGCCTTGGACTGAGCCCCCTCCCCCACAAAGCCCTGCACCGCTGGCACCTGAAGTCGCCAGCTATAGAAGGCCATTCTCCGGTGCAGAGTTCAGGGCACTGGATCGCCGGGACAACGCAGACGCCACGGCCTTGTCTGTTACGGACTCGGTTACACAGGGCATCCACGGAACGTGAAGCAGCATCAGTGGGAGCTACGTCTACGCTGAGGCTGACAAGGATGACGTTACAACATAAGCTGCTCCAGGAGACGGTGGGGCGGTGTTTTTGCTGCATTCGTCGAGGCAGTAGAGGAACACCCACAGCCAACAAGACTGAACGATTGTAATAAACAATACAGTTAAAAGATTGTATGTAATAAGCAATACACTGAGATGACAAAAGACATAGGATACATCCTAATATGTCAGACCTCTTTTTCCCCGGCGTAATTCAGCTGTTCGACAGGGCGTGGACTCAGCAATTTGTTGAAAGTCCCCTTCAGTAATACTGAGCCATGCTGCCTCTATAGCCGTCGATAATTGCAAAAATGTTGCCGGTGCAGGATTTTGTGCACAGGGACTCAGGCCTTTGATCAAGGTGGCCAAATCATTCGCTCGAACTGTCCAGAATATTCCTCAAACCAATCACGAAGAGCGGTGGCCCAGTGACATTGCACATTGTCGTCCATAAAAATTCCATCGTTGTTCGGCGACACGAAGTCCATGAATTTCTTGATGCAATAATTTACCAACAGCCGCATGTATTGTAGAAATTTATTTTATGAACTTCTTATGTATGCATGTTTGGCCTGGCCACCAAGAGCTGCTGCATAACGATTTGATTCACGGATCCAGTTATATAGCTCCTTCCGTGTACAGCGATTTTACGATTATGACGTGTGGGGCCTGTAATGCCGAAACTGGTATACATAAGAAGTTCATAAAATAAATTTCTACAATACATACGTCTGTTGGTAAATTATTGCATCAAGAAATACATGCCAGCCGTTGTCCCGTGGCCCATAATGGATCAACGAGGATTGAAGTCCATGAATGGCTGAAAATGATCTTCAGGTACCTGAACGTAACTCGGACATAGTCCATTCCATGATAACACAGCCCACACCATTATGGAGCCACTATCAGCTTGCATAATGTCTTGTTGACAAAAAGGGTCCATGGCTTTATGGGGTCAGCGCCACACTCGAACCCTACCATCAGCTCTTACCAACTGAAATCGGTAGTCATCTGACCAGGCCACGGTTTTCCAGTCGTCTAGGGTCCGACCGTGATGGTCATGAACCCAGGAGAGACCCATCAACGCCAAATTTTGTCGTACTCTTATAATGGATACGTTTGTCGTACGTCACACATTTATTTCTGCGGTTATTTCAAGCAGAGTTGCTTGTCTGTCACCATTGACAACGATACGCAAACGCCGCTACTCTGGATCGTTAAGCGAAGGCCGTCGACCACTGTATTGTCCGTAATGAGACGTAATGCCTGAAATTTGGTATTCTCCACACTCTCTTGACACTGCCTACCTCGGAATATTGAATTCCCTAGCGGCTTCAGAAAAAGAATGTCCCATGCTTCTAGCTTCCACTGACACTCCACGTTCAGTATCTGTTAATTCTCGTCGCTCAGCCACAATCACGTCGGAAACCTTTTACATGAACCACCAGAGAACAAATGAGTTTTGCCAATACACTGTCCTTTTATACCTTGAGCGCACGACACTAAAGACATGTGTGTATGTGCATAACTCTGAAGATCTCTGTCACTTCAGTGTAATGGGATTTTGCATCCACAGGCTGCCTCTTTCTGCTGCATCCACGTCCATCTCCGGTAGACAATCGCTCGTTTATTCCACGTCATCCAGATACCTCGTCAGAAGTCTCCCTCCACGTGAGCACGTGGAACGATCATAAGTTCAAATGGCTCTGAGCACTATGGGACTTAACATCTATGGTCATCAGTCCCCTAGAACTTAGAACTACTTAAACCTAACTAACCTAAGGACATCACACAACACCCAGTCATCACGAGGCAGAGAAAATCCCTGACCCCGCCGGGAATCGAACCCGGGAACTCGGCCGTGGGAAGCGAGAACGCTACCGCACGACCACGCGATCATAAGTAGTTTTTTAGGATGTATTTCATCGCACTCGTCACATTCGAATCTTTCCGAACACTTCAGAGACCAGTGTTGCACTTTGTCGTTCGTATTGGAAACAACTAGTCTCGTCAACCATGATGAGTTATTCTAAAATTAGAACTGTTCCCGCTTTTCATTTCCATCAAGACCCGGGATGCGTTCAGTAAGGGATATTTTAGTTCTGATAAAGATGATTATAGTTTTGGACGTGGGGCTCCCTTAATAAATCAGCATGCCATTTCCCTGGAGAGGAGGGCAGGAGGAGCGGATGTAGACTGTCCTCATAAGGTAAGTGCTTTATGGTGCATTAAAATCCACCGCCCTTCTCCAGCATTTAGAACTGAGGCCCAGCAGTTCAGAAAATGCCAAAACCATTGTTCTGTTCGAGAGTGAAGGTGTGTGGGACAAATAGGAATAAACTTTTAACTTCTTTCAAACATCTGGAGAATATCTTTACCACTTCATTTAGAGACCTTCAGTTGCTCCGTTGCGATTTTGCAATACAGCCACGAGAACACACCACATTGCACATCCACTTCCTAATACTGCCTGCTCACAGCTGACTAGTCGATTGAACATCTGCCGCTTACAGCTGTTAGTTCAGCCTGCTACCGTAGTTATCGTTCTGACGTCACTTATAGCCCAGGAATTTAATCTACCCGTTATGAGGTATAATCTGATCTTCAAAGTTTAAATTAGTAAGACAAGTTATAAACTATATTTGTCTTGAGGCAGCTGAATAGACGTCGCACAAATTCCCGAACTTCATTCGTCCACTATTTGAAAATGTGAGCACTTAGCAACTTTCAACTATTTTTACACATAATTTTAAACCATTACGAAAATTTTGCTCGACGATACCCTTCCCCTCTCCCCCATCCCCTCCCAACAAAATGATGAAAGGAAAAAAAGTTATATCCCATTCTACTGTTCATGCAATCAAGCTTCAGCATCAAGCTCGACTTCTTTACTACAAACTCCGTTCGGAACAGAGTTTTCGGACAGTTTCCACGCACTTGCAAAATTACATCATAGTAAGAAACATTGCTCAGGAGATATGACGTAGGGATTTAGATGCGCGAGAAACTAGCTTCTACGTAAAATAGCAGGCAGTGAAACAACAACACAGGCACGGCATTTTAATTTATTCTTTCTTTAATTACTAAGTCTATTCGAAACACACTTTGCAGACAGCGTCTACATTTATCACTGAATATACCAGCAAAATTATATCATAGTACGTCACATAATTCAGGAGATATAGTGTCATAAACGTTGAGATGTGCATGAAAAAAATTGTTTTTTTTTTTTTTGCCTAAAATGGAGCGCAAATTAACAGACTATATTCATACAGTGTTTCATGATGACAATACTTAGCGACTACCAACAAACTTTAAGCATAATTTCAAACATTTTCTAAACTTTTTTTTCTTACATGCTTAATTCCAAACATTTAACACTGTGACTCACTTGTAAGGTAATTAGACATTGTAAGCTGTTCATACATGGGAGTTCGATTCTTTGAAGGATAGGGCGTTTATAGTTCTTATAGTCTTTTTTTCTTAAAATCATTTCACAAATACATTTGATTGTATTTTTCTCTAAAAAGAAAATTATTATGCGACTCCGGTGAGCCGCCGGTATTAGGGATCAAAAATAAAAATCACTTGGATATATTAGTTTACCAGCATAAAAAACACAGCTGTAGCCCTAGGATAAGTATCTGAATCCGGCAGTGTCGTTCCGCCGCTCCCGGTGTCGCTCAGTTCCAGACAACACTAATTGCCAAAATTGAGAATAAACGATTGTCCCAACATCATGCTGTAATTTGATCACTTAAGAAATTGTTTATTGCACTCAGTCACTGGAAACAGAATATTTTCACATCAGTTCTTTTTATAAAGGAAATGTCGGACAGAGAAGAAATATCATTTACTTTGTATACAGGATGTTTCAGAAATTATGGTCAATATTCAAGGATATGACAGGAATAATCATTCGAAACAAAAAAGTCAAGCAAACATGGGATCTAAAACGCATACCTTAAGAACTATGGGCAATTCTTGATCTTCGATACTGTGAAACAAATCTCTTCTACTGCAAGCTCTTTTCTTGTCCGTTTCGTATCGATTTTGGACTGGCGTGGCTATGACTGCGCCAAGCTCTTTGCTTTCCATATTTTGGGAGGTGGCAGTATGGACTAAAACAAGAAAAAAAGGTCCAGTAACCATGTGCCATAAAACTCATAACTTCAGAGCTACGAGTACTTGTTCATCTTCACTATTTTGAAACACAACTCTTCTAATGAAAAATTGGTCATAAGTTTTAAGGTATGCATTTTCGAGCATACGTTTACTGGAGATTTTTTCTTGTTTTGGTCCATACTACCACTACCCAAAATATAGAAAGCAAAGAGCTTGAAGTAGAAGATATTTGTTTCACAGAATTGCTCATAGCTCTTAAGGTATGCGTTTTAGACCCCATGTTTTGACTTTTTTGTTTCGATTGATCATTCCTGTCATATCCCTGAATATTGACCACCACTTCTGAAACACCCCGTATAACATTGCAAGTACCATGTCTTGTAAAATTAAACCTTCTGTGTTTTAAATCATGCATCAATCATTTCAATAGGCCTAGCTTGGCGCAATCACAGCCACGCCAGTCCAAAATCGATACGAAACGGACAAGGGGAAAGCTGTTACAGTCATCACCGATTTCCTTCAAATATCTAGTGTATGCACTGCTGGGCCAGAATAGAAAGTGACAGAGGTGAGAGCTCCAGATGGCTAAGTGTTTAGAAAGAATTGCAGTTTTGGCGTGGGTCCGGCGACTCATGAGCCAGTTATGTTAGCATAGTTTGCAGATAGCTGTTCGCGCAATGGGAACAGCAGAGAGTGATAATCCTAGAATAGTGGGTTCGAGTCCTTATTTAGGAGCTCGATATTTTCAATTTTTACGCTACGTATAACGCAAATAAGCAGAAATAATGCTCAATACCTTGCATTGATTAATATTTTGAAAAAGGCAAAGGAAAATTTTGGACCAAGTATTCAAAAAAACTGTCGACGAATACGCGGCACAATATAGGAATGCAGTCACCACATCATTAATATCTGGGAAACTTGACACTAGCCTTACACAAAAAAGTTTTGACCGGTGTAATGAAGCACTTTGTGTAGGAGAATAAATATCTTCTGCCAGTTTAGTCGTTGGGAAGAGAGATGAATCCATATCTATACAACGAGATTTTTCAAGGTTAAGGCTTGCCATTGAATAATATTGAAGTGATTTCTCCCAAATGCACTCCGCTAGTGCAACCCTGTGATGTCTGGTTTTATCATCGGGTAAAGAATTGTTCAAAAAGCTACAAAAACTGCTCTTTGCCCATGGAGAGGGGCAGAGAGGGTCTCTAAGAAGAGTGCGTCACTGTACATGACAACCTTTCCTCGCCAGTACTTGACGAAATTATGTGTTACGTGTGGTTAGCTGCCACATGGTGCCATGAAAGAGAATCTTTCATAGATATAAATTGAGTTTGTTGTTCTACAGAAACTTTAAAACAATCACGTAGTTGCAAAAATTAGGAAATTTGAAAACGTGTGAAATAGGCTGAGAAAATTACTGCTCCACTGTTTTTTCACCTAAGAAACTATAAATGATTAACTGTAAAATAACAGAAGTATCTAATTTTACAGGGTGTTTCAAAAATGACCGGTATATTTGAAACGGCAATAAAAACTAAACGAGCAGCGATAGAAATACACCGTTTGTTGCAATATGCTTGGGACAACAGTACATTTGCAGGCGGACAAACTTTCGAAATTACAGTAGTTACAATTTTCAACAACAGATGGCGTTGCGGTCTGGGAAACTCTATAGTACGATATTTTCCACATATCCACCATGCGTAGCAATAATATGGCGTAGTCTCTGAATGAAATTACCCGAAACCTTTGACAACGTGTCTGGCGGAATGGCTTCACATGCAGATGAGATGTACTGCTTCAGCTGTTCAATTGTTTCTGGATTCTGGCGGGACACCCGGTCTTTCAAGTGTCCCCACAGAAAGAAGTCACAGGGGTTCATGTCTGGCGAATAGGGAGGCCAATCCACGCCGCCTCCTGTATGTTTCGGATAGCCCAAAGCAATCACACGATCATCGAAATATTCATTCAGGAAATTAAAGACGTCGGTCGTGCGATGTGGCCGGGCACCATCTTGCATAAACCACGAGGTGTTCGCAGTGTCGTCTAAGGCAGTTTGTACCGCCACAAATTCACGAAGAATGTCCAGATAGCGTGATGCAGTAATCGTTTCGGATCTGAAAAATGGGCCAATGATTCCTTTGGAAGAAATGGCGGCCCAGACCAGTACTTTTTGAGGATGCAGGGACGATGGGACTGCAACATGGGGCTTTTCGGTTCCCAATATGCGCCAGTTCTGTTTATTGACGAAGCCGTCCAGGTAAAAATAAGCTTCGTCAGTAAACCAAATGCTGCCCACATGCATATCGCCGTCATCAATCCTGTGCACTATATCGTTAGCGAATGTCTCTCGTGCAGCAATGGTAGCGGCGCTGAGGGGTTGCCGCGTTTGAATTTTGTATGGATAGAGGTGTAAACTCTGGCGCATGAGACGATACGTGGACGTTGGCGTCATTTGGACCGCAGCTGCAACACGGCGAACGGAAACCCGAGGCCGCTGTTGGATCACCTGCTGCACTAGCTGCACGTTGCTCTCTGTGGTTGCCGTACGCGGTCGCCCTACCTTTCCAGCACGTTCATCCGTCACGTTCCCAGTCCGTTGAAATTTTTCAAACAGATCCTTTATTGTATCGCTTTTCGGTCCTTTGGTTACATTAAACCTCCGTTGAAAACTTCGTCTTGTTGCAACAACACTGTGTTCTAGGCGGTGGAATTCCAACACCAGAAAAATCCTCTGTTCTAAGGAATAAACCATGTTGTCTACAGCATACTTGCACGTTGTGAACAGCACACGCTTACAGCAGAAAGACGACGTACAGAATGGCGCACCCACAGACTGCATTGTCTTCTATATCTTTCACATCACTTGCAGCGCCATCTGTTGTTGAAAATTGTAACTACTGTAATTTCGAAAGTTTGTCCGCCTGAAAATGTACTGTTGTCCCAAGCATATTGCAACAAACAGTGTATTTCTATCGCTGCTCGTTTAGTTTTTATTGCCGTTTCAAATATACCGGTCATTTTTGAAACACCCTGTACATACGAAGTTCTTATGTACGTCTTACAGTTCCCTCCTGGAGATTTGTTTGCAACCCCACATCATCCTTTTCTTCTTTTTCATGCCTTTTATGGAAATACTGAAAAATACAGTATATAAATGCGTAGGCTTCAGCGGCCAGAGTCAGTTGACATAAAAGTTTCCAGCTGTCGTACCGCATCATAATGTAGAAAAACTATACCGGAGAAACCAATGTGTAGGCCATGGTTACAATGGCCTTCATCAGGGTCTACTCAACCAGAAGTACACCCAACGGCAATGGTAACCGTGGCCGAAACATTGGTTTCTCCAGTAGAGTTTGTTACACTGTGATGCGGTACTAGATTCAGTAAACTTTTATATGAAATAGAATATACTGAGTATTATTTCAAGTAATTTGCAGAGTAACTAACGCAAAAATTTAAAAGAAAAGAGATGAAACCGCATTTTGACTCAACCCCACGGTCCTCAGCTTACCATTCGTTAACGTAAATCAATAACGCCTCGCCCGACACGGGCTAAAACTGCAATTTTTTTAAACGCTTGGCCTTCTGGAGCTCCCACTTCCATCTGTTTCAATTCTAGGCAAGTCCTTCATGTATGATAAATCCGGACGAAAGCGATGATTACGAGAGGGCGCAGTGCCCTCGTAACACTAAGCAGCTGAAATAAAATCTTTCTTTCGTGACAAAGGCGGGTTGTACATGCCTCAGTTTGAGTGACTGTTTCTCACACCCGCCACTTCCACAAGTCATCAGGCTGCTGCATTCCCCAGAACTCGAAGCTGAGTGTCGGCTTGTAATTTCTTTGCACGAACAGATTTTTTCACAAAAATATTAATAAAAGGTTTTTTCGCATCACTCACCAACAATTTGGAATTAATATTTTCCCTTATTTATATTTGAAATTAATACTTTACCGGGAATAAAAAACTTATATAGCTGGACCGTTAAAAGTCCCCTCGTCCAAGTCGTAGAAGAGGACTAACGGCACGGAGTAACGGATGGAATTTAGAAGTGGAGTACAGTAGGAACTCCGTGTGCCCCGTGGCCGCTCCGGTAGCAGACAAGAACCTGTACCGAGGACACCCAGAAAAGTGACTTCTAATGAGGTTCTGCTGAAATCCTCGACCACAGCAATGACGGAGGAAACTATTTTGGGAACAGTGGAGCTGACAGAGGTACACCTTAACGGCGGACTTGAGGAGCACAGGGACCTTCAAAGAGTAAGGGTGCAAACCCTGTCAGAAAATCATGCTAAGATGAAGGCATAGAAGCGGCAACCCTACCGCAAGCTTGCGCCACCCAGGCCTGACGGGAGACATTAGACTTTTCACCTGCTGACGATCCTCACAGTAAAGGACCGAATAACACGACTGCTAACAACATTTTCGACTGGAAACTGAAGGACAGAAGCTTTGGTATAAAACGTCGTCCAAAAATGATGACACGGAACATGAGAAATGTACTAAATAGCAATGAAGATCTGAAAACAATACTAAATCAAAGAAAAATAATTATAGCAATAATATCAGAAACAAAAAAGTAACTGAAAGGATTTAAAGACGTAAGAGAGTATTCCCTTACGTATGGTGGCCTCCCGCATGAAGTTAGAGCCTTAGCAGGAGCAGCAATCTTAATGAATTGAAAATAAAAAATATGCACTCGCACACGTGGTTGAGTGAAGGGACAGATCCAAGTATAGTACCGTGTGCACCTGCACCAGGGGAGTTCGTATGCTTCAGTAACTTATGTATCGTGAACACTTATTTGACGTATGAAGAAATACCTTGGCAGGTAAAGATGTCAATCGGTAATAGACTAATTTCGGGCCGATCACATAAGACCTCCGACATTTACGGATATAATAGTACACAGAGCAGCAGAACCAATCACAGATCAGTATATGTTAAGGGCAAATTTAAACATTAAAACCAGATAGATGAAAATCAAGTCTGATAAAAGTAGCCATAAAACCACACACACACACACACACACACACACACACACACACACACACACACACACACGAAGAGAGAGAGAGAGAGAGAGAGAGAGAGAGAAAGGTGCCTACCCTATCTCTCTCTCTCTCTCTCTCTCTCTCTCTCTCTCTCTCTCTCTGCATTAGAGGATACCCTAAATGGCTTCGAAGCAAGAGGATAGATGGGAAACATGAGTACAAGAGCGCAGCATCACAAGTGGAGTAACTCTGCAGGTCGATTAAAAGGAGAGCTGGGACACATTCATTTCACTAATTGAAACGACAATCATGTATAACGAACAGTGTGTTACGGCAGCTTCCTGATTAACCTAAATTTCCTGTACAACCGTCCTTTCAGTAATGTTAATACTGATTTTCAAATAAAAAGTATGATATTCAGGTTTCTGAAATAGTTACGCTATTCATTGATGCATTTGCAAAATCTTCTATCTTTCCAAATTAGTCCATAACGTAACATTATTGTTTTGTTTTTCTATGAGATAAAGTTGTACTAGTAAAATTAGTTGCCCTGCACACTGCACTTTACGTGAGTTACAACAAATGCCACATACTCTTCAGTTGAAACTTCCGGGCTGAGAGGCCGTGGTCGATGTATAAAATTTCTACCTGACGTTTCGTCTCCATCTGCGGGAGACATCTTCTGAGGTCGTCCGGCTACTGCAGTTTCAACTGAAGACAACACCGGCCATGAAAGCCTACACTGTATGATTAAATACCACATACTTCAAATAATTTTTCCAAATGTAATTTACATAATATTTCATGTAAATTCATTACTCATTTTACGAAAAATTTTCATTACGTTCTAAAAACACATTTAACTTTTTCATAAATAATTGTACATTTTGTGAAAGCTAAATATTTGTCTTCTTATACATATGGCACTTCCGATAATTTCAAAGATTTTATCCCGCAACTATTTAAAATAATGCATATTACTGTTTCTATCGTTACATGTTAGTAAACTTCAAAAGGAACAGTTTTGTTTAAATTATTCACTTACTTAAAAGCAGAAAATTAATGTAGCTTCTAACTTGAAAAATACTGGCTCTAGATCATACTAGAAACTTACGTACATTCTGTATACATATGAATCCACGCCGAATGAGTCAGTCGTTGTTCAGTCTTCATGTACGTTTTTGTTGCGTGATTAAGTCAGTGCGCCCAACGTACTCTCAACTCAGTTTCAGTCTGTATTTGGCAGGCAGTATGTTCCCTTACTGTGTATTTCTTTGTATCAGTGATCTGTTGGTTTTTGTTACCATGAAGAAAGGTGCGTGTGTAGAAGCTCTCTTTAGCATAAAAAGAGTGTTTGCTGTAATTTTTCGCTGATATGACAAACAGGAATGTGTCATAAAACTTTATGCTGTGATACTGTGAAACGTCTTTACTGTGAAATCAAAAACCCATGACCTCTTTTCTACTTCTAGAGAGAAGACGATGCTCCTGAAAGTTTGAACCGCAGTAAAAAACAGTATAATTTTTACACACATTATCATTCTTCTACGAAGTTTTAGTTATTATTGTCTCTTTCCAGCCACGTTCAGTAATTAATGCATTAGGAGAGTCTAACGCTACAAGAAAGCATAATTCAGATTCATAGCTCCAAGAGTGATGTTTATGTCAGGAAAGGACAGCATAGTACATAGAAGATGGGAATTTTCAGCTAAAATAGAGAAATATTCGAATAAGAATACGAAAGATAATACGCACATCAAAGTGATGACTAAGTTACAATGGTCAGGTTAGGACAGGAATCTTCGGACAAAAGGATTAGAGAAAAGTGCAAAATTAGACGAAAAAATTTATGCACTTAAAGAGAAGGAAAAAGTATGGACAGGATAGAAATGGCAGAATTAGGACATGTGTTACGAAAACTGAAATTCAGTATAACACCATGAAGTGACAACACACAGAATTCATCATATATCAGAATATGCTGGACAAGGAAACAAATTCCTGAAACTGGAAATTAGCCATAGTAACAACTACATTTAAGAAAGGAGATAGAAATCGCTACGAGAATTATAAGGGAATGCCTTTGCTCACTACAGGATACAAAATACTTTCGAAGATAATAACATGCACTCGCAGTAATTATAAAAAATATCTTGTTGAGGTCAAGGAAGGGTAGACCCTGCTCAGAAAACACATTAGTTATGAAACAAATAATTGAAAAGCATACAAATTTAGTGGAGAACCACATCTTCTGTTTATTGACTACATGACAACCTTTGACAGTGTAAGAGAATATAATACACTACTGGCCATTAAAATTGCTGCACCAAGAAGATGACATGCTACAGACGCGCAATTTAACCGACAGGAAGAACATGCAATGATATGCAAATGATTAGATTTTCAGAGCATTCACACAAGGCTGGTGCCTGTGGTGACACCTACAACGTGCTGACATGAGGAAAGTTTCCAACCGATTTCTCATACATCAACAGCAGTTGATCGGCATTACCTGGTGAAACGTTATTGTGATGCCTCGTGTAAGAAGGAGAAACGCGTACCATCACGTTTCCGACTTTGATAAAGTTCGGATTGTAGCCTATTGCGATTGCGGTTTATCGTTGGTCGAGATCCAATGACTGTTAGCAGAATATGGAATCGGTGGGTTCAGGAGGGTAGTACGGAACGCCGTGCTGGATCCCAACGGCCTCGTATCACTAGCAGTCGAGATGACAGGCATCTTATCCGCATGGCTGTAACGGATCGTGCACCCATGTCTCGATCCCTGAGTCAACAGATGGGGACGTTTGCAAGACAACAACCATCTGCACGAACAGTTCGACGACGTTTGCAGCAGCATGGACTATCAGCTCGGAGACCATGGCTGCGGTTACACTTGATGCTTCATCACAGACAGGAGCGCCTGCGGTGGTGTACTCAACTATGAACCTGGGTGGACGAATGGCAAAACGTTATTTTCTCGCTTGAATCCAGGTTCTGTTTACAGCATCATGATGGTCGCATCCGTGTTTGGCGACATCGCGGTGAACGCACATTGGAAGCGTGTATTCTTCATCGCCATACTGGCGTATCATCCGGCGTGATGGTATGAGGTGTCATTGGTTACACGTCTCGGTCACCTCTTGCTGGCACTGACGGCACTTTGAACAGTGGACGTTACATTTCAGATGTGTTATGACCCGTGGGTCTACCATTCATTACATCCCTGCGAAACCCTACATTTCAGCAGGATAATGCACGACCGCATGTTGCACGTCATGTACGGGCCTTCCTGGATACAGAAAATGTTCGACTGCTGCCCTGGCCAGCACATTCTCCAGATCTCTCACCAACTGAAAACGTCTGGTCAATCGTGGCCGAGCAACTGGCTCGTAACAAAACGCCAGTCGCTACTCTTGATGAACTGTGGTATCGTTTTGAAGCTGCATGGGCAGCTGTTCCTGTACACGCCATCCAAGCTCTGTTTGACTCAATGCCCAGGCGTATCAAGGCCGTTATTACGGCCAGAGGTGGTTGTTCTGGGTACTGATTTCTCAGGATGTATGCACCCAAATTGCGTCAAAATGTAATCACATGTCAGTTCTAGTATAATATATTTGTCCAATGATACCCGTTTATCATCTGTATTTCTTCTTGGTGTAGCAATTTTAATGGCCAGTAGTGTATCAAATACTAGACAGGAGACGCGTGCAACATCACTTACTAGGGAAAAAAGTCAACAAATGCAGAAAAACTGAAGAACTGCCATCTTCCGTACACTTACTGGGCTGATATTCTTCATAAAAACGTGGGAAGCAGTAATTGTCTCGTAATCATGCGCAATCTAGAAACGCCGTGTTTTTACAATTACATGTTTGTTTTAAAGTTTCTGTAGAAAAGCAAACATGGTTTACATTCATAAAAGGTTTGCTCTTGTCCGACTGTTTGGCAGAAAACCACGGATAACGTATCATGTCGCCAAATACTGGGGAGTTTGACTGGTGATTCTTAATGCAGATTTCTATGGATGTTATTTCCTCTCTCGATGAGAAGAGCAGTTTTGGAGCTCTTTGACGAAGCTCTTTTCCGGACCCTAAAAACGGAGTGCATTTGAGACGCATCAGTTCAATACTTTACGATGGAAATCCTTCACAATCATGAAAAATCTCTTCGTACAACTGTCGGTTTGCTTGTCCTCGCCACTAGTAAATTAACGTAAGAAATTTGTTCTCTTGCACATAGTGCTTCATCATATCAGTTAAAAATTTCTTTTTAAGTTTCCCAGATTTTGACGAAGTAATGACAACGTTTCTTTATTTTGCCGCATCCGCGTACTCATGTAACGTTTTTTATCACTCCTCGGTCCAAGCAGTGAGTGCTCTCTTATAGGCACACACAGTGTGCGTTACCGTGCTGTTCTCTTCTCGCTGCGTAAACTGCTACCTGGATCACTACGCTAACGCAAACGGGTCATGCCTCATCCGACCCGAGCCAAAAATGTGTCTTTTTCTAATAGTTGGTCATCTGGTGCTCCAACTTATGTCGCTTTCATTTCTGACCAAGCTGAGCACATACGACAAATTTGGACGAAATCTGTGATAAGAAGGCGCGGACCCCAGAACGTAGCACATAACGCCGCATGCTGTAGTGCTACAGCCACTCTTTCAGGGCGTGTGTCTCCGGACACACATCCACACGGGATCTCAACAGCGCGAAACGCTTTGATGACGCGCAATATATTCTAGCACTTTAATCCAGGGCTCATCGCCACCAACACAAGGCCACGCAAGGTAGCTGCAGTCCTAAGCAGTTGACAGCTGCAAAGTGTACGATAAATTGCGCGCGCGAAATAAAATTGCAGCCAAGTGAGAACAAGGGGGAACGCGTTTCCTAGAGTACAATATATGCAGCAAGATGATAAACGGCGCTCACGTAGGGGCGCCGTAACTGCTGTTGCCTCCCTTTACGTAACGAGATAAGCTCCTCAGAAACGCCACTCCTCGCTGCTCTGGTAAGCCAATTCTCACCGGCTATTCGCGAAAAGTTGCAGACCACGAATGTCTCAGTCAACAGAAGAATATTCCATCAAGTTACAGTAGATACTGTCATGAGCTACCTTCGTGTTACAGTGACGACCTACGAACGTACTGTGAATTTTATGTATAAAAATTTGTGGTTACGTGTGTAGTCATTGTGTAACGAACGATTTAAATAAATGACTTAACGTTTATTCACGGAGAAATCCAAGACCATGGAATACAAATTTAAATGTTAATATAGTTAAAGCAACCAGTCAGCTATGCTTCGTTATTGTTTAATTATATTGCATAACGAGTTTCAGGTGGGTGACCAACGGTCTTCAAATTTTTTTAATAGAGGGTGTGCCATTTATCTTGACCACCATAAATAACTGTTTGTCCTAATAAAGATTACAAAATGTTTCAAGCGTGATTGCCTTCGTTCTAGCTTTGTTTTTTACAAAAATATGAACAGCGGTTGACATTTTTAAATGGCACCCTGTATTTCATTTCTCTCCTAAAGACATACTGAAAAATGTATTACAATGTACCAATCACTGAAACACAACATTAGCCGGCCGCGGTGGCCGAACGGTTCTAGGCGCTTCAGTCCGGAACCGCGCGACTGCTACGGTCGCAGGTTCGAATCCTGCTTCGGGTATGGATGTGTGTGATGTCCTTAAGTTGGTTAGTTTTAAGTAGTTGTAAGTTCTAGGGGACTGATGACCTCAGATGTTAAGTCCCATAGTGCTCAGAGCCTTTTGATCCATAACACAACACTGACGTTGACGCTCCCAACGCTTAGTGCAGGTATTCACGGTAATGGAACACATCCACGTGCTGGCGTTGACAATGTAAACGTAAGTAGAATGCACACGCGTCATTCCGTCAACCATCGTCAGTTGAAGAGTTGTGTGAGTAGAATGTACACCAACGAAGAGAAGGTAGAAATGCTACTCATTTATGGGGAATGTAAGTTATCAGAACTGTAATTGCAATGCTGTTTTCTTATGTACGGGTACATTTAGTACAGTAGTTTAGCCTTTTAAATACTATTGTGTAGATTAGGCATACAGTAAAGGCTGTCCTTCCTACAAACTGAATCGACATAACGTTTATTTTATTGTTGTTGTTGAAGGCAGGCGAAAAAAAAAAATGCTACGCAGGCAGTGAAACTGTACAGAGAGCGATATCCTGACAAGAACCCACCTTCCCCACGGATGTTTTTTCGTCTGGTTGCGACGCTTCAGGAAACGGGAAATTTCAACCCACGACAACGTAATCTTCGTAGCACTCGCACAGACGAAGCTGCCGAAATCACTGTTCTCGCTACCGTTGCTATGAATCCACATATGAGCAAACGACAGCTTTGAACACGAGATTGGCATTCCTAAAACTAGTGTGCACTGTTTTCTTACACGTCACCGGTTCCATCTTTACCATGTACACCTACATCAAGAACTGCATGGGAATGAATCGTGTTCAATTCTGTCACTGGGCACAGCATCAAACCCTCGCCAACCCGAAATTCTTCTCCAATATTCTATTTATCGATGAATGTTGCTTCCCAAACAAAGGACAGATAAATACAAGGAACATGCATTATTGGTGCAGCGACAACCCACGATGGCTTGGACATGTGGAACATCAACGTCAATGGAGAGTTAACGTCTGATGTGGGATGCTTGCTACTACAATTATTGGCCCTTATTTCATCATTGTAGTCTAAACGGCACAACGTATGCCAACTTCCTCAGACGCATTCTTCCTCCTTTTCTGGTGAAACGGTACTAAGAACCAGAATGCTTATATGGTATCAACACGACTGATGTTCAGCACACAATACCTTGCGTGCACGTCGTGTTCTGAACCGAAGGTATCATGCCAGATGGATTGGTCGAGGAGGAACAGTTACTTGGCCTGCTACGTCTCCTGAATTAAATCCTCTGTGTATTAAAGATCTTGTCTATGGCGATATTCCAACAACCTCAGAGGACCTGCAGGAACGAATCGCGCTTGCTTGTACTTCTCTTCAGCAGGCAACACTGGAAGCAGTAAATAATTCTTTCATTCAACGAGTGCACCAGTCTTTCGGTGTTCAGGGTCACCACTTTGAGTATCTTTGAATGCTCTACTCCTGGGCAATGGTACAGGAGAGCGCCGCGCGGGATTAGCCGAGCGGTCTGAGGCGCTGCAGTTATGGACTGTGCGGCTGGTCCCGGTGGAGGTTCGAGTCCTCCTTCGGGCATGGGTGTGTGTGTTTGTCCTTAGGATAATTTAGGTTAAGTAGTGTGTAAGCTTAGGGACTGATGACCTTAGCAGTTAAGTCCCCTAAGATTTCACACACTTTGGTGCACGAGAGTCAAAGTCAATTATACTCGGTTTTCATTTGTTTTCTGACTCCAGCAAATGGGATAGTTAGTGATCGAGCCGTGCGTGGCTCATGTTCGTGCCATTTCTTATTTTACATCTTGTCTTTACCATACTGCCCCCTGGTTATGTTAATTTTCAATTACTGGTGTCACTGTGTTGCTGCCTTGTCTGCCTGTGAGCGGCAGCAGCAGCGCTTATCGATATAGGCCCTGCCATAATAATATCTTTGCTGGACTGCTATTACTTCCCAGTCTTCGTGTGTTGAGTTAGTTCGGACGTGGCAGTGTTGGATTTGGCACGCGGCCCAAGTTCAGTCGGGTTGCGGCGGCTGAGGTCCGGAACGCCATGACTCGCCCGACGGTTGCCGACACACATGATTGGACTGGGGACGACTTTGGTTGGTCGTCGGTCGGTCGTCTTGCCGAACGATGTGTATTTGGCCGGCGATCGCTTATGGGTTGGCTCTGTGTGCCGTTGCATGATTCGTCCCTGTTATTGTACAGTCACTGCCGTTAGCATGGTCTAGTTCATCGTGCAAGTGTTCGTGAAGCTGTGTGTAGTTTGTGTGATTTTGACCGACAAGTTATTTTTAATGTTGTCGGCGTACTGGCTGCGAGGAGTCGGTTGGTTGGTGTGGATCAGCCAGGAAATCCCGTAGCGGCGCAATGGGCCGGGCCCACTGGCGGTCTTTACGCAGTGTCGGAGTATGTGGGAGTTGTTCGGATTGCTACGAGGTTCGCGGCTCACCGACCCAGGACATCAAAGTTTAGTGGTGATTTAATTACCAAAGCCAGTCTGTTCACATTGTGTCGTTGGTTTTCATGGTTGGCTGTTGGGGGTATTCCCGTGAGCAACAGCGAGTGTTCGAGTTGGAGAAAGTTTGGACACCATACGGTGGAGTTTAACTGTATTTTGGTTATTTGAAGTCCGAGTGCACCAGCGGAATTTTCTGCCTTGTGGCCGTTAGCGTTCCGGTTACCTGCCCTGGCCGCTGACGTAAGATTCAGGCAGTGTCCTTTCCTCACCGTGTTGTCGCTGTCCAACACGTGTGTGTAATTTTGAGAACTTATGCATACTTGGTTGTGGGCCGCTACGCCTTTTACGTTTTGGCATTGGAGTTCCTTGTGTACTAGTTGGATGGAAAGCAAGTCGTCTTGTCGGTGGGTCCGTTGACTGTCTCTTGGTTGGGTTGCCGGCGGATCGGATATAGTTGGGCCGACTACCTGTCTCCCCTAAGCGAACGTTAATATTTCAAGTGCCGACCGACCCCCGGAAACTTCTGAGCGCCGCGGGTTATACTGCCTTTTCTTATTGGTTTTTTATTGTGTATTTTCATGGCTCGTAGCCGATGGTTTGAAGTTATATGCTTTTAGTTGGATTTTAAATAATGGGCCTTTAGCCCATTGAAAGTTCCTTAGTTGTCAAGTCTTGCATTGTTTGGGCTTTCGGCATCTAATTTTTTTTTTTTTTTTTTTTTTTTTTTTTTTTTTTTTTTTTTTTTTTTTTTTTTGCATAAAGCTTTGGGCCTTCTGCCTTTTGAAAATTTATTGTAGTTGCGTTTTTCAATCGTGGGCCTTCAACCGTCTTAAAATTTAAATTCCTTACTTGTTAAATCTAAGATTTTTTAGGCCTCCAGCCTCATTTAAAAAAATTATTTAAGGATAAAGCCTTGGGCTTTCTGCCTTGTAAAAATTTATTGTAGTTGTGTTTTGAATCATGGGCCTTCAGCCGTTTTAAAAATCAAAGAGGTAGTGCCCTTAAGCCATAAGATTGTGTGACGTATTCAGTCGATAGTTAAGCTCGGAAATTTGCGCTGTAATGTTTTGGCAACTAAATAAAGTTATAAGTGTTCGAGTGTAACTGACAGCCGCTCACGTTTGGCCCATTTCCACAATTCCAACTACCTGTTCTCTCCTGCTGATTTAACTAGGCGTTTCAGCTATTCCGGGCTCAAAGTCAATCTAGTGTTATGCAATTAATAACATTGTGTTTCAATAATGGTACACTGTGATATATTTTTGGATAGGTCTTTTGGAGCGGAAATGAATTACCGAATAAAAAATGTAGGGCGCCATTTAAAAAAATCATACCGGTGTTCATATCTTTGTAAAAAACAAAGCTACAACAAAGGCAATCATGCTGATTGTTGTCCCCCTGATGGCTAAAGAACATTTGCTTGAAACATTTTGTAATTTGCATCTGGACAAACAGTTATTTAGGGTGGTCAAGATAAATGGGGCACCCTGTATACAGGGTGTTTCCGTAAGAGCGTGCAAAAATTTAGCAGGACATAGAGGATGCTCTAATGAATAACTTGAGGTAGGGAACCTGGGGTTGGAGAAGCCAGCTTAATGAGATGACAGGAATAAAATCACATTATTGTGTACTTTTTTATTTAGATTAGTTACAGTTAACTGCAAATAGCATCACTGACACAGTGAAAGCATCATTTGTACTGTATCTTACAAAATGTGCTGAAACTGACAGCCATCAACCTCAATGCAAGCATGACATTGACTAACAAGATTCTAACACACCCTGACAAATATCACTGGTGTGTTTCGAATAACATCCCTGGCACCTACAATTCTGGCTATTCCTTGTTTCCTTGTAGGAAAGAAAGAAAGTACGTGTAAATAAACAGCACAGTACGTGCAAACTTGTATGAAATATTATTTACAAATAAGCTGGAAAACAGTAATGCTGCACAAAAAAGCGGTAGAAAAGTTTACTTCCATACCTCCTTAAGTTGGCTTCTCCGATCCCAGGTATCACTACCTCAAATTGTTCAGTGGAGCATTGTATACGTGCTGTTACATTTTAGCATGCTCTTACAGAAACACCCTGTATATCTGTCCAAGAACACGTGCTGATAGCGATCCTAGGTTCGTTGTTTGGTGCTCTAGTGCAGATACAAGAATCAGCACAACACTTAGCGTATTGGGTTGTAAGGTATTTGTATACATGGTGTCAAAAATGGCTCAAATAGCTCTGACCACTATGGGACTTAACTTCTGAGGTCATCAGTCCCCTAGAACTTAGAACTACTTAAACCTAACTAACCTAAGGACATCACACAGCCGGCCGCGGTGGTCTAGCGGTTCTAGGCGCTCAGTCCGGAGCCGCCCGACTGCTACGGTCGCAGGTTCGAATCCTGCCTCGGGCATGGATGTGTGTGATGTCCTTAGGTTAGTTAGGTTTAATTAGTTCTAAGTTATAGGGGACTGATGACCATTGATGTTAAGTCCCATAGTGCTCAGAGCCATTTGAACCATTTGACATCACACAAATCCATGCCTGAGGCAGGAACATGGTGTCACAGGAGGAATAGTCAGCATTCAGGGATATGACACGACCGATCATACGAAGCTAAACAATCTGGGCTCCAAAATGATGATGATGGTGATTCATTTGTGCGGTGCTCAAATAGATGGTCATCGGCGCCCGAACAAGGTCACATTTTTTTTACAGTCCAATTTTTTACACAGTCCATTCTAGCCACTGTAACGAAAGATGATGATGAAATGATGACAACACAAACACCCAGTCCCAGGGCAGAGAAAATCCCCAACCTGGCCAGGAATCGAACCTGCGACCTGGGCTCCATAATGCATACCATAAGCCCTATGAGCATTTTTTCGTCTTCGATGCTGTGAAACATATCTCTTACTGCAAGCTCTTTGCTTTACATACTGTATAGTGACAATATGGACCAAAACCAGAAAAAAGCGTCCTGTAAACATGGACTAAATGTGCATACCTTAATAGCTATGAGCTCTTGGTCTTCATCGTTACTGTGAAATACATCTCTTCTACTGAATAGGTGCTCATAGCTCTTCGTACAAAGTGGTAAGAAGAAGTGGGTTACAGAGTGGTGTGGCAACTGCGTCGTAGGAAAACTGGACAGGAACAGTGTAATAGCGAGCAAGTTAAAACAGTAAACAGAAGATTTACTTATCTTGTATTTCTTAAAAAATGGTTCAAATGGCTCTGAGCACTATGGGACTCAACAGCTGAGGTCATTAGTCCCCTAGAACTTAGAACTAGTTAAACCTAACTAACCTAAGGACATCACAAACATCCATGCCCGAGGCAGGATTCGAACCTGCGACCGTAGCGGTCTTGCGGTTCCAGACTGCAGCGCCTTTAACCGCACGGCCACTTCGGCCGGCCTATTTCTTAAAATGTTCAAATGTGTGTGAAATCTTATGGGACTTAACTGCTAAGGTCATCAGTCCCTAAGCTTAAACAGTTCTTAATCTAAATTATCCTAAGGTCAAACACACACACCCATGCCCGAGGGAGGACTCGAACCTCCGCCGGGACCAGCCACACAGTCCATGACTGCAGCGCCCTAGACCGCACGGCTAATCCCGCGCGGCTGTATTTCTTCAAGTGTATGAATACTCATTATAGTTGGTGCAGGAAGAAACAGTCCATCTATCACAGTAGCAGCAACGATGATGGCGGTGCCGAGACTAGGTGGTATCTGCGTAGCGTCATGTAGCGATGTGGTTCCGAGCGCTATAGGGGTTCAGTCGCTGTCGCCGGCTCTCTGAATTGCAGCAGCAGAGGGGGCTCGAAATACAGAGCTGCTAGGGACGCGGCTGAGCGGGCACGCACCACTGGGTCCGCCAGATACCGCACGATTGCTGTCGGCATCCGAGGAAAACTTGCCGTCCCGTGCCAACTGAGAGACGCTGGTGGAGTCGGTATCGATCTGTGATACCACATTCCTCCCTCTCAAACCTCGTCAGCCTCACGAAATTGTTGCACATACGCAGGCTGTGGCGCTGCCTTTTGGTGTAGCGTCTTGTGTGGAGTCATCCGCACCTTCATGAAGCAATTCATCACGTCAAGATTTGTGCCGTTTGTTGACTCTGAAACTGAAGAAAAGAGTTACATCAACTGCAAGCGGCGCAGCAGGCGATAGTGGCTTGGCAGCCATAGTAACGAAGCAACGCGCAAAATAACAAGACAGTTAAGCACCGCACCGAGACAAACAACGAAAAGCAAAAAATAGCACAGAGCAAGCAAAAAATGTTGCAAAATCAGGGTGCAAAAGCAATAACCGTGGAACGTAGAACACAAAGATCACAAACAAGGCAAACATGGGGTACCTACGAAAGACAATGAAAAACAGCAAAATGCGAGTAAATGGCGACATTGCAGGAAGAAGGCAAACATGAAGATTTGCAGACTGCCACACGTAGATACTGCCGCTCGTCGCCAGATGTTGCGTGCAACTTCGTACTGCGACGTCCCCTCTCCCCTTCTGTTGTCGCTGTTGATGTTGAGGCGCTCTTGCTACAGCTCGTCCGGTGGAATGAAGAAGCGACGGGCAGTGATGGTTGTCCCCGTCGGATATCGTGGAACAGCACCTGAAAATCTCTAAAGAACACTGTTCCTCGCGTAATGTACGAAAGTCCGTTTGCGAGTCCGCACAGTCTTCTCAGCGATGCGAACTGCTGATTTTAATTGTCTGTTATGGTTTTATGATGATTTGCTATGCCCAGTTAGTTAGTTACTGCAGTATTGAGTGAATCATTCATCACCGGCGTCGTTTCACACCACTGAAGCGAGAAAAAATTCATTTGCGGTTCAATATCAGTATTTGTACGTTGCTAGGCAGAATTGTTCACTACGGCACCACGGAAATCCAGAGATAATCTATAATGCTATCTTGCTTTTGTGCGTCGTAATATTATTTCGGCAAAACACTCCTTTCAAAGCTCAGTGTTCATCAAGTCACTCTTTAAATTAAAATGTTCACAGTTAATTAATTTTGATCATCAACTATCACACAGTTCAATTGATTATGGAGCCAACACGTGAGATTTCCATTACTGACGAACAATTTTTATTGTTCCTTCTTAGCAGTTAGTTTATAATCATCACACCACACGCACCCCTATGGTTCAGATCAATTACGATTCTTTTCCGTTCGGTGATCGTGATAATTACGACAATTTTTACAATAGGTGTATTTGTATTATCTTCGTGTGATCGTATTAATGTTTCCTACGCAAGGCTAATCAGGTTTTGCAGTCTTCGATACTATGTCCATTCTTCGTTATAGCTATTCACTTTGATGAAGGTTGTGTCCAACAACAATATCTCCAATAATTAAAGTTCATTAATTCGTCGTGCACTATCAGAATATCACTTGAGTTCAAGTTCTCAAGTCAGAATAACTGAGAACAAAGTCCGCGCATCTCTATCACGCAATAGTACTTTTTTTTAATAGAAAAAATTTCGTACCGTTTCGTTTGTAGTACTATAAACAAACGGTGCTCTCTCACGACTTGATAACAAACAAGCTAGCTAGCAAGCGAATAACATTTCCATGATCGAGCATTGTAGACGCACTGAATTTCCTTTTTCGCCGCGTTTACAACTCTCTTTAACAATAAATGTTATATCTGATCGACATATTACTTTGGACTTAACTTTCGTCGTACTGATTTGCAGTTATTACTGAGATGTTTGATAGCTAATTAAAAATATCATTTGTTTCTTTCTACCTTTATATCATGACATATTCAGCCATTATTGAAATTGGTGTTCATCAAAACTTTAAGGTGTTATATTATTGTCAAAGTTGTCGTACCTGTCAGGATAACACTCTTCCCTACCTTAAATTATCATGACATCCTTCTTGGGTTTTCGTGTTTCTTGTGGTGTTACAGTACACAACGGTAAGGAGAGATGAACTAGAGAGTAGTGTGGCAATTGTCGTCATAGAAGAGCTGCACAGGAGCGGAAATGATTAGCACACTAGTTAACACAGTAAATAGAAAATTTACTTAAGTTGTATTTCTTCAGTCGTGCGAAGACTCACTACGATTATTGCAGCAAGAAACGGAGTCCAGCCATCACAATGCCAACAACGATGAAGACGGAGCCGCGACTAGGCGGTATCTGCGTGGCTTCACGTAGCGAAGTGACTCCGGGTGTGAGTGCCGCCGGCCGTCCTATATTGCGGCAGGGGAGGCCGGTCGAAGTACAGAGCCGCTGGAGGCGTTGGGCAGCGGGCGCGCACCACTGAGTCCGCCATACCCCGCACCAACGCTGTCGGCGTCAGGTGGCAGCGCTCACTTAACAGCGCGTGCGTTGTCAGTGCTAACAGACAAGCGACACTGTGTGAAATAAGCGCAGAAATCACTGTGGGACTTACGACGAATGTATAAGTTAGGAAAGGTGCAAACTAGCTACTCCGCTGCCAACTTAACCCTGGTAGGGCGGTGTCGATAGTTGACACCACAATTGACGTATGCCTTTTACAACCCTTCTTCAGTAGGCACGTTTTCTTGTTTCTATCCATACTACCTCCTCCGAAAATATGGAAAGTAAAAAGCTTGCAGCAGGAGAGATCTGATTCACAGTATCGAAGAAATGATCATACCTCTTAAGGTATTCACTTTAGATCCGATAGTTACTACAACTTTTTGCTTCAAGTGTTCATTCCTGCCATATGCCTAATCATATGCCACTCCTCCTGGGGCACAATGTGTAGGGGAAGTGGTCGTTATTACACCTGGAAACTATTCAGTGATGACACTAAGTGTTGGATTTCATTATTGTTTCCTCATTATTGCACAAAATTTAAATTAAAAATTCAAAATTCACATAACACAAAAAACCTCTAAAAAGCAAAACTAATATGTATTGCCCTTTTATGTTCAATATAAGGAGTAATATTTCGATTCAAGGTTGCTGGCTTCGGAGGACCGTTAAATAAATAATTGCTAGGTAAGGGCTTCTTCGGTTTGGCATCATCTCTTCGAGCCTTGTGCGTCCCGCATCCACACCTCAAAACAGCTTGTGAATTTGTAACTACTTATTATATAAGATATGAAAAACAATCCATATTTAATTGTCTAACATTGTTAAAGAGTAGAATGAACTACTTAGTTTACATCATAGTTTTACATAGTTACGTATGAGCGTAGTTTCATGTATTAATCTACAATGAGATGACAATTCATGAGACAACGATATGCACGTATACAGATGGCCGTAGTATCGGGTACACAAGGTATAAAAGGGTAGTGTAGCGGAGCTGTCATTTGTGCTCATGTGATTCATATGAAAAGGTTTCCGGTATGATTATGGCCGCTCGACGGGGGTTAAGACACTGAACGGGGATTCGTGTTTGGAGCTAGACGAATGCGACATTCCACTTCGGAAATCATTAGTGAATTCAAACTTCCGAGACCACAGTGCCAAGAATACTCCGAGAATACCAAATTTCAGGATTAACCTCTCACCACGGACAAAGCAGTGGCCGGCAGCTTTCACTTAACAGCGTGTGCATATAGTTGTCGGTGCTGATAGACGAGCAAAACTGCGTGAAATAACCACAGAAATCAACGTGAGACGTATGACGAACTTATCTGTTAGGACAGTGGTAGGAAATTTGGTGTTATGGGCTAAGGCAGCAGTCGAGTTTGGTAGCAACACGACATCACCTGCAGCGCATCTCCTGGGCTCTTGACCCCAGACGATTCCTGGTAAGATGAGTCCCAATTTCAGCTGGTAAGAGCTGATGGCAGGGTTCGAGAGTGATACAGACCCCACGAAGCCACGGACCCAAGTTGTCAACAAGACACTGTGCAAGCAGGTGATGGCTCCATAATGGTGTAAATTGTGTTTACAGGGAATGGTCTGGGTCCTCTGGTCCAACTAAACAAATCACTGACTCAAGATGGTTATGTTCGGGTACTTGGAGACCATTCGCAGCCGTTCATGGACTTCATGTTCCCGAACGATGGAATATTTTGTTGAGGACAATGAGCCACGTCCACGGAGTAAAATTGTTCGCGACTGGTTTGAATAACATTCTGGATAGTTCGAGCAAGTAATTTTGCCACCCAGATCGCCGATATGAATTCCATCGAACATTTATGGGACATAATCGAGAGTTCAATTCGTGCTCAAGATACTGCACCGGCAACACTTTCGCAATTATGGACAGCTGTAGACGCAGCATGGCTCAATATTTCCACAGGGGACTTCCAACAACTTGTTGAGTCCACGCCACATCGAGCTGCTGCATTACGCGGGGCAAAAGACGTCCGACACGATGGTAGGAGATATCCCATGACTTTGGTCACTTCAGTGCATCTTACGAGCCTGTGTGCTGCATTAGTTTGATGATAGCATACTAAGTCAAGGTTCATTATACCCCGAGTGCAAGTCGCGCGGTGTGTGAAGGGAGGCATCGATGACGGTTGTGTCTATATTGCTAATTTATGGGAGTAAACTTATCAAGACTTAGACCCAGCAATTTGATACTGTTGTTTCGAATTTATCCACGTTACCTAAGTAGCTTGCTTGAATTTAAATTTCACACTTTATTACTTTTAGATGCATTCTGTATTTCTTTGCTTATTGGGTCCCCGACGTGACGAAGCCTAGTTCGAAATATTACTACTTGTATTCAACTTAAAGGGGAAACATATATTATTTGTTTCAATTTCTAGAGTTTTTAAATTTTTCGTTTAAGTTTCATTTCATGCGTTTTAAATTTTATTTCACTAGAAGACATGGTACTATCGACACTCTATCCCCACCTTCACACAGATACTTTCCAGAACGCGACATGAGACCTTGCTCGTCGAAATCTGCGTGTTCCGACAATACATGTATTGTCGTAATTATTATTATAGTTGCATGATTTTGCCAATGCAGTATTTAAAAATATTTTTCCATTTAGAATACTTTAAAACTTTCACTTGCAGCTACTATTAGTAATTAAAATGCATTAAACACTACCATCGTATATTACCATTGTCACTTATTCAATTTACGTGGTCCTTTTTTTTCATTGGCTATATTTTAGTATATGTTCAGCTGATTTAGGTAACGTAAGCAATAAGCAGTGGCGATAATTCTAAATCAAGTTGAAAGAAAGGGGACGGCCATTGCACTCTCGGTACATGGTTTGGTTTAGCGACGAAGCCCACTTTCATTTGGATGGATTCGTCAATAAGCGCCGCACGGGATTAGTCTAGCGGTCTGGGGCGCTGCAGTCATGGACTGTGCGGCTGCTCCCGACGGAGGTTCGAGTCCTCCCTCGGGCATAGGTGTGTGTGTTTGTCCTTAGGATAACCTATGTTAAGTAGTGTGTAAGCTTAGGGACTTATGACCTTAGCAGTTAAGTCCCATAAGATTTCACACACATTTGAACTTTTTTTTGTCAATAAATAAAACCGGCCCATTTGGAGGACTGAGAATCCGCATTTCGCTATCGAGAAGTCTTTTCATCCTCAACGGGTGACTGTGTGGCGTGCAATATCCAGTCACGCAATAATCGGTGCGATATTCCTTGATGGCACTGTGACTACCGAACTGTACGTGAAGGTTTTGGAAGATGATCTCAACCTCATTATCCAAACTGATCCTAATTTCGACAAGATGTGGTTCATGCAAGACGGAGTTCGACCCCATTGAAGCAGGAGAGTGATTGATGTTCTGGAGGCGCACTTTGGGGAACACATTCTGGCTCTGGTGTACCCAGAGGTCACTGGCATAGGCCTCGATTGGTCCCCATATTCTCCGGATATGAACACATGTGACCTTTTTTTGTGGAGCTATATTAAAGAGAAGGTTTACAGCAATAACCCCAAAACCTTTGCTGAGCTGAGGTCATCGACAGCATCGATGTTCCGACACTTCAGCGGGTCATTCAGATTTTCGCTATTCGTCTGCACCACATCATCGCCAATGATGGCAGACATATCGAACATGTCATAATCTAAATCCGAATAGGTGTAATGACGTTTACATGTTGAATAAAGTGTGTGCGGACCATAATTTGAAACTAGTTTACGTTTTTTTTCATATAGTTCAATAACTGTCACCCTGTAACACCACAGGCACTGTGATATCGTATTATGGATGTGCTTATGGAAGTCTTTTAAACCAACCAACCACCATATGCACAGCTTGAGGAAAGTGAAAACTGAATTTCGGATACTTGCCTATTTTTTTTAAATCTTATGGGACTTAGCTGCTAAGGTCATCAGTCCCTAAGCTTACCCACTACTTAACCTAAATTATCATAAGGACAAACACAAACACCAATGCCCGACGGAGGACTCGAACCTCCGCCGGGACCAGACGCACAGTCCATGACGGCAGCCCCTTAGACGCCTATAAATCAGCAGTTCTAATTTCGTCATAAAGAAGTGAAGTTATCAGTAGCTTCTTTTTTTTTAATAAAATGAAAGTATGGATATCAGTGACAGCGTAAGGAGTAGGAAGAAGAGTAAAACAGAGAGAAATGACGGCCTGTATAAGGTACTTTGCTTAAAGTTTTCATTCATGCGACTTATTGCATTTGACACTTTCATTATATCACCGTAGATAACTCGCATTCTGGAAACAGTACGAAATGAACACTGGTGGAACGTTATTGTACTTGGAATGGCTACAAAACTTCCGAATGAATAAAGAGAAATTGTTGTGCGTACTATTAGGGAATATTTAGTCACTAGTCATGGTGTACCTTATACTAGTGTGCTACAACCAATATCAATTAATCGATACAAGCACTATAGTAACCTCTTTGCTTGATCACCAGTTTTACGTCTCTGGCGAGTCTATTTGCCTTTGACCAGTGAGAATCATTTGCAAGTTGCAATTTGTGCTCCTACCACTCTATACGTTTCAACTTCAATTATCTTTTATTGTAAAGACGAGAAAACTTCCGTCAATTGCAAATGAAACTTATTCTTGCGTACCAGATGTGTTCCATCTATTTATGTTAAATATCTCCTGTGGTCAATAAAACGCATATATTGATTATTAATTTTGATATGATATTTGTAGTGATACTTTGGTAGTTAGTTTAGATCTAGCTACTATTTCTATTTGCAATTATATGCTTGTATTTTTTACTTACATTCACCCTTCCTTTAGCCCCACCACAACATTCCAATCTACTCTCCTATTATCCCTCAGTCATTTCCCATGATCCCCCAGTCAGATCTACAGCATGTGACTAACAGTAGTGCAATCATGTGCAGTGTTCTACAGCACAGATCAGATGCAAAGAAATACTTACTAGAAGGAACCTATCGCATGTGCATTCAGCACACCTAGAACAACAAATGGCTACATGAACAGGACACAAAAATGAATGTGAGCAAATAACACTAACTTTAATTGCAAACAGAAATAGCTAGATCCAAACAAACTATGAAAGAATCACTGCAAATCTAACATTAAAATATGTGAAATTATATAATTTTATATATATTATAGACCAATGAATATTCCTGACATGAACAGACGAAATACGTCTGCTACTCAGGAATAAATTTAAGTTTCAAAAGACGAAAGTTTCCTTATCTTTCTGAAAACACGTATTTGAAGCTATTATTAGCAACTGAGGAAAATGAATGCAAATATTAATGACACCATTCCTTTCAAGTTCAGTTCTCTTCACATTAGACGCTGCGTGCTAGTTTGTAGAATTGGGTATAGAGAGACGACTTGTTTCGTCTGGTGGAGATCAGATTCTATAATGAATAAAGAACCAGGAGTGGCCATTTCAGTTTCTTTGCCACGTTGAAGCTTAGTTATTGTGGCAAGATCAGACTGATATTTCTAGGTTGCGATCAGTTCACATGAAGAAATCGAGCTGTGTGCTTACGCACAGTAAAATTGGGTCTCATAGGTTGCTAACTCTTAATTGTGTGGAGTCTGATACAACATCGTGAATTATATTTTCACCTCGTCATGCAGGTAGTTCAAAAATTTTAGTGTCTTCTGAAGTATGAAACAGTTGGAACGACACAACTTCAGAGGCGTTACTGGTCTCATACAGATATCATTTTACATATAGAGACTGAAGTGACGAATGATAATTTGTACCAAGGAAAGGAATCGAACCGGGGCCTCTCGCTTACTAGGCAGGTGCGTTAGCCACTAAGCCTTCTTCGCAGAGTGGTTCACATAACTGCACGAATTATCTTGGCATGCCTCCCTCCTGACAATATAAATGCTTATCAGTCTACTTCTTTCGGATTTTCTTTGAAATATGCTTTACCACTCTCTGTGTTGTCATTAGAACATGTCAGATTGTGTGTATGCAGTGTTGTTGAAATCTGCGCCATCGTTTTTTGCTGTCTGCAACCACTCAATTTCCAGGTGCTGATAAAGGTAGGTCGACGGCTGCTGTTTCACTGAAAGCTGTTTGTCAAGCTTATTTCTGTGTAATCGTGCTCCCTATTACAATGTTACATAAGAATGTGAGTCAGGATTTACATACTCACTCAGATTATTTAATTATTTTTGCATATCAAATCTGTAATTTATAAACTGAGAACAAACACACATTCACGTTAATGAACTACCTTTTACGAGGCAGTATTCACTACGCAGTACGCAAGTATCAGATATGTAGGCCCTGCTTATTTCCGTTGAGACTATTTCTATTTGTTTTCACGAGTCAGATAGCGTTTTCCAAATTGTAAATTGTTTTTCTGGAACATTAGAATTATACATCACGGCTTACTTATGGGAATAATCTGTTCTTTTTTTAAAACACAAACACGGCTTTCAATTTCACCTCAAGTAAAATCACTTCACTAACATTAACTTATCATCATCATCATTTAAGACTGATTATGCCTTTCAGCGTTCAGTCTGGAAAATAGCCCCCTTATAAAATTCCTCCACGATCCCCTATTCAGTGCTAACATTGGTGCCTCTTCTGATGTTAAACCTATTACTTCAAAATAATTCTTAACCGAATCCAGGTACCTTCTCCTTGGTCTGCCCCGACTCCTCCTACCCTCTACTGCTGAATCCATGAGTCTCTTGGGTAACCTTGCTTCTCCCATGCGTGTAACATGACCCCACCATCTAAGCCTGTTCGCCTTGACTGCTACATCTATAGAGTCCCTTCCCAGTTTTTCTTTGATTTCCTCATTGTGGACACGCTCCTGCCATTGTTCCCATCTACTAGTACCTGCAATCATCCTAGCTACTTTCATATCCGTAACCTCAACCTTGTTGATAAGGTAACCTGAATCCACCCAGCTTTCGCTCCCATACAACAAAGTTGGTCGAAAGATTGAACGGTGCACAGATAACTTAGTCTTGGTAATGACTTCCTTCTCGCAGAAAAGAGTAGATCGTAGCTGAGCGCTCACTACATTAGCTTTGCTACACCTCGCTTCCAGTTCTTTCACTATGTTGCCATCCTGTGAGAATATGCATCCTAAGTACTTGAAATCGTCCACCTGTTCTAACTTTGAAACTTCCTGACTTCTGTTCTAACTTTGTTCCTCCTATTTGGCACTCAATCCGTTTATATTTCTTTCCCACTGACATTACTTTCGTTTTGGAGATGCTAATCTTCATACCATAGTCCTTACATTCCTGATCTAGCTCTGAAATATTACTTTGCAAACTTTCAATCGAATCTGCCATCACAACTAAGTCATCCGCATATGCAAGACTGCTTATTTTGTGTTCACATATCTTATTCTCACCAAACCAGTCTATTGTTTTCAACATATGATCCATAAATAATATGAACAACAGTGGAGACAGGTTGCAGCCTTGTCTTACCCCTGAAACTACTCTGAACCATGAGCTCAATTTACCGTCAACTGTAACTGCTGCCTGACTATCCATGTAAAGACCTTTAATTGATTGCAAAAGTTTGCCTCCTATTCCATAATCTCGTAGAACAGACAATAACTTCCTCCTAGGAACCCGGTCATATGCCTTTTCTAGATGTATAAAGCTTAGATACATTTCCCTGTTCCACTCATAACACTTCTCCATTGTTTGCCGTAAGCTAAAGATCTGGTCCTGACAACCTCTAAGAGGCCTAAACCCACATTGATTTTCATCCAATTGGTCCTCAACTAATACTCGCGCTTTCCTTTCAACAATACCTGAGAATATTTTACCCACAACGCTGATTAAAGAGATACCTCTGTAGTTGTTACAATCTTTTCTGTTTCCATGTTTAAAGATTGGTGTGATTACTGCTTTTGTCCAGTCTGATGGAACCTGTCCCGACTCCCAGGCCATTTCAACTATCCTGTGTAGCCATTTAAGACCTGACATTCCACTGTATTTGATGAGTTCCGACTTAATTTCATCCACCCCAGCTGCTTTATTGCACTGCAATCTATTGACCATTTTCTCCACATCCTCAAATGTGATCTTATTTCCATCATCATTCCTATCCCATTGTGCCTCGAAATCTGAAACATTACTGATCGTATTTTCACCTACATTGAGCAACTCTTCAAAATATTCCCTCCATCTGCCCAAGGCATCCACAGGATTCACCAGCAGTTTTCCTGACTTGTCCAAAATACTTGTCATTTCCTTCTTATCTCCCTTTCTAAGACTGCTAATTACACTCCAGAATGGTTTTCGAGCAGCTTGACCCATAGTCTCCAACCTGTTTCCAAAGTCTTCCCAAGATTTCTTCTTGGATGCTGCAATTATCTGTTTGGCTTTGTTTCTTTCTTCAACATAACTTTCTCTGTATACCTGAGTTCTACTACACTCCTGGAAATTGAAATAAGAACACCGTGAATTCATTGTCCTAGGAAGGGGAAACTTTATTGACACATTCCTGGGGTCAGATACATCACATGATCACACTGACAGAACCACAGGCACATAGACACAGGCAACAGAGCATGCACAATGTCGGCACTAGTACAGTGTATATCCACCTTTCGCAGTAATGCAGGCTGCTATTCTCCCATGGAGACGATCGTAGAGATGCTGGATGTAGTCCTGTGGAACGGCTTGCCATGCCATTTCCACCTGGCGCCTCAGTTGGACCAGCGTTCGTGCTGGACGTGCAGACCGCGTGAGACGACGCTTCATCCAGTCCCAAACATGCTCAATGGGGGACAGATCCGGAGATCTTGCTGGCCAGGGTAGTTGACTTACACCTTCTAGAGCACGTTGGGTGGCACGGGATACATGCGGACGTGCATGGTCCTGTTGGAACAGCAAGTTCCCTTGCCGGTCTAGGAATGGTAGAACGATGGGTTCGATGACGGTTTGGATGTACCGTGCACTATTCAGTGTCCCCTCGACGATCACCAGTGGTGTACGGCCAGTGTAGGAGATCGCTCCCCACACCATGATGCCGGGTGTTGGCCCTGTGTGCCTCGGTCGTATGCAGTCCTGATTGTGGCGCTCACCTGCACGGCGCCAAACACGCATACGACCATCATTGGCACCAAGGCAGAAGCGACTCTCATCGCTGAAGACGACACGTCTCCATTCGTCCCTCCATTCACGCCTGTCGCGACACCACTGGAGGCGGGCTGCACGATGTTGGGGCGTGAGCGGAAGACGGCCTAACGGTGTGCGGGACCGTAGCCCAGCTTCATGGAGACGGTTGCGAATGGTCCTCGCCGATACCCCAGGAGCAACAGTGTCCCTAATTTGCTGGGAAGTGGCGGTGCGGTCCCCTACGGCACTGTGTAGGATCCTACGGTCTTGGCGTGCATCCGTGCGTCGCTGCGGTCCGGTCCCAGGTCGACGGGCACGTGCACCTTCCGCCGACCACTGGCGACAACATCGATGTACTGTGGAGACCTCACGCCCCACGTGTTGAGCAATTCGGCGGTACGTCCACCCGGCCTCCCGCATGCCCACTATACGCCCTCGCTCAAAGTCCGTCAACTGCACATACGGTTCACGTCCACGCTGTCGCCGCATGCTACCAGTGTTAAAGACTGCGATGGAGCTCCGTATGCCACGGCAAACTGGCTGACACTGACGGCGGCGGTGCACAAATGCTGCGCAGCTAGCGCCATTCGACGGCCAACACCGCGGTTCCTGGTGTGTCCGCTGTGCCGTGCGTGTGATCATTGCTTGTACAGCCCTCTCGCAGTGTCCGGAGCAAGTATGGTGGGTCTGACACACCGGTGTCAATGTGTTCTTTTTTCCATTTCCAGGAGTGTATGTAGCCATTTTTGATACGCCTTCTTTTTCCTTTTACAGGCTGCCTTGACTGTGTCATTCCACCAAGCTGTTTGCTTCATCCTACTTTTACACACTACTGTTCCAAGACATTCTTTAGCCACTTCTAGTACTATGTCCCTGTACCTTGTCCATTCCTTTTCCAATTGTAATTGACTACATTCAACTAACTGGTACCTTTCTGAGATCGCTGTTATGTACTTGTGCCTGATTTCCTTATCCTGAAGTTTCTCCACTCTTATCCTCCTACATATGGAACTGACCTCCTGCACTTTCGGCGTCATAGTCCCAATTTCACTGCAGATTAAATTATGATCAGTGTCATCAAAGAATCCCCTGAATATACGTGTGTCCCTCACAGCCTTCCTGAATTCCTGATCTGTTATTATATAGTCAGTGACAGATCTGGTTCCCCTGCCTTCCCAAGTATACCGGTGAATGTTCTTATGTTTAAAAAAGGAGTTTGTGATTACTAAGCCCATATTGGCACAGAAATCCAAGAGTTGTTTCCCGTTCCTGTTGGCCTCCATATCCTCTCCAAGTTACCCATAACCTTTTCATACCCTTCTGTACGATTTCCAATCCTGGCGTTAAAATCACCCATGAGCAGAACACTGTCCTTGTCCTTTACTCTAACAACTACAGCACTGAGTGCCTCATAAAAACTATCCATCTTATCTTGATCAGTCCCTTCACAATGCGAATATACTGACACAATCCTAATTTTCTTGCTAGACACTGTCAAATCTATCCACATCAGTCGTTCATTTGCATACCTTACTGCAACTACGCTGGGTTCCATTTCTTTCCTGATGTAAAGCCCTACACCCAATTGTGCTATTCCTGCTGTGACTCCTGACAGGTAGACCTTGTATTCTCCCACTTCCTCTTCTTTCTCACCCCTTACCCGAATGTCACTAACAGCTAAAACGTCGAGCCCCATCTTACTTGCAGCCTCTGCCAGCTCTACCTTCTTCCCAGTGTAGCCCCCATTGATATTAATAGCTCCCCATCTCATTACCATTTGTTTGCCAAGTCGTCCCTTAGGAGTCCCTGGTTTGTCAGTTAGAGGTGGGACTCCGTCACCTCCAAAGGTCCGAGGCATTTTGCTCTGATTGTTGCCAGCATCATATTTAAAGTACCAGGGAAGCAGGTTGCTAGCCTTACTTGCCCCGAGTCCCATTGGGTATTACCCCTAACGGTTGAGGGACTAACCGGTGGATTTGGTAGTCTTTGCCGTATGAGCACAAAGGTGACCACGACTCAGAATACGTCCGAGATGCCCTGCCTTATTCCAAAGTAACTGGTATCCCGACTGGCCACCCATACGTTGCCCGTGGTTCATGAACTAGGACATGACTACAGGAACCCACACCATGAACCATGAACCACACTAACATTAACTAACATTTTAAAAAGCAAGTATCAATCTGACAACTCAATCAAGTTACAAATACACTAGGACGTTTACGTGGCCGCGAGTATCGATTGTGGGAGAGGAAATACGGCAGCTAGGACCGTATTTTCAGGATGGATATTAGAGACTTTATACGACCAAACAGAAACGGTATTGGGAAATCGATATATGGAAAACCGGGTTTGTGAGCCCGTTAAAATATATCATCTCACTTACAAGACATATACTCGTTAATAAAAGTTAACTAGAAACGCCTCCATATGTTGAAATTAAACTTTGCAGCATTCCAAGAATAGTAACTAAATATTCTTAAAATATAAACTGCCAACTGGCGAAAACAAAGTGCCATCCCAAGAAACTGAAGATTTTTCCTTCGTCTGCTCTAACATGTTCGCGTAATAGTAAGTGCAGGAAAGTGCAGGAAAGGACTGTTACCGCTGACCCATGCTGCCAGGGCGTTTATTAACGGAAAGAAAATGGCTATCAAGGGGGTTTTATAATATTATCATCTCGTTACTCCAATTAATCGGCTTAATTTTGTTAATAATCTCTCGTAATCTGTAATTTCTCACAAAATTCTTTTGAGCACTTTTTTCTGGAGCATATTATAGAACTGCAGTCAGCGCTGTCGGAATTCTGTTTGCTTGCACATTTCGAGTCAACTGGAGGATGCCTGCCCCTTGGATACGAGTCATTACTTTTTCTGACCTCTATGATAGTCCCCACAAAAATAATGTTTCTGCGCAATATATTTAAAGGTGTTAACTTTTTCAGTATACAGTGATGTATCTTCACCATGATTAAAGCATTTAATTCTTATTCTAGTGAAATGGGGTTCAAATAATCATTCTGCGATTACGATTTATCAGTGGTTTTCCGTAAATCGACTAAGCCAAATTCCGAGCTGAGTTCCTATCAGTGTCCTGTCCCAGTTTGTGCTCGGTCTGTAGCGATCACGAAGTCGGTGGTGTGTTATTCTCTAATCCATCTCTGTATAACGTACAATAACATAAGAAAACACAGATTCGTAAGAAAATATTTTTCCTGGCGTAACTCATCTGAACGAAAAGAGGAGAGTTAAATTCGAGAAAATTTTGCTGATGTACTGTTCTTCCGTATCTTGATTATTCGGAAGAAGGGATACGTCACATGATCACCGCAGGAGTCAAGTATATGAATCAGAGTTAAATCAAGTATTGTTGATGCACTGTAATTTCTATTGTGGTTGGTCTATTTCGTCGACTCGTTTACCTGATGTGCTGGTAATCAGGTGCCGAGCCGTTTTTGACGAGCTAATAAGTTTGGAGACTGCGAGCCGAATTTGCACCAAACACGAAGCAACAAATAATTTTGAATTTCGTGGAATAATAAAGAAAGGACTTCGCGAAGTAAACGGAGGTTTCAAAGGTTCGATTTTTCTAACGTATGTAAATCTGCACGTAACGGGAATCTGAAGTGAAATGAGCGCAGGAAAAATGTGAAGAAATAGAAAAAAAAAAATGATTTTCAGGAGGACAGATTTGGATTGTAGAAAAGTCAAACAGGTCTTCTGTGAAATTTATTTGAAGATGTCAGGATTAATAGCGAAAAGAAGTTTCGCTGACAGTAAGGAAATGGCACACTGAAGGTTTCTAGGAGGGGGATGAACTGTCTGCTAACATGGTAGATTAAACAATGGGTGTGGTCTACTTTGGATACTCGTACCAAGTTGAAATTTGTCACATATTTTGACACCTCCCCTTGACGTAGAACTACACTACTGGCCATTAAAATTGCTACACCACGAAGATGACGTGCTACAGACGCGAAATTTAACCGACAGGAGGAAGATGTTGTGAGATGCATATGATTAGCTTTTCAGAGCATTCACACAAGGCTGGCGCTGATGGCGACACCTACAACGTGCTGACATGAGGGAAGTTTCCAACCGATTCCTCATACACAAACAGCAGTTGACCGGCGTTGCCTGGTGAAACGTTGTTGTGATGCCTCGTGTAAGGAGGAGAAATACGTACCATCACGTTTCCGACTTTGATCAAGGTCGGATTGTAGCCTATCGCGATTGCGGTCTATCGTATCGCGACATTGCTGCTCGCGTTGATCGATATCCAATGACTGTTGGCAGAATATGGAATCAGTGGGTTCAGGAGGGTAATACGGAACGTCGTGCTGGATCCCAACGGCCTCGTATCACTAGCAGTCGAGATGACAGGCATCTTACCCGCATGGCTGTAACGGATCGTGCAGGCACGTCTCGATCCCTGAGTCAACAGATGTGTAAGGAGGAGAAATACGTACCATCACGTTTCCGACTTTGATCAAGGTCGGATTGTAGCCTATCGCGATTGCGGTCTATCGTATCGCGACATTGCTGCTCGCGTTGATCGATATCCAATGACTGTTAGCAGAATATGGAATCAGTGGGTTCAGGAGGGTAATACGGAACGCCGTGCTGGATCCCAACGGCCTCGTATCACTAGCAGTCGAGATGACAGGCATCTTACCCGCATGGCTGTAGCGGATCGTGCAGGCACGTCTCGATCCCTGAGTCAACAGATGGGGACGTTTGCAAGACAACAACCATCTGCACGCACAGTTCGACGACGTTTGCAGCAGCGTGGACTATCAGCTCGGAGACCATGGCCGCGGTTACCCTTGACGCTGCATCACAGACAGTACGTGTAATTATATCACACGAAAAGATATTTCTTTTGTCTTTTGTTAGCTGAGTTCAACGTAGAAATTAAAACATTCTCGAAAGTCTTGGAATTCCTGGGATAGGTATCTTGCCAGCATCAATATCGATAACAGGCAAAAATCATCGAGATTGTCGATTCCCACGATGGATGAACAGTTTGTATAGATAATTAAGTTTGCACGGAACCCTCAGTTCTCGAGACCTAATCGCGCCTGATTTTTTTAAATTTCGAACTACAGTTCCAGAGTGTAACACTTGTAAAGCTGTAGTATTGTAACTGTCAGACTCCAAAACATGTATGGTTCGCTTACGATACCTGCTTGGCGTCATCAGTATCAATGCCTATTTTTTAACTAATAATTCCCTCACAACCTGCTGCATTTTGGTGCATATGATGTTATTTATATATATTTGGCAATACTGGTGCTGATTCTGCATTTAACATTTGACGATGCCACTAAGGCTGCAGTACATTAGGACATTGTTTTTATGGAACAGATCTGACGATGGTCATTAGAGACCGAAACCAGTAATCTGTTAACAAAAAGTTTGTAACCATAGACGTAAATTAAAGGAAACTTAATAATTCCCTATTATGTAAATGTGCACGTAACGAGGGCCTCCCGTCGGGTAGAGCGGTCGCATGGAGCAAGTCTTTTTAGTTGACACGACTTCGGCGGTTTGTGTGTTGATGGCGATAAAATGACGATGAAGACAACACAAGACCCAGTCCACGAGCGGATACAATATCCGACCCAGCTGAGAACCGAACGCTGTCTCCTAGCATGGCATTCCGCCGCGCTAGCCACTCAGCTATGGAGGGGGACAGTCCCTGCACATTATTTTACGCATCTTAAAAAAAGTTCAGAGTAATTCTATATTTACGTTCCCTACCGGATCAGATCATTACTTAGTTAACACATTACGTAGAAATGTACCAATGAGCCAAAATGTTATGTCTTCTGCCCGTCGCGAGAATGAATTGCGTGTGGTGGCTTTGCTGGTGACGCGCCAGGGAAAGAATACTATGCGGAGTAGCGACAAATGACGAATCATTCTAGCGTCAATACGTCCACAAATGGGGAAAACCTCTGACATAAGCGACCTTGCCAAAGGGTGGACTGGTATGGCCCAGAGTCCGGTAATGACCATTTCGGAAACGGTGAAGCTGTTCCCGTGCTACCGGCGTAAGCGTCTGAGGAAAGTGGTTGCGTGATTACGGAAACAAAGTGCAGGAAACAAAGTGTTGGACGTTCACGCCTCAATATAGAACGTGGAGGACGGAGGCTTGTCCGCTCCGCAAGCAGGACAGACGGCAATCTGTGGCATATCTGACGAGAGAGTATAGTGCTGGTGCAGGCGCAAATGTTTCGGAGCACATCGTTCAAAACACATCGCTGAATATGGGTCTTCGCAGCAGATGATCCCAACGTGTTTCTATGTTGATCCAAAGACATCACCAGTTATGACTGCAGTGGGCATATATTCACGCAGGCTGGACCGTAGTACAACCGAAATGCGTCACCAGCTCGTATGAATTACATTTCTGTTTGCACTAGGTCGAGTTGATGGTTGTGATCAGATACACCATCATCCAGGCAAACCGCTGCTCGAAACGTGCACCATGCTACAGGCGGAGGCCTGTGGGGGGCAGCATTATGCTATGAGGGACATTCACCCGGACCTCCACTGGACCAGTGGTGGTCATTATCATCCACCATCTTCCTTTCACGAATTAGGCTGTTTCCTGCTCCGAACTCATAAAAAAAATTATTCTCATCTTTTTTGAGAGCTTTCAATATCTCTTTTCCCATTCGGCTTCTAGTTCAGTATTTTCTGGATAATTCTGTGCCCTGGCATTCTCATGAGGTGTTGCATCCAATCTTCACGATATTTTTAATTTTTTTCTAGTATTGTTGCAAACATTTAATTCTGTTCTAATAAGTATCTTCATTTCTAATCATGTGTCTTCTTGTACAGCCCTTCGTCATTCTTAGAAACCTCATCTCTGCTATTTGAATTTTATTTTCTTGTTTTCTTTCCTTTTTTGTTGTAATAACACAGGAGCCGCAATACTTACAGAATTTCGTGATGGTCTCTTTTTGTACTTTATGGCCAATGTTCTGCTAATGGCACTACAGACAGCTTGGAATCTGGGTATCTTATTTTCAGTATCAGAGACAAAATCAAAATTTATAGCACACCCTAAATAAGATATCTGAGACACTTTTTCTAAACCGGAAAATAATTTTTGATCTGACTGGTTATTTTCCTCGGAATGCCAATATTTTTGTTTTATTGCTAGCAATTTTAATGTTGTACTTCTTGCAAATTTCGTTCAGCTAACGTACTGATCTTCAGAGGTCATCTTCATTCTTTTGAATAATAACGATGTCATCAGTAAACAGAAGTACATACAGGTATTCCTCATTCGTTAACTTAATTCATATATGGACTTCGCATTTCCGTTTGCGAAGAATAAAATCAATATAAATATTAAAAAGGGCAGGTGATAGTCCACATCCCTGCCTAACACCCTGGTTAACAATTATTTTTTGCGTAATAATTATTTAATCGATTCCTACCTGGAGTGGTTAATAATTATTTAATCCATTCCTACCTAGAGGTGGCAGTCCCATCAAGAGACTTAACATCCACAGCGCTCACAACGCAGCCAGGGGATTATAAAAATACTGGCGAACTTACAAACATCCTGGATTACTTGTGAAGTACTCGAAGAAACAACGACACGATCGCATCTATCAGTAGGATAATTGTTCGTGTCAGAAGGCCAGAATCATGATATACTAGTTTGAGAAGCATAATAGTGGTGTCTTGGGCACCAAATTCGTCTGATGTGAAGAAAATGAAACACACGTAGCGCGCTAACTGATACCAGCTCCGTTCCCCAAACCGCTGGTCCATAATTTGCGAGACTTGTGTGACCTGTGCGTAGATCTCTGGGGATATATTGGCTCAAATGGTTCAAATGGCTCTGAGCACTATGGGACTGAACTTCTGAGGTCATTAGTCCCCTAGAACTTAGAACTACTTAAACCTAACTAACCTAAGGACATCACACACATCCATGCCCGAGGCAGGATTCGAACCTGCGACCGTAACGGCCTCGCGGTTCCAGACTGTAGCGCCTATAACCGCACGGCCACTCCGGCCGGCTGGGGATATACTCCTCTGGAAACTAACCAAGAACTTCGCGGTTCGGTGCGTCGCAGGCTCTCTGCTGCATTGCACACTAAAGACAGACAAACACGCTATTAAACAGTGGTAATTAGTTTTTGGTTCATCAGTGTATTAGACACGTGTGAAAAAACGGTAAATTTCCCACAGGTAATCATCATTCAGACTGTACTCAAGCACTACATAAGTTGCGTCGACAAGAGATACCGCTAGCAGCAGTAACAAGATTATAATGTTTACCGTAATATATATATATATATATATATATATATATATATATATATATATATATATATATATATATGATGTATATATAAAAAATGCATCTCCTCGAACACAAAAATCAGACACTACTGCGCAGTAATTAAGCCAGCAGCACTATATGCTAGTGAAACGCTCACACTCCACACAAAATGTGATTTAGAAAAAATACTAAAAGAAGAACGCAAAATTATGAGAGAGATTTTAGGTCCAAAATTAACAGAAGAAGGATACCGGATACAATCAAGAAGAACCACAGAAACTATATCAAACCTGGCAGCAGACATAAGAAGGCGAAGATTAAAATTTTATGGACATGTCACTAGACTTCCCCCCACACGACTCACCAACAGAATTCTCACTTACATAGAAAAAGTCAAATCAACAACACCATGGATTAGCCAAGTAAAATTAGATTTACAAAAAGCAAATATTGAACTTAAAGATGTCAAAGATAGAAAAACTTTTAGAAATAAGGTGGAAAAGTGGATTGTATTGTCGGAGAAGGAAGCACTAAAGAGACCAGGAACAAAATGGACAGAAGAAAGAAAAAGAAAACATGGAGAACGAATGAAAGAAGTATGGAAGAAACGACGTCAGAAAGCTTTGCGTGATCCTTCTGGGTCCATTCGCGATAAGTAAGTATATATATATATATATATATATATATATATATATATATATATATATATATATATCGGAAAATAAGATCCGATTAGCTAATCGAATGTTGCATGAACAGAAAACGCGCATACTCATCTACTCCTGTCATACCTTGCTCGTTAAATGATGCCCTCTGCGTTGGTATTGCCGCAGCAAGCTGTTTACTGTGTCAGTTTAAAGTATTTAAAACAACTGAGCAGCCCGCCGACTGTGAAAGACGGTTAATGGTTGGTTTTTGACACAAGAAGCGTTGCAGCAGCGGAAATTAATCTACAGATAAGTGGGATGTATAGCATCAATACGATGAGTGTCAGTAAAGTTCGAAACAGGGGAGAGCTTTCGACGAACGGGAAAATGTCCGTGATGCACGGCTATCAGACCGGCCGTCAGCGATCTCAGTTCATTTGAGCAAAGCCATGGACGAAAAGCTCCGTGAAGACCAGCTATTCACAATTTCAGCTTTAGCACATTCCGAAAATGATTAGAACAACTTTGCACAAAATGGTCTCTGAAATGAAATGTTGCAGTGTCGCAAACTGAGCCCAAGTTGGGTTCTCAAGCTGCATATTGAGAAACAGAAAATGGAAAGAATGGCTTATGATCTTGATTCTTTGGACCGGTGTCACAAGAAAGGTACACAGTCACAGGAGACGAGAGGTGGGTTTCTCCAAACTTCAGTCAATGGAATGGCGTCCCTCTAAATCGCCAGTCAAAGTCAAGGCCAAGCAGTCAACCTCAGCATTTAAGGTTATGGCAACCGTGTTTTAGGCGAGATATGGAGTCTTTTTAGTCGAGTTTATGCAGCAAGGGACAAGCAGTAAACACAGTCGTTTACTGTGCTACCCTGACTAGCCTACGTGCACATGAGAGGAAGAAGGTTCCCCAGAACACACTGTCTTTTTCCGCGAGCAATACGTGAACAATAGACAAACACTAAACGTAGACTACACCGATACAAACATAGATATATACACAGCAATAAGAGACGAACAACAGTGGGCACAATTAAACGTATTGACAAACAGTATTTCAAAAACAACACATAAAGAGTACATTCGAACATGACACAACAGACAAGCTTATGTGCAATGTAGCAACAATCTCAAGTGGATGGACAGCGATACCCACAGCGACAGTGAAAACAGTGACAATGAGGAGGAACAGGAGAAGGAAGCCGAGATGCGACAGTAAATAAGCATAAGGTGCTAGCGATGTAGCCAAGAAATCACCAAATGTTGTACATGGATGGGCACCTGAAGTTAATACATAGGATTAGTAATAAGTACGATAAGCAATACTATTTCTCTACTAATAACCATGTGTGCGCGTGCGTGTGCGCGCGTGTTTGACTGGCGGTCATAGACTCGAAGAGACCACTCCGAGGTGTTCACCGTAGTCACATTCTCTGATGGTACTAACAAATCTCTCCTCTATCCTATCATATTTTTATATTCTTCTTAAAAACACATTTTATTTACATTTCAACATTAAATTATTGTTTTTTTTTGGAAAAGTATCATTCTTTGTAAATGTAGTGGGTAAAACAAAAGAAAACTGTAAAAAGATGTACGACCTGTTTTAAAACATCAGGCAACAGGTCTGTAATTTGGCAATAAATAATTAAATAAATAAATAATAAACTGACTAAACTTGACGAGCAATACGGAATAGACGACGTGGCCTTCTGACGTCTGGAGTTTCGTTGCAACATGACAAAACCAGCCACATTCTGCCATTCACATCCAAAATCTGATCACATTATTTCCATGCAAACAGATTGTACATCCATTGTACAGTCCAGGCTTGGTGCCGAACAATTTGCAATTGTTCCGCTATCTAAAAAGAGTTACTCGGGGGCAAGGACTCCGCAACAAATGAAGTGAAGGGAGCAGTTTCTGACTGGTTATCCTCACAGGCGGTAGAAGTCTATGACTTACGGATGCAAAAGCTTGTAGATATTTATGACAAATGTTTAAACAAACATGGAACTATGAAGAAAAATAGTGGAATAAGCAAGACATTAAATGAAAACTGTTTTTTTTTTAAATCTACGATGATTCATCTTTTATAAGAACATTAAATTTCGAATAACCCTCGTACACGAACCAGTAGAGATGGGAAGCAATACACTCAAATGTTCAATATTTTATAGTCACAACTGGTACTTTTGCTGCTGGCTGTGTTAGGGGGTCGTGTAATGTAATTCGAGTACGAACGAAACGGTGATGACGTGAAGACGCTAACTGCAAACCATTCAGTGGGTATTGTATCGAACTCATTACGAAATGTTTTGGTAAGAAAATAAGCACTTCTCAGTTACGGGAGAACTTCAGGATGCTTTGCTAATATGGTTCCGCTTGAAATGATGCGCTTTGTATCTTAACCGGTCGAGAAAGAGTACGATGTACGATGTAGGCAGCCTAACGAGAAAGCCGCCTTTAAACAGAGTCTGGTAGAGAAGGCGCCACACGAAACGACGCTGGCCCAGGCACTAGAGGTTCATTGCTGCGCTGTTTAGGAGAGGGCGACACTACGATGCCGGCGCATATGCTAACCGTTCTCTGACGGTCGTGAACTCCCGCTGCTGCCTATTGTTCCTACTGCCTGCAAGACAGGCGTCCATAACCATCAAAAGGAACGTCCTTAGTGTTCGACTGCACGGACTAAAAGGAACTAACTAGACGTCATAATATATGTAACTATCAAGATTTACTGTAATGGTCGTATCCGCAATAAATTCGAAAATTGCTCTACCTCATAGAGGAGATATACGTCGTCTTCCTCCCTGCAGCGATTGAGATCACCCAGAGAGTTATGGAGAAATTAACAGTTTCATGGGCAACCCGTATCCCAGTACGCCTTGCCATAACAATGGTCTAATGGAGTAAATAAGGAGGACAAGCTAAACGCAGAAATCTTAAGTATAGAAAACACATTAAACAACTTGTTACAGAAACTGGCTTTGATCTTGCTGAAAGATCAGTGAGATAATCACTGTGATACTAAAGAGATTCATAAATCGTCAAACAGCAAATTTGCTGGAGGCTGCTATTTGTCGTGAGTAAACATCAAGAGTGAGCTGTCCAAGAGATTCGGGTAAAGGAAAAAGTGCCTTAGCCAGTAGCTCGAAAGTTACTGGCTAGTCGCAAACCCCGTGGTCTCCAGTCTGGCACCTATAGTTCTGTTCTTGTTACCCCTTGCTCCATGAAGGACACGGCCAGGCAGACATGTGACCTCTATTTCGACTCGGAGGTTGTGAAATCGCCCACTGTCGAGATAACATCGCCATCCCGTGCCCCGCTGTGCAACAAACCGTCAAACTCTCGCCTCAAGGGGCGAAGCCATCGACTACACAACCAGTGGGCAGGAAAGGACAGGAGTAGTACTTCCGTGAAGACTTCCTCCGTCCCTCCTGTCAAACAACACCTGAGTCTTCCTCTAACCGGAGAGGCTCGAAGAAGTCCGCTAAAGGCAAACCGTCTTCTCCTTCGTCAACAGTAACTGTAACTGTGTGTGAATTCTTCTAAGGTCATCAGTCCCTAAGCTTACACACTACTTAACCTAAATTATCCTAAGGACAAACACACACACACCCATGCCCGAGGGAGGACTCGAACCTCCGCCGGGACCAGTCGCACAGTCCATGACTGCAGACCGCTCGGCTAATCCCACGCGGCTCTCCTTCGTCAACTCGAAGATCCTGTTCGACGGTGTCGCCACGTGCTACCTTAGCCCGGCTGGCCTCCGTCTCGCCGGTCAGCACCACCAACTGTTTTTCAGCGTTGTACTCCACGGACCAACCGCACAAGTAAGCCAAAGCTTCTGTGGACCCCATGGAGCAGGATCCTCCTGCTCCTGTGCCCTGTCGTAGCGACTCGGTGGGCGCCGAGTTGACACCCCTACATCTCTTCCACCTCGTGACTATCCTCCAGTGGAACGTTCGCGACCTTCGGTCCCACAAAGAGGATTTACGACTGCTATTAGCATCGCAGCAACCGCTTGTACTATGCCTTCAGGAAATGAAATTGCGCCCTCACGACCGCTTTTAGCTTTCACATTACATACCGATTCGTTTCGATCTTGCCCCTGAGGCTTGCATTCCGTCTCATGGGGACGTCATGCTGCTCATACGGAATGACCTTCATAGTCAACCAATCTCCCTGACTACCCGTCTTCAAGCTGTTGCAGTTCGCCTTTTTCTTCCCTGCCTGACTTTCTCCCTCTGTACCATTTATGTACCTCTGTCCTTCGATGTCACCAGGGCAGACTTCCTTCAGCTTATTGGGCAGCTACCCCCACCGTTTTTGCTACTCGGTGACTTCATTGCGCATCATCACTTCTGTGGTTCTGCCAGGACCTGTCAGAGAGATGCCCTCTTGGTTGAATTTCTTAACCAACTCATCCTCTTCTGCCTTAACACCGGAGCACCCACTTTCCTTTCTGACTCCTCGCTCACCTAATACCGTTTGGACCTATCTTTTTGCACTGCCCAGCTCGGCCATCGTCTTGAGTGGTCTGTTCTTTCTGACACCTACTCGAGTGACCATTCCCCGTGTGTTCTCCGTTTGCTTACTGCTACCCCATCCGCATGTACGCCCAAATGGCAGCTGACTAAGGCTGACTGGCAGCTTTACTCCTCCCTGGCGACCTTCGAAGAACATGTCGTGTTCCAGTCCTTTGGTGGACAGAGGCATACCGCGATGCAATTCGCGCACGGAGACGTGAACTCCGCATTTTTTAACCGTCATCCTATGATGGCAAACTTCGTTTATTAGCCGGTCGGAGTGGCCGAGCGGTTATAGGTCTGGAACTGCGCGACCGCTCCGGTCGCAAGTTCGAATCCTGCCTCGGGCATGGATGTGTGTCATGTCCTTAGATTAGTTAGGTTTAAGTAGTTCTAAGTTATAGGGGACTGATGACTTCAGATGTTAAGTCCCATAGTGCTCAGAGCCATTTGAACCATTCCGTTAATTATAAACAAATGCGTGCAAAGTGTCGTCGCATCCTTAGGGGTAGCAAACGAGCTAGCTGGCTTTCATTCACTAGTTCTTTTAACAGTTCCACCCTATTCCTCTGTCGTGTGACCCAACCTCTGACGGCTCTCTGGGACCGAGATCCATTCCCCAATTTCCGGCCAAACAATAGCAGACGATGTTACTGTGGACCCTATTGCTATCTCCAACACCTTGGGCCACCATTTTGCGGAAGTTTCGAGCTCTTCGCAGTATCACCTTGCCCTCCTCCATCGGAAACGAACGGAGGCGGCTCGGGCGATACCCTTCTATTCTCCGAATCGTGAGTGCTACAATGCCGCCTTCACTATAAGGGAGCTCGATTATGCTCTCAATCCATCCCTATCCTCCGCCCCAGGGCCGGACACCATCCACATTCAGACGTTGCACCACCTTTCTCTTGTGGGCAAGCACTTTCCGCTTAACACGTACAACCGCATGTGGGCAGATGGCACATTTCCCGGACCCTGGCGTGAAGCCACCGTCATACCCATACCCAAGCCCAGCAAGGGCAAAAACCTTCCTTCTAGCTACCGCCCCATCTCTCATACCAGCTGCGTTTGCAAGGTGAGGAAACGTATGATTCATGCTCGATCCTCGACATGGGGTTCTGCAGATGACCATTTCGTTACTTTGTCCAGCCATGTCATGAGTGATTTTCTGTGGAAATCAGAGACTGTGGTCGTGCTTTTCGATTTGGAGAAGGCCTACGACACCTGCTGGAGAACTGGTATCCTCCGTACTCTTTAAATGTAGGGTTTCCGTGTGCGCCTGCCTTGTTTTCTTCGGGTATTTTTACAAGAGAGGGTTTTCAAGGTGCGTGTGAGTTCTGCCTTATTGGACACCTTTATCCAGGAAAATTGTGTGCCTCATGGTTCCGTCCTGAGCGTCGTCCTCTTTGCTATCACCATTAACCCTATAATGGCCTGTCTCCCGCCGGGCATCTCCGGCTCTCTTTTTGTAAACGATTTTGCCATCTATTGTGGTTCTCCACGAACCTGCGTCTTCAGCGCTGTCTTAATCGTCTTTACTCCTGGAGCATCGACAACTGCTTTCGTTTTACCCCCCACAAAACCGCCTGTATGAATTTCTGGTGGCGCAAATGGTTTCCTTCACCATCTCTATATCTTGGGCCTGTTGACGTTCCGGTCGTTGAAACTACGAAATTCCTGGGGCTCATGCTCGATAGGAAACTCTCTTAGGCCTCCTATGTGTCCTACCTGGCAGCCCGCTCTACGCAGTCCCTCAATCTCCAACATGTCCTCAATGGCAATTCCTGGGGTGCCGATCGAACCACCCTCCTTAGTTTGTACCGGTCCCTTATCCGTTAGAAACTGGACTAAAGGGGTTTTGTTTATGCGTCTGCACGTCCATTCCCCTTACGCCGTCTCAACACTATCCATCATCATGTCATCCGTTCAGACACGGTCGCCTTTTACATCAGCCCAGTTGAGAGTCTTTGTGCTGAAGCCGCTGAACTCCCACTGTCCTACCGCCGTGACTTTCTCCTCAGCAGGTATGCATGCCGTTTGTCTGCCATGCGTCACCACCCTCCTATGCCTCCTTCTTTGATCATCAGTATGGGCCTCGTCCATCTTCTCTGTTACCTCCTGGAGCTCGCTTTCGCCACCTGCTACCGCGGCTTAACTTCACACTACCTGCAAATTATCCGGTTCGTGTGAACCCTTCACCAACTTGGCTTCGTGAAGCGGCCCATGTTAACCTTGGCCGTCATTCCCTTCCTAAGGACACTACTCCAGTCTCGGTCTACCGCCTCCAGTTTCACGGCCTTCACATGGAACTTCGCGATAGTACCTTTGTCTACACTGACGGCTCTCGGACTGACCATGGTGTCGGGTGTGCTTTCGTCATTGGCACCCGTGTCTTTCGCTATCGGCTTCCGGCACACTCCTCAGTATTTACAGCCGAGCTCTTCGCCTTGTATCAGGCACGGAGTACATCCGGCGACACAGCCTTTCCAATTGTGCCCTCTGCTCAGACTCACTCAGTGCCCTCCAAACTCTGTGTGCGCTGTACACTGCTCATAGTGCAGCGGGTCCAGGAGAAATGTCACTTGCTCACACTTTGTGGTGCCAGTGCAATGTTTCTGTGGGTCCCTGGTCATGTCGGTCTGCCAGGAAACGAGGCTGCTGACGCAGCTGCCAAGGCTGCAGTCCTCGTACCACAACCCTCTAGTACATATATTCCCTCCGATGATCTCTGCGTTGCCGTCTGTCAAGAGGTGGTGTCCCTTTGGCATCGCCAATGGTCCTCCCTTCACGGGAATAAGCTTCGGCTCATTAAGCCTCTCCCAGTGCCTTGGACGACCTCTTGTCGGGCCTCCCACCGGGAGGAGAATATTTTATCTCGGCTGCGTATTGGGCACTGCCTTTTTAGCCGTCGTCATTTGCAAAGTGGCGCTACCGCACTACTTCGTACACATTGCACCCAAATTTTAACTGTCCGACACTTCCTGCTGGAATGCCGATTTCTTAACCATTTACGTTCCAGCTTGAGTTTGCCGTCTGTTTTATCAGCCGTTTTAGCGAATGATGCGCGGGCTGTCGACCGCTATTTACTTTTCATCCGCCGAAGCAATATGGCGAAGACCATTTAATTTTTAGTTTTGGACCTCCATTTCTGCATGCTGTTTTTTTAGCTCTTTTTCCACGTGCCTGGTTTTAGCTGTCTCTTATTCTGTCCACTGGGTCTGACGTATAGTCGTTTAACTCCCCTCTGTGTTCGTGTTCTACAGTTTTCACTTGGGCGCGTTTGACCCCAGTTGTTTTTTGTGCCCTAAAGCAAAACAGAAAAAGAAGAGCTAGAAATATCTTTCGAGAAAAACAAAATTCAAATTTAGCAGTTCAAGAAACAAGGTTCCTTGATGAAAATGTAGTAGATACTTGTAAGAAGGGCTACAAACTAGGAAAAATGCGAATGCTCTGAGAAAATGAAGATTATGATCAATTTAAACAACAAAGCCATGTTAATCAAAAATACCAAACGAGCCTTTGAAAAGCAGACAAAAACTTTGTAAAAAATAATACCCGTGCTTTTATCAAACTTTCAAGAATGAGTTAAAGGGGGCAAAAAACTCCAAATGTCTGTTTCAAAAATGAAAATGGCAGAATTGGGTTAAGCAATACTGAAAATTGTGAAATACTAGCAAGATGTTTTCATCAGCTTCTGAACTGTCCTGAACCAAGTCATAAATTGGAATGCTCAGATATTAATGAAAATTTGGAAAATATTTACAACCAACTATAGAAGAAACTAATGAAGTAACTAAAACTATTAAAAACAACAAAGATAGTGGAAAAGATTTTATTACAGCTGAAATTTTCAAGGGTCCCTTCCCAAATGTAGCAAATGAGCTTGATTTACTCTTTGAGGAAATCTGGAAAACAAAAAAATCACAGAGGAATGGGAAATTGCCTTGATACATCCACTCCACAAAAATATTATTAAAAGGGATGTAAACAAATACAAAGTAATCTCTTTACTGGCAGAAGCGTAGAAAGTATTTTCCAATATTTTTTTAAACAGAATAGAAACAACACTAGACAGTCATTTAGGTGAATGTCAAGGTGGTTTTAGGAAGGGAAGGTCATGCACAGAACAAATACTTAATTTCAAGTCAGTAATTCACCACAAGTTATTTAATTCAAAGGACACTGTAATTGTGTTTTGGATTTCAAAAAGGCTTTCGAATCTGTTGACAGAGAAAGTACAGATAAAATAATTTGGCATACAGAATAGATAAAAGTATTTGGCGTAAAACCAAAACAGGCAAACTTAATCCGTGAAACACAGTATGCAAAGTAAAATTTACGAAGAAATTCCACATCCTTTCAAAATAAAAACAACTGTTTGACCGGGTGACGTCCTATCCCCAATTCTTTTTATCCGTGTGTTAGAGAAAACAGCGACAATTTGGGACGAACAACCTGTTGACCTAAACATTTCGTCGATAGGTTGGGAAGAGGAAAAAAAATCGAAATCGACTTCTTTCATTTGTAGATGACTGTGCTATACTTTCCGAAAATGTGTCATCTGCTACAACACAAAGAAATCTCCTGGAAAAAACAGCCAGCAGAACTAGCTTAAGATTTCAGCACGAAAAACAAAATTTTTAACACAGGTTAAGGATGCTCCAAAATTCCGGAAGACAGATAATGGCCAATGAGAGAGGGTACAAAATTCAAATATGTAGGGAAAATAAGCCAAGAAAATGCTTTCGAAAAATCTGCAATGGAGGAAAGGTTGCATAAAATGGAGAGAGCATATATCACCAAAGGCCTCTACAACAAAAAGCGCTTACCCAAAAATACAAAAATAAGGCATTATAACACAATCATGAAGCCAGAATGCCTATATGAAACGGAATGTTTGGAATTAAACTACAATTTATATGAATTAGAAGTACTAGAAAGGCAAATCATAAGGAATATATAAGGGCCAGAAAACGTAGCAGAAAGTTGAAAGTTATGAAGTAATGCCGAAATACATCAAAATATAGAAAATATTTCAAACGTCATGATAAAAAGAAGACTCGTGTTTTTGGACGTTTATTTCGAATGCAAGACAGTAGTATAACTAATAAGATTTTCAAAAATTTGTAGATTAAGAAGTCCACAAGAAGACGGGCCAACAAAGTAAAAGGATTTAGAAACAAACGATACCAAAAGAGAAGATGTAAACAAGAGAGAAGCCTTTCGAGCAAAAGTATTGAAAATGGAGGAATTCCAGTGCAGGGCAACTAAACAGGCTGGTTCTAAATGGTCTGAAGGCAGAAAAAAGAAACATAATTAATGGATGAAAGCATACTGGAAGAAAAGGATAGAACAAAGAATGAAGAAGTGAAATTGGACCGTCTCCTCAGATGACCCATTCGTATTAAAAAAATACGGAAAAACGGAATTTTATTAATAGCATTTTAATTACACTTTTAAGCTAATTTTCTACATAATCGCCATTTAAAGTGAGACACTTTCATACCGTTTTTCAATAGAAATCTGCCGCCTGCTATTGCAACCACTGGTTTATACCTGTATACAGTTCGGCGTCAGTATCAAAGCATTGTGCTGCGAGCCATGGCTTCATTGCTGGGAAGAGATGGTAGTCGCTCGGCGTCAAATCCGGGCTGTGTGATGGGTGACCAAACACCTCCCATCCAGAACCACGTAGGAGCTCTCGGGTACTATTCGCCAAGTGTGGATATGCGTTGTCGCGAAAAAAACAAAACGCTCGTTTTGTATCGCCCGCCTTAACTTTGTCAGTGTTTGACAACGCCTCTCTAAGTTAAGTGTTGCGTCACGTTCAAGGAAATCAACAATCAACACTCCCTTAGAGTCTCAAAACACGGTAGTCATGATCTTTTTTGCTGACAGGCTTTCAAACACTTCCTTGATTTTTTGGGATAATTTGTTTATCCCGTTCCATCAACTGTCGTTTAGTTTTACGACTGACGACCGACCTCTCGTCCCCCGTTACGATACGATCGATAACTTTGTCACCGATCCTAGAGGCAAGGTCAGTGCTGCAGCCTGTCTCTGTTTTTTGATCAGGAAGCACGAAATTTGTGGTAACCAAGCTTCTCCACCATAATGTCACGCACCAAACTCTGTGAAATTTGGAGAAAATGTTGTGAAAGTTCCGTAATCGTTAGATGAACGATTTTCATGAACTCAGTCGTTGATTTTCATCACCAGTTCGTCAGTTACAAGGCCAGGCATACCACTGCAATCCTCATCGTGAACACTGGTACGACCATTTTTCGAATTAGTACACCACTGCCTCACTCGGCTTTCACCCATTATTCCTTTCCGTATACAGCACAACGGTCGCAATAAATTCCAATTAGTTTTCAGTTTTTTGCCGATAATAACCTAATCGCAGAACGCATCTCACAAATGGCCAGATTATCTACTGTAGCGCACGTTTTAATACGTCACAGAAAGCAGAGAAGCAGAGACCTGCAACCCAGGAAGGTTCCCTCACAGGGTATTGTTAATCTTTTATTTCAAAACGTTTTGATACTTTCTGTAGCCCTTGTATATAACCACGAACGCTATTTTGCCTGCAGCATTACACTTCGATTAAAACTGCATTTCTATCGCCAATGAAAATGCTCAGTATTGACTAATTTCTGCGACATTACACGATCTTCGCTAGTTACGATGTGAAATGTAAAACCTAACATCAATTCACCGAGTTCTAAAAGTTACATTTTTTACTTACGTTTGTTAACTGTATTAGGTGGGCTGGTCAATATCAGCTGTCTCTGTAATTACCTGACGTGTTTTGGAGAAATTGTGGCGAGTACCAGAGCAGAAAACTATAGTAGGATTTCATTCGCTGACCCTGTCGAATGCGACTTCAACACCAGTCCACCATGGTACTTCGCACGCTACGCTTTCTGTCACAACGCTGAGTTGGTGTATTCCAAGCTGCCGCAGGAACAATGTTCTCCCTATGGCATATGAGGATATCTCGATTGGTCCCTTGTTTTTATTCACGTCAGTACTATTTTCCATTACATATTTTAGACCCTATTATATTGCTTGTACCTCCCCATACTTTAAAAACGAAATTTTTGTGTGAATTATGGCTAGGGACGTGTGGTACCTAATGTTTCTCATACAACTAACAAACAACTGAGATGGGAAATTAGCTATAAACTTCAGCCCAGCAGAAATGCATACGAGCGTTATCATCAACAGTTCATCGCCCGCAGCGAAGCGGTCGTTATTAACGACGTCAAAATGCCGTTTAAACGGGCGTAAATGACGCAGAGCGAGCCTGCATTAATGGCACCATTCGGCAGGCTTAATAACTCTTCGATTTTGATACGTAAACAGTATTTTTCGCCTGGATGAACACAGCCACTACATTAGCTTTCGGGGCGGTTTGTGTGTTCACAGTAAACAGGGTTCGAACGATAGCTTTTGTGTGGCTGCAGTTTCAAACGATTCCTTTTACGGCTAACAACGGGAAGGTCTCAGACACGGCCAACCGTCTCGGCTTATATTTGGCAGGCCCAGGTGCACAAACTAAAACGAAAGATTATAAGATATTTTGGCTCCATACTCACCTGATTTTTGAGAAAACTACCCCTAAAGTCCATGACACACAATCGACTCAGAATTGACGGCATCGATAGAAAACTGGAAACTGAGTAGTTTCCATGGACATATATGGCATGCCCAAACGCACATTTTTCTAGAGACCGAGTAAAGAAACTTTTGTGACTGCCACTTACGTATCCATAAAGTAAACGCTATTCAACAAGAGCACCTCTGGTGTGGCGACCAAAGCATCTGTCTGTGAAGCAGAAGACCTGTTTTTGATTCCCATATGCAGAAATGGTTCAAATGGCTCTAAGCACTATGGGGTTTAACATCTGAGGTCATCAGTCCCCTAGGCTTAGAACTACTTAAAACTAACCTAACTAATCTGCCCGAGGCAGTATCCGAACCTGCGACCGTAGCAGCAGCGCCTAGAACCGCTCGGTCACAGCGGCCGGCTACCACTTGCATTTTGTAGTTTTTTTCATTTGTATTTTCTTACGTATCGAAATTGGTAGGAATAGCTAAGTAAATCCATAAGAAATAATAAAAAAAATCGGCAAAAAATATTCTCAAGCGACTTGAATTTGTAAAGATTTAAACTTTTAAGCCTCGTTGAAAGAATACCATTCCGCCTAAGATTCCTGCGAAGACGAGTATTCGATGCACGATATCGTATAAGGGAGGAAAATCTAACACTCGCCGCAGTTGTTACTGAACAATTTTTTTGGAAATTTGTGGTAAGATCTTATGGTGCAAAACTGCTGAGGTAATCGGTCCTAAGTTTACATACTACTTAATCTAACATAAACTAACTTACGCTAGGGGCAACACACACACCCACGTCCGAGGGAGGACTCGAACCTCCGACGGGGGAAGCCGCGCGAACCGTGGCAGGACGCCTGAGACCGTGCGGCCTGTTAGTGTACATAACGCATTCGTACACTGCACCGATCGCAGCATCTGGAAAATTGTTGCCTAAACGTTTCCTCTTCTTATAAGAAAGCAATGATTAATTTGATATTCGGGATGTAGAAGAGGCCAGTCGTTTAACCGACTCGTTAAAACATATATACTTTACTTGCTCCAAATCTGTGAATAGAAGAATTCGATTTACAAAATCACATATTGAGAACATTTTAGAACCCAAGCGTTGCAGATAACGAGTTTCGTCTGATACTATAGTAGTGTTGAGGACAAACTAAAACCGTCATGTTTATAGATGACAAGGGTCAATCGACTTGCACGGTAGGTATAATACTGCGAATCTGCACACCTGTATGCCAGCCATGTAAGGTTTATTTTTATCGCGAAGTTAAGAACTTTATTTAGAGGCTTCAAAAGTACACTCTACGTCTAGAAACCCAGCTGCAATTGCACAACCGATCAGATTCAGTAACGATCCACAGCATAATTCATGATCAGCTTTCAGCATTGATTTCTCCCACAATGGTATCGTATGCGTGGTATGCATCAAAATTAACTCACGAAAAAGAAACATTTTTAAATGCGGCGCATGATTGTTTTCCTCCGAAACTTCGGGAGGAACGACGTAGCTGCGCGAAGGGAGCATTCGTTAGATTATCTGGGTGCCGCGAGTATATTTGCTTCGAATGTTTATATGGTAAGTACCATCTATCTAACAGTTCGAAGGAAACTGATGACACACAACATACTGAATGAAAGAGACGCTGTAAAACGCCCAGGATTAAAATCTTATTTCTTTACTAATCCAAGTCGTTCGAGAAATTTATTTTCCTACCTTGTTATTATTTCCTACTGATTGACTTACATTATGAACCCTCCCATACCTACCAATTTAGAAACGGAAAAAAATACAAGTAAAAAATGTAGAATGTAAATGAAAATCGAACACAGGCTCTTCGCTCCGCAGCCAGATGCCTTAGTCGCTACACCAGCGGCGCTTTCGTTGAACAGTGTTTACAGTTGTCCTTCTTCGATTTCTAGGAAAACATGCGTTTGCGCCCCTCATTTATGTTGATAAAAATGCCCCACTTTAAATTATCTACCGATCCCGTCAATTCTAAGTCGAATGAGCGTCATATACTTTAAATGCATTTTTCTCAAAAACGGGGGAGGGGGGGAGGCATTGTTGAGCCAAAATATCTGGGGGTCTTTCATTTTAGTTTGTACATAAACGACCTGTCAAATGTGAGCCGAATCGATTGGCCGGGTCTGAGACCTGACTCTTCAGAACGAAGACTATAATTTCATGTAGTAATCACTATGACAGTATGAAAGAGATTTATTTCATCGTCGACTGATAAATGAGATACGGAGTATCTTAAATATGTTGCTGGCTCTATGAATTTTTAGCCGATACAACCCAGTACATAAACAATACTGCGAACGCTCTGCAGAAATGAAACTAACATCGTACGTGCTCCAAAGAAGCGCAGTGGGCCATCTAATATTCCGAACATTCATAAACGATTCATCAGACAGGATCTGTAGCACTAAGACATTATTCACTGACGATGTTGCTATCTGTAGTGAACTATGGTCATTGTAAGGTCGTAAACAAGCGTGGAAAAAATTGGACAAAATTTCTACTCGGTCTCTCATAAATGTAGATAATTGATTGATAATTAATTGTGAACATCTTGAGTATGTCACGTCGTATGAGTACTTACGGTTAACTCTAAGAAGCGATGTGATATGGGACGATTGTGTGAAAGCAGTATTAGGAAAGACGATAGGAAGACAGATTTGTTGATAGGATTTTGGGAAAATGCAGTGCATCGGTAAAAGACATCGCTAACAGTACGCTATTGCGACCAACTCTAGGATACTGATCCAGTGTTATGAGTCATTATCGAGTAGACATGATAACAAACTTTGAAAGAATTGAGATACAGGCTGGTAGGGTCATAACAGGTCGGTATAGACAACGCTAAAGTGTAATAGAAACTTCTGGGGAATGAGAATCCCTGGACGTCGTAGTTCTTCCGAGCTCTTGTTGGATAAATACCACAATTATAATTGTAACTACACAATTAAACCATCGAATTTTCGGAACGCATCGAGACCACGGCAAAGAAAATGCACAAAACACGATTCCAAAACTCCTCTTCTTTCGACCTCAAACAGACGCTTAAAATTAGCCAGTCAGTAGGACGTTTCCATCCATTCAGTTTTTCAGTAAGATTATTTCACGAAAAAGTAACAAAGTAATGAAAGCGAGGCTATCATCTGCTACTGGTGAGTGAGAAGCCAGAGCATCAAATCAGTATAGAATATTTAACTCTCAATTAATGTCCCCTCAGCTTGCAATGAATCGTAAGCCGTCCTCTTTCAGTAAACGCAGAGCAGATAGCACATCTTCAACAATTGAAAATAATTATATGTAGGACGTATCCTCTTTCTCTCACTTCTGAGTAATAAACAGACTGCGACAGTACAAATGGCAATGAATGTCTTTCATTCTATCCTTTTCATTTCACCAGAACCAATGGCCTGCTGTTTGTGAATGAAAGTTTATTACGTAACGAGTGTATTAGTAGATATTACCATGCCAAAGGTGTCCAGTGCCCGATTTTTTACACTGGCTCACGAATTCAAACAAGATACCATAGAAACTGATGGTACTGTTACGCAGTGTACTATTTCCGATCCAGGAATTTTGTTAGACGAAAAACGCCAGCGAAATTCCATCAAAAAACGCATTCACAGCTCTAAGCATTAAAAGAAAAAGACACTTGAAACAAGCAAATCACAGCAATGACTATTACGAAATACATATGAACAGTGTTATTCAAAAGGCCAAAATTTGAAGGAATTCAGAATCTTTTCGAGTGCAGCTCTTACACAAGTAGTAATTCCACTCAGTTAGGTAAACCATCCATTCTTCAAGGGATTTGTTCAAAAATACACAAATACATAAATGCCTGATGAGAGTATTACAAGAAAAAGTACATGCACCCTGTTTACCACGAATCCACACAAACGATCAAGGATAAAGTGGCTGATTGCGACACGGGAATCATTCTGGATAAAACCATAGACTCAGTGGAACGATATGTTTTAAGCATTTTAGTTGTTCCCTTAGCAGGGGAGATAGTTAAGCCCACGTTTTTAAAAATGTAGGCGTTGTGTCAATCATACAGCCTGCAGCACACAAGGAACGTACGGTACGTGACCAGAGGAACTTCAGCCGGCCGATGTGGCCGAGCTGCTCTAGACGCTTGAATCTGGAACCGTGTGACCGCTACGGTCGCAGGTTTGAATCCTGCCTCGGGCATGGATGTGTGTGATGTCCTTAGGTTGGTTAGGTTTAAGTAGTTCTAAGTTCTAGGGGACTGATGACCGCAGATGTTGAGTCCCATAGTGCTCATAGTCATTTGAACCCTTTTTTTTTAAATGTAGGAGTTGCGAAAGCCAATACCTAAGTTCTAAGTTCTAGGGGACTGATGACCGCAGATGTTGAGTCCCATAGTGCTCATAGTCATTTGAACCCTTTTTTTTAAATGTAGGAGTTGCGAAAGCCAATACCAGTACAGTAACGCAGACAATAGTAGACTTCTTTCAAAAGCTATGGCCTAGTTGCATCGAATTTGCAAAAGTTCTTACGGTTATTGCAGACTGGGCTCCCAAAATGGTTTCAGCTGTTAACCAATTAAAACCTCTGTTCCGTAAGTTAAAGGATGTTACATGCTTGGTCCATTCCCTTCACAAGGTTTGTGAATCTATAGGAAACGAATACGATTCATCTCTGCACTGAAGAAGATTCAAGTGAAATCTTCGAATCGTATTGTTGACTATATGGAAAGAATTGTCTACCCCTTCAAGATTTCCTGGTCAATGCTTGCTGGGGTCTTGAGTTGAGTGCGTTGCTATGTTGTGTGAGAATTTTTACAATGTGAAAGAGTTTGTGGTTTCTTTAGATCCAGCTGACGCAGGCGCAATTTCCAAGGCACAGAAACATCTGCTAGCGGAGAAAATATGTAATCTACAGACATAACTACTTTGCGCCCAGAGTTAAGGACTCTGAAATAAAAGGTCTTGAAAACGAAAAAAATGGGATATTTTTACTTCCATGAGGGAGCAGTTACATGGCTTTGCCAAAGACAGGCAGATTCCTCAATACCCCATGTTTGCGCCACTGGTTTTTGTGGATTCCGAAGGAGGCTTTAGCATCTAAAAAGAAATTCTATCTTCTAACAAAAACATACTTACTTTTAAAAATGTGGAAGTGCTTAATGTCTTGAAGTATAACAGATATGTTTTTCCTTTTTTCTGATGAGTGATGATTTGATGTACTCGTTTGTAACTCAATTAAGTAGACTAGAGAAAAGAAAATCTTTGAATTAGTTGAGTATGTCAGCGCTTATTGTCCCTTTTTTACCTTATTTCAGCACCTTTCGCTTCCGATTTTCATATTACATTTGCACCTAAAAATCCTTATTCTGTTTGTTATTAATGTGGTATACCGTTCGCAGCCGTCTAACCAAATACAGATCATCCAACACCGTTCTATTTGAACAAAAGATCTGTGTGAGCAAAAGGTAAGTTTGACCTCGTTTCGATTGGAAAAACTTTCAACTACCAGACACAGAAAATCTGACGGGTAATCCGGGAACCCCCCCCCCCCCCATGAACCATGGACCTTGCCGTTGGTGGGGAGGCTTGCGTGCCTCAACGATACAGATAGCCGTACCGTAGGTGCAACCACAGCGGAGCGGTATCTGTTGAGAGGCCAGACAAACGTGTGGTTCCTGAAGAGGGGCAGCAGCCTTTTCAGTAGTTGCAGGGGAAACAGTCTGGATGATTGCTTGATCTGGCCTTGTAACACTAACCAAAATGGCCTTGCTGTACTGGTACTGCGAACGGCTGAAAGCAAGGGGAAACTACAGCTGTAATTTTTCCCGAGGGCATGCAGCGTTACTGTATGATTAAATGATGATGGCGTCCTCTTGGGTAAAATATTCCGGAGGTAAAACTGTCCCCCATTCGGATCTCCGGGCGGGGACTACTCAAGAGGACGTCCTTATCAAGAGAAAGAAAACTGGCGTTCTACGGATCGGAGCGTGGAATGTCAGATCCCTTAGTCGGGGAGGTAGGTTAGAAAATTTAAAAAGGGAAATGGATAGGTTAAAGTTAGATATAGTGGGAATTAGTGAATTTCGGTGGAAGGAGGAACGAGACTTTTGGTCAGGTGAATACAGGGTTATAAATACAAAATCAAATAGGGGTAATGCAGGAGTAGGTTTAATAATGAATAAAAAAATAGGAGTACGGGTAAGCTACTACAAACAGCAAAGTGAACGCATTATTGTGTTATTGTGGCCAAGATAGACACGAAGCCCACGCCTACTACAGTAGTACAAGTTTATATGCCAACTAGCTCTGCAGATGATGAAGAAATTGATGAAATATATGATGAAATAAAAGAAATTATTCAGGTAGTGAAGCGAGACGAATATTTAATAGTCATGGGTGACTGGAATTCGAGAGTAGGAAAAGGGAGAGAAGGAAACGTAGTAGGTGAATATGGATTGGGGGAGAGAAATGAAAAGGAAGCCGCCTGGTAGAATTTTGTGCAGAGCATAACTTAATCATAGCTAGCACTTGGTTCAAGAATCATGAAAGAAGGTTGTATACATGGAAGAACCCTGGAGATACTAGAAGGTATCAGATAGATTATAGAATGGTATGACAGAGATTTAGGAACCAGGTTTTAAATTGCAAGACATTTCCAGGTGCAGATGTGGACTCTGACCACAATCTATTGTTTATGAACTGTGAGATTAAAACTGAAGAAACTGCAAAAAGTTGGGAATTTAAGGAGATGGGACCTGGATAAACTGAAAGAACCAGAGGTTGTACAGAGTTTCAGGGAGAGCATAAGGGAATAATTGACAGGAATGTGGGAAAGAAATACAGTAGAAGAGGAATGGGTAGCTTTGAGGGATGAAATAGTGAAGGCAGCGGAGGATCAAATAGGTAAAAAGATGAGGGCTGGTAGAAACCGTTGGGTAACAGAAGAAATATTGAAATTAATTGATGAAAGGAGAAAGTATAAAAATGCAGTAAATGAAGCAGGCAAAAAGGAATACAAACGTCTCAAAAATGATATCGACAGGAAGTGCAAAATGGCTAAGCAGGCATGGCTAGAGGACAAATGTAAGGATGTAGAGGCTTATCTCACTAGGGGTAAGATAGATACTGCCTCCAAGAAAATTAAAGAGACCTTTGGAGAAAAGAGAGCCGCTTGTATGAATATCAAGAGCTCATAGGGAAACTTAGTTCTAAGCAAAGAAGGGAAAGCAGAAAGGTGGGAGGACTGTATAGAGAGTCAATACAGGGGCGATGTTCTTGAGGTAAATATTATGGAAATGGAAGAGGAGGTAGATGAAGATGAAATAGGAGATACGATACTGCGTGAAAAGTTTGACAGAGCACTGAAAGACCTGAGTCGAAACAAAGCCCCGGGAGTAGACAACATTCCATTAGAACTACTGACAGCCTTGAGAGAGTCAGTCCTGACAAAACTCTACCATCTGGTGAGCAAGATGTATGAGACAGGCGAAATACCCTCAGACTTCAAGAAGAATATAATAATTCCAATCCCAAAGAAAGCAGGTGTTGACAGATGTGAAAATTATCGAATTTCCAGTATAATAAGTCACAGATGCAAAATACTAACGCGAATTCTTTATAGACGAATGGAAAAACTGATAGAAGCCAACCTCGGGGAAAATCAATTTGGATTCCGTAGAAACGTTGGAACACGTGAGGGAATACTGACCCTACGACTTATCTTAGAATAAAGATTAAGGAAAGACAAACATACGTTTCTAGCATTTGTAGACTTAGAGAAAGCTTTTGACTATGTTGATTGGAATACTCTCTTTCAAATTCTGAAGGTGGCAGGGGTAAAATACAGGGAGCGAAAGGCTATTGACAACTTGTACAGAAAGCAGGTGGCAGTTATAAGAGTCGAGGGGCATGAAAGGGAAGCAGTGGTTGGGAAGGGAGTGAGACAGGGTTGTAGCCTCTCCCCGATGTTATTCAATCTGTATATTGAGCAAGCAATAAAGAAAACCAAAGAAAGTTCGAAGTAGGTATTAAAATCCATGGAGAAGAAATAAAAACTTTGAGGTTTGCCGATGACATTGTAATTCTGTCAGAGACAGCAAAGGACTTGGAAGAGCAGTTGAATGGAATGGACGGTGTCTTGAAAGGGAGATATAAGATGAACATCAACAAAAGCAAAACGAGGATGATGGAATGCAGTCGAATTAAGTCGGGTGATGCTGAGGGAATTAGATTAGGAAATGAGACACTTAAAGTAGTAAAGGAGTTTTGCTATTTGGGGAGCAAAATAGCTGATGACGGTCGAAATAGAGAGGATATAAAATGTAGACTGGCAATAGCAAGGAAAGCGTTTCTGAAGAAGAGAAATTTGTTAACATCGAGTATAGATTTAAATGTCAGGAAGTCGTTTCTGAAAGTATTTATATGGAGTGTAGCCATGTATGGAAGTGAAATGTGGACGATAAATAGTTTAGACAGGAAGAGAATAGAAGCTTTAGAAATGTGGTGCTACAGAAGAATGCTGAAGATTACATGGGTACATCACATAACTAATGAGGAGGTATTGAATAGAATTGGGGAGAAGAGGAGCTTGTGGCACAACTTGACTAAAAGAAGGGATCGGTTGGTAGGACATGTTCTGAGACACCGAGGGATCACCGATTTAGTATTGGAGGGCAGCGTGGAGGGTAAAAATCGTAGAGGGAGACCGAGAGATGAATACACTAAGCAGATTCAGAAGGATGTAGGTTGCAGTAGGTACTGGGAGATGAAGAAGCTTGCACAAGATAGAGTAGCATGGAGAGCTGCATCAAACCAGTCTCAGGACTGAAGACCACAACAACAACATCAATCCGGGGAACAAGCAGTTACTTGGAACTTTCCGCTGCAGCATCTACATGGAAAACCTTACAAACTGCTGATTATAGATTAAACGAACTTAAAAATAAATAAAAAACACAGACTTTGTCTCTATGTTGGCGTGTACGTTTAACGCCAATTTCGACACATTAAAAACGCATGATGTGCAGAAAAACGGTAAATATGGTACCCACACCAAGAACAATTCCATTGGAGAGTGGTTCATAACCTCATCCAAGCTTCAATCTGCCAGTATGTCTCACATTATTTTCAAAAGCCCACAGACGCTTCAGTCAAAAACGTCCTACTCGTGGTAGACAGGATACGGTGGAAAACAGGTTTGTGGAAGACTTATGTTTGTTATTGGTGCCAATTGCAATTAGCCAGCACTGTGTTTACTATAAAGAAATTTACTTGTGGATTAAAGCTGTGTGACGGCCGGGCATACTAACGGGGAAAATTGCTTGAAAAGCTATCGTCGGTATTCGAGTCCTTAACAAGCATACAGTTTCTGTATATTAAAAGTTGTCAGGAAGGGAAAAGGTACCAGCTAAGTAATTCCGACACTGCGCTGTGTACCCGAAGGCAAATTGAAGAAACCTGTCTTCCAAACATTTGGGTACCTATATGAAGCCATTCTCGTTGTACGGCTGTAATGAATCGATAACTTAATTTGCACAGTACGTGGCTTGTTTAAAGTAAAACGGCTCGTTCTGTTCGTCTGCGATACCCAGGAAACATTAGATACCGACGCCCGGGTTGATGCTGTTTTGCTTGACTTCCGTAAGACGTTTGACACAGTTCCGCACTGCCGTCTGATGACCAACATACAAGTAAATAGAATGTCAGAACAGCTGAGAGATTGGGTTGAAGAGTTCGTAGGACAAATAAGACAGAATGTCATTCTTATCGGGGAAATATCTTCGTACTTCCGGTGTACAGTAAAGGAATGTTGTTCGACCGTCATTTGGCGCAATACATATAAACGACCCAGTGGGTAACTTTCAAAGTTCCATGACGCTTTTCGTAGACAATAGTGTTTTATGCAGGTAAGTCACAACCTTAGAAAACTGTAGCTAAATCTACAAATCATGTAGATTGCAATACACAGGGTGGCCGAAACAAGGAAAACAACAGAATAAACTGGACTAGACAGAGGAAAAGTGAGAGAAATATTTAATTGACAAAAAATATGTTGTGCATTGTATGAATTTACCTCGAGAGAGACATTACAAATGCGATGGCACAAGATGGTTAGTAAGTTTAAACACACACACACACACACACGTGTATATAATATTTTCATTCATAAATATCAGCGTTTGCAGTTACTGTAGCGGACTTGTTGCGGACTTGTTAACATTACCGTACTGAACATGTTTAATGAATTCGTATTTTCCAAGTAGATGTATCAGGAAATTATACTCACATTGCTTGAAGACAAAGCGATCACACTTACACGCACGCATATATACACTCCTGGAAATGGAAAAAAGAACACATTGACACCGGTGTGTCAGACCCACCATACTTGCTCCGGACACTGCGAGAGGGCTGTACAAGCAATGATCACACGCACGGCACAGCGGACACACCAGGAACCGCGGTGTTGGCCGTCGAATGGTGCTAGCTGCGCAGCATTTGTGCACCGCCGCCGTCAGTGTCAGCCAGTTTGCCGTGGTATACGGAGCTCCATCGCAGTCTTTAACACTGGTAGCATGCCGCGACAGCGTGGACGTGAACCGTATGTGCAGTTGACGGACTTTGAGCGAGGGCGTATAGTGGGCATGCGGGAGGCCGGGTGGACGTGCCGCCGAATTGCTCAACACGTGGGGCGTGAGGTCTCCACAGTACATCGATGTTGTCGCCAGTGGTCGGCGGAAGGTGCACGTGCCCGTCGACCCGGGACCGGACCGCAGCGACGCACGGATGCACGCCAAGACCGTAGGATCCTACGCAGTGCCGTAGGGGACCGCACCGCCACTTCCCAGCAAATTAGGGACACTGTTGCTCCTGGGGTATCGGCGAGGACCATTCGCAACCGTCTCCATGAAGCTGGACTACGGTCCCGCACACCGTTAGGCCGTCTTCCGCTCACGCCCCAACATCGTGCAGCCCGCCTCCAGTGGTGTCGCGACAGGCGTGAATGGAGGGACGAATGGAGACGTGTCGTCTTCAGCGATGAGAGTCGCTTCTGCCTTGGTGCCAATGATGGTCGTATGCGTGTTTGGCGCCGTGCAGGTGAGCGCCACAATCAGGACTGCATACGACCGAGGCACACAGGGCCAACACCCGGCATCATGGTGTGGGGAGCGATCTCCTACACTGGCCGTACACCACTGGTGATCGTCGAGGGGACACTGAATAGTGCACGGTACATCCAAAGCGTCATCGAACCCATCGTTCTACCATTCCTAGACCGGCAAGGGAACTTGCTGTTCCAACAGGACAATGCACGTCCGCATGTATCCCGTGCCACCCAACGTGCTCTAGAAGGTGTAAGTCAACTACCCTGGCCAGCAAGATCTCCGGATCTGTCCCCCATTGAGCATGTTTGGGACTGGATGAAGCGTCGTCTCACGCGGTCTGCACGTCCAGCACGAACGCTGGTCCAACTGAGGCGCCAGGTGGAAATGGCATGGCAAGCCGTTCCACAGGACTACGTCCAGCATCTCTACGATCGTCTCCATGGGAGAATAGCAGCCTGCATTGCTGCGAAAGGTGGATATACACTGTACTAGTGCCGACATTGTGCATGCTCTGTTGCCTGTGTCTATGTGCCTGTGGTTCTGTCAGTGTGATCATGTGATGTATCTGACCCCAGGAATGTGTCAATAAAGTTTCCCCTTCCTGGGACAATGAATTCACGGTGTTCTTATTTCAATTTCCATATATATATATATAACCGCTGAATATTCTTTCGATGTATCAGACTCTGGTGATTACTGAACACCATTACTGTTTGTAGGTCGCTTTGTCTTCAAGCAATGTGAGTATAATTTCCTGATACATCTACTTGGAAAATAAGAAATCATTAAACATATTCAATACGGCAATGTTAACAAGTCCGCTACAGTAACTGCAAACGCCAATATTTATGAATAAAAATTTTATTATTTCACAAAAACATTTATAATACAGGGATATCGACAGCAAACTTCGTACATCGAATGCTAAAACAGAAGTGAATCATAGGAAGAGTAAGTCTCCTCTTCTTTCCAAAATCATTTGTTTATTCAGAAATGTGAACGTGGTTTTTCTCACAGAGGTTACCTTTTTACGTCCCGTACATACAGTCTTGAATTTTTAATTAACGTATGCTAGTTAATTATTGACATTACACACACATTACTCTTTACACAAGAGCTTTTACGATCTGAAGGTGTCCTCATAAAAAAATTAAGAATAAAACGTCTTATAGAGGGGTGAATCGATGCAACTGGAGCAGTAGTAATCAAGTGCCACTAATGAGACTGTCTGATTGTTAATCTCTGAAAAGACGAATTTCGAGATCGGTGAAATGCCGCAGTGCGCATTGTGTGTTTCAGTCTCTCTTGTTGCACGCCACACAGAAGAGGGAACGATGAATCGAAGGTAACGCAGAGTTGGGACGTTAACAAATTTGTGCGCACAGTACCTCGTCTAATTTGGCTTCATTTGCGCCCATTTTTCTCAAGCGCTCCCGGCGAATTTTAATGCGCCTCTTCAGTGGAATGCCGGAAGGCTGAATTGGGACTGTAATACATAACTCGCCCCCTGCTGAGAGGCATCAACTTGGCGCCAGATGTAACAACTGTGGCTCTGCATAGGGGAGTAGAAGCAGGGTTAGACAGGAATTTGTAGCATTCTCTCGCTCTGCTCCGTGTTGACATCCAACCAAAAACATTTGGAATTATACCAATACAAAAATATGGTGTCGCCCCCATCCTAATAATATAAGTCTAACGACTGGATGACCGTTAGCAAATTTTCATGGCAATAATTCATGTACACTCTAAGACAAAAAAACGACGCATCACGAAGGAATTATCCGAATGGGTCACCAGCCTGTGTGGCCGAGCGGTTCTAGGCGCTTCAGTCTGGAACCACGAGACTGCTACGGTCGCAGGTTCGAATCCTGCCTCGGGCATGGATGTGTGTGATATCCTTAGGTTGGTTAGGTTTAAGTAGTTCTACGTTCTAGGGGACTGATGACCTCAGTAGTTAAGTCCCATAGTGCTGAGACCCATTGGATTGGACCGAATGGGTCGGAAATCGCTAGATGTGATATACATGTACAAACAAACAAACGATTGCAATTTCAGAAAAATTGGATGCTTTATTTAAGAGAAAGCGCTTCATAAATTGAGCAAGTCTGTAATGCGCTGGTCCACCTCTGGTTCTTATGCAAGCAGTTATTCGGCTTGGCATTGATTGATAAACTCGTTGGATGTCCTCCTGAGAGATACCGTCAAATTCTGTCCAATTTCAGCGTCAGATGGTCGAAATCCCGAGATGGTTGGAGGACTCTGCCCATAATGCTCCAAACGTTCTTAGTTGGGGAGAGATTCGGTGACCTTTCTGGCCAAAGTATGGTTTGGAGACCACGAAGACAAGAAGTAGAAACTCTCGCCATGTGAGGAAGGCATTATACTGCTGAAATGTAAGCCTGGCTTGGGATGAAGGGCAACAAAAGGGGCCGGAGAATACCCTCGACGTACCGCTGTTCTGTAAGAATGCGGCGGATGAAAACCAAAGGGGTTCCTGCTTTGAAATGAAATGAAATGGCATTCCAGACCACCATTCCTGGCTGCCGGGCTATAAGGTGGGCTGTATGCCATGTTGGTATCCAACCACAATCTGCGGCGTCACCAGCCACGCCTCCGCTGCTCATAAGGGCTCAGTTCAAAGCGGAACTCATCACTGAAGACAATTCTACTTCATTTCTACTTCATTCAATGAGATTCCAGAGCCGAAGAAGTATCTGGAGATGCCCTGGACAGCAGTGGGGTACCAACATGAATGTCGCCCGCCGTACGGCACGACAAACCAAGATCGATGGTCTGGAGGTGCCATTTCATTTCATACCCTTACAGCACAGCAGTATGCACGGGATATGTTACGGCTCGTTCTGTTGCCCTTCTTGGCAAACCCCATGTTGGCCAGCAAGGTAGCCGGACGTCTTCCCAATTGAGAACGTCTGGGGCATTATGGGCAGGGCGCTCCTACTAGCTCAGGATTCTGACCACATAAGCCACCATTAATTGGAGAGAATTTGCCACCGTATCACTCCGGAATCCAGCCAACCACTCTTCCAATCAGTGCCAAGCAGAATAACAGTATGCTAAAAGTGCAAGAGATGGACCTACGCGTTATGGGCTTGCTTAACTTGTGAAGCTCTTTCCCTTGTATTAATTATCCAATTTCTCTGAAATTGTAATAATTTGCGTTTGTCTCTACACGTTCATCGTATCTACCGATTTCCATCCCATTCGGATAATTCCTTCATGGTGCGCCCCCCTCTCCCTCCCTCTCTCTCTCTCTCTCTCTCTCTCTCTCTCTCTCTCTCTCTCTCTCTCTTTCTGTGGTGAAGTTCCTCATTTAGAATCGAACTCCAGAACCCCGCATCACTTACCAGCAACATTAACCATTTGACCACCAGTATAGCCCTAGAATGATGTGACGAGCTCTCACGTTATGAAGATACTCGCATTTAAAACACCTACGTTTTTAATGTTTCATTATCCGTGACCTAATGTTTCAGCACTTAAATTTTAATTGTTTTGTATTTCATTTTTTCGGGATAGCAAAGGAAAACTATTATTACTAACTTAAAAACATGTGCGGGAATAAGAAACGCTGTATCGTGCTTTTACGAGTAATTTGTTATGTTATAAATTTTAGTTTGGAAGTGATACTGCTGTAATTTTTAATGTACCTGCAGGGTCCTTCATTGTGTCTCGACAGGGATCATATTAACGTGTTCTTTGCGGTAGCATATTCCTCCTGCAAGATTTGGCGCCATCTCCTACTACAATGTTATCTGCGTCAAAGATGCTAATGCATGGTTCTGGTATGTATAGATGGAAGGACTCGGAACATAAATCAGAAATGAAAGCCTGAACGGCGACCGTAGCGGTTCTATGCGCTTCAGCCTGGAACCGCTACGGTCGCAGATTCGAATCCTGCCTCGGGCATGGATGTGTGTGATGTCCTTAGATTAGTTAGGTTTAAGTAGTTCTAAGTTCTAGGGGACTGATGGCCTCAGATGTTAAGTCCCATAGTGCTCAGAGCTATTCGAACCTTTTTTTTTTTTTTTTTTTTTTTTTTTTTTTTTTTTTTTTTTTTTTTTTTTTTTTTTTTTAAAGCCTGTATTACACATTTCACACATGCACATTGAAACCGTAAAACATATAGCAAATCTAGATTGTAAAATTAGTTTTATTTGTAGCTTTGTGTTTCGGTAGAATCCAGTAGTGTAACTAAATTAACAAACCTGGTTTACTCATCTCTAGACGTTATCCCCTCACAAGCCACCGAGGTTACTCCTAGAGTAGAAACACTGAAATCATTAGACATTATAAAACTTGCTAGTTTCAGTTTTGCATCGGAGTTCAGTAATACTCAGTGTTCGTTGCCTGGCTTTCTTTCTGCGTATTAGAAACACTCTTGGAATTATTTTTTATACTGTTAGCGCATCAGAATGCTGAAATTATTTCGAATGCCAAGTACAGGAATATTACAGGATTTTGTATCTACAGGTACGACCCCTACGGCAGTTTCTCGCGGACTGCCTCATGCAGCAAGTGCTATGCCCCACCCTTGCGGTGAACGATAATCAGTTGGAGCATTGGATATGAAAATATACTCTGTTATAACGTTAAAGTATTTATGACTAATGTACGAAAAATATATATAATTCACTGGAAACTCTTCTTGGAGAATTGGCTGTATTAATCATCATTTAGATAACATTTACTGTTAGTTGATTTGTTGATCTTTGTTACAAGCAACGTAAATTTTACATCTTCGTGGGTTATCGCCCGAGTAACGGTGTCGTCTCTAATCAACTGTGGACAACTTTTTCCCGCATCAACATCAAGCCAAGGCACTTCCCGTGGAGATCACGAGAAGCAATCATTTCGAAAGGTTGCTTCAATGCGGCTTTTGGTAATCTGCTGATTCTAAAATAACAAAATTGATATTGAGCTGTTACAATTCGTAATGAGGATGTGTACACTATGTACTCAGGTGCACTTCTTAATAAACTACTTCAGAACTGTATTCTGTAAATTCTTGCTACAGCCAACAGCTGTCTCATACTTGAGCATATATCGAATTATGATATCACTCGATGACACAGTGTATGTAGACATCGTGTCTTTACCATGAGTGATCTGAAGATTGTTATTTAGCAAGCTGAACTAGTAATGATTTGTATACGATTTTGCGATCAAAACAGTTCAATTATTCTGTAAAATATTTTTAAAAGTTTTGAGGAAAAACTAGAGAATATTTTAAGTTATCCCAGAAAATCTCCATTCTGACATAAATTTCAGCTGTCACCGTTGATGGTGCAATGTAACAGACTGGCCAACCCTGATATGCTACAATCTCGTAGCATTGTTGGTATTATCGATGTTTGTAACGAAAATCTGTAATACTTTGTGCATGGAGGCATGAGCGGTCAAGGAGTGGGCATCTGGATCAGGATGATCGAATAAATAAGAAAAATGTCAATTGCCAAAATTACACCCTGGAGGTTCAAAGAAGAGTTAGATGCCAAGAGTTTGTACAACCCATCAAAATCTGATGGAAACGTATTGGGAGAAAGGCAGGACCCTGGTCATTCTTTTCCTGGATATAGAAGAAGCCTATGATAGTGTTACAAGAGAAAAGATCTGGGAATGTCTGAGGAAAAAGAATGTGCCTGAAGGACTAATAGTGGCCGAGCGGTTCTAGGCGCTTCAGTCTGGAACCGCGCTGCCACTATGGTCGCAGGTTCGAATCCTGCCTCAGACATGGATGTGTGTGATGTCCTTAGGTTAGTTAGGTTTAAGTACTTCTAGGAGACTTGTAACCTCAGATGTTAAGTCCCATAGTGCTCAGAGCCATCTGAAGCAGGACTAATAAGAAAAATTCAGATGTTGTACAAAGACTGTACTAGCTGTGTACAAATTGGAGAAGGACAATCATCATGGTTTGAGACCAAGAGTGAAGTTCAGCAAAGAAGTCACTGTCGCCACTACAATTCATCACTGTCAGGGATACTATAATGAAGAATGTCAAAGAGAAGTTTGAGGAACTGAATGCATTTGCCTTTGCTGATGTCGTAATGATATGGGGTGAAACTAAAGAGGAAGTACAGATCAGACTTGATGAATGGAAATCTCAGTTCCAGAAATATAACCTCAACATCAGCAAGACCAGGAATATGGTGATGGCAGTCAACAGAGATGGACAACCAGCAAGTGTAAAACTAGGAGACCACCAACTAGAGTGTGTAGACAGTTTTCCTTATCTTGGAAGTGTAGTCTCCAGTGATAATTTGGTCAGAAATGAAATCATCAATAGAGTGCAAAAAGGATCTGAATCTACCAACAAGTAAGATCACTTTTATGGGATGACTTGATTCCAAAACCGGCCAAACTGATGATGTTTAATAGCTATTTCATACCAATATTGACTTATGGTATAGAAACATGTACCGTCACAAAAAAAGAATCGTCAGGCTGCAAGCATCAGAGATGAAATTTCCTAGATCCACCATCCAGGAGATCAAGATGGGCAAGTTAAGGAATGAGGAGGAGAGGAAAGAAGCCGGAGTAAAGACATCCGTATTAGATCGAATTGGTGCATCTGCACTTCGATGGTACGGGCATGTGATGAGAATGGGGCAAACTAGAACAGCCAAAATAAATTTGGAAAGACAAGTAGATGGGAAAAGGCCTCAAGGAAGACCTCGAACCCGATGCATGGACTTGATTAAGGCTGATCTAGTGACCAGAGGATGGACGGTGGAAGATGACCTCCGTGTATTTGGACAGGACGAAGTGGAAGAGGCTCATTACCAGTACCCGGGAAGCTGCAACTGTTCAATGATGGTGATCAATATCTTCATTTGCAATGCTTACAACTCTCAACAGACATGGAGTAAAAATCATGGAAGATCATATCCAGATATTGCATCACGTTGAGAAACGTAACCATATAAATCTACTCAACGAAATAGAAATATATGTGCATAAAAGCAAATCACCACATTATCACCTCAGTGAACAGACAGAGTTAGCCAACGCAGCCTCTCGACAAAATTTCTCTCAACCTCTTTCCAATTTAAAACTTAAATAAACACTGTATCCTCTGACACAATATGTAGTCAGTAATCCAATAGAAACACTACACTAAAATGTAGCAGCTTGCTCAGTCACGCATTAATACAACTGTTAAATTAATTTAAACTTTCGGCTAGCCATCATACATTAATATAATTTCTACTGTCGTGATATTTATTTATTTCTCACCACTTATTTTGTTCCTTGTGTAAACCGTAATATTTACATAATATCATTTAACTAAGATTTCGTAACTAACTGGCTGCTACATTTGTTGACTTTATTTGTAATTAATGCTCCTTAAATGTTAAATGCTTATAATGTAACGTTTTGTAAATTTTGTACTCTCAAATCAGTGTATATTTTGCAATACCTCTGAAAGAGAATGTCTTTGGCGTTATTGTATGTGTAATATCACCATGTTTGTGTATATTTTCCCCTGTAGCAAAAACTTTTTGGTGTGTGTGGTGCTTTACGCAATGCGCTTGTGCACAGATCAGATAAGTTCTGCATATAGTGTACTGCATTTCCTGAATACAAGCCGAACTACAACAAAATGAAGCGGTATTTTCGACGTAAGTAAAATATAGTTACAAGAACTCCGTCTTAAATATTTGTTTAAATTGTGTTCGTTATGAAGGGTAGTTGCTCTTAAATACGTCGTTTCTAACATTTTACTTTATGGAACCACCATTCCAAGAATCTTTCACCACAAGAGGAAATAAAGAGCTAAACATTTATGGGAACATCACAAATGTGTGTCTTGATTTGAATATCTTGCTGAAGATAAACCTGTAGGTTCGAAACCGGTTACGGCTCTATTTGAGCAAATAATTAGCATTCTCAATAGTGCCTGGCTGCAGTCTTCTTCTTTGAAACTATCAGCCTATATTCTATAAGCAGCCACGGCCTCAAAACGTCAGTTTTCTACAAAATAGCATGAACCCCAAAAGGTTTATTTCAGAAAAATGGTTGTACAGGGTTATTTTAAATGATGGACCCATTTTCAAAACTTCATATTTATTTGGGTATAAATCCGAAATGAACAAGCTTTATACCAATGGAAAGAGGAAGTTTCAAAGTTTTTTTCATAATGTTTGATATTACTATAATAAATCTTACAATTTGTAATTAATTAATTTTGAATAATTAGAAATGTGATTATGTTATACCTGTTTAATGTGGCCACCGTTGGCAAAGATCGACGCAGTAGCAAAACTCTTTCCACACACGCGAAAGCGTATCTGCTATTATTGAGTGCACAGTAGCAGTGATCCGGTTCCGCAGATCGTTGAGAGTGGTTGGTAGACGCGGCACATAAACAGCTTCCTTCACATAACCCCATAATAAATACTTGCGGGGTGTGAGATCAGGAGATCTCGGTGGCCAGAAGTGCAGAGCCAAGTCCTCAAGTCCCCTGCGACCGATCCAGCGCTGAGGAAGGGTGTCATTCAAAAAGCCTCCTACCTCACGTTGCCAATGGAGCGGAGCTTCATCCTGTCGGAAAATGAAGACCTCGTAATCTTCCATAACTTGAGGGAACAGCCATTGTTCCAAGATGCCCAGGTATGTGATTCCCATTACAGTTCTTTCCGCAAAGACAAATGGTCCACAAAACTTTGTACAGCAGAGAACAGATTGATCTTCGGTGAGTCTCTTTCGTGTTGCAATGGTGAATGTGGTTTTCCCAAACTCCATATGCGTAAATCGCGTCTGTTGACTTTTCCACTAAGGTGGAACGTCGCTTCATCCCAAAAAATTACACACTATAAAAATGCTTCATCCTCCATCATTGCTAGCACATAACCACAAGATACACCCGCCCGCCGCCGCCGTCCAAAAACTTCGGAACTTCCTCTTTTCATTGGTATACCGCTTGTTCATTTGGGATTTGTATTTGAATACACACGAATTTTTGGAAATAGGTTCATCATTTAGAATAACCTTGTATATTTGTGGCTCCTAGGAAAGTGGAAAGATGGCCACCAAACCAGAGAGTAACGGATGGTTTGTCAGAGCGGGAGAGGAGCATGTTAGCTATTCAGGCACCGGCGACCGAGAGGGAGAGACACGTCCTCGCTCAGGCCTCTGCGAGCCAACATCCGAAGCACCACGTGGTCCTCTTACACTTTTCTTTTGGCCAAGGAGGGGGAAAAGTCCACTGAAGACGTCACCTGTTCAGCCTTCCTGACTGTGAGAACGTTAATAGTTCAGGGTCTCAGGCTTAAGGCTTGAGAGACCGCGGTCAGTCTGCCCAGCTCCAAACTTTTATCAAAGAAGATTCAGTAAAAAATTTTAATAGATCTACCGCCCCCATCCTCTCCAGGTGGACGGTTCTCACAAAAATTTATACAAATTTTAAAAAAATGATCAGTTTGGGGTGAACTTTACCTGAAAGAATCAGAGTAAGGTATTTCCTGACCTCCTCGCTAGAAAAAGAGCTTATGTATGCACTTACTGTGAGTTCATAGACAACGAGCAGGCATTAGAAACTAACTTATTATAGGAATGATTAAAAGCATAGGAATCCCAGACCACTTAGTCTCAGCTGTTCAATACCTGTACCTCAACAGGAAGATGAAGGATCATCCTCTGAAAAGTGAATCAGTCTCAGTAACCGTTAACCAAAGAGTCAGAGAAGGGTGTCCACCTTGACCCACATTTTTAGTGTTTATATTCATACTGGCTCGAAAAATCCTTAAACAGTAAACGAGAAATTTATTGTCAACAATGCAAATTGTAAAACTGTATCGTTAGCTAATGACCAGGTCAGAAATATTCAGTAGTACACAAATTCAGTCAGGCGGCTGCTACATCTGGCGTTGAAATTACTACTAGGAAATCTAAAGCAAAGTAGGATTATAACCAATAAGATAAACAGGCAAAAAATGGGATATTTATACGGATTTAAATATCCGAGATAACATCTTAAGAACACGAAATCAGATAGTGTAGATATGATTTAGGTATTTGTTTGGCACAATGCGAACAGTATTAAACGCAATGTTCGAAACGAGACCCTACTCAAAGAAAACAAAGTTGTAGCTCTCCTCTACATACCGAATTATACTCCAAGATAGAGAGAAAAAAGGAGGAAGAAAAACGAGGAACCACGGAGAAATTATCTGAATAGGACGCAAATCGGTAAATGTGATGTGCATGTACAGACAAACAAATGGATGATTTAATAAAAGGCTCTTATGCAAGCACCTACCCGGCTTAGCATTGATTGACAGATTTGTGAGCTGTCCTCCTGAAGGATAGTGTACCAAATTCTGTCCAGTTGGGGTATTAGATCGTCAAATCCCGAGATGGTTTGAGGGCCCACCGCATAATCTCCAGCGATGTCATCTGGGGAGAGATTCTGTAATCTTGCTGGTCAAGATATGGTTTGGCAAACACCAAGACAAGTGGTAGGAACTATCGTCCTCTGTGGGTGGGCGTTACCTTGTTGAAATGTAAGCCCAGGATGGCTTCCCACGAAGGGCAACAAAACGGGGCGTAGAATATCGTTGTCGTACTGCCGTGCTGTAAGGGTGCTGCGGATGACAACCAAAGGGATCCTGCTATGAAATCAAAGGGCGCGCTAGACTATCACTCCTGGTTGTCGGGCCCTATGATGGGTAACAGTCAAGTTGGTGATCCAGCGCTATCTGCGACGTCTCCAAACAGTTCATTCCGAAGCGGAACTTATCACTGAAGGCAATTATGTTTCAGGCCTGATGTGCAAGATACCACTGTAAACGGATTTGTTGGTGTACAGAGGTGAGTGGTAGTGGACACAAGGGGCGCCCTGAACTCAGCCTCCTTCCTTTGAGCCGCCAGTGAATGGTGTTTGTAGTCACTGAAGCATCAGTTACACGTCGTATTGATGATAATGAACCTCGACCTCTGAATGTCTCTCTGACGGCTGCTATGTCTTCTGGTTCTGGCACCTCTTGAGGTCTACCGCTATTTTCTCGATGCTGTGTTCGACCATGGTTCACCCATTCTTGCCAACATCGTAGAATAGTGACATCGCCCCTACATAAAAATTTGAGTAAAGAAAAACAAAAACAAAATGATCTGTGTTGAGCGTACAGTCTTTGGGACCGAAACAGCGGATGCCAAGCTACACTCACGCTCATAAATTAAGGATAATGCTGATACATGGCGAAAAAACGATCTGGTGGGCAGTTTGCGGGTTTAAATCACCTCGGGGTATGACCATGCGATGCATTTGACCTGTGATCGTCGCACGGTGGCGCTGGCAGCAGTCCACATACGCAGAGGTGTGTTGGTGCATGTCAGAGTATGGTGCAACGAGTAAGTGTGCAGACGGTTTCAGTCGTGCTAATGGTGACTTTGTGTTGAAAATGGTTCAAAGGACCCATATTGATGACATTATGAGGGGTAGAATGCTAGAGCGACTGGAGACTGGTCAAATACAGCATGTCGTAGCCTGGGCCCTCCGTGTGCCACAAAGGGTGATATCAAGATTATGGCAACAATTCCAACAGACAGGAAACGTGTCCAGGTGCTACAGTACGGGACGTCCACAGTGTACAACACCACAGGAAGACCGATATCTCACATCAATGCCCGTAGACGGCCACGGAGTACTGCAGGTAGCCTTGCTCAGGACCTTACCGCAGCCATGGAACAGTTTTCTCCAGACACACAGTCTACAGAAGACTGAACAGACATGGTTTATTCGACTGGAGACCTGCAAGGTGCATTCCACTGACCCTGGTCACAGGAGAGCCCGTAAAGCCTGGTTTCCTGAACACAATACATACCTGTAAACAGTGGTCCCAGGTTATGTTCACGGACGAGTCCAGGTATAGTCTGAACAGTGATTCTCCCCGGGTTTTCATCTGGCTCAATCCAGGAACCAGATACCAACCCCTTAATGTCCTTGAAAGGGACCTGTATGGAGGTCGTTGTTTGATGGTGTGGGGTGCGATTATGATTGGTGCACGTACATCCCTGCATGTCTTTCACAGAGGAACTGCAACAGGTCAGGTGTATCGGGACGTCACTTTGCACTAGTATGTCCGCCTTTTCAGGGGTGCAGTGGGTCCCACCTTCTTCCTGATGAATGACAACGCACGGCCCCACCAAGCTACCATCGTGGAGGAGTACCTTGAAACAGAGCGTAACAGGCGAATGGAGTGGCTTGCCTGTTCTCCAGACCTAAACCCCATCGAGCACGTCTGGGATGCTCTCGGTCGACGTATCGCTGCACGTCTTCAAACCCCTACGACACTTCAGGAGCTCCGGCGGGCACTGGTGCAAGCATGGTAGGCTATACCCCAGCAGCTGCTCGACCACCTGATCCAGAGTATGCCAACCCGTTGTGCGGTCTGTGTACGTGTGTTTGGTAATCATATCCCATATTGATGTCGGGGTACATGCGCAGGGAACAGTGGCGTTTTGTAGCACATGGGTTACGGGACGGTTTTCTCAACTTATCACCAATACCGTGGACTTACAGATCTGTGTCGTATGTGTTCCCTATGTGCGTATGCTATTAGCGCCAGTTATGTTTAGTGCCACGTTGTGTGGCACCACATTGTGCAATTATCCTTAATTTATGAGCATGAGTGTAGTTGTATATAAAATCGGATACCTTTATTATTTTATAGTTGATGATTTATACGTGCTGGGGTGAATTTCATCGTAAAAATCAGGGAAGCAGTAATTTTCTCGTCTTCCTTCACGCGTCACAAACACCGAATTTCTACAATTATATTGTTGTTTGAAAGTTTCTATAGAAACGCAGTATTCTCACTGTGTTCTCGCAACATGCTCGGAAGATTCACGTTACTCGTTCGATAGCTAGAAGTGAATAAGCTCTACAGCTACCAATGGCCGGTGTACGATTTTACCTACACCGGCAATTCATTGTTTACGTGAGGCTGCCGACTGATGCTCGAAACCAGAACGCCAACTAACGGAATATGAAGTCACGTACGCATTAATCACAATCCCTTTTCGCAGATTTTTTTGTAGAGTCCTCGTAGTGCTTGAGTACAATCCTTTCTTTGAAAGTTATTTTCAATCTCAAATTATCTGTTTCCTTTCGGAAAATATTAATAAATACAGCATATTGAGCATTTTTCGTTTTACTTTCAGTGTAACCAACAAAAAAATTGCAAACTACAAAAATCTTCCACTTAAGGACCCGATTCCACGACACTCAGATTATCGTACTCCACTCTTTCCGCTGCGCGAACTGCTTCCTTGGAACAACGCTAACTGCCTCTCCCAAACCGCACCGAGATACCTTTTTCCGCAAACGCTTTTCCATCTGGAGCTGCCACTTTTGTCACTTTCATTTCTTGCCAAGCCCTGCATATACCGTAAATTTGGACGTAGTCAGTGATGAGTAGGAGCAGTCCCCTTGTAAGCGCAGATTTTTAGTAGCGTTATTGCCCCTCAAACACGAAAAACTCCCTTTATCAATGTGTGCACCTTTCTGTTTCGGATACTCTATCGGCCTGCAACGGTACTGTGGCGCGAGGATTTTAGTGTGTACGTAGACTACAGACAAGTACCCAACTTTACAATATGAGCCACTGAAATTCATGGCAAATTGAACTTGGATAAACCTCTAACAGTTGTTAAGCGATGCTTTATTAACGACCTGTTTCGCTGCGTTAAAACAGCATCTTCAGGATATTAGTAGTGTTACACAGATAAGGACACGGAGACCTCCCCCCCCCCCCCCCCATCCCACCCAACGTTGGTTGTCGTGTAATCCAACCCCATGAAGAGGGGACGTCGTCAACAAATAATAAGCGTCAGAGCATTGGGGCGAATAGTGCAGGAGCACGTTTAGCTGGTTACTGCAAGGGTAAAGCACTAGAAACCGTCAGCTGTATACTGACAACGAACTTTGGGTGCGTCTCCTTCCCTTATCTACGTGACACTACTAACAAACCTGAAGATGCTGCGTTAACGCAGCGAAATCGGTTGTTAATAAATCACCCTGCGGACACGTGCCTGCAAGGAAACAATAAATTGAGTACATAACGTTATTTTTCTCTGCATCTACATCCATATCTGTGCCCTACAAGCCACCTTATGGCTTGTGAGGACAGGGGCTTTGTCACTTCCACATTTTCCTGTTCCAGTCGCATGTGGTTCCCGGGAAGAACGATTGCCGGTAACATCCGAGTGCCATCAAATGTGTGTAATTTTCTCTTCATGGTGAGATATACGTAGGAGGAAGCGACCTATTGGCTGGCTTTTCTCGGAGCGTACTCTCTCGGAACATTAACAGTAGACTATACCGTTAGGCAGAACGCCTCTTTGTTTTCCAGGTGGTAATTAAAATTTTATGACTGCCCCTGATCTAAGGAAAGCTGTATAACGACAAGTCGTATTTAACGTTGTTACCAAAAATCTCTAAAAGTTATTGACCGATTTACTCTAACCTTTAACACAGTACTCCAATAAACATTTGAACAGACATAACCTACAATTTTTTTAGTTATATGTGCCATATAAATACACATATACTGTATAAAGGGCGAAGGTTGTTAGCAAAAATCTCGAAACGTTCGTGAACAATTTACTTCGAATTTTTAAAGCCAGTCTAATGAACTTACAGACGAACATAAGCTATTTATTATTAATGTATGTAATACATAAATATACATATAATAACATATAAAAAGGAAACATTGTTAGCTGAAAACTCGAAAATTCTTGATCGATTTACTTCAAATTTTTTATACAATATCCCAATAAACATTTTGGATGAACATAGGCTATATATTTTTCATGTATATAGTATAGAAATATGTATACAACAGGAAAATTTGCTAGCCAAAAAAATCACAAATTTCTTGACTGATTTCCTTTAAGTTTTTACACGATACTTTAATAAAGATTGAGTTGGACATAGACAAAAGTATAACCTATGTCCATTTTAATGCTTATTAGAGTATCGTGTCAAAATTATACATATTGAAAAATGTGTAGCCTATACTTGCTATAAACTGTTATAGCAAGTGTATATATATATATATATATATATATATATATATATATATATATATATATATATATATATATATACTCCTGGAAATTGAAATAAGAACACCGTGAATTCATTGTCCCAGGAAGGGGAAACTTTATTGACACATTCCTGGGGTCAGATACATCACATGATCACACTGACAGAACCACAGGCACATAGACACAGGCAACAGAGCATGCACAATGTCGGCACTAGTACAGTGTATATCCACCTTTCGCAGCAATGCAGGCTGCTATTCTCCCATGGAGACGATCGTAGAAATGCTGGATGTAGTCCTGTGGAACGGCTTGCCATGCCATTTCCACCTGGCGCCTCAGTTGGACCAGCGTTCGTGCTGGACGTGCAGACCGCGTGAGACGACGCTTCATCCAGTCCCAAACATGCTCAATGGGGGACAGATCCGGAGATCTTGGTGGCCAGGGTAGTTGACTTACACCTTCTAGAGCACGTTGGGTGGCACGGGATACATGCGGACGTGCATTGTCCTGTTGGAACAGCAAGTTCCCTTGCCGGTCTAGGAATGGTAGAACGATGGCTTCGATGACGGTTTGGATGTACCGTGCACTATTCAGTGTCCCCTCGACGATCACCAGTGGTGTATGGCCAGTGTAGGAGATCGCTCCCCACACCATGATGCCGGATGTTGGCCCTGTGTGCCTCGGTCGTATGCAGTCCTGATTGTGGCGCTCACCTGCACGGCGCCAAACACGCATACGACCATCATTGGCACCAAGGCAGAAGCGACTCTCATCGCTGAAGACGACACGTCTCCATTCGTCCCTCCATTCACGCCTGTCGCGACACCACTGGAGGCGGGCTGCACGATATTGGGGCGTGAGCGGAAGACGGCCTAACGGTGTGCGGGACCGTAGCCCAGCTTCATGGAGACGGTTGCGAATGGTCCTCGCCGATACCCCAGGAGCAACAGTGTCCCTAATTTGCTGGGAAGTGGCGGTGCGGTCCCCTACGGCACTGAGTAGGATCCTACGGTCTTGGCGTGCATCCGTGCGTCGCTGCGGTCCGGTCCCAGGTCGACGGGCACGTGCACCTTCCGCCGACCACTGGCGACATCATCGATGTACTGTGGAGACCTCACGCCCCACGTGTTGAGCAATTCGGCGGTACGTCCACCCGGCCTCCCGCATGCCCACTATACGCCCTCGCTCAAAGTCCGTCAACTGCACATACGGTTCACGTCCACGCTGTCGCGGCATGCTACCAGTGTTAAAGACTGCGATGGAGCTCCGTATGCCACGGCAAACTGGCTGACACTGACGGCGGCGGTGCACAAATGCTGCGCAGCTAGCGCCATTCGACGGCCAACACCGCGGTTCCTGGTGTGTCCGCTGTGCCGTGCGTGTGATCATTGCTTGTACAGCCCTCTCGCAGTGTCCGGAGCAAGTATGGTGGGTCTGACACACCGGTGTCAATGTGTTCTTTTTTCCATTTCCAGGAGTGTATATATATATATATCTTGTTAGCAAAAATCCTTGAAAGTTCTTGATCAATTTATAACAAGTATAGGCTACACATTTTTCAATATATATAATTTTGACACAATACTCTAATAAGCATTAAAATGGACATAGGTTATACTTTTGTCTATTTGCAGAATAAAGCTATATGAAATACTGCCATCGAAGCTACTGTCCTCACACATACAGCAGTAGGAAAGGTCCCCCTGATACCCCATATGTCACTGATTCCAGCTGACTCACCGATTTATTTTAAGCGACTTCAGTTCCCAAACATGGCTTCGGTGGCTAAAAGAAAAAACAAGGCCTAAGGTCAGCGGGAAGAAGAAGAGGTGGGGGGGGGGGGGGGGAAGGATATGAATAGAGAGAGGAGGAACCTGGCGATTGACAGAGGAGGGTGGAGAAGGTGGAGAAAGATTGGTGGAGGAGGAGGTGGGCATAGAGTGAGGGAGGAGCTGATAGAGAGAGGCGGTGGAGAAGGAGGAGGAGATAAACAAGAATAGGGGAGAGGAGGAGATGGACAGAAGACTCAAGAAGAAAGAGATTAGGAAGTATATCCAGTTCTCATACATGTTTAGCAATTGTGAAGCATTGCAGGATTCGTTAGTACAGAATAAAGTGGAAGGATAATCTTCATTGTGTGGAATTACTGAGATAACTTTAAAGTATAATCGTAGAGGAGAAAGAAAAATTGACCATCCCCCAAAAAGTTAGTGTGAACAGTCCTGTAGTTGAAAAGGCTGATTCATCTAATCCATTAAGTCAATGGTGATGATGATGAAGATATTTTTGTGAAGACAGTATTCTATGGTCTGAGACTAACGACGGCTTTTAAACGAGAAGCTGTTACATTACTTCTTTATGACACCGCAGTAACTGCAGAACGATTTCTCTTTAAGACCAATCATTGGCTGTTGTCTCATTGATCTGTAGAATAATAGCGGTAGTGGAGACAAGAAAAATCCCCTCTACTAACAAAGATACACCTGTCGTTGATAACTCACATGCTAAAATGAACCACATGATTAAAGAAGGGAAAATTATGTGTGTGGATGATACGCATTACATGCAAGCGTATGTATTAATTTCAACAGAATGGAGCAGGGAAGTATGGTAATGGGTGTTTGTGCCTGTGGGTTTACGTACTACTTAGGATGACCAACGGTGTGTTGGCGAATTCTTAATGGGAGGAATTCAATGTCGAATATCAGTCTGCCAAGCAAAGGATTCCATAAATATGCAGTCACCCACTAAGGAATTGATATAGTTCCCGACGATTTAACATGGCCCACATTACATCTCTTGAAGTCTAATTACTCGCGTATACTTTTCAAACTAAACATAAAAATTGTCGTAGGTATGTAACAGAAATTTCGCTCCTAGGAGGCGAAATGTTGCTATTTGTGATATGACTTTAACTACATAACTACGGATATTACGATACGATTCCAGCCAATGTTTCTATGCGCTGTTTCTTATTGCTGGGTACGGTTCTGAGTAAAAGTCACTGAATGTTGGTTTTCCAAATTCGTTTCTGCGGAAGTGATCAGTGTTTGGCATTACTGTTCACTTGTCGTTGTTTCTCCACTTGCACGCGAGCACCGTTTCGTCTGCCGCTTTGGCGGTGTATGGCAAAGTAATCTGCAGAACTACGTTCGCAGAACTGCGACGGCGCGGTCGAACGATAAATTGCGCCGAAAGACACACTCATCAGCGTTTATAGCCGGCTGGCTGCGACGCAATTACATACTGCTGCCAGTGCCCAGGCGGGAGAGCCAACGTGGCGCCTGCGGGATTTACTGGCAGTCATCAGCCGATACGACTGAAACGTAAGACAACCGATCTATTTAATCGTGTACAATACAAAATCACAGAACAAAGCAACGACAGGCACTAAAGTTTCCCTCGTGTGTCTCTGGCCCCGAATTATTCAACTAAATGTATTCCATTAATCCCAGAATACTAAAGGGCGGAAAATGTTGCATTACTACTAAACCACGAAATACAGTCCATGAAGAATTGTTAAATGAAATAAAACAAACTTTTATATACACACTATTACATCGTGATCGAATGAACTTTCGTCTGTAGTGATCTCGATGTCGACGGGGCGTCATCAATTAATAACCTTCCTATCTTTCTTCCTTACTAGCCGGCCGCTGTGGCCGAGCGGTTCTAGGCGCTTCAGTCCGGAACCAAGCGGCTGCTACGGTCGCAGGTTCGTATCCTGCCTCGGGCATGGATGTGTGTGATATCCTTAGGTTAGTTAGTTTCACGTAGTTCTAAATCTAGGGGACTGATGACATTAGATGTTAAGTCCCATAGTGCTTGAGCCATTTGAACCTTTCTTACTTCGGGTGAACTTCTTTGTGAAATTGTAAATAAATTCATTCGACCACCCAATAATGGCCCCGGATAGTTTCATACAGTGAAAATTCCTGACAGATTAAAACTGTGTGTCGGACCAAGACTCGAACTCGGGACCTTTGTCTTTCGCGGGCAAGTGCTCTACCAATTGAGCCACCCAAGCACGACTCACGCCCCGTCCTCACAGCTTTGCTTCTGTCAGTACCTCGTCTTCTACCTTCCAAACTTTACAGAAGCTCTCCTGCGAACCTTGTAGAACTAGCACTCCTGAAAGGAACCTTGCAGAACTAGCACTCCTGAAAGGAGAGCTTCTGTCAAGTTTGGAAGGTAGGAGACGAGGTACTGGCAGAAGTAAAGCTGTGAGGACGGGGCGTGAGTCGAGCTTGGGTAGCTCAGTTGGTAGAGCACCTGCCCGCGAGAGGCAAAGGTCCCGAGTTCGAGTCTCGGTCCGGCACACAGTTTTAATCTGCCAGGAAGTTTCATATCAGCGCACACTCCACTGTAGAGTGAAAAGGTCATTCTGGAGTTTCATACAGTACTGGTCTTTAAACTGCAACGTCGTAAAGAAGGTAAACAACAAACTTCAAATCGGTCTTAAATATGATACAAGCCTGTATAAACGAATGGTCAGCAGTTTCAACGCGACTGTCGTAAGTGTATAGGAGTAACGCCATGTACATTCAGTACTCAGTTTTAGCTGAGGCAGACCATTCAAACTACATCCAGAATGAACAAATACATGGAGGTGCTGCTTGTGCCAAGTTATAGCAGGTAATGTGGCGAATTTCTCGACGTTCACAATTAATTCTTATCGTTTATGGTCACGACCTTGTGTGATGCTGCCTTGTCCACACAGGCAGTGTGATGACGTCTATAGCATCACGGACTGACACGACGGCGACCATTACTGCTGCCTACGCTGCCGCTTCAGCAGGGGAAACGCGCCGACAGTACGGCGCAACTTCGTGTTTCCAGACGAGCCTTGGTTCAGCGTAGTGTATCATAATGGACGTAACCTTGTATGGGGTCTCTGAGAAAAACGAACTTTGGCAATATTGCATTCGTCATCGTCGTATAAGACCAGCATCTTCCGTGATAGTAGTATAGGGTGCTATTGCGTACACAGCAGGAACCCCCTTTGGTTCGCAAAGCCGGTAATTTGAACAACATCCGCTACATTCCTGACGTGATAATGTCGGCGACAGTACCCTATTTTCGCGGTCTGCGTGACGTTATGTTTCAACAAGACAACGCGAGACCACATGAAGAGAAATGGGTAGCAATATAAAATATTTTGTTTTTCGTTCATAAATTTCTCAATGTTTCACGATAAGCAAACAAAACCCTGTAGAACATACTTTGGAATGGATTTTAATGCTTCCTATTGAAACGTGGTGGTAATCAAGGGAAGGCAGGATTCGGTTACGATTGTGGACGGGGCCGTAATCAGTCACTATTCGTTGCCTTTTACAGTTACACACAATTTATTTTAAACCAGTAGTTCCAGACTCAACAATAAATAAAAAATACCACACTTTATTAATAAAGGAATAAACAACAGTGTAAATAATAGTGTTTTCAGTGAGCTACAATTTAACAAATCACCATTAAATACAGATACAACAGATAATGTTTTAAAAGCAAGCCATTGCGATCTGTGTGGAAGGCCTTACACGCCATGAACGGCAATAATATAAAAAAATTTAAAACCTCCTGTAATACAGCAAATACAATAGCAAAAGTTAGTTAAAAAAAAAACAAGCAGCTGATCCAAATGGTGCTCAAGGAATCGACCTCTGACAAGGCCCAGCAACAAACACTTTCTCGAGCGATGAGATAGGCAACCAAGAGTTGTATTCACTTCACAAAATGGTAACTCAGACTATTGACAGTCTAACGAATGACTAATGATAATCTTGCTGAAGCTACCTGACGTTCGATAAACCAAATGCAACGGTGGAACAAAACGCCAAGGCCGGAACTGGGGCGTTAATGGCCACCAGGCAAGAAAAATAACTGCTGGTTTAACTTAATAAATTGTAACAAGTTGAACGCAGTAAACACTAATAAGAAGTCGGGGAAAGCTAATCACATCCGCCTTCAGCAACCACTCCCCTCGCTGCTCTTCGCATCAGGGACACTACGAGCAGCAACATGAACCCAAGACACTGGGGAATCGCGAGATATCAGAAAGGTGGAGGTTTCTCTATTTGAATTGAAATGCACTCATGTTAAAGCTTGCTGGATCCGGTTTACGACGAGGTCGTGCACCCTCGTGACCACAGCCCTTCCATTCGGCACTCCTTGCGTGTCGCCAGCGGTCCCGGTCTGTTCTGGCACTGCGCGGACCTGTCTCCTCCAGGGTCCCCAACCGAACTGGCCCACTTATACTACATATCGATAACCGCCGCTGCTGCCACCAGCGGACAGGCAACGCTTGCGAAACCGATTGGCTCCAGTCAACACGAGAAGAAGACAAGAGCGGAAACCCACAAACAGCACAACATAAGCCGCAGCACGGCTCACTTTTATTTTGGAATATACACTACATTAGGAACATTTCTAAATTAGGCTTAACACAGAATTTGACATTTTTTGCTCTTCAGATTATGGGTTACAAATACGGAATAGTGCATTCGCTTCTAGTCTATTAGCGTTAAAACAAATAATGGAAAATCTAATAAATCATCGTCAAAGAAAAACTTATAAAACTTGATAACATACTAAAAAAACACAAAATATTCCACTATCAGTTATTAAATTCCATACTCTAACTGATTTCACTTTCAGAAGTCACACACATATCGTCCATTATAGTAAACTGCACATTCAGTGTGCGCCCATATTTCGCACATTAAACACATCACCCACTCTCCCCCTGCCTTGTTGTGATAAAACTTTCCTCAACAAAACAGACAATCGACAGCTTCATTAGTGTGTACACTGTTACTGGTGCACTACTAAGAGTGGACGAATCATCTCTCACACTAAAAACATCATCCTCAAGAATCAGATGATTCTTCGGGGCTTGGTAGCCTCCGCATCTTATTTTCCAATTTATTTGTTGCTGTCGTCGATGCTTCACAAAATCTCTTCCATGGTGGCGAGATCAGGACTGCAGAAGAAGCAGCTTTTCTTCCCCTGCTGCCTGGCTGCTTCTTTACTTCCGGACTGACCGAGATTTACCAAGATGTATTTTTTAAAAAATGGTTCAAATGGCTCTGAGCACTATGGGACTCAACTTCTGAGGTCATTAGTCCCCTAGAACTTAGATCTAGTTAAACCTAACTAACCTAAGGACATCACACACATTCATGCCCGAGGCAGGATTCGAACCTGCGACCGTAGCGGTCTCGCGGTTCCAGACTGCAGCGCCTAGAACCGCACGGCCACTTCGGCCGGCTGTAATTTTTAAAAGCCACAACTCCTTCAGATGGTTTATGCCTAGATCACTTGATAAATCGTCAGTTGTGAGAGGGAAAGTGAATAGTGGTCTCTTATCCGAGAAGTAAAATTTTCAGTGTAAGGAAAACGTTCGTAATATATCACTTTTCGTTTCTTTTGTTGTTGTTGTTGTGGTCTTCAGTCTTGGGAATGGTTTGATGCAGCTCTCCATGCTACTCTATCCTTGTGCAAGCTTCTTCATCTTCCAGTACGACCGAGCGAGGTGGCGCAGTGGTTAGCACACTGGACTCGCATTCGGGAGGACGACGGTTCAATCCCGTCTCCGGCCATCCTGATTTAGGTTTTCCGTGATTTCCCTAAATCGTTTCAGGCAAATGCCGGGATGGTTCCTTTGAAAGGGCACGGCCGATTTCCTTCCCAATCCTTTCCTAACCCGAGCTTGCGCTCCGTCTACAATGACCTCGTTGTCGACGGGACGTTAAACACTAACCACCACCACCACCACCACCTTCCAGTACATACTGCAACCTACATCCTTCCGAATCTGCTTAGTGTATTCATCTCTTGGTCTCCCTCTACGATTTTTACCCTCCACGCTGCCCTCCAATACTAAATTGGTGGTCCCTTGATGCCTCAGAACATGTCCTACCAACCGATCCCTTCTTCTAGTCAAGTTGTGCCACAAACTCCTCTTTTCCCCAATCCTATTCAATACCTCCTCATTAGTTACGTGATCTACCCATTTAATCTTCAGCTCTCTTCTCTAGCACCACATTTCGAAAGCTTCTATTTTCTTCTTGTCCAAGCTATTTATCGTCAATGTTTCACTTCCATACATGGCTACACTCCATATAAATACTTTCAGATACGACCTCCTGACGCTTAAATCTATACTCGATGTTAACAAATTTCGCTTCTTCAGAAACGCTTTCCTTGCCATTGCCAGTCTATATTTTATGTCCTCTCTGCTTCGACCATTATCTGTTATTTTGCCCCCCAAATAGCAAAACTCCTTTACTATTTTAAGTGTCTCATTTCCTAATCTAATTCCCTCAGCATCACCCGACTTAATTCGACTACATTCCATTATCTTCGTTTTGCTTCTGTTGATGTTCATCTTATATCCTCCTTTCAAGACACTGTCCATTCTGTTCAACTGCTCTTCCAAGTCCTTTGCTGTCTCTGACAGAATTGCAATGTCATCGGCGAACCTCAAAGTTTTTATTTCTTCTCCATGGATTTTAATACCTACTCCGTATTTTTCTTTTGTTTCCTTTACTGCTATCTCAATATACAGATTGAATAACATCGGGGAGAGGCTACAACCTTGTCTCACTCCCTTCCCAACCACTGCTTGCCTTTCATGTCCCTCGACTCTTATAACTGCCATGGTGAATACAGGCATGCACCAATGCAAGAGGACGTGCTACTGGGTATTAGAGGTACCGGTATGGGTACAGCAATCTGTATCACCAACTTTGACGATCTCGCTGTATGGTGGAATAACATGCAGTATGTGGTTTTCATGAGCAATAAAAAAGGCGGAAATGTGTTTGCGTTGATCTCTATTCCAATTTTCTGCACAGGTTCCGGAACTCTCGGAACCGAGGTGATGGAAAACTTTTTTTGATGTGTGTATTTTTTATAAGATACTAAATAGGGAAATGGCTCCGTGTGTACGGCTAGTTGTAATTCCTGAACTGGACACCTGAAGTAAAACGAAGCATCAAATTGGAAACAACCATTCAGTTGGTTATGCAGGACGTGAATTCAAACATTGCCTGCAGAATCAGTAATGGCGAAGCGACAAAATGTGACATTGTTCCAAAATACATGCCAGTCGAAGTTTAAATTTTGTGCCCTCAGTTGCGTATTTAGTACAAAACATTTATGAAGTGTTTGATACTCTTTTGTAATTTCCGTGCCATCCAGCTTGAAACATAAAAACTTACTTTAGATCTTGCAAATAAATTTTCGTGATCACACGATGGCTAACGTTTCTCTCCCAGAATTTGAAAATATAGCTGCTGTTACTTGATCAAGTTAATTCGTGAACAGACTTTGTTTCAGCATGTAGCTCGTCTCAGTGTAATACAACATCGGAGCCTTTTTATAGGGAATGACGGATCTACTCCCACGATAATAAGACTGTCATTTCACAGCGAATTGGAAAACAAGAACTAGGATCTATATCTCTGTATTGAAAGCTGACATGACATGAAACACCCATCGTTGAGTGAGAACTTCGTCACAGTTCAACCACGTGAAAACAGAAAATCGATATCTTTATTTGATACTAACAGCTCAGAGGACACGTCCTGTCTATATAGCATCCCTAATTACCATGACAGGCCTCCCTTTCTTGAGTAATGTTATTTCAGCCTGGATGTGCATTGAAACCACCCGGCTCCGACACCGAGGTAGTTCATGCACTATCGCGCATTGATGCTCGGCTCAGAGACAGAGAGTTCAAAGTGTAGTAGTGAAAGAAATTTTCAGTGCCACTATTCGGCCGTCAAAGCGAGGAATGGTGGTGGTGCGACGTTCCTCGTCGTCAGACTTTGCACCAATTTCCTGGTTTAAATAAATCCTAGACCTCTCCGTAAGATCTCAGAGAGTGAGAACATGTGACGCTGTTGATAGCGATCATTTCCTCGGATGGGTGCGTGAGCTCGGCGGCCCACTTATAAATAATCGAGAGGTGTAGGTTATGTGCCAGCACCAGATTTCACGTTCTCCCTTCTCTCATCCTACAACACAAGCATGACACCACACTATACATGCACCTATAACGGTCACCTACACTTAACAGATACGCTTAAGATACAAGTCGAGAGAAGGGGCCAATGTGGGCGGGGGAAAACCCTTTCGGATTGGGCTGCATAGCGATACCAGCAATGTCATATTGCTCTTTCTTTTTTTTTCAGCAATGTGAATAACTCGCTATGAAGATATACACACAGAACTATAACGTCGTTGTCACACATTCACGATATCTCATTAGTAACTTTTCTGACACTATTACATTAGGAATATCTTGTGGTACCTATTTTAACATCATGGTCGCCTGTGACTGCAAAATTCGTTATTTTTAGAGCTCACTATCGCTCTTCCGGCTGCGTAGCCAATATCAAGTGACGCTCTGCAATAATCTTTCTCCAGCACATGTCAAAACTTCAAAAATTATTTGACATGTTGGACACACACAAGTTCTAATATTTTTTTTAAAGTTCTAGCACGTACTGATGCACAACTATTGCAGTGTTCCTCTTGATAATAGTAAAACGATCGAAATTGCAATAGTGGATTATACAAATAAATATTATTACAGTCAAAGGCGATCATGATATCCTTTAAATAATTTTATATGAACGTGAATCCTAGACGTGAGAAGTTAATATTATAGAAAGTTTTTAATACATTTCCAATGTAGGGTACAAAAATCGGTGAAGAAAGCGAATTAGGACAATCAAAGGTAGTGGGAAATGAAAGCTAGGCAACTAACAATTAAGAACAATTTTTATAACTCAGGTCTAGTGTGATGGCATTCGCTATCGTTCTTTGATGGCGTATGTCATTCGTTCAGTAACACCTAACGGTCAAAGGCGAATACTGTGAAGATATTTGAATATGGGCTACCTGAGGCCAAAATTCTATTATCGTACACGATACTGTATCCTCTGCCCTCCAAGTCAGAAAGCAGACACATACTAAATCCAAAATTTATGCCACATCAAGAACTGGTACATTATAATAAATGAAGCAAGGAAAAATGAAGTATATCCCGTTATGTCATTTCGCCACTGAAGATCTTTTCACTGCGTACATTTGAGGCCAATCGACGGATTTAATTTCGAACGAAACAAAAACTAAGTGGTGTTCTTCAAGTGCTGGTCTATAGAAAGGTGCTTTTTACACTAACGGAAAGACTGCAACTTAAAAAAACTGGAGATCAGAAACACTTTACGAATAACGCACTCCTCTGATCTTGTGACACACACCGAGGATGACATTAGATAAGCATTAACGAAAAAAGTTAAATCCGTTTATGTGTTATAAGAGGTGTAACCATGATTGTTAATGTGGTATCTAACGACCACTATTTGTGCAAATCCTAAATCTAGAAGACGAAGCTGAAATAACTCGAGGATGGATAAAGAATGCTTCCGCAAATGCTGCGCCCACACAATGAAATTACTCGGCCAGATATCCGAGAACATTGCTTTACAAAATTGATTATTGGCACTCATATCACAACCCTATGGAATGCCGTTAACAAGGAACGACTGAAACTCGGCTCTGAAAGCGACATTAACGGAGTCGTAAAACGTACAATGGGCAGCCCTCGTAATACGGCCTGGCGAATTTAAAGCGGATAAGGCGAAGTGCACTGCAGCCAATAGCGAATATTGTTAGAAATTCAGTGGTAATTATTTTTATGATGGCAGTGAAGTGCTCTGATTGGTCCATACTCTTAACTGTGTAATTAATTCATATCCTATAAACGTTCAGTCGGTCACAATGTATCAGCATATTTTATAATCGTGTTCACATTACAGTTTCTTTATTATATCTGTTTTCGCTCGTCATTCGTTTCATTTATTGATTTCGTCAGCTTCGCTGGAAATAGAAATCCACAGCTTGAAAGTAGAAAGTACCTTGGTTGCTATGAGCTTTAGAGGCAGTGAGATAATTCCAGATTTCTCTACTGTCAAAGACCTAAAAGGCCTACAAGTAGCTTCTCATTTCTGTGTGATCTGGGTGTGTTATATCACGTGTATACTGTCTAGCGTAGATAATCGAGAAGAACGCTACCTTGGTACAGTGCTGTGTTTGTGTTATTATAAACGAGTATGTAATGGAAGAAAGAGACAGTCTCCCTATTATTTACGTTGAAAAACTTCAGAAGAAGCCTCCTAAGTTAATGATCTGAAGTAACAAACAAACAGCCATCGACACTGTCTCGACACATGCCAGAGGTGGGCAAAAATAACACTGCGAGAAATACTATTTGAACATAAATACAGATGCTGGCCAAGCCTGCATGTGGCACTGTTGTATTTCACCACGAACGATATCTGAGCAGTGTCCTCAATACGATGCAAGTGTTAGTCCTGACCAGAACGGTGTTCTGTGTGGTTGTGAGTGCAAGGCCTATGTCGAAGCATTATAACGAAGGTCAATGCATTCGGAGGTGGGCATATTGTTGGTGCTCGTATAGTGGATACTTTCGGAAACAAAGCAGCCGAAGTGTTGGGTGTTTCAAGAGGCAGCATATCGAAGGTCTGTACTGAATACATGGAAAACAGAAAAACATCATCCGATAAGTCACAACGCGGAGAAAAGTGTGTGTTGAGTGATCGAACCGGACGTTCAAGAAAGAGGAGAGTGACGAAAAGATAAACGACAAACAGCTGCAAAATTCACTGCGAAATTGAATGTTGCATTTGCGAAACCTCTCAGTACCATAACAACACGGACGGAGCTTTATAAGCAGAGAACTGCAGAGCGAGCTGGAAATCAAAACCATTCATCAGTGTTCCAAAAGCCCGTAACAGGAAAAGGTGGTGCCGAAGTCATAAAATCTCAACAATGGAGCAAGGGAAGAAAGTCATTTGGTTGGAAGAGTCTTATTTCATACTGTTCGCTTCTTCTGGCCTAGATTACGTGCCAAGAACAAAACTTGGTGGAATTGTATGTCCACACACTACATACGTAGCGTCCCACACCAACACACTCATTACTCGTGGAAGACATTCTTACCAAGTCCCGTAAGAGTTCGGGTAACATGTGTGCATCCGCACAGAAGAAGAAGTTCATGGCCGGTACTGCCAGAACTATATACCTATATGGATATGGTGCCTGTTCTTTCGGACGTGACCTTCTTCTTCTTCTTTTGAGCGGATGCACACATATTACCCGAACTCTTACGGGACTTGGTAAGAATGTCTTCCACGAGTAATGAGTGTGTTGGGTAGGGACACTACGAATGTAGTGTGTTCACATATAAGGTGAGAATGTGAGTCTCGCGGGAGGCGTGCGCGAGATAGTCTCGCAGTCGCACTATCCTCTGTGTCCCCGGTGGCTCAGGTGGATAGAGCGTCTGCCGTGTAAGCAGGAGATCCCGGGTGCGAGTCCCGGTCGTGGCACACATTTTCACCTGTCCCCGTTGATATATATCAACGCCCGTCAGTAGCTGAAGGTATTAATATGTAACTCTAATTTCGTTCTAGACCGCTGCAGGTCATCAATGGGGTCTGTTCTTTCGGACATGTCCGAAAGAACAGACACCATATCCATATGAGTATAAACTCCGAAAGAACAGACACCATATCCATATGAGTATAAACTTGGTGGAGGTCCGGTGATGAGTTGGGCGGCCATATCGCGATGTTCCATGGGCCCTATAGCTGCTCTGAAGGGTCGCATTACTGACAAGGATTATGTGATCACTTTGGTTCATCAGGTCCACCCCATGGCACAAAGTTTGTTGCCCAATGATGATGCTGTGTTCCAGGACGGCAGGCCCTCTGTGCACACAGCTCGCATCTTCCAGGACACGTTTTGTGAGCACGAGGATGAATTGTCGCAGCTCCCCTGGCCATCCAGTCACCAGATCTCAGTATTGCTGAGCCTCTATCACCTGTTTTGGAGAGAAGGGTCCGTGATCGCTATCCATCTCCATCATTGTTACCTGAACTTCGCACTGCTTTGTCGGAAGAATAGTATGAGATTCCCTTAAGAAGTGGCTTATAAGCCGCTTGTTCACGCGATTGTTGAGTATAGTTCATCTATCTGGGATCCCTACCAGGTAGGACTGATACATGAGATAGAGAAGATCCAGCGAAGAACGGAGCGTTTCGTCACATCATCGTTTGACTGGCGAGAGAGCGTTACGGAGATGCTAAACAAACTCCACTGGCAGAAGTTATAAGAGAGAAGTTGTGCATCACGGAGAGATTTACTTTTGAGATTTTGGGACAGCACTTTTCAGGAGGAGTCAGACTAAATATTACTTCCCCCCACATACATCTCGCGTATTGATCACGATGAGAAAATTCGAGAAATTAGAGCCAATATAGAGCCTTACGGACAATCATTCATCCCACGCACTATTCGCGAGTGCATCAGGGTTGGAGGGGATAGTGGTACCGAAAGTACCCTCCGCCACACACCATTAGGTGGCTTGCGGAGTATGATGTGGATGTTAATGTAGATTTAAGAACAATACGGCACCTGTATTTACCCATTCCGAGGAGACTGAAAACTGTTTTGAATGGATACGGCTTTCCTATCCATATTAGGTGTGGTAATGCGTTTTTTTTTGTGTTTCTTTTTTTTGTGTTTCTATATTTTGTCCTCCCTCGCTAAGGCACACAGCGAAGGGACTGAACTGTAACTGAATTCTTTCCACCGCCAGGAGTCGAAGCAAATACTTTTGTGTCGAGTGTTTAGGCGATAATGTGAACTAACAAGGCCTACCACAGAGCACTCTAAAATCCATAATTTCTATGGGAAGTCAATAAACATCTGTTGTGAACACAAATACGTTGCACTTATATAGTGTTTACAATATGCAGAGGAATATCGTTTGTGCAAGAATCTCTCAGGTCTTACGATTTCTGACCAACCGATAACCTTAGTTCTTTTAATTGGGTGAGCAAGCGCGGATCTTATTAATACAGTTGTCGTTTTCACCTGTAATCTACAGACATAGATCCAGTATTACGAGGCTTCTAATGCTGCAAAGATAAATCTGATCACTCTGACGTTATAGATTACACCGAGACTTTCGTCCCATTGAAAAAAGAGACAAAGTTTTGTCAAACATGTAATTCTCCGATGCGGCAATTGCAGTGTGGGTGTTTACGTCTTGTTTTCTTTGTGATGTAAGGACAACAGTACTCTTTGTAGAAAGTGTTCTGTATACATCTACGTGTTATCTCCCACAGGGAAGTAATTACTATAGACAATTGTATAAAATCAAATAAAATTTCGTTACCACCGGAAATACTGTTCACTAATTTCTGTATCACTTGAAACTCAATTTGATATGGATTTTCGTGCTTTGCTGAAGAGACAGAATAAATAGTTACGGTAGTATGTCAGTCTTCTTCTAGCTAATTTCTTTAGTATAGCATCATCTGTTAGCTACAATTGTTATGTATGAAACACTATCTCGTTTCTTATAGTAATTCCTTCGTAATTCAATATACGAAAGTAATTTTGTAACAGCTTCTCTCTTTAAAAAAAGTCCACTGTATTCGATAGATCACGTAAAACTTCGAATAAATGAAGCGTAGAGTTTAACGTTTCGTCGTCTTCTGGGTTGTTTACATCAGTCGTGGTCTCTTTCAGGAATGTTACTGACATTTGTTTAAGTGACGTACTAAGCTACGGAAAATGGAATTCAAGGCAGTTAGGCGGCAGATTTGCCTCATTTTTTGAATGTTCTTCTTACAGTTGTGAAAATTCGTTGTCCCACGGTTGCAGGAACTCATCTATTGAAAACCATTGTCCTTGAACTGGTATTCTACTCGTAGCGTCGGGCCAAAGACCAAGCAATCGGTTTCTACAGAGATATAGTGCCTGAAAAGCATGTGTGAATGTCCACTGCTGAGAAACTGCGTTCTACATCCAACATTCAAAACCAGTTTACGTATATTTTTATTGGTAAAAAATTTCTAAAGCCAAGATCGCATAAATATTCCTTTAGTTACGAACAAGCAGTTTCGACAGATTTTTATGTCTTCTTCATGTCTCCAAAAATTTTCATAAAATGTGTGTCCATCTTTTTTGAGGACCAAGCTGAAGAGATTAGGCAAGAGGTCTCACACACATTGGGTCGGGCGCCTCCTCCACGGAGTAACATCTCCTCTCCCTAAAGGGCAGCAGTCCGGTCCATTAGAGAAGACGAAGATGTGATAATTCTACTAGCTTACAAAGGCAACGCAACAGTTCTTCTGTCACGTGATGACTATCTGGGAAAGATGGATCACTTACTTGAGGACTCAGCATACCGAAGATTGCAGGACGACCCAACTGAACGGATAAAACGGAAGACGCTTTCACTGCTGAAGAAGAGTTCTTTACCTGACGACGTTCTCAAAAAACTTCGCCCTGGTGCTGCCGTTCCGTCGAGATTATACGGTCTACTCAAGATTCATAAGCAAGGAGTCCCGCTTCGTCCGATAGTGAGTAATTTGGGTGCTCCTACCTACAATCTAGCCAAGTATTTAGCATCTGTTCTTGGCCCCCACGTCGGTAAATGCGAACATCACATTCCCAATTCTATGGTGTTTATTCACAGATTGAAGTCCTTGTCTTTTAGTCCCTGGGATTTGCTTGTGAGTTTTGATGTCGTTCCTCTGGAAGAATCCTTGCAATTAATTGCTAAGAAACTGGATGAGGGAACAACTAAGCTTTGTCACCATGTGCTGACGTCGACGTACTTTTTATTCAATGACAAATATTTTGAACAGACTGACGGAGTGTCTATGGGGAGCCCATTGTCCCCAATAGTCGCCAATCTTTTTTGCAGGATTTTGAGGACATGGCGCTGAAGACGGCGTCTTTAAAACCAACCTGTTTCTGGAGGTACGTTGACGATACGTTTATGGGGTGGCCTCATGGGAGAGAAGCTCTTGACGGCCCCCTACATCATTTTAATTCCCTGCTTCCTAGCATCAAGTTTACCATGGAGGTGGAAAGTGATGGAAAACTTCTGTTTCTGGATGTTCTGGTGTACAGAAAGGATGATGGGACACTGGGACACAGTGTTCATCGAAAGCCTATGCACAAGGACCGTTACCTGCATGTTTGTCATCCATCGTTCCAGCGTACTGGGGTCCTACGGACGATGGCGAGAAGAGCTTATGCCATTTCAGATGGAGAAAGCTTGGCACAAGAATTGGACCATCTTAAAGTTGTGTTCAAGCAGAATGGCTGTACAGATAAACAGACGCGTCGTGCTTTCCAGTTTGGACCTTCGCCTGAACCCCCCAGAAGATACCTACAAATCGGTGGCTTTTCTACCTTTTTCTGGGAGCATTTCCTCGAAGATAGGAAGAATTCTAAAAAGATGCCACATCAAAAGTATTTTTCGTCCGCCAGGCAGGACTAGAGCGCTTCTTGGCTCTGTTAAGGATGACTTTGGTTTGAGGAAGTCCATTGTGTACAAGATCCCTTGCCACTGTGGGAAGGCTTATATTGGTCAGACAATCCGGACCATTCAGGACCGATGTGTTGAGCACCAGCGGAACACACGTTTGCTTCAACCTGAGAAATCTGCAGTGGCGGAGCACTGTCTCACCGAGGGACATAGAATGCTGTATGACGAGACACAAATGATTGCCCGTGCATCTCGCTATTGGGACTGTGTTTTAAAAGAATCCATAGAGATTCGTTTATCTGATAATCTTCTTAATAGAGACAAGGGTTACCTTTTAAGTAGCCGGCCGGAGTGGCCGAGCGGTTCTAGGCGCTAGCCTGGAACCGCGCGACCGCTACGGTCGCAGGTTCGAATCCTGCCTCGGGCATGGATGTGTGTGATGTCCTTAGGTTAGTTAGGTTTAAGTAGTTCTAAGTTCTAGGGAACTGATGACCTCAGAAGTTAAGTCCCATAGTGCTCAGAGCCATTTGAACCTTTTAAGTAAGACTTGGAACCCGGTGTTATCAGACATTAAAAATCAACGGTCTGTGTTTCGATCGTCGGAATAATTTTTAATTTTTGATAGCGATATCTCGATTTCGCCTGTTTCCACCACTGGCGGCGCAGTATGTTTACTTGCACTAGAGGGCAGTTAAAAACGGCACCTTCTCGCGCACGAGTTGTGGGCCTTCTGCGGCCTATAAAGGGTGTTGCAAAAAGTTACGGCGAAACTTTGAGGAAACATTCCTCACACACAAATAAAGAAAAGATTCTATGAGGACATATGTCCGGAAACGCTTAATTTCCATGTTAGAGCTCATTTTAGTTTCGTCCACCTACGCTCAGTGGAGCACGTTATCACGATTTCGTACGGGATACTCTACCTCTGCTGCTAGAACATGTGCCTTTACAAGGACGACACAACATGTGGTTCATGCGCGATTGAGCTCCTGCACATTTCAGTCGAAGTGTTCGTACGCTTCTCAACAACAGATTCGGTGACCGATGGATTGGTAGAGGCGGACCAATTCCATGGCCTCCACGCTCTCCTGACCTCAACCCTCTTGACTTTCATTTATGGGGGCATTTGAAAGCTCTTGTCTACGCAACCCCGGTACCAAATGTAGAAACTCTTCGTGCTCGTATTGTGGACGGTTGTGATACAATACGCCATTCTCCAGGGCTGCATCAGCGCATCAGGGATTCCATGCGACGGAGGGTGGATGCATGTATCCTCGCTAAAGGAGGACATTTTGAACATTTCCTGTAACAAAATGTTTGAAGTCACGCTGGTACGTTCTGTTGCTGTTTGTTTCCATCCCATGATTAATGTGATTTGAAGGGAAGTAATAAAATGAGCTCTAACATGGAAAGTAAGCGTTTCCGGACACATGTCCACATAAAATATTTTCTTTCATTGTGTGTGAGGAATGTTTCCTGAAAGTTTGGCCGTACCTTTTTGTAACACCCTGTATAGGGGCCGCCGCTTGCGCTGAGAAGTCAATTCCGGCGAGATCTTACCTGAAGATGGCGGCCAGTTGGACTGCGGAAATATTGTGTCAAGATGACGTTATGATCCGGCTGCACACCCGAGAAGAATGTTATAGTGCCGATTTTCTCTGCTCTTGCCAGCGAAAGTGCGATAGTCATATTATCGTGGCCGTATAGTATCTATAAATATTTCTCTGGCACATTTTTGACGGTTCTCTGCTGTAATTTTACAAAGTGTTTCGTGGATTGTATGAATAATTTCATAACATAACATCACCGGTGTGTAGAAACTTACATTAGGTAAGTAATCATAATATATTACAATAAATCACCGTAACGAATCAGTAAGATGAAATATACTTGATAAATAGTTGTTTCGGAAGCTATGCAAAGAAATTCAGAATTTTGTTATATCGTACTTAAATAAATTTCTTATACTTATGTTAGATAATTATTCAATGTCTGAAGTCTGAACAAAGCGTACAGCTAATTATGTACTAGAAATAAAACTCCCGATTTTATTTCAGTTCTTGGATAAAGACACGTAAGAATGAGTGAAGGGAGAAAGCGGCTTAGAGAAGCTGAGTATAAAAAGAAGACCAAAATGAAATATCAAGAAGAGGTTATCCGTAAAACGATAAAAATTGACCTTTTAAAAAAATGGAAATAGTGTTGAAAGACCAGGAAGTTCAACAACGTGCACTGATACAGTATGACCCGAAAAAGATGAAACAGATTTGAACTCTGCGGCCCAACAACAACGGTCATCTGTTGAACAGTCTACTTCTGAAAAAACGGATATTTATATTTTTGACGAAGAGACGGTAGAGGAATCATCATAACAATTGAAGATGCGTCTCAGATTGAGACGTTAAGTGATGACCAAGTGCAAACGACAGTGCATCTACACAAAGATCCATCTTTATGCGAAATAGACGATACCTTTATGGAAATTACCGTAAGGTACGGCTTCGACCAAAATAACTGTTGCGACTTCTCTAAAAGTGAAAAATATGTATGCTGATCAGCGTTCTTCCTTGACAGTGAGTATTTTTCAAAGAAAAAAGAAAAATATTGAAGTGAGTGACCGAAACTGCCTGGTTTATTCTGAAACTAAAAGATCAGTACCCTGTTTGGCATTCAGGCCATTGGCTAACAGGAATCAGTTCGAGAATGTAGGGTTGAACGACTGGAAAATGCAGAACACCGAGTAGCTCAGTATGAAAACTCTGTCCGTCAGGTCAGCAGCACGTGGTCTCCCGGTCGCGTTCGCGCTTGCCGAGCACGGGGTCCCGAGTTCGATTTGCTGGCTGGGTCAGGGATTTTCACCTGCCTCGAGATGACTGGGTGTTTGTGTTGTCCTTATCTTATCATCATCATCATTCATAGAAGTGGCGAGATTGGACTGAGCAATGGTTGGGAATTTGTACGGCCGCTGATAACCGCGCAGTTGAGCGCCCCACAAACCAATCATCATCATCATCTTCTTCTTCTTCTTCTTCATCATCTTACCGTCATAAATCTACACTGATCAGCCGGAACATTATAACCACCGACCTACTATCGATATAAACCTGTCCAGACGATAGCAGACTCAACAGGTGAGGAATGACTGCTATTCAGACGGCGCGTGTAGTATCAGTGAACGTCTTGTCCGTGTGTAGAAAGAGGAAGACGCGCAATCTGTCTGGCCGAGGACAGATTGTGATAGGCCTAAGGCTCGGAACGAGCATTTCGAAAACTGCACGACTTCTCGGGTGTTCGAGGAGTGTTGTAGTGCGTGTCTTCAACAGGTGGCGAAATCGAGGTGAAACCACGCCCAGACGTCGTGAAGTTGGGCGACCACCCCTAAGTACAGATGTCGGACGTCACTGGCTGGGTGGACTGGTAAAACAGGACATGTGGCCTACTGTGGTGGAAATAACATCAGACTTTAATGCGGGTCAGAGTCAAGTGTGCCTGAACACACAGTGCACCAAACACACGTAAAGATGGGCCTCCGCAGCCGAGGACCCATGCATCTGCCAATGTTAACACCATGACATAGGCAACTACGACAGAAATGTGCTCGTGACCATCGGCACTCGACCTTGGCGCAGTGCCAGAGCGTTACACGGTCCGATGAATCCCGATACTTCCTTTATCATGCCGATGGGAGAGCGCGAATCCGTAGTCTTCCAAGGGAACAGTTCCTTGGCAACTTTACTGCGGTACGGAGACAAGCTGACGGCGCCTGCATTATGCTCTGGGGAATATTCACGTGGGCATCCATGTGTGCAGTGGAGCTCGTCCAAGGCACTATGATGGACAAGGACTATTATACGTTGATTGCAGACCACGTACAACCCTTGATATCGATCATGTTCCCCGACGGCATGCCGGCCGGTGTGGTTCAGCGGTTGTAGGCGCTTCAGTCTGGAACCGCGCGACCACTACGGTCGCAGGTTCGAGTCCTGCCTCGGGCATGGATGTGTGTGATGTCCTTAGGTTAGTTAGGTTTAACTAGTTCTAAGTTCTGGAGGACTGATGACCTCAGATGTTAAGTCCCATAGTGCTCAGAGCCGTTTGAACCTGACGGCAGTGGCATTTTTAACAAGATAGTGCGCCATGTGACAAGGTTAGGAGTGTGATGGAGTGGTTCGAGTTCATGAGCTGGCCCCGCAACTCGCCAGATCCAAACCCGATCGAAACAACTGGGATGTGATCGAACGTAGCGTCAAAAAACATCGCCCACCTCCTCGGAATTTACGCGGTGACGTGTGTGTAGATGTGGTGCCAACTGCTTCCAGCGACCTACCAAGTCCTCGCTTTTCCGTGCCACGACGCGTCGCCGCTGCTATCCGTGCAAAAGGTGGACATACCGGCTATTAGTGAGGTGCTCATAATCTTCTGCCTGGTCAGTGTAGTACCCTTAGTCAATAAAATTCTTCCGGCTTGGAGACCGCATTGTCAACTATAAAAAGTACCGACGTTTCGGCGACTGTTGCAAGGCGCCTTCCTCAGAGTGTACGGCAGTACAACAGTACAGCTGTACATCTTGAGGGGGACGTCGTGCAACAGTCGCCGAAACGTCGGAATTTTATAGTTGACAATGGGACCTCAAACCCAGAAGAATTTTATTGACTGTGACAACGGCCACGGAAGCATGCGTTTACACGTTGTACCATTAGTTTGAAAGTTAGAAGTTAGACTGATGGTGGATCCATGGATTTACTGCATGTCCAGGTTGAAGAAGAAATTACTTCTTGGAGAAACGGTCTGAAGAGTGTTGTTGCCGTAGTGAAGCGACTGTGTTCAAGACGCCTCGCTTTCAGATGATGAATTTATTCTCTTGATTCGTCAAACAACAGAGAGGTAAAAAGGCGAAACATTTTTCCTTAATCATCGATTCAACACCAGACGTAGCACATTTGGACCAACTTACCCTGTTCTTTAGGTGCGTTCTGGGAAGAGGCGAATTATCTGAAAGATTTCTCAAGTTTTTGCCATCAATGGGACATAAAGCTGAAGAAATGTTTTCTGTCATTATTTCGGAACTCGAAACACTGTACATAAATATTGAAGACTATCGCGAACCATCACGCACTATGTGATCAAAAGTATCCGGATACCACCAAACACATACGTTTTCCATATTAGGTGAATTGTGCTTGCCACCTACTGCCAGGTACTCCATATCAGCGACCTCAGTAGTCATTAAACATTGTCAGAGAGCAGAATGGGGCGCTCCACGGAGCTCACGGACTTCGAATGGGGTCAGGTGATTGGGTGTCATACCTCTGTACGCGAGATTTCCACACTCCTAAACATCCCTAGGCCCACTGTTTCGGATGTGATAGTGAGGTGAATTGTGCTTGCCACCTACTGCCAGGTACTCCATATCAGCGACCTCAGTAGTCATTAAACATTGTCAGAGAGCAGAATGGGGCGCTCCACGGAGCTCACGGACTTCGAATGGGGTCAGGTGATTGGGTGTCATACCTCTGTACGCGAGATTTCCACACTCCTAAACATCCCTAGGCCCACTGTTTCCGATGTGATAGTGAGGTGGAAACGTGAAGGGACACGTACAGCACAAAAGCGTACAGACCGACCACATGTGTTGACTGACAGAGACCACCACAGTTAAGGGGGTCGCAATGTGTAATAGGCAGACATCCTCCAGACCATCACTCAGGAATTCCAAACTGCATCAGAATCTACTGCAAGTACTATGACAGTTAGGCGGGAGGTAAGAAAACTTGTATTCCTTGGTCGAGAGGCTCCTCATAAGCCACACATCACGCCGGTAAATGCCTAACACCGCATTGCTTAATGTAAGGAGCGAAAACATTCGACGACTGAACAGTGGAAAAACGTTATGTAGACAGTGTGGCGATCCGATGGCAGGATGTGGGTATGGCGAATGCCCGGTGAACGTAATCTGCCAGCGTATGTAGTGCCAACAGTAAAATTCGGAGCGGTAGTGTTATGATGTGGTCGTGTTTTTCATGGAGAGGGCTTGCATCGCTTGTTGTTTTGCATAGAACTATCACAGCTCAGGCCTCCATTGGTGTTTTAAGCACCTTCTTGCTTCCCACTGTTGAAGAGCAATACTGGGATGCCGATTGCATCTTTCAACACGATCGAGCACCTGTTCATAGGGCACGGCCTGTTACACGACAATAACATCCCCGTAACGGACTGGCCTGCGCAGAGTCCTGACCTGAATCCTATAGAACACCTTTGGTATGTTTTGGAAAGCCGACTTCTTGCCAGGCCTCACCCACCGACATCGATACCTCCCCTCAGTGCAGCACTCCGTAAAGATGGAGGGCGCCACGAACTTGTAAGTAATTTTCAGCTAGGTATCCGGATACTTATGATCATACAGTGTATGATAATCTCCGAACATGTTTGCTGTGTAAAACCCAAAGCGAAGCATCTTTTTTTTTTCTGCCCGCTCTTTAAATTTAGTGGCAACTACGTTTGCTAAATTTTGCACAGAAGCTTCTCGCTTCTTTATGTAGATTCAAGAAGTTTATTTATTAATTGTAATTTCTGCACACAGCGGTGCCAAAATTTAATTACTGAAACCAAGAAAGTGAAAACACTGAAGAGAGTGATGGTTCAAATGGTTCTGATCGCTATGGGACTTAACTTCTGAGGTCTAGGGGTAGAACTTAGAACTACTTACACCTAACTAATCTTAGGACATCACACGCATCCATGCCCGAGGCAGCATTCGAACCTGCGACCGTAGCGGTCGTGCGGTTCCAGACTGTAACGCCTAGAACCGCTCGGCCACCCCGGACTGCGAAGAGAGTGAATCGGACACGTTGGCCAGCTAGAAAGAACGCATGTAGAAGTTAGCGAGATTTTTGGCACGAAGTACTTAAAAGTTCGGAATCAGTCAAGGATGATTGTACGTAAGAGTCTGCGAAGCGAAATGAAGGGGCGGTAATATTTTGAATATAGAAAAGCTAGGATTGGCGGTATGATTGTTGTGTGGAACTTTCTTTTTTTTTTTTTTTTATAGACTATACAAAATGGAATATCACACAAGTTACTCCTCGTGGGCTATAAGGCGGTATTAATCAAGACATGTCGCAATTGTGTAAATCTTTTGGTCAAATTGTATTGTCAAGGGTAATTATTAAAATTTGGAATCTGTGTCTTGATATGGCTACCGTTTATGTAAAGTCTAATGCAGAGAGCAAGCATAACAATACTGAAATATTACCGAAAGAAGATGGTGTTAAAGCACTTAGTCATTTAATGAAAGATCTCAAATCTTCCTGCCAAAACGTATCTATTGTTAAAGCTGCACCACCTGTGTCAGATTATCTATTTGTTGTTGATCAACGTTCTCAATTGTACCAGGCTAGACCCCAAATATATTTTGGGCCCTAGCACTCTAATATCGGTGAGGGAACCGGTAGTGTGTTGAATAAACATGAAATGTTTCCAAAAGTACTGTTAAAAAAGAAAGTCGTTAACAAATGTGTCCTTTATACCAGAGCAAGTAAATATATGGGTACCGATAAATTCTTGAATATTAGTTCATGGTCCAGCTGTTATGATTCAATGGCAGTTTGCAATAATTTTAGAACTTGGAAACTTGTAAAGGCACCCATGCCAAAGTTTGATATTACTCCCGCCTCAGACAAAACGAGACTAGATGAATTTGCTATTATATATAATTTATCTATAAATTATGTATGGAAATTTGCACAAAGGTATCCTGACATTCTGTAATAAATCTTTCAGACTGGTATACGCTGTGTTCGTAGATTTCATCATTGTTGCCGACCTTCACGCATCTCTCTGCAAGTTTTTTGTAGCTGAACGAGACATTTTTAAATATTTCGAAGAACAGGCGATGGAATTTGTGATGAAACACCCGATGAAGAAATGAGAATGACTTCGAGCGATACTTTCAGGGTTAACACATTTCTCGTCCTCTTTGATAGACTCGTACCTGAATTTTAAAAAAATCGACAGGAGGTCTACAACAGTTTCAGTGAAAAGTTTTCATTTCCGACCAAAATTAGTGAATTTTCATCATCAACCGTTACGCAAAAACTCCTTTTCTTGGAAGAAATGTATCCCAAAGATGTAGAGACTGACTTAATTCAAGACTGCTTACATTTTTAATGCCGCCTTTCTTCTCAAAGAATTTTGAAAAAAACCAGATTGTGGAACACTGAAAAGTCTATATTCATGCCCGCGTAAACAGAATTTGCAATACGTTTGTCCAAACTTGGATATAGTGGTTCACATGGCTCTATGTACACGAGCGTTGAATTGTTCGGGTGAGAGAAGCTTAAAACGGATGAAAAGTTATCTAAGCTCTACCTTAAGAAAAGTTAAAGGCCTTAGCTCCGTTGTGCGTAGAGTGAAGACTAATGAACAAGTCTTCATACGACGATATAACTGATGATTTCGCCAATAGAAAACCGATTGAAGAGGTTTTGGAACAGGTTCATAACTTAATTAATTGAATTTCATCGTATTATCAGCCAGTTGTTACCAGGTAATTGAATATACTATTTTTAAACTATAAGTAAGAGCAATAAAAATTATTTAATTATGTTAACCGAAAGTACATTATTGTGTAAGCTGTACTGAGGCACACCTTACCCCGACTTATTATTAATATAGGATTGAACTATTTTTAGATCAGAAATATGTGCAAAAGTTATTTCTTGTGCAAACTTAATTAAACCGTTGGGTTGTAAAAATAATCGAGTAACTGCCACATCGATCGTCCAGTTCACAATCATACTAACTACGGGAAAAAGGTGTAATTAGAACGATAACGCACAAATCAGACAGTTACTATTTCATGGACAAAAAAATAGTAATTAATTTGATTGTGAATAGGGCATTGAACTATAGAGGTCGATAGGGGCGGTAAAATTTGAATAGCCTACTGACGGCAAATGTGTAAGTCCGCCACTGACATTGGCTGTAGAAGCTCGTCATTCTGAGCGAAAGAGAGAAAAAGAAGACAAAGAGGAACATATTGATTAACAAAGAATTCATAACTGGCGGTGTCACTTTTTCATAACAACATACCAACAAGGAAAATATTTAATTTCATAATTTTTAATGTGAACAGTTTTGAAAACTTTTTAAGCTAAACGATATCTGTTAGTTCACCAGTCTTCTAGATGGATTTCATAAAAGTGAATTCCAGTGCGACGTAAAATCACTAGAACATACGTACATTTACTACGTGAAGAGGCGAAAGGGCGAACACTGGTTCTGGTCAAGGATGACAGCACGAGCGAGAGAGAGAGAGAGAGAGAGAGAGAGAGAGAAAGTCGGCGGTAATACAGCATACGCTCAGGTCACGGCCTGAATGTCTAGTTATAAACGTTAATGAACGTGTTTGTTCGATAGCATTCCGCGCCAATTGCCATTATTTATTCACTGTATGCATTTCGTTGGCAGTGCTTTACCAATTAACGTCACAGGAGCATGCCTTACGAACCAACTCAAAGCTTCATCAATCTTGACGCCTCTGATCCAGATAGCTCAGCCAGGCAAATAGAGCTGTGATGAAGCTGACTGGGAAGGTTATTTGACACGGCTAAAGGAGGAAATGACCACAATTAACTTCCCCACATCGTAGGATGTATAGCACATTGCAAGTTCATGGACATGGCGTGAGGAGCTTATGATCCTACTTTTTCTATGTTACTTTCCTTCTGCCAGTATTCATCAACCCGGAGAAAAAGTTGAATTCACGAAACACATATAAAGTTCATCCAGTCGCTCAAAATTAACACATGAAAAATTTGCTTAACGGGAAATGCTTTCTGTTAGCAAACTTTTAATATTACACATTATTCCTAAGTTCGTGATTGTTTATTAAAACTAATTTCACACATGTACAATTTACTTAATCGGAACTAGTTTCAGTTAGCAGTCGAGATTACGCACTCTTTACATGACTGTCGTTGTTCATCGCAATCTTAGAGCTGACTTACGGGGACACCAATCTTTCGTCTTCCAGTAACATATTATCTCAAATCCTGTAATCTAGTTCTAATACCTACATCATGCAGCGACACGGTAAATACAATGAATATTTTCTCAATTTCGTCTGCGAGAATGTTGCTACTTATGTAGATTGTTAAACCAGATTGATAAGACAAAAAAATCGTTAAACTGGCTGCACACTGTATGGGTGCGTGAACAGTGTATTTTGTTCAACTCTGTTTGATATTAACATTTTCGGAGACAAAACTTTGGTCTTTGATCACCAAAGATTTATGCAAACTTCTCCTGCCTGATGATGCACACAGGTGGCGCGATGTGATCTACTGTGCTCTCTAGTCCTGCTGCCACTGCTTCAGCCCCACTTTGTTCGAAAGTCACAAAGTTAGATGAATCACTGGGTTATGACAGTTTCTGAAAATAAAATGTATTCGAAGGGATTATGAGAGGACATACACTATTTGATCAAAAGTATCCGGAAAAATGACTTACAAGTTCGTGGCGCCCTCCATAGGTAATTCTGGAATTCAATATGGCATTGGCCCACCCTTAGCCTTGATGACAGGTTCCACGCTCGCAGGCATACGTTCAATCACGTGCTGGAAGGTTTCTTGGGGAATGGTAGCCTATTCTTCACGGAGTGCTGCACTGAGGAGAGGTATCGATGTCGGTCGGTGAGGCCTGGCACGGAGTCGGCGTTCCAAAACGTCCCAAAGATGCTCTATAGGACTCAGGTCAGGACTCTGTGCAGGCCAGTCCTTTACAGGGATGTTGTCGTGTAACCATTCCGCCATAGTGTTGTCCCTCTTCAACTGTCGGCGGTCTCTGTCAGTCAACAGACGAGGTCGGCCTGTACGCTTTTGTGCTGTACATGTCCCTTCACGTTTCCACTTCACTATCACATCGGAAACAGTGGACCTAGGGATGTTTAGGTGTGTGGAAATCTCGCATACAGACGTATGACTCAAGTGACACCCAATCACCTGACCACGTTCGAAGTCCGTGAGATTGGCGGAGCGCCCCACTCTGCTTTCTGACGATGTCTAATGGGTTCCGAGATCGCTGATATGGAGTACCTGGCAGGGTGGCAGTCCAATGCACCTAATATGAAAAACGTATGTTTGGGGGGGGGGGGGAGGAAGGGTATCCGGGTACTTTTGACCACATAGTGTATATAGGTGACAGGAGGAGAAACTATCACCACCGGACGTATTTGCTGTTGTCAAATAGCTTACTTGCACGCAGCAACTGTACGCCGTGTCAAGTCCAAATAGGGCTAGGCAAAAGCTAAAACACGAATGGGCAACAGGCGGTCCCCTTGTGGAATCTGACCCGCGACGGATTTCAATCCGGCCCGCGGAAGAATTCGTGGGGCAGAGAGTGAAGCGCTCGCATTGTAGTCCGGCCGTGACGCGTTTTCGGATATTTGCGATTCTCTTGTCTGCATTTTTGCAGTTTGACTTCTGTGTAATACAAACAATACATCCTATGTTCAAGGAATTTAGACTTTTTAGCTTTTTAAAATGAGCAAAATTATTATGAGTCACTTAAATTTTCAGAAACAACTCTTGTCTATGCGCCTAGTCACCAAAAGTATTTGTCGAGAAATATTTTTAAAAAATGCTTGCTAATAGTTATTGTGGACATTAACAAACTAAATTTCAAATACCCTAATGACCTGCTTGGGTCCAAAAGTCGCAAAGTTACTCCTAATTGCTTGTCGACTGCCACTGCCTGTATCACAGCTATATTCTGTTTCTCTGTTCATTTTTGTATCGACATTAGTAAATAATTCTTGTCTATTGTGAACGTGAACACGGCAACTGTTGAAATTTAAGGTAATTTATAATGAATTACCTGCAACCATTTGCTTTCATAGCAGTTTATTTTTCCACAGTGACATTTGCCAGGATGCTTGGCACCCTGTCTGCATATGTTTACATTTATCTACGTGTCGTTAACATTGTTCCTTTACTAACGGCGTTGCCGAATTACGTAATGGAAGTTTTTAAGACAACTATTGCAAAACGTCGTAAGTAAAAAAATAATGTTCAAGACATATAAATAAATGTAGGCCCTAAGCATCTGCAGATGGGTTGAACATGAATGTCGTCTCAACAACGCGTGTTTTGCGATATAATTTGTCGGCTTGACATGTAGGAAAAGGGATGCCATTTATAATGGTGCATTACCCAATAAACACTATCGTTACAGGCACTACAGCTTTGACTCTATGAGCTAGGAGCCCTGCTGTCACGTCACGTCATGACCCGACCCTCGACCTTAAGTAAGTGCTTGAGTTACAGAATGGTCGATGGTAACAAATATTAGCAACAATTTGTAATAATTTATGATCCTGGTGCGTGGTAATGTTTAAAGCTCATTTTCTCTGAACTGACTTTAAATCTGGTCTAATCCTCAATCCAGTGAACGATAACTACGATCATCTGTTGCACGTCCTGCTTGGCTCCTATTGGCGGCTATTGAAGACACGAACCGGATTCTGGCTCGAGGTACCGTTGATGCTCCGGACACTGCACTGGACGTGATTGGAGCCGTGTGTCGGTTTATGTTCGCTTTTGGCCTTTGGATGTTCACTTCGGAACTATTTGAATTATCTATGACGAAAGCATAAAATGGTGCTTAAGGTGTGGCGCCCCTTGTGGACGCCAGTCCAAACTCAGGGCTCCCCGAATTGCAGGCAGCTTGGCACTCTGCTATGTATGGTTGTCTCTCGTATATCTGAAGGACACAACACATTATAAATCATACAGAATTAGACCTATTACTGTCCTCACAATTTAATTAATGGCACACGTTATTCTTTCTACAGCACTATTTGCGGTGATGAATACAACCGCTTTCACTTGAGGGCGCGGAGGGGGGGGCGGGTTGGAGGGAATTTTATATGCTTCATATTTTAGTGATACCATAGCAACAGTACCAATATTTAAACATTTCAAAAAAATGGCTCTGAGCACTATGGGACTCAACTGCTGAGGTCATTAGTCCCCTAGAACTTAGAACTAGTTAAACCTAACTAACCTAAGGACATCACAAACATCCATGCCCGAGGCAGGATTCGAACCTGCGACCGTAGCGGTCTTGCGGTTCCAGACTGCAGCGCCTTTAACCGCACGGCCACTTCGGCCGGCTTTAAACATTTCCTTTCATCTCTGATATTTAGTTATGTTATATGTAAGTAATAAGTAGGTATAGCGGAAGTTAATTAATTATCTTAAACAATAAAGTTATGAGAATCAAACAAATAATAAGGAGTTCCTTGCTGGGTGGAGGAGTTGCTGTGCACGTAAAAAGCAGTATTTCATTTGAGTCCATAGACGTATCATGGTATTGCACTGAACAGATATTTGCATGATGAACAGGGGCAGTTGAATTTAGTGAAACTAAACTTCTAATTGTTGTTGTTTATATGTTCCCTAAATCTGACTTCACAGCATTTTTTCTCAAGCTAGAGAGGGTTCTTGATTCACTTTGTAGGAAGTACCAGGAATTACTTATATGTGGTGACTTCAATATAAATTTTGTATGTAATTGCGCAAGAAAAGGGATGTTGGTAGCTCTCCTTAATTCATATGATCTGATGGAGACTGTATTTTTTCCACTAGAATGCGGGGGAGCAGTAGCACAGCCTTAGACAATATTTTTATTCATTCTTCATTAGTAGATGGGCATTCTGTTAGTAAAAGGGTGAATGGCCTTTCAGACCATGATGCACAAATTTTAACACTAAAAGGCTTTTGTACTCAAACAAATGTCACGTATAATGACAAACTATGTAGGAAAGTTAATCCAACAGCAATAAAGAGTTTTTTAAATCTTGTCAAGGAACGATAGTGGCAGGATGTTTATAGTGCCGATAACACATTTCTCATGCTCTTTGAGAGCTGCTTTCCATTTGAACGTTCTAAACGAGGTACTAGCAGTAAAAGGCAGCTCGGGCAGAAAAAAGCGGGAATTATATCAAAATATTAGAATTAGTCGCAATCAAGCTACTTTAGCCCATTACAAAGAGTATTGTAAGGTGCTTAAAAATGTTATTAGGAAGGCAAGACGTATGTGGTATGCAAATAAAATACCTAATTCATAGGATAAAATTAAAACCATATGGTCAGTTGTGAAGGAAGTGCCTGGTCAGCAACAAAAGATCGACGATATAAAGTCAGTTCGTAGTAAAAATATTTCTGTTATTGATAAATCACATATATATACAGTATTTAACAATCATTTTCTGAGCATTGCTGGTGACTTAAAAAAATTCAGTTTCTACAGGGAATCATATAACTTTCTTGGCAAATGCCTTCCGAGATTGATGTCTGAAATACTCCTCTGTCATACAGACAAAGCGGAGATTGAGTCAATTATTAAATCACTGTAGACTAAGGACTCTCATGGATATGATGGAGTGCCTAGCAGAATATTAAAGTGCTGCGCTGCACATGTTAGCTCTCTATTTAGCCATATTTGTAATTTTCCCTTTAGGAATGGTCAGTTTCCTGAACGATTAAAGTACTCAGTAGTAAAGTGCTTTGCAAAAAGGGAGAAAGGGATAATGTACACAATTTTAGACCTATTTCTATGCCATCATTGTCTGCTCAAGTTATTGAAAAGGCTGTGTATGTAAGGATAATTGATGATTTTATATCACACGATTTGCTATCTAATCTAGAGTTCGGCTTTAGAAGTCGTTTAACAACTGAAAATGCTATATTGACTTTTCTCTGTGAGGTACCGGATGGGATAAACTTAATTTAACTAAGGCGTTTGAGTGTGTTGATCACAAAATATAGCTCCATAAGTTGGAGCATTGCGGAATACGGGAAGTAGCTCACAATCGGTTCACCTCTAACTTTAGCAAAAGACGGCAAAAGGTCATTATTCACAATGTTGATAACGGCTGTCATGTGGGGTCTGAGGGGGGACAGTCAAATGGGGGGGGGGGTGCCCCAGGGATCAGTTCTGTGACCACTCCAGTTCCTTATTTTTATAAATGATATGCCCTCTAGTAAGATGGGTAACTCTGAAATATTTCTTTTTGCTGATGACACTAGCTTGGTTTAAAGGATGTTGTGTGCAACATTGGCTCGGTTTCAAATAGTGCAGTTCTTGACCTAAGTTCATGGCTTGTAGAAAATAAACTAACGCTAATTCACAGTTAGACTCAATTTTTACAGTTTCTAACAAACAATTCAACAAAACCCGACGTTTTTATTTCACAGAATGCGCTGAACGATTAATCAAACTGAACAGTTCAAATTTCTGGGTGTTCAAATAGACAGTAAGCTGTCGTGGAAAGCCCATGTTCAGGATCTTGTTCAAAGACTTGGTGCTGCCATCTTTACTATTCGAACGGTATCTGAAGTAAGTGATCGTTAGACACGAAAATTAGTCTACTTTGCTTATTTTCATTCGCATATGTCGTATGGTATTACATTTTGGGGTAACTCTTCCCATTCTAAAAGGATATTTTTGGCTCAGAAACTGGCGGTTCGGGCAATAAATGGTGTAAGTTCACGAACCTCTTGTTGACCCCTGTTCACGAGTCTGGATATTTTGACATTGGCCTCTCAGTATATGTATTCCTTACTGTCATTTCTTGTTAACAATATTAGGTTATCCCAAGAATAAGCAGCTTTCACTCAGTTAGTACTCGGCAGATATCAAACCTGCATTTGGTTCGGACATCCTCAACTCTTGCTCAGAAGCCGCGTGGGGTAGCCGGTCCGTGCAGCTCACCCCCGTCGTAGGTTCGAGTACTCCGTCGGGCATGGGTGTGTGTGTTGTCCATAGCCTAAGTTAGTTTAAGTTAGGTTAAGTAGTGTGTAGGCTTAGGAGCGATGACCTCAGTAATTTGGTCCCATAAGACATTACCACAAATTTCCAAATTTTCTTGCGCAGAAAGATGTGCAGTGTACTGCTGCATCCATTTTCAATAAGCTACTACTAGAGTTCAAAAATCTTATTAGGAATCCAAGTGGTTTCAAATTGAAATTGAAGTGTTCCCTCATGGGTCACTCCTTCTATTCTGTCGAAGAGTTCCTTGAAAAATTAAGCTGATTCTTGTTGTATTGTTGATTGCGTTCACTTAAACGTATGGATTGACTTTTTTCGGGTTCATAAACATTTTATTTTTATCTGTTATTAGTTTTATGTTGTAATTTCATGTACTGACACGTTCCACGATCTTGGAGATTTGCTCCTCAATTTGGTCCTACGGAGCTTATCGTGTAAATAAATGAAAAAAAAATGTTATCGGATGCAATAACTTAAATTTACAGCAGACTAGTACGTCGAGCCTTTACTACAGCATAGCTGTTGATGGCATCACCAAGGAAAGAGTATGTCTGTTCCTTGAACCCTTCTGTTGACTCTTTCACACAAGCTTCGTGTGTATCCTGACCCGTTCCTTGAACCCTTCTGTTGACTCTTTCACACAAGCTTCGTGTGTATCCTGACCCATCCCATTTCTTAATTTTGTCGTCATCGTATTCATTGTGCTGAATGGCCTTTCTACACTGGAAACGGAAACAGTAATGCATAGGTCTCATACGTTAGTGCTTCATAGCCGATGTCAGCCCTTAAGATAAAAAAAGCAGCAGAAGATGAATATTCAGATTTATTACGAGGAATAAGTCTACAATAACTCCTACCATCAAGAACATTTCTCTACAGTCAATATTACCGAATTCTTGATATGTTTTAAAAATTTCAAAATGTGCACTTAAGAGTTCCAGAAACAAGAACAGCAAGCTGTGGTACTTGAGTGATTGGTTTCGTTAAACTTTACTTAAGTCTGAGATGGCATTTAATGTATCGTCCAAAATCACTAAACCTACAATGAGATTGTAACTCATCATTTCTAACAAGATTCCTCCTGCCAAACTTGCCAAATTCCCATCGTCCTTGTGTATATATTTACATGCCATCATCTTGCTTTTGTATCATAGGACAACTGCATGAAATGTGCGAAGGGTACTCAATTTGTCGATGTCAACCATTTCGGGTGTTTTTAAAACAATTGTTCTAAATCACAATGAATTTCATGCAATACATTTTCGGAAAAATATGAAGGAAAAGTATGAAAAAGTTAATAAACGTCCTTCAGAATGTGTCTATTCTATTAATAGAAAGCAGACTTAACTGTAGTTCTGATAATATCCATAATTCCATAACAGACCCAAACTACACTCCCTTTAAGGTTAAGATTATTATTATTATTATTATTATTTTGAGTCATCAATGTTCTGACTGGTTTCATTCGGTCCACACGAATTCCTCCCCTGTGCCAATTTTCCATCTCAGATTAGCAATTGCAGCCTACGTCCTCAATTATTCAATGGATGTTTTCCACCTCTGTCTTCATCTACAGTTCTTACCCTCTACACTTCGCCCTAATACAGTGGTTCCCAAACTTTCTGAAACCATTACCCCTACGTGCAATCAGATACTAGCTAATACCCCTTCTCACCTGCCCCCCCCCCCCCAATTCCTCCTCCATCATTAACTTTAACGCCCAGCTAAACTTCGTAATGAAAAAGTATTTTCTTGGAATACTTTCATTTTTAAAATGACAAAATCTAAATGACATTTAGTTTTTGTAAGCGTTTTATTAAACCACGAACTAATGAGTCAATGAGACTATTGCCTGCTTATTTCTAATAACTTTTTTTAATGGAAAGATGAAGTAATTCTCAGCGTCTGGTGAGTGCTACCTACAACTCCTTCTCTGAAAACAAAGTTAACCATTCACGTTGAGGGTAGACATTTGTTACAAAACATGCTTCCTGCACGCAACTCCTCTCCGTAGCGACATTCGCCTCACTCATAGCTTGCACCTCATTTCAAATCAACCAAGCTAAGATGTGGGCGCTATATTTAGGACTACTGTTTGTAAATCACTTGACTGCTGGACTGCTTACTTCTGAAATGCCAGAAACAGGAAGTTTTCAGTATGCTAATGCTCTGTGTCTGACCGCCGCCAATAATATTAATAACAGTAATAGTAATAATAATAATAATAATAATAATAGTAGTAGTAATAAATAAAGTATTGGGCCTACACAGCATAATAGTGATCACATAATTACCATTGTGTCGTCCTGTCAACTAGACCGTTTATTGTTGCGAAGTGAATAATGTAGAAATTTCTGCTCTATTGCGAGGACTACCTACTAGAAAACGTTTTCATGAGGTATTTAAGCATATGTGAATTATATGTCTCATTTTTACAGTCACACTTGTGTGGTACAAAATGCGTTTGTTTACGAGTTATAACCTCCACCTCATTGTGTCATGCGTTAATGAAAGTACGAAGGTTGCCAAGAGAGTAATGCACCGCATTTTGTTTCTCAGCCGTAAACAGGTCTACGAATGCGAAATGTCTCGTATGTATTATTTGAAGTCTCCTGAGTGAGCGCGCCAAGTTTCGGTCACTTCCGACGAATAGCGTACCTGCAGGACGGTTTCAAAAAGGCGTTTGTAGGTGACGCACGTTACTAGCAACGTGCTATCATTGAATTTCTCACTGCAAAGGAAGAAACGGTGGGGAACATGCATAAACGCATGAGCAAAGTCTATGGAGCATCTGTTGTCGACAGAAGTACAGTTAGCCGCTAAGTACGGAGGGCGAGGTCGTCATAAGGCGGTTCGACAGAGCTCCACGATTAGCAGCTGTCGGAGAGATCATCCACGGTTGTCACACCTGACATGTTGCAGCGAGCTGATGTCATTCGCGAGGACAGACACATTACGACTGGGCAGTCGACGCTGCATCTGTCAATCAGCAAAGGAAGTTCACACATTGCAGCACTGGCTCCGCCTCCAGGACCAGGATTGGTACCGACAGGGCATACACGCCCTAGTTTCGCGCTGGAGGAAAGCCATATGACGGGATGGAGATTAGGTGGAAAAATAGGGTGTGTAGATAAAACACCATTCTTTCGTGTGTGTAATTCTCATTATGTTCAATAAAGAGTTGTATTACTTTCTGGGCAACCCTCGTATCTGAAAAAAAGATTTTATTATTGGTAACTGATGAAGTCAACCGTAACAGCCTCGCCGCGCTGGTAACGGCGGTTCCTGTCGGATCACCGAAGCACTGTCGGACTAGGCTAGCGCTTATATGGGTGACAGTATGGGTCTCGCGAGCGCTGTTGGCAAGTTGGGTGCTCTCAACCCTTGTGAGGCCAATTGAGGACCTACTCGACTGATAAGTAGCGACTCTGATCACGAAAACTGACAACGGCTGGGAGAGCGGTAGCTGACTACATGCCCTTCCATATACGTGTCCACTGTCGCCCATCGGCTGAGGATGACGCGGTGGTCGGTCGGTACAAGTGTTACGTGCCCTGTTCTTTCTATGTAGTCAATATAACAGTATTACGAAATAGTGGTAACAGTAATGATCTTTTAAAAATACACTCCTGGAAATTGAAATAAGAACACAGTGAATTCACTGTCCCAGGAAGGGGAAACTTTATTGACACATTCCTGGGGTCAGATACATCACATGATCACACTGACAGAACCACAGGCACATAGACACAGGCAACAGAGCATGCACAATGTCGGCACTAGTACAGTGTATATCCACCTTTCGCAGCAATGCAGGCTGCTATTCTCCCATGGAGACGATCGTAGAGATGCTGGATGTAGTCCTGTGGAACGGCTTGCCATGCCATTTCCACCTGGCGCCTCAGTTGGACCAGCGTTCGTGCTGGACGTGCAGACCGCGTGAGACGACGCTTCATCCAGTCCCAAACATGCTCAATGGGGGACAGATCCGGAGATCTTGCTGGCCAGGGAAGTTGACTTACACCTTCTAGAGCACGTTGGGTGGCACGTGATACATGCGGACGTGCATTGTCCTGTTGGAGCAGCAAGTTCCCTTGCCGGTCTAGGAATGGTAGAACGATGGGTTCGATGACGGTTTGGATGTACCGTGCACTATTCAGTGTCCCCTCGACGATCAACAGTGGTGTACGGCCAGTGTAGGAGATCGCTCCCCACACCATGATGCCGGGTGTTGGCCCTGTGTGCCTCGGTCGTATGCAGTCCTGATTGTGGCGCTCACCTGCACGGTGCCAAACACGCATACGACCATCATTGGCACCAAGGCAGAAGCGACTCTCATCCCTGAAGACGACACGTCTCCATTCGTCCCTCCATTCACGCCTGTCGCGACACCACTGGAGGCGGGCTGCACGATGTTGGGGCGTGAGCGGAAGACGGCCTAACGGTGTGCGGGACCGTAGCCCAGCTTCATGGAGACGGTTGCGAATGGTCCTCGCCGATACCCCAGGAGCGACAGTGTCCCTAATTTGCTGGGAAGTGGCGGTGCGGTCCCCTACGGCACTGCGTAGGATCCTACGGTCTTGGCGTGCATCCGTGCGTCGCTGCGGTCCGGTTCCAGGTCGACGGGCACGTGCACCTTCCGCCGACCACTGGCGACAACATCGATGTACTGTGGAGACCTCACGCCCCACGTGTTGAGCAATTCGGCGGTACGTCCACCCGGCCTCCCGCATGCCCACTATACGCCCTCGCTCAAAGTCCGTCAACTGCACATACGGTTCACGTCCACGCTGTCGCGGCATGCTACCAGTGTTAAAGACTGCGATGGAGCTCCGTATGCCCCGGCAAACTGGCTGACACTGACGGCGGCGGTGCACAAATGCTGCGCAGCTAGCGCCATTCGACGGCCAACACCGCGGTTCCTGGTGTGTGCGCTGTGCCGTGCGTGTGATCATTGCTTGTACAGCCCTCTCGCAGTGTCCGGAGCAAGTATGGTGGGTCTGACACACCGGTGTCAATGTGTTCTCTTTTCCATTTCCAGGAGTGTAATTTACTTTCGCGTCCGAAACACAACTGAACTCTCTTGCTTTTACCTCTCAGAAAATTTCAATTTACCCCTCATGGGTTAATTATCCTGGTCGGGAACCACTGTTCTAGTGCAGTGGAACTTCTTGCTTGATGTCTTAACAGATGTTTTATCATCCTGTCCCTCCTTCGTGTCAGTGTTTCGCATATGTTCATTTTCTCGCCGATTCTGTGGAGAATCTTCTCATTCCTTATCGTATCAATCTACTTAACCCTGCTGTTCTGTTCACTTTTACTATATAAATGTACTGTTCGATTCAGTATGACCCGAAATAATAAATGCTGAAAAAACTTCTACTCACATGTACTTTTCGTACAGTTGTAAGCCATCGACATCGTTGTTATATTATAGTATGTTGTTAATGATCATAGCGATAATAATAATAGTAATAATAATAATAATAATAATAATAATACACGGAATACGATCGTTTCAGGAAATCATACAGATCATTCAGGGCACATGGCGAAGTGAAGAACTCCAAGACAACTGGAGATGTGCTCTCATCCACCCACTTCACAAAAAGGAGACAAATCTGATGTGAATAACTACAGAAGGATCACCCTCCTTTCCGTTCCTTACGAAGTCCTTCCGCTAGCCTCTTACAATGCGCACAAGAACAACTCGGACCCCTAATAAGTTAATATCAAGCAGGGTTCAGGCTACACAGATCAGACACCGAACAAATTTTCAACCTGAAGTCTAAACTGAAAATTCGAGTTATACGAAACCTCCCATGCATCCGAACATTTGTGAACTTCAAGAAAGCTTACTACTTCATCGACCGACAATCCCTGTTTAATATGCTCAGAGAAAACAATCTGGATCCAGAAACACAACGACTCATCCAACAAACCCTAACAGACCCAACTTCCAAAGTCTAATTCAACGGAAAAATTTCACAACCTTTTTCTACCAAGACTGGCGTCCGACAGGGCCATGGCCGCTCCCCACTACTTTTCAACATCGTTTTAGACGAAGTGATCAAAGAATGGGAACAAGAACTGAAAAATCGAAACATCTGGAGACCCATATGCTAGGAAAAGAAAAGGACACAATCGACGACACATGCCTATCCATCGCTAATGACCTCGGGATTGTTTCTGGTAATGAATAAATAACAATCCATCAGATTGAAGTCCTCAAAGAAAGTGCCGAGAAAGTTGGACTGCAAATTTCTTTTTCTAAAATGGAATTCATGACTACAAAACACATCAAAACACAAAATTTAATGACAAAATATGGCACAGTAAACAAGGTTAACCACTTCAAGTACTTAGGAGAAATTATGCAGCCTACAGGCACAGAAAGATTAGCACAAAAAACACGGGAACTCAAAATGCAGAAAGCATATGGGAAAGTTGCGAGCATCTACAATAAAAGTGCATAAACATCAACACAAAAGTTCAACATTAACGACTGTTATCAAGCCTGAAACACTCCACGCAAGCGAGACTCTAAACCTTAATTACAATGAAGATCTCGAAATCATAAAGAAGGCTGAAAGAAAAATCATCCGAAAAATCCTTGGTCCAAAACTCAAGGACGAAGGATACCGTCTACAATCACACGCAGCCACAGAAAAATATTCCAACATCGGAACCGATTTCCGCAAACGACAACTCAAATTCTTCGGAGACATCATGAGACTAGATGACAACCGACTAATAAAGAAAATTTTGACGTACTTATAGAAACTGAAAACGACAACAGTCTGGATACAACAGGTCCAAATTGATCTAAAAAATGTCAAAATCTCACCGACAGACATCAAAGATCGAAACGTCTTCAGAAATAAGGTCTACAGCTAGAAAATTTCATGAGAAGACAGACCCAAGGTACCAAGAAAAAAGTGGTCAGATGAACGTCGAGCTAAGCATAGCGAGATGGTGAAACCATTTTGGAAGAACAAGAAAAATAACAGCCACAGGTCATAATTTGATTTATGTGATTCCCGATGGGTCTAACCAATGTAAATAAATAAATAAATAATAATAGAACTTTACTAAATAAAATTTATTATTTTCATATTCGTATAATCTTCTGTTGGATCTTGTCCATGGTGTATATCAACAGTCTTTCCCTAGAGAGTGCCCCAATTTTTCTCAGAATTTCGGACACCTTGCACCATTTGACATTGTCGAAGCTCTTTTCAGATCGACAAGTCCAATGAATGTGTCTCGATTTTTCTCCAGTCTTGCCTCCATTATCAACTGCAACGTCAGAACTGCCTCTCCGGTGTCGTTAACTTTCTCAACATGAACTGAGCCTCAATTATTCTTGTCAGCAACGTGGATGCATGAGCTGTTAAGCGATAGTTCTCGCCCTTGTCAGCATTTACAACCTTCGGAATTGTGTGGATGATGTTTTTCCGAAAGTCTGATGCTATTTCGCTAGTCTCACACATTCTTCACACCAACGTGATAGTCGTTTTGTTTGGTCTTTCCCAAATGATTTTAGAAATTCTGATAGAATGTTATACACCACTTCTGTGTTATTTTATCTTAAGTCGTTTAAGGCAAGGCTCTTTTAAATTCTGATTCTAATACTGGATTCATAACTCCTTTTGTTTTTCTATCGCATCATCAGACAAGTTCTCCCCCTCATAGAGGCCTTTAATGTACTCTTTCTTCTGTATTTAACAGTGGAATTCCCAGTGCACTTTTAATGTTACAGCCCTTGCATTTAATTTTGAATTTTCTATATGCTAAGTTAGTCCTTCCGACAATCATTTCTTTTTTCATCTCTTCGCACTATCCATGTTGCTATTTCGCCGTAGCTTCTCCGCACTTCCTGTTTATTTCATTCGTAAATGACTTGCATTTCTGTATTCCTGAATTTCCCTGGATATTTTTGTACTTCCTTCTTTCGTCGATCAAGTGAAATATATCTTGTGTTATTCATGGTTTCTTAGCAGTTATCTTCCTTGTAGCTAAGGTTTCCTTACCAACTTCTGTGATTTCCCTTTCTAGAGATATCTATTCCTCTTCAGCTGAATTACCTACTGAGCTATTCATTATCGCAGTATCTATAGCCTCAGAAAACTTCAAGCGTGCCTCTTCATTCTCTAGTAGTTCCGTATCCCATTTCTTGCGCACTGCTTCTTGCTGACTAGTCTCTTAAACTTCAGCCTGCACTTCATCCTTACTAAAACTGCGAGTTAAGTCTACATCTGCTCCTGGGTATGCCTTACAATCCAATATCTGATTTCGGAATCTCTGTCTGACCATGATGTAATCTAACTGATACCTTACTGTATCTCCCGGCCTTTTCCAAGTATACCCCGTCCTCTTGTGATTTGTGAACAGAATATTAGCAATTACTAGCTGAAATTTATTGGAGAATCCAACTAGTCTTTCTCTTCTCTCTTTCCTACTGCCAATCCATAATCTCCCGTAACCTTTTCTTCTTCTCCTTTCCCTACGACTACGTTCCAGTACCTCATGACCGTTAGATTTTTATCTTTCTTTACATGTTAAATTACCCTTTCTATATCCTCATATACTCTCTTCATCTTCTGCTTGCGACGGTGGCATATATACTTGAACTTCTGTTGTCGGTGTTGGTTTTCTGTTGATTCTGATGAGAACACACCCATCACCAAACTGTTCACAGTAATTCAATATCTGACATATCTTCCTATTTATAAATAATCCTACTCCCGTTATACCATTTTCTGCTGTTGTTGATATTATCCTGTACTCGTCTGATCAGAAATCCTTGTCTTCTTTCCATTTCACTTCATTGATTCCCACTATATTTAGATTAAGGCTTAGCATTATCCTTTTCCCATTTTCTAGCTTCCCTACCACGATCAAACTTCTGACATTCTACGCTACGACTCGTAGAACCTATCCATCGTTGGTTATTCCATCTTTTCTCGTTGTCACCTTCCGCTTGCCAGTCCCCTCCCCTAAGATCCTGATGGGGACTGGTCAGGAATCTTCAGTGGGGAGAGCATCATGACAATTTCTTTTTTCAATTGCAGGCCACATTTACTGTGGTTAAACAATATGTGTCTTTCATTCAGTGGTTTCCATTGCCTTCTGTCTCCTCATGCCGTTGGTCATTGCTGATTCTTCCGCCTTTTAGGGCAGTTCCCCACCCCAAGTGCAAGAGATTACCCTGAACCTCTGTCCGCTCCTTTTCCCTCTTTGAATGTCCGCCAGTGATCTAGAGCTGCCAGCACGCCTCAGCAAGGGCTTGCTGCCCTCTGTAATAGTAAAAAAATGAGTGAAGTACTCAATTATCAACTTAAGGCGATCTCATGTGACATCCGCTCGAACAAAATGACTAGAAAAATGACAAAAAAAGGAAGGCGGCAGAAAGGGTAGCTTCTTTGGTTGGTGATCAAAACGTGCTGGGTCCCGGATTCGATCCCTGTCATTGCTGTAAGTATAAAAAGCTAGAAATGTTTACTAAAATTATGATTACATTAATTTATCAGAATTTAGTCGATGAACTCCTACCTCTTGTGACACTGATGAGTATCTCCTGTGGAGAAAAATGTATGATACGCATATTGCACAGGTCAGACGTTCTGGGGAGCTCGGCACCCTGGCGCGGATAGAATTCTCGTCGCACTGTCGCAGAAAGAAATATGCGGCAGTAATTGGTAACTCAATCACTCATCCCTTAGCTGCGAAACGATCTGTGGCAGGCTCAGTTACTTAATTTTTCCAGAAAATTAATGGGTCCGATGAAGGGGACGGACGAATATACCGGAAATAAAATTGTAATACTCCTTCATCTTCCGGTATTTCGGCTGTTAACCACCTAGCCATCTTCAAGGGGAGGCGATGACTGTATTCTCCGTGTCCAAGCATGCCACATGGCACAGAGATACCTGTCTACAGGTTCACTACAAATGATACAATTCTTTTCAGAGCCCGCATCTCGTGGTCGTGCGGTAGCGTTCTCGCTTCCCACGCCCGGGTTCCCGGGTTCGATTCCCGGCGGGGTCAGGGATTTTCTCTGCCTCGTGATGGCTGGGTGTTGTGTGCTGTCCTTAGGTTAGTTAGGTTTAAGTAGTTCTAAGTTCTAGGGGACTTATGACCACAGCAGTTGAGTCCCATAGTGCTCAGAGCCATTTGAATTCTTTTCAGAGCTCTGTATTTTCCAAGGTATTACATGTACAAATATGACTGATGCATGAATATAACTCGACCAGTTTATATTATGGCCATTAGTTTGCGTTACGAGTGCAGTGCCTTGACAAAATGGCGACAAAGCAAAAATGATATTGTGCTGGAATATGCGAGATGTTCATCTGTTACAACAGTGCATCGTGCATTCAGAAGGAATTGTGAAAAAGAATTGTCCTATAAACACAGAGTTGTGCGTTGATATCGACAATTTAGAGACACTGGTTGTCTCTGCAAACAGAAAAGTACCGATCGTCAAGTGTGCCAGATGCAGCCGTATAGAGGGTGAGGGGAAGTTCCGTGCGTAGTCCAAAAAATCAGCAGTCCGCACAACCCACGAACTTGGAATATTACGGGAAACTATAGGGAACATTGTGCGACGTCGGTTGCACTTCAAACCATACCATCTGCAGCTCTTGCATCAACAAAAACTAGATGATTATGGCCGGTGCCTTCAATTTTGCAAAACAATTCAGGAAGCACTTGAGGATAAACATTTCTCCTCCAAGCTGATACTCAGCGATAAAACAACCTTCTATTTATCTATAACGGTTAATCGCCGCAATGTGAGAGCAATGAAGTTGTGGCGCATGGACGAGATTCGCCGAATGTTTATGTATCCTGAGCAATACCACAGATGAAGCTGAATGGGCCGGTTTTCTTCCGTGAGAAGACTGTGACAAGTACCTCTTACCTTGACATATTGCGTTTCTGGATGTTTCCACAAGTGACTGCTGATTCCGAGAATTTGATCTTCCAACAAGAAGGTGCACCCATTATCCGCAAAGTAGTTATAAAATTGTTTTTGTAATCAAATAGGAAACTTACAAGAACATCATTTTTCGACATAGTATCCTTCCGTTTCAACGCACTTTCCATCGTTGTACTAGCTTTATGACGCCCTCACAAAAGAAGGGTCTCGGTTGAGCTGCGAGCCAGGACTGCACCGCTTCATTCACTGCTTCGTCCGAGGCAAATCGACGGCCCCTTAATGCCTGTTTGAGTGGACCAAACAAGTTATAGTCAGAAGAGGCCAGATCGGGACTATATGAAGGATGATCCAGTACTTCAAATTTGAGTTTCTGGAGCGTTTCAGCAGTGTGGGCAGCAATATGCAGATGGGCATTGTCGTGCAACAACACAACACCTTTTGACAGCAATCCCCGACGTTTGCAGTCTTTAACCTGGCAGTAAGCATCTCACTGTAACGTACACTGTTTATTGTAGTGCCCCTTTCCCTATAATGTTCCAGTACTGGAAGTTGTGTGTCCCAAAAACCGTAAGCATGAGTTTTCCTGCGGACGGTTGGGTCTTGAACATTTTCTTGCGCGGCGAATTTAGATGTTTCCATTTCATATTCTGCCGTTTACTCTCCGGCTCGTAATGATGGATCCATGTTTCGTCATCAGTAGTGATCCTGTCTAAGAAGTTGTCCCCTTCGTTACCACAGGGATCCAAATGTTTTTTGCAGATATCCAAGCGCGTTTGTTTATACAACTGTGTGAGTTGTTTTGTGACCCATCTTGCACATAGCTTATGAAACCCAAGTCTGTTGTGGTTTCGTAGGCAGAACCGTGACTAATTTGCAGACGATGTGCCACTTCGTCAATAGTTAATCGTCTGTGTAAGAGAACCATTTCACGTGAGCGCTCAATGGTTTCTTCATTTGTGGTTGTAAATGGTCGTCCGGCTCCTTCATCGAGCGTAACACGTGTGCGACCATTTCGGAATTTTTCTATCCATTCGTAGACACTCCGTTGTGACAAAACACTGTTCCCTTTCTCTACCGAAAGTCTTCGATGAACTGCGGCCCCTGATACGCCTTCCGACCACAAAAACGGATCACCGAACGTTGCTATTCTTTGGTGCAAATAGACAGCGGAGCAGCCATGATTAACAGCACGGCAACGATAACGAAACTAACCTAGCAGCTTGAAAATCAAAAAGATATAACAACAAATACACGAAGCATGCAGCATCAACGTAAAACGACAGTAATACCAAAATAAACAAAAATATAACTAAATTGCGGATAATAATTGACTTACCTTCGTAGCATCGATGATCTTCGCTAGCCAAACGACGGACTTTCGCATCGCTGGACTTGGCGTGGTTGTGAAGACGATGGGACTCTGTTCCCTTGGCCCTCATGTCGCCTGACCTAAAGCCTTGTGACGTTTTCCTGTGGTCTCTACATTAAGGACCGTGGTTATGTACCCCTATTGTCGCCAGTCGCAGGCTGACCGACCTGCCTCCAGGACAACAAGGCCACGGCAGCGGCCCCTAAGAGGAGACGACATAAGCGCCGCGTCCGACTGGTGGCAGTGACTCCGATAGCAGCTTCAACGTTAGCCGCATTGTTACCCGACGTGTCGTAGCCTCTTCATTAGCAATCTCTACGTAGCACACTTAAGAGATCAGCAGTCACTGCAGTTCAGTTGACTGACTGTTGTTAGTAGCGATCTCTAAGACCATAAGTGTTACTTGCGTTTGTCTATTCTGAAGAAGACAGATTATTTTGTTTGCGACACATCTGTGTAATTGCAGTTATGGATGATCATGTATAAAGGACTACAAGAATTCTCAGATCAAAGTTAAGTATTTGTATTTGTCTTGTAATAAAATTCATTAATACCAGTTGCTTGATTGTTTGTCTAGCGAATCGGGTATGCAGGTTTCCTAGACACAACACGAACAACTCAGAAAAAGCACCAACGCAGCTGTAATGGCCATTGACAGGATGCTGCTACATAAGGTGTGGAAAGAACTTGACTACCGCTTGGACGTGTATCGTGTGTCCTGAGAGGCACTCACAGAACATTTGTAGTGTGCAAAATGCAAACTTGGTGAATTCACTATTATTTTCAAGAACCAATCATTTCTGCTCGTGTAGGACATTCGAAGATATAGACCTTTGTAAACGAACGATTCGTTTATAGTTACCCTGTACTTTAGACTAAAATGTACCACCCTTACAGATAAGACTGTAGCTGAAACTTATGGGCCTTTTGTATCCCGCGTGGAAGGCGGCGCGTGGGTCTGTTCCTGTATAGTGAAGGGTAGGCCGAATGCAGGAAGTGAGTAGGAGCAGGAAAAGGTGAAAATCTCTCGGTACTTCTCTTAGAAATGGTTCTACTATATCACAATATTAACTGAATACATAACTTTGCACTGAGGTGCGAAGCCTTAGACCCGCCGTAAGTAGAGCAGAGTATATGAAGCGAAGCTGAAGCGAAGTGTCCCGGCCGTCTGCTCTTGATCAAATGGGCAGAATCTGGAGCGGAGCTCGTAGAGCTTAACAGCACCGGCTAGAGGGCGCTGTCGTCTGTGTCTCTCGTAGTTCCAACCTAGCAGAGAGCACCTACGTTGTGGCATCGTAGCTATCGATACCACAGGGCCTAAGACAAAAATGTAGCAAACGCCGAGTCAGCAAACTCACAATACTTGCAAAATATTTAATTATTTATTAAAAAGGATGGCAGTTGTTGGAATCCCAAATAACAAAGACTGACAACCATAACTTCTCTGAGAGCACAGACGTGAACTGAGTGGTTTCCATGAATTATCGAAATGGAAGCCCACGTCTCGGTTGAGCTGGTGGTCTCCCAGTTGTACTTCCATGCTTTCTATCAGCACTGAATTCCAACAGCAAGAAGCTTTCTCGTAATATATGGAATAAGTACTTGGAATACACTGTTCATCCACAGTCTGAAGTAGAATGTCTCCTTGGTGACGATCAAACTGCTTATTTAAATTTAAAAGCATGCTCACCTTTTCGGCCATACGAATGGCAGAAAGAAAACCTCATCTGTCTTTCAAGAACCATATACACTCAACCGCGAGAACATGAGCAGCCTCTAAACACAGACGTGGGGATGCAGTTTCGCAACAAATCGCCACGTACATCTGTAGCGTACGGCGAAAGAACCGTCAGGCAGTAATTAGTACGAAATCTTACGTACCTATGTATTTTTCTTAATAAAGGTAGAAACGTGAACGCCACATAAATATTATCGTACGTTGGCTGTTCACATAAGTTTTGCACCGCTTGTCCATAGTATCAGTCTTATCCTCTATTCCAGTACACGTTCTATTCATTACACTAGCTCGTCGTGACAGAAATGGGAAGAAAACCGACCTTCATCAGTACAAAGCTGGAACTCCTTCCCAGAATTCACCTGGACTGTTTTCAACGGGAAACCTAAAACTGGAGGCCCAAATGATGACTCTTATCGTATACGGACCTTAACTAAAACATCACCAAGAGTGGTCCTGATAAATGTCTACGCGTGGAAGCACAACTGCGATAGAGTAATAATGACATTAGGTGAGAGCAACAGGCGCACTATTGTGGAATAACTGAGTACCGAACAAACGATCATTCGTACATGATGCTGAAGATCGTTTTCCGCACGCATCCGTCTACAAACTCTAGACCCACCTATTTTATCATACGCGCCTTGTGCATTTTCATTTATGCATGTTACTTGCTTCGTGCAATGAGCAGACCAACTGAACGATTGTTTGAAAAAAAAAAAAACGTCTCTCAGTCGAACGAGTTTTCATTTTCTCCTCACTCTGTCAATGACTCTCTACATCCATCAAAGACGAGGTCTACAGTGCGACTGTACACAGTAGAACACGTATTCATGGAAAAACATTAGACAAGTAGCGCTCGTTTATGAATGCTTGAGAATGAACATTTCGCTTTGTTGAAACAAGCTTTCAGAAAGAATAAAAACATATGCTGTTGTAGATTTCGAACTAGGACACTGTCATTCTCTGGCAATGGTCTACCAACAGAGTCATTTGAATTTGATTCTGTAATTTTGTTCCCATGTCACAATGTCGACTTTCAAGACGGCAACGCATCTAGTCACTGCGCACCTCCCATGAAGGAATGATTCAAGTTACTCACTTTAATTGTTCTGAGTGTGGCCCCAGCTTTTGCAACTCTCACTCTTACTGAACATTTGTGGATTAGCAGGACGAACTCATAGGATCACTCAATATGTCCAACATTTCCTTACCTATAAGAAATGTACAATATTACTCAAGGTCGTTCATGATGTTTGGTTTGTGGGGCGCTCAATTGCACGGTCATCAGCGCCCGTACAAAGTCTCAATTTTTACACAGTCCATTTTCTTTTCACAGTCCAATCTAGTCAATGTCACAAATGATGATGATGAAATGATGACAGCCGGCCGTTTTGGCCGAGCGGTTCTAGACGCTTCAGTCTGGAACCGCGCTGCTGCTACGATCGCAGGTTCGAATCCTGCCTCAGGCATGGATGTGTGTGATGTCCTTAGGTTAGTTAGGTTTAAGTAGTTCTAAGTCTAGCGGGCTGATGACCTGAGATGTTAAGTCCCATAGTGCTCAGAGCCATTTGAACCATTTGAAATGGTGACATCCAGACACAGACACTCAGTCCCCGGGCAGAGAAAATCCCCAACCTGGCCGTGAATCGAACCCGGGACCCTGTGATCCAGAAGTGGCAACGCTAGCCCCTAGACCACGAGCTGCGGATGAGGTCGTTCATCTCCCATAACACTATTCTCGACGTCTCTTTGTAAAAGTAGTATGGCGGACTGATGCTATACGGAAGATTAAACACATTTCCAGAATGATGACGAGACCATTTTCGAGGTGGAACGTTTATTGATCAGCCAATGCACACTTCTACAACAAGGGTGTCAACGAAGTCATCTGTCGCTCTAACAACGTGTCATATTGAAGGGTACGTATGTAGAGAAAGCCTAACATTTTAAACTATTTTCATAGTCTCAGCTTGCTTTTATCGAGGTGGTTACTAATAGACCATTCTCGTAACAACTATGCCATTCATCACGTCGCTCTGATCGCTTAGCGGGCAGGACCGCACCTACATTTACATCATCATTCTCCGCAAGTCACTATGACGTCCCATGGCCCAGATTAGGATAAGTATAAATTATTAAATATTTTTCCATAATATTAAGCAATTTTATGTGTCGTATGTAAAAGAAACTCTATTGAAAGTCAAGGAATAATGCGATTGTAAAGAAAAACGATTGTCTGTAACATTATTATTATTGTCTTTGTTCTTTTTGGTATCGGCGTGAAACACAAAGCGCCAGACTCTCTTTTGTCTTGTTCGGATCGGACGCCATGGTGTGCAGTCTACATAATAAGGTGTGTACATGTTTTATTATTTGAGCAGTGAGCTCCAATATATGTCTAAAGTATTGCTTTTGTTAATTTTAACTGTAACCTGCACCACATATGCCGTTTGGTCGTCCCATCATTTTTAAAAGAATTTCGGACGCCGCCCCGGCAGCAAGCTGAACATCGCTGGACGGCGACAATTGGCCGCCATTAAGCGTCAATTTCTAATTATCGTAATTATTATCCCGTTCTATCCACAGGCGACGCTGGAGATCGGCGATATTATTTCTTTCACTCATGATCTATAAGAAACTGACAATTTCAAAGTACTTAGCGATTTATTCAGACGATTTACGTTACGTGCAATAGAACACAGACTTGGCCTGCACTAAGACATATTTAAATCACACGTAGGACCTTACATATTAAAAATGGTGAAATACTTTTTTGTGTGAATATATAGCCTATAATGATTAACTGTTATATATATATATATATATATATATATATATATATATATATATATATATATATATTCCACCTAATGGTGTATGGCGGAAGGTACTTCTGATACCATGAATTGATCCCCCCTGCCCTTCCCTTCGTGAATGGCGCGTGAGAAGAATGATTGTTGGTAAGCCTCTGTATTGGCTCTAATTTCTCGACTTTTCTCCTCGTGGTAATTTCGTGATATGTATGTAGGAGGAAGTAATATGTTGTGTGACTCTTCCCGGGAAGTGTTCACTGTAAATTTCCAAAGTTAACCTCTCCATGGCGCACGACACCTCTCTTGTAATGGTTGCCAATGAATGAACGCGTGACGACACGTATCGCTTTTCGTTGGATCTACTCTGTCTCTTCCATCAATCCTACTTCCTCTCTCTCTTTTCGATCGGTCCTACTTGGGAACGGTCCCAGATTGATGAACGATACTCAAGAATTCGTCGAAAAAGCCACTACCTTCCTTAAGATTCATCTTGTGAATCTCAGTTTAGCATATGCTCTTCCTACTATTCGTTTATGTGGTTGTTACATTTAACGTCGCCATGGATATTTTACTGTAGATAATGTTTCCAGCAGTTTCTCCTCAATTGTGTAATTGTACAGCAATGAATTTCGTTCCATATATACGTGCAAAATGTTGCATTTATTTACGTTCAGAGTCTATTGACAGAGCCTGCACTAACCATCGATCCTATGCAGGTCATTCTGCAACTCTATACTGTCTTCTTGGAGTTGCTACTTTCTTATATATAACTGCATCATCCGATAACAGTCTTAAAGAGCTTCGCCGCTTTCTGTTAGTTCATTTGTGTGCATTGCAAACAGAAACGTTCCCATCACACTTTCTTGGGATACTCCGGATATTACCTTAACATCTGTCGATTCAGTTCCGTTAAAACAGACGTGCTGAGTTCTGTCTGCAAGGAAGTCTTGAATCCATCGCAAATATGGTCCGATACTCGGCAAGAGCCTATTTTTTTCACTAAAAGGCATTGCGGAAGTACAACGACTTCAGCGCTGTTGTCTACAGCACCGTGGATCTCATGGAGGAACAGAGCGAGCCGAGTTTCACAGGTTTTTTGTTTGAGGTTTCCATTTTAAATTTTATAGAGGAGACTTTTGTTCTGCTGAAACAACATAATTTTTGCGCATAAAACGTGTTCCTTAATTCTGCAACAGATTGACGTGAACGATACAAGGCTATAAATATGTGAATATGTCGTAAGACTCTAGTTGGATAAGGGACTGACATGCCCTTTTTCTAGTCGTTATGTACCGTATGTTGCTCCAGTGATATATGATAATTTGCTGCTGTAAGGGGAGCAACTTGTTTCGCATGATCTTTTTAGAATCTTACAAGTATCTCGTCTGGTCCTGATGCCTTTCCAGTATTAAGTGATTGCAGTTGCTTCCTTACTCCGTGATTGGTTATCTCAGTATTTCCTATTTCAACGTTCATACGATGTCTGAATGGTCGTGTTACAATCTTCCGCAATGAAACAATTTCGGAACACCGAATTCAGTATTACGGCCTTCTCTCTGTTATCTTTCATATCGGTGCTAGTATGATCACTAAGTAAATAAATATGCGCTTTCGAACCGATTACTGATTTTACGTAGGACCAAAATCTCTTAGGGCTTTTACACAAATCGTTTGACAAAGTTTTACTTTCAAAGAAATGAAGCGCTTCCCTAACTGCTACCTTACGCACATTTTTGCTTCGTTCCACTTTTGTTCGTCAGAAGATTTGACTTCTCTTGAATCTATGACGAAGCTCTCTTTGTTTACATAGCAGTTTTCTAACTAGGCTCTTAAACCGCAGTGGGTCTTTCCCATCCCTTAAAACCTTGCTCACTACGTACCTGTCTAAGGATTTTCTCGGTTTGTGCTCCATATCTTCACTCTCAGCGCTGAATATTTGGTGCAGACTAATTAGATACTCTGTAATTTGTATCCTTCCACTCTTGCGAAGAACAAAATATTTTCCTTTCTTCCTTAACATTCTTCGTAATATCCGTAGTCATAGTTGTTATCACAACCTTATGATCGCTGATACCTTCCTCTGCGTTAATTGATTAGATAAGTTCTGGTCTGTTTCTTGCTAAGAGCTCTAAGCCAATATTTTTTCGAGTTGGTTCTCTAATTATCTGTTCGAAGTAATTTTCGGATAAGATATTCAGAATAATACCACACGAGTCCCTGTCTCTGACACCAGTTTCTATTGCAAGACACTCCCCATCTATAGCTGGAAAGTTAAAGTCACCTCCTATTACAATGGCATGATCAGGAGAATTACTAACGAAATTCCACAAGTCCTCTCTCAAGCGCTCTGCCGCTGCAGTCCTTGACCTTGGCGGTCTATAAAAGCACCCAAGTGCCATTTTTTGACCAACTTTTGATTCTTAACTTCACCCAGATTAATTCACATTCGGAATCTGTGATAATCTCGCTAGATATTAACGCATTCCTTACTGCAATAAATACGTCACCATCACTGGTTACTAAACTACCCTTGAGATAATTTTTCGAATCTGTATATTATGATTTCGTTACTATTCACATCCAGTTTCAACCAGCTTTCTGTTCCTAATACTATCTGGGCATTATAACCTACAATAAGTCATACTAATTCTGGACATTTCCTTCGATGGTTCTGCAGTTTATTACATCATTTTAACCTTTTGTTAATCCGATCTGTGAGTAAGAGCATTCTCTAAGGACATTGTGGCTTATGTAACTTCAATTTTGACAGGCAGTCGTCTCTGACTCCAAGAGCGGGTTTCTCCAACATAAAAAACCCCGTGTGCACGCCACATGTACTTCGGGCTACCCTGCGTGTAGTGCATGCCCGACCCATTAAGGGGAACTCTAAATCTCTACACCCGATAGCGGAGTTTGAGAAATTCGCATGCGATACCGTTGTAGAGTCGTCTAAGCTTCTGGTTTAGACCATCTACACTGCTCCAAGCAGAGGACAGAGACCAACCCTGGGTACAATGTTACGAATAGTTAACTTATCCTGCACTCTGCGTGCGATGCTAGCTGCCTTCATCAAACGAGTCATTCGCCATATGGAGTCGTTAATGGCCTGAGAACCAAAGTGGCAGGCAACATTATGGCCGACACGTGATACTATTTGCAACCAGTTACACCCAGTGCACTCGGTAGCTGCTGTCAGAGACTCCTCCACTACATCTGGAATCAGTAAGTATTTGGAAATACGGTGTTAAAATGTGCTTCGCTTTGGACCTGTATTGCGATTATGTTTGTACTATGTGTTTAGTAGTAGGGAGACAAACAGAGAATCAGCTCATTTTGTTAGTGCAGGTTGTCTGCATCAGGGGCAGGTATGCACTCGGAGGAAAACTTATTATTCTCCTTCGATTGACAGGTCATTAACCTATTGTTCTCCTCTGATTCACAGGTCCTTAACCTGTTGTTCTGCTAAAAGAATCCTTTCCTCTGACTGACAGGTCCTTAAGCTATTCCCCCCCCCCCCACCCACTCAAGAAACAATCAACCCACCCACTCCCCCTCTCGCTGCTACAGGTACACTTTCAGGTCTGAGTTATTGGAATAGTCCTTCTCACTCTTATCAGTTTGATTGTCTACTTGATTAACTGATCAATTAATTAACCTCTCCCCTTCTGGTAAACCTGTCTCCTTCGACCCTCCCTCCCTGAAGTTGGTGGGCACAGATCATTCATTTGGAGGGAATTCGATTGCAGTATATGGAATATTGTATAAACAATTTATACAATGTATGGAATATTATTTAATTATTTATGGCTGTGTATGGAATTTAGTTTATTTATGTAGTTAAAGAATTTGTTCAGAAATCGATTTCAGTGTATGGAATATTGTTTAAACAATTTAGAGAATGTGTGGAATATTGTTTATTTATACAATTTGTAGGATAGAAGGCAGGTTATGGAATATAGCTTATTTATTTATTTAAAGAATTTTTCAGAAAACCGATATCCCACCACCATCCCATTGCCCCCTCACCCCTTCCCCTCCTCTACCTGGAAAAATGCTGACTCCACAGTGGAGAGGAAGGATCTCACAAAGGAAGATTCAAGGGTATATTGTTTATTTATTTTAAAAAAATGAGTTTGTGTTTGTTGAATTTCTCTTGTTCATCATTCTCTGCTGTTTGGAAAGACACAGGTCTTGTAAGAAGTAATTAAATCGATCATCCTTCTTTTTATTTTGATCGTGCAGGGAATACTTTCATGAAACAAACATTACGCATAATTACACAGTTAAAATTCTTTCGATCGTGAAGCACACACCACCCGCCGTCCCCTGTCCATTGGACTACACAAAATGCCACTGCACACGCTGCCAGCAGTCGGCATGCACCAGCAGCCCCCGTGAAGTGACAACACGGCCGTCAGGTTCCTAACCATGCACAGGTCTCATTTTGGGTCCGGCAACGATAAAGCGGCGCCATCCGTTTCATACTTGACACCTGAGAAATACCTGTCGAAACACATGATCACCTAGCCACCGTTGTTGGTGCAATGATGCATAGCTTGCATACCTACGCATCCAGTGAGATGTTCACATAGAGGATCACCCTCAGCGAGATGTTTGCATAGTGGCTCACCCTCGCAGGTGCACTTAAAAGGTTCTTAGGGCTATACTGACATGTCTATATAAATAACAGCCAAGTCTCGCTCTGGATTCGCTACAGAAACCTTTAGTAATGCACCAAGAGCAACACAGGATGCATTCTTCCTAGCGATCCTAACAGGACAGCCTGTCTATTACATATCTGTCCCTTCCCAGAAATAGTTCAGTCCCACAGAAATAGTTAACAGTTGCTTTTGGTTGGTGCAGGACCTTTCATGATGTTTCAATTTTTCTCCATGGAAATTCTTGTCCTAACAGGACCTGATTACGAATATAGCCTGGAATAACACAAATTGCATTCTTCCTGATGGTCCTAACGAGGCATCACATGTTCCCTTCCTGGAAATCGTGACCTCCTGCTTTCAACATACGTCTCAGAAACGGTAATCGTTCTCACCACTGAAAGCCTTCACCATGTCTGTGTAGACTCGTGAAACCACCGTTTATCGTAAAAGCGTTCTTGTTGTTTGGAAAGAGGGCACTGTATAAGCACAGATGAGGAAAATCAGAACAATTACACAAACAGAATTCGAAGCATTGTCCTACAGAAGAGAAAATACCAGTAATTTTGGGTGGCCTACAGCTGCTGGTCTGGAGATGTCCTAAGGCCACAGTATCCCTGCTGGAGATAGCTGGTCTGCTTCAACTTGTCTCTGAACACTTGATTTCTCAGACCTTTCTGTAGTCACCTTTGCTTCATCTTGTTTGAACCAGTTTGTAGAGGCTCCTATGTTCCAGCACAAACGACATCTTGTGAATGAATGGAGTATTCTGATTGGCTCTTACTGAATTTATATGCTACATTACTGATGTTGCCGGTGTGGGAGTACTGTCTGTCACTTTCTTCTGCAGACGAGACTTGCAGGGACAAAACTACTTTGTACAATTCGCCATATTGCACTGTCAGTTAAACGCCGCAAAAGTGGTTTACAGATCGTCAAATACATCCCACGCAATGAATGTGCCTCTGTGCAGCGCCATCAGAGGAAACTACTGCCGTAAACGAGGTCCATGACCACAGCTGTGGAAGAGTGTGTCAGCCAGAGAGACGCCAGCCGGCTGTGGACGACCCCACACCCTAGGAGGACCTGAGTGGTAGGAGTTTAAACGCTATCAATACTCCCTGCGCAAACACTCGTCATATTGAATCTTCAGGAATTTCCAGCAGAGTATACACGCGACACACGCGGTCCCGGTGACGACTCGACGCAAACTTGCTATTAGTTCACTATTCACCCATCCATTATTCCCTCCGACATAAATTGTCCAGTTGGCTGCCTCTGCACATTTCCTGCCTTTATTTGGTTGAGAGAACATCGATTATGGTGTGCCCATCTAGCAGGTGATGGATGGGTGGAAGCTTTCTTCGACCCTCTGAACCAGTGTTCAAAGGATGGGCAAGCCCCAGCTCAGAATAAAGGCATCCACTGAGATGCAGTTTCTGGCCACGACCTGCCTGCTTGCTGGTGTGTTTTCCACGGCCACCTCCAGACTCATAAGAATATTGGGAACCAGGCACATATTTATCAGTGTAACTACAATTAAATGTTAGGATTACTGACTTAGTCTGGTTCAAAATGGTTCAAATGGCTCTGAGCACTATGGGACTTAACTTCTCAGGTCATCAGTCCCCTAGGACTTAGAACTACTTAAACATAACCAACCTAAGGACATCACACACATCCATGCCCGAGGCAGGTTTCGAACCTGCGATCGTAGCAACAGCGCGGTTCCAGACTGAAGCGCCTAAAACCGCTCAGCCACTCCGGCCGGCGACATAGTCTGACACTGAGCAATATACTGGAAATGTATCCTCTTGACGGCTGTGGTTCTGGAACGAATCTGAGTATCTGCAGGGCACATAATTTTCTACGTAAAAAATATCTTTCATACCCCTTACTGCTATCGATATGCTGAATGTATATCTCCCTCACAACAGGACACACACTAGCGACCACCAGACACTTGTACATATACCACGAAGACCGTTGTACAAAGGCTGGGTTGGTTCCGCTCAGCACAAATGCGTCATTGATTTTGGCTTGGCTGCTTGCTTGCTTTCTAAATCCATCTCAGGACCCTGGCATTACAAATACACATGTTTTTTTTTCACGTGGAGTGCCAGAATAGTTCTCAATATCAAGCATATAGCAATGCTGCTTGCATAGCATTATCGCTTGCACTGTATAATTCCGAAGATATAGACTGGAAATTATTTCTCTAGAAACCCGAAAGTTTTGCGAAGTGTAGCGTGCTGTAAACCTTTGACTAACTAGAAACTTATCCCATCTGCGAAGATCTTTACACGGAAACTTTAAAAAATACAGGGAACATATTTACACTCATGAATACCCATGTCCGTGAAATAATTCCAAATCAGTCTTATAATTTACAAAGTCAAGTAAGGTGTTTCTCATGTATAGAGAACCAACAAATGTGTACTCGACCTGTCCTTCACCTGCTACATTTGCACACCACAATCGATATTCTCTCAACCAAATAAAAGCAGGAAATGTGCAGAAGCAGTCAATGGGACAATTTACATGGGACGTAATAATGGTCCAGCGCAAATACAGGTCCATGTTGAATCTTTCAAAATCTCCATGAATGATCACAAAGACTGATCATGTGTATCCTCTTGATGGCTGTGGTTCCCAGTGCAAACACTCGTCGTATTGAATCTTTTCAAATTTCTGCAGAGTATACATGGGACATACGCTGTCCCGATGGTGACTCAACTCAAACTTGGTATTAGTTCACCATTCACCCATTCAGAGAGAGCCATGAGTCAAATCGTCAAATGCCAGAAGCTGTCTCGGACACTCTGAACTGGTGTATAAAGGATGGGCACACCTCATCTCGGAACAAAGGCGTCAGCTGAGATGCTGTTTCCGGCCCCGACCTACTTGCTTGCTTCTGTGCTTTCTACGGCCATCTCCAGACTCACAAGAATATTGGGCACCAGACACATATTTATCAGTGTAACTACAATTAAATATTAGGATTGCTGCCGCAGTCTGACAGCATGCAATGTATGAGAAACGTATCCCCTTGACGGTCGTGGTTCTGGAATGAATCTCAATGTCCCTAGCACACATAATTTCCACGTAAAAAAATCTTTCATTCCCCTTACGGCTATCGCTGTGCTGAACCTATACCTCCCTCACGATAGAACGCTCGTACATATACTGCAAAGACTGTTGTACAAAAGCTGGGTCGGTTCCCCTCGGCACAAATGCGTCATTGTTTCTAGCTTCGTTGCTTGCTTGCTTTCTACATCCATCTCAGGATTCTGGCATTACAAGAACACATGTTTTTTCACATGGTTTGTCAGAATATTATACCATTTATACGATAGTTCTCGATATCAAGCCCATAGCAATATCATGCATAGCAGTATAGCTTGCACGGTATAATTCCGAAATATAGACTGGAAATTATTTCTCTAGAAATCCGAAACTTGAGCGAGGTGCAGCGTGCTGTAAACCACTGAGTAACTAGAAACTTATTCTGTCTGTGAAGATCTTTATGTGAAAGCTCGAAAAAAATAGAGGATACATATTTACACCTGTGAATACCGATGCTCATGATACAACAAATTCCAAGTCATTCTTATGATTTACGAAGTCAACTAATGTGTTTCTCATATCTAGAGAACCAAGAAATGTGTACACCACCCATCCATCACCTGCTAGATGGGCACACCATAATCGATGTTCTCTCAACCAAATAAAGGCAGAAAATGTGCAGAAGCAGCCAACTGGACAATTTACGTCGGAGGGAATAATGGTCCAGTGCAAATACATCTACATCTACATCTACATTGATACTCCGCAAGCCACCCAACGGTGTGTGGCGGAGGGCACTTTACGTGCCACTGTCATTACCTCCCTTTCCTGTTCCAGTCGCGTATGGTTCGCGGGAAGAACGACTGTCTGAAAGTCTCCGTGCGCGCTCTAATCTCTCTAATTTTACATTCGTGATCTCCTCGGGAAGTATAAGTAGGGGGAAGCAATATATTCGATACCTCATCCAGAAACGCACCCTCTCGAAACCTGGCGAGCAAGCTACACCGCGATGCAGAGCGCCTCTCTTGCAGAGTCTGCCACTTGAGTTTATTAAACATCTCCGTAACGCTATCACGGTTACCAAATAACCCAGTGACGAAACGCGCCGCTCTTCTTTGGATCTTCTCTATCTCCTCCGTCAACCCGACCTGGTACGGATCCCACACTGATGAGCAATACTCAAGTATAGGTCGAACGAGTGTTTTGTAAGCCACCTCCTTTGTTGATGGACTACATTTTCTAAGCACTCTCCCAATGAATCTCAACCTGGTACCCGCCTTACCAACAATTAGTTTAATATGATCATTCCACTTCAAATCGTTCCGTACGCATACTCCCAGATATTTTACAGAAGTAACTGCTACCAGTGTTTGTTCCGCTATCATATAATCATACAATAAAGGATCCTTCTTTCTATGTATTCGCAATACATTACATTTGTCTATGTTAAGGGTCAGTTGCCACTCCCTGCACCAAGTGCCTATCCGCTGCAGATCTTCCTGTATTTCGCTACAATTTTCTAATGCAGCAACTTCTCTGTATACTACAGCATCATCCGCGAAAAGCCGCATGGAACTTCCGACACTATCTACTAAGTCATTTATATATATTGTGAAAAGCAATGGTCCCATAACACTCCCCTGTGGCACGCCAGAGGTTACTTTAACGTCTGTAGACGTCTCTCCATTGATAACAACATGCTGTGTTCTGTTTGCTAAAAACTCTTCAATCCAGCCACACAGCTGGTCTGATATTCCGTAGGCTCTTACTTTGTTTATCAGGCGACAGTGCGGAACTGTATCGAACGCCTTCCGGAAGTCAAGAAAAATAGCATCTACCTGGGAGCCTGTATCTAATATTTTCTGGGTCTCATGAACAAATAAGGCGAGTTGGGTCTCACACGATCGCTGTTTCCGGAATCCATGTTGATTCCTACATAGTAGATTCTGGGTTTCCAGTCTGTATTGAATCCTGCAACACGAGTTTGTATAAAGACAGTACGAATAGTTGTGGTGGTGTTCCTTATGGGGAAATTAGGAAGACTCAACATGAAACAGGTAGTGCAGTCCGAAGCAGACCCGCATCTCTCAGGGTCTATTCACGTCTATCATCCCAACATTCTACCATCGTTATTAGGTACCATCGAACAGAGAAAAATTACGAACTATAGAAGCTGTGTTAATTTCATCTGATAGAGAACTCGATAAGATTCTTACCGCATCTCGCTCTTTCTACATAACGAAAACAAATATCATCTGTGTGCCGCAACGAGCACATGTTGCGATCCTGTTAAAATATCTGATCCATTGCACAGACCAGTGTAAAGTTTCATTGCTCGCACTATAGAGAGGTGACCATATCCCAGAGATTCTACTATAAGTCACAAGAGACACTCCCTGTGATCCTGTTTCAATGTCTGAAACCTTGGGTTTTCTTCTGCTGTAATGCGCTTTGTACACTGCTATACATTTTGTTTTTTCAGATATGACTTTGAGGTCTCTGTCAGGTTTTAAACTGCCATTAATACGTTCTGATCCGTTGCCTCTCACAGAAAAATAGACGTTGTGGGATGTAAATCGTGTTTCTGCTGCTGCTATCATAAAACACATACACACACACACACACACACACACACACACACACACACACACACGCACACACTGAAAGGTGGCTACACTGAGTCACAGCGCCAGAGATTGCGCCAAAGAGTATTCTTCAGCCGCCTCCACTGGCAGTGCTTGTTGAGATGTGGTAGTGGAGAGTTCTTGTCGAGAAGTCGTCGTGGAGAGTGCATATTGAGAAGTGGGCAGTAGGAGTTCTGATGTAGCCGTGACTAGTTGTGAGCATGTTGTAGGCAGTTGTTCTGATGGGCTAGACAGCCGATGCTGTTCGATTGCGGAAGTTGTAAAGATTAGAGTGTATTTTTCGTCAATATATATGAAGGTAAAGAAAATCTTTTATTTTTTATTTCAAACGTGCTAAATAACAATGCCTCTTGGTCACAGGTTCAGTCAACAAAGCATCTGGCTTGTGTTCATGTATTAGAGTGTAATTCTGGTTTTTATGTGCAATTATAGAATTTCTGTTTTTTTTAACTACTTCAGTGTAAATGGTGCTTAAATTACCTTGTTTTATTGAGGAAGAACCGTGCCAGATGTCTACGTTGAATCACACTTCCACACACAGAACAGCTACATTTGTGTTTTGTTGTTTCGTAGCTTTTATAGTTGCTGGGGACTTAATTAATTAATTGTGTTAACGGAAGTTTTCTTTCATTTCTTGTTGTTATTCTATGCAGTCAGATTGCGTACTAATACCAATCAGGGCCAACCGGTTACGAGACTTCGTAGCCGGACATTCAGCTACTAAAAATTAAAATTATTTGCATTATAAATAATTAAGCCCCCATGCAAAATACACATGCACACACACTGGATGATTTTAAATAAAAGACACTTACGACATAAGGAACCTGAAAGAGTTTTGCGACGTTGTGGAGCGTTTCCAAACTGCATTATGGCGAATTGTCCAAACAGTTTTGTCAGTGAAAGTCTCGTCTGCAGAAGAAAGTGGCGGACAGTGCTCCCACACTGGCAGCATCAGTAATTTGGCATATAAATTCAATAAGAGCCTATCAGAATACTCCATTCATTCACAAGATATCGTTTGTGCTGGGGCATAGGAGCCTCTACAAACTGTTTAGAACAAGGTTGAGGCAAGGTGTCTACAGAAAGTTCTAAGAAATCAAGTGTTCAAATGCGAGTTGAAGCAGACATGCATCTCTGTTGAGGATGCTGTCACACATACACCATTGCGGCATTAGGACGTTTCCAGACCAGTAGCTGTAGGACACCGAAAATTCCCGCCATTTTTCTCTTCTGTAGGAAAATGCTTTGAATTCTGTTTGCGTAATTGTTCTGACTTCCCCTGTCTGTGCTTAGGCAGTGTCCCCTTTCCAAACAACAAGAACGCTTTTATGATTAACAGTGTTCCTGCGAGTGTGCGCAGACATGGTGAAGGCTTTTAGCGGTGAGAACGTTTACCGTTTCTGAGACGTATGTTGAAAGCAGGATGTTACGATTACCAGGAAGGCAACACGTGATGCCTCGTTAGGATCATCAGGAAGAATGCAATCTGTGTTATTCTGGGCTATCTTCGTAAATAGGTACTGTTAAGACAAGAATTTCCATACACACAAATTGAGACGTCAGAAAAAATCTTACAGCAACAACAAAAGCTACTGTTAACTATTTCTGCGGCACTTTACTATTTCCAGGAAGGGACTGATATGTAATGGACAGGCTGTCCCGGTGGGATCGCTGGAGAGAATGCATCCTGTGTTGCTCTTGGAGCATTGCAAAAGGTTTCTGTAGCGCATCCAGAGGGAGGCTTGCCTGTTATTTACATAGACGAGTGATGTCAGTATTGCACTAACAACCTTTTAGTTGCGCCTGCGAGGGTGAGCTGCTATGCAAACATCTCGCTGAAAGTACTGCGCTATGAGAGCATCTCACTGGATGTGCAGGTAAGAAAGCTACGCAGTGTTGCACCAGCAATGGTGCCTAGGTGAACATGTGTTTCGACTTGTATTTCTCAGGTGTCAAGTATGAAAGGTATGGCACCGCCTCATCCTTACAGGAACGGAACTGACAACTGTGCATGGTTCGTAGTCACTTTACAGGGGCCGCTGCTGGTTCCTGACTCCTGGCAGTGTGTGCAGTGGCATTCTGTGTAGTTCAGTGGACAGGGGATGGCGGGCGGGTCACGTGCTTTGTGATCGAAAAATTTTTAAACGTGTAACTACGTGTGATGTGGATTTCATGACGATATTCCTTGTATGATCGAAATAAAAAGAAGGGTGATCGATTTATTTACTTATTACAAGGGTGGCAATGCAGTGGTGGGGGAAAATCGATTTTCAGACAAACTATTTAAATAAATAGAGAAACTGTATTCCATACACTTCCTTAAATCCCATATATTGTTTAAATAAACTATATTCCACAAATTGTCTAAGTTGTTTAAACAATATTCCATACACTGTAATGGATTTCCGAACAAATTCTTTAACTAATTAAATAAACTACACTCCTGGAAATGGAAAAAAGAACACATTGACACCGGTGTGTCAGACCCACCATACTTGCTCCGGACACTGCGTGAGGGCTGTACAAGCAATGATCACACGCACGGCACAGCGGACACACCAGGAACCGCGGTGTTGGCCGTCGAATGGCGCTAGCTGCGCAGCATTTGTGCACCGCCGCCGTCAGTGTCAGCCAGTTTGCCGTGGCATACGGAGCTCCATCGCAGTCTTTAACACTGGTAGCATGCCGCGACAGCGTGGACGTGAACCGTATGTGCAGTTGACGGACTTTGAGCGAGGGCGTATAGTGGGCATGCGGGAGGCCGGGTGGACGTACCGCCGAATTGCTCAACACGTGGGGCGTGAGGTCTCCACAGTACATCGATGTTGTCGCCAGTGGTCGGCGGAAGGTGCACGTGCCCGTCGACCTGGGACCGGACCGCAGCGACGCACGGATGCACGCCAAGACCGTAGGATCCTACGCAGTGCCGTAGGGGACCGCACCGCCACTTCCCAGCAAATTAGGGACACTGTTGCTCCTGGGGTATCGGCGAGGACCATTCGCAACCGTCTCCATGAAGCTGGGCTACGATCCCGCACACCGTTAGGCCGTCTTCCGCTCACGCCCCAACATCGTGTAGCCCGCCTCCAGTGGTGTCGCGACAGGCGTGAATGGAAAGACGAATGGAGACGTGTCGTCTTCAGCGACGAGAGTCGCTTCTGCCTTGGTGCCAATGATGGTCGTATGCGTGTTTGGCGCCGTGCAGGTGAGCGCCACAATCAGGACTGCATACGACCGAGGCACACAGGGCCAACACCCGGCATCTTGGTGTGGGGAGCGATCTCCTACACTGGCCGTACACCACTGGTGATCGTCGAGGGGACACTGAATAGTGCACGGTACATCCAAACCGTCATCGAACCCATCGTTCTACCATTCCTAGACCGGCAAGGGAACTTGCTGTTCGAACAGGACAATGCACGTCCGCATGTATCCCGTGCCACCCAACGTGCTCTAGAAGGTGTAAGTCAACTACCCTGGCCAGCAAGATCTCCGGATCTGTCCCCCATTGAGCATGTTTGGGACTGGATGAAGCGTCGTCTCACGCGGTCTGCACGTCCAGCACGAACGCTGGTCCAACTGAGGCGCCAGGTGGAAATGGCATGGCAAGCCGTTCCACAGGACTACATCCAGCATCTCTACGATCGTCTCCATGGGAGAATAGCAGCCTGCATTGCTGCGAAAGGTGGATATACACTGTACTAGTGCCGACATTGTGCATGCTCTGTTGCCTGTGTCTATGTGCCTGTGGTTCTGTCAGTGTGATAATGTGATGTATCTGACCCCAGGAATGTGTCAATAAAGTTTCCCCTTCCTGGGACAATGAATTCACGGTGTTCTTATTTCAATTTCCAGGAGTGTATATTCCATACACAGTCATGAATAATTAACTAATATTCCAAATAATGTATAAACTGAAGGGGTCAGAGAGATATAGTCATAAGCTACATTCAACTAGTTTTGAGACACAGTGACTTAAAGTTTCATGCAAATATAAAACTGTGGAAGACAAAATAGACACTTCCTTTCTGCTTTTAATTATACTTTAATACATTGCGAACGTTGTGTAAAGTACACAATCTTCTTTCTGTTATGTAATACGAGGCCTGTCCAGATAGTAAGTTCCGATTGAACGCGAAATGGAAACCATTAGAAATGTTTTATTTGTAACAGTTAGCTACACCTTCCAGCTACTTCTCTACGTCGTCACCGTTCTGACATAGACATTTGTCGTAGCGTTGTACCAACTTTTCAATACCCTCGTCGTAGAAGGCAGCCGCCAGTGCTTTCCGCCAACTCTCCACGCTGGCCTACAGCTCGTCGTCTGTACCAGAATTGTTGTCTTCATAGACAGCGGTTCGTAAGACCGGAGATGAAACTCAGAGGGAGACAATTACGGGATGTATTGTGGGTAATCAAACATTTCCAATTGAAAACGATGCAGGAGCATCTTCATTGCCCCTGCAGAATGCGGCTGAGAATTATCTTGAAGAAGAAACAGCACGACAGTTATGTAATGTTGGCTGCATTGCTTCAGGCGAAATTTCTCACCAGGCCCTTGTACTTGGCGGGAGACACTGTTTTCTAGACATCTTTACGCGCTCACTGTGAGCTCATAAATGAGGAGAGTGACGCGATTCTATCTGGGGTCATATTAGAGACACTGCCCAACACGTCAGTGCAAAGCTTTATCGGATTTTCATAGTCGTTTCCATTTCGCGACCGATCGGAACTTACTTTCTGAACGCCCCTCGTATTAATTTGAGTCATTTTAATTATGATGTGGTCGAAAATGGCTTATGACTGTGTTTTTATGATTTTATTTTGCAAATTATATAACAACTAGTAATTTTCAACAATTTTTGCACTTTCACGTACATACATACATAACAGATAAGTCAGTTTAATGGTTTATTTTACACTGTAAATGTGAAATCTAGGAAGTTCTTCTACGTCGTCATCTTTCACATTATTTCCAGCACATGACCGATAAAAGCTTTGATATGCTGCAGGTATATATGCCATAAGAGACAGTATGTCATCAGTCTTTTTCTGATTAATTTGATGTGGCTTTCTATATTACATTGGCAGCTGAAATAGATTTGGTTCAGCAAGTCTTCCTTTCCTCTTACTATGTAGATCCACTGACGTGAAGGTTCTATATCTCAGTAGCAGTGCTTCGTATATAGCGTGAAGGAATCTTTATACTCAAACTTGAGTCGCTTCATTAAAACGAATGGGGTCTCCAGATCTGAACAGAGTGGGTATTAAGGTAAATGAGTTCAGATCACCCAATTCTCTGAAGTCTTGTCTGTGCATTTTCGTCACAATGAAATTTTTTGGACTAGCAGATTTGACTGTTTTTGCCCATTCATCTGGCATGTGCACTATTTAATGTCTGTTTTTCTCATAAATTTCAATGCGACCAAAATCACGATCGCAATGAAATGACCTACCACGGGGAAATAATGCTGCACAGATTCAAATCTTTTGGTGGCAACGAGAGTCCTTTCCAGGGCAATAAGAGACCAAGTCTTTGTCTGACACTTACAGTTATCTGCAATTATGTGGAGATTTTTGGCTTTAGTGTTGGTTACCTCCAAGTATTTTAATAAACAGGTCCCAACTTCATCTGAACCCCTTCCTCCGTCCTTCTCAGTCCACAGAAACATGTATCCCTTATTTGACTCACAATCATGCACACCGTAGTTATACATCCATATTTTTCTCTTGTAGAATGCTGGGCCAACTGTTAGTTTTGGCGTGGGAAACGTTTTTTGCGTGATGACTGGGTGTTGTGTGATGTCCTTAGGTTAGTTAGGTTTAAGTAGTTCTAAGTTCTAGGGGACTGATGACCATAGATGTTAAGTCCCATAGTGCTCAGAGCCATTTGAACCATTTTTGAAACGTTTCTTGAAAGTCCATTGCTATTGCTTGGTGCTCTCTCACATTCTCTTTAGCCCGAGAAGTTAAAGACACGATCATATTTTGCCTACTATCAGCCTTTCTTAGATGCAACTAACGTTGATTTTTCCTGTGTGTAATTTCTTCTTCACATAATTTTGGGTTACTCATTGCTGTTAAAAAGGCATCACTGTTCAACACGTGTCGCTTTTCGACAGTTTGAAGCCTATGTTAAATTCTGACTCAAAAACTGCCCTGAATTTCCTTTTTGATACAGTAGGGACACAATTTCCCTTGCAGTATTCAGAGTATTTGTCCCTAATTAAGGATGCAGTTGAGAGATCATATCCAAAATATACTTTGTTGGAGTTCTTCTGCCTACTATAGTGACTGTTATATTTTGGTATAGCATTGAGGAAGTCTCTGACACCTTGCACAGCTTCGTCTTGAAATTTATGTGGATGATTGCCATGTTTGCCTGAAAGAAAAGAGCACATGAGTTGATACATTACTTCGTGTTATTACTATACTTCATGATTATTTTATTTGGTTAAAATGGATACCTTATAGTAAAACATAATATACAAACCTCTTCCTTCTTCTTTTGGAACAGTGCGACACAACTTCATTTGCTGTTGCAAATTCCTCACTCTTTTTGTGTGGTTCTTAAGCCATGAACCCTGAGGAAAGCCTGCTTGCAAATCATGACTTCCATTCCATTTACTTTCACATTGAATGAAAATGTCACTGACCTAGATGAAATTTGCTTTTTAGTCTTTTTTGGATAGCTGTGAAAAAACGAAATGCGAAGCAGAATGAAGTAAAGTAAATTAGCAACAATTGGTTCATTCGTGTTTAAAAAAGTGAAACGAACTTCCGCTTTTTTGGTACCATTTTCATATAACACATTAGGTAAGTATTCTAGGCATTAAAGTTTCCTATGTCCCAAAACGAGTGGAAAATAGTTTCTGCTCCGAGTAGTTTCGTACAGCACTTATTTGAACAACTACAGGGACTTCCCAAAGATGCTGCTTGAACAGTCTTGGTTTTAGAAGCCACATACTGCTGACCCGCGTTACGTCGACGTTTGGCCGTAACTTTTTTCCACTGGTCAAAATTACACATTCATTTTCTTGAAGAGTTTGGTTTCTGGGGTGATACTTCATTTGCTCTACTTATTTTAAGCTGTAATATGAACAGAAAAACAGTCACAAAACTTCCATGAGATACAGTCACAAGCCACACAAATCATTATACGCCACTGAAATGGCATTAATAATAAAAATATTCTTATAAGTTTGTAGCCATAGAAACTATATTATTACCTCAATCAGTGGTCATTAAAATTAGGCTCTAAAGGTTTCTCATTAACACAAAAGACGACGATCAACTGTGAGAGCAATGTTACGAGAAACAAAGACGCAAGCCACTGAACAATGATCACCAGTAAAAAATATTTTCGTATACTTACCAAAACATCTTCTGAGCTAGTACTGTTGCTCAATGGACGCCAAGACACATCACCATCACTGTCAAAAGGATCAGAATCCTCATTTACACAGCTGTCATGATCATATACACCTACAATGTGCGAAGCACCTTCAGATGTATAGGAGATTTCAACCATTTTGATGTGGCTTATGACTATGTATCTTCTGAAAAAGACACCAGGTGGCAGAGTATAGATCTACACTATGTCATCACCTGCCACCTGTTGGAGAAAGATGAAACTTCTTCAATCTAAAACGAGGACATCATTAAGAATGTCATAGCATGAATATCTCAATTTTGACAAAAGTGAGGCTTATGACTATATCTCCCCGACCCCTTCAATTATTTAAACAATATTCCATGTACTGCAATCGAATTGCCTTCAAATGAACGATCAGCTGATTCTTTTTCCTGCCAATTTCTGGGAGGGAGGGTGGGAGGGGAGGGGGTTTGCCAGAGGGGGAGAGGTTAATTAATTGATCAATTAATTAAGTAGACAATCATATTGATAAGAATGTGGAGGGCTATTCCAATGACTCAGATCTGAAAGTGTACCTGTAGCAGTGAGAGAGAAGGGGGTAGGTTGGACGTTTCCTGAGTTGGGGTGGGGGGAGGGAGAGGGGGCGGGTGAACAATAGATTAAGGACCTGTCAATCAAAAGGAAGGATTCTTTTAGCAGAACAATAGGTTGAAGACCTGCCAATGAGAGAAGAACAATAGGTTAATGATGTGCCAATCAAAGGAGAACAATAGGTTTGCTCCTGAGTGCATATCTGCCCGAACTAACAAAATGTGCTGATTCTCTCTTTGTCCCCCTACTTTCAGTCTATCGATAAATTTCATCCCAGCTTTAGAAAAAAATACTCACACATGTGCTCATTCTTCAGAAATGTGTACTGCTCCTTAAACCAGCAACAACCATTATAAAACACTGCAGCAATTATCTATGACACTGATGTTATGAATAAAGCCTATGTTCTTCTCAAGTGCAGTAGTATATAGACTTGTTTGTTTTTAGCGAACTGTATCTGTTTCTCATGTTTTCCAGTGTTCAACAAGTTGCCAATCTACATTTATTTAAAGGTTCACTGTTCATAACAGGATGTAGATGTTCAGTTTTAAAAGACCTATGTTATCTGTGTGAATACACATTGAGCAATACATATTTGGAAAGGTCTTTTCCTGGGGATAAGGTCTTCGCAGGTTGCATAATTAATGTGGATACCTATAAGACGTCATAGAAAAATCTATCGTCGTTATCCTTCAGTTGAATATACAAGGTCATTCAGAACTCCACCGACATGCTTTCAGATTTGGGTGAAAAGTAAAAGAATATTCCAGTAAAGATGAGCTCTAAAGTGCATAACTTGTGAGCTATAAGCACTTGTTCATCTTCGCTACTGCTAAAAACATCTCTTCTACTAAATAAGTGCTTATAGCTCTTAAGATATGCATTGTAGAGTCCACGTTTACCATACTTTTTTCCTTGGTCCATACTACCACCTCTGAAAGTTCGTCACTGCAGTTCTGGTTCACCCCGTTTAATCTTAACTACGCAACTACATGATATTGCAAATAGTGGAAGTGGACAAAACAGTATGAGACTTTCTTAGCAAATTTAAATGCTGAGTTTTCATCAATTGAAAGTAAATTTAAGAATAGGTTACGTTTTGGAAGCTAACAGTGTAAAATCTAGGAAGATAAAGAAAAGTTTTGGAAACTAGTGACACTTTGAGGAAAGTCGCACAAAACAAAGGAGGGGAAACTGGATGTTTGTTCCAAAATACAGCATACTTCTGTCCGTAAGTAACCAGTATCACTTATTAGAGGATATTCTCGACAGAACAGTATCATGTGGGCCGAATCTAAGCGTCCAATCTGAAAGGGAGTTTCGACGATGTCGTCTTGTTGCAGCCACTGGAAGAAGCACCGCTAAGGTGAAATGGTCGATCCTAGTGACAGCAACTTCTTCATTATGGCTTCCAACTATTCACCCTCCCTGTGACATGTGACGCTCCGTCTCAAAAGCGTGAAAATTGCATATAGGAGAGCGCTGTAGTAGGTAGTGTACACACGTCCCTGGTTGTTGGATAGACCCATAATTTGCCTCGAATGATCTGTTACATAACAGGCAATGAGCTCCTTCCCTGGCGTCTGCAGGTAAGAGAGCTGTTCTTGGATGTAAACTGGCTTCTCTGCTGGGTACATACGCTGAATTGCTTATGACAGGGAGCTGAAACGGAAGAACGGTTTCACAGTGTGAGTACGTGTAACCTTCATCGTATGGACTCCTGCATCGTACACTCACGTAATTTTGTAGACGAATGTTGAGGCAAACCACAGATCAGCTAAGGTTGTTTCCTGGCTTGGATCTATCAGATTTTCGTACGTTATCATACTAAACTTTAGAAAATTAATTTAGAGCAAATTAGGGCCTCATCAACAAACGGGTAATCATTCGGCTGTAGTCCTTTTTTGAGCACTGGAATGTGCTGCACACTAATGTTGTATACATCTTACAGCACATAGAGTCCTATTGACTTTGTAACATGTGGGTGACTACAGAATTTCTTTTGCATAGTCTGGCACAGAACTGAGTGAAATACCACTAACTTAGGACCAGACAAGAATGTTTATGCGGCAACGTCCAGTGGAAGTTTCCTCCGGATTTAAGCTTCAACACAGTAGCCTCGACGTAGAGGTTGGCTCTGGAGTGAAGGAAGGAAGGAAGATTATTGTTTAACGTCCCGTCGACGATTATGTCATTAGAGACAGAATACAAGCCCAGTTAAAGTAACATCCTCGCATTTGTTGTATGCGAGTTTGGAAAATCATTTACAAGCTAAATCTGGATAACCGGGCTGGAATTTCAAACGCCACCCTCAGAAATTCGAGTCTAGTAGCAAACACCTCCACCAACTCTTTCGGTTTGGCTGCAGTCAAAATATACTCAAGGAAAAAAAAATCGCAACACGAAGAAGGAGTTGTGCGACATCAATAAAAGTTGGTAGGCGTGTTTCTATATCTGACAGATGATGTCTGTTCAAAGTTCGCGCCGGTTTCATAAGAGTGGCGCTAGTAGCATCACTATGAGGATACAAACCAGGTTTGCTTTACATACACGCTGTAATGGTCGTGAGCTTAATTACGTTTAAGATTGAACGTCTTGAGTTGATGTTAGTCAAGAATGCCTTTAACGCGACAAAGACGCCATTATCAACACCTCACGGAATTTGAACGAGGTATATAATAGAGCTGCGTTACTGCACAAACAAAGCATTTGTACATGGTTGCTGGCAGCGGTGGTCACGAGAATGTACGGTCTCAAAAACCCCAGACTCTGGATGGCTGCGTGACACTAGCGATAAGGACGACCATCATTGTCGGTGTATGGTTCTGGTGTACGTGCTGCACCTGCAGCAGCAATTCGACCAGCAGCTGGTACCACAGTGACACAACGAACTGTTTGTTACACATCGGTTACTTCAGGGACGACTCCGAGCAAGTCGCCCTGGCTGACGCAAACCACCATCATTTGCAGCTTCGGTGGTGCCAAGCACAAGCTCATTGGAGGGCAGGGTGCAGGTCTGTTGAGCTTTCTGATGAAAGTTGGTTTTGCCATGGTGCCAGTGATGGCCATGCGTTGGTTAGGAGGGGGCCAGTTGAGGGCCGGCAAACAGCCTGCCTGTGTGCTCGACACATTGGACCTACACCTGGAATTATGGTCTGGGGTGCGATTTTGTATGAACGGAGGAGCATTCCCATACACCATGACTACAAATTTGGACATCAATCTGGTGATTCGACCTGTTGTGCTGCCATTCATGAAGAGCATTCCAGGGAGTTTTCCAGCAGGATAACGCTCGCCCGCGCATTGCTGTTGTAACCCAGCATGCTCTAAAGAGTGTCGACATGTTGCCTTGGCCTGATAGATCACCAGATCTGTCCCCAATGTACACGACAACTCCAGCGACATTCGCTAACAGTATCAATCGTCCTTGTATTGACAAACCTAGTGTAACAGGCATGGAATTCCAACCCAAAGACAGCCGGCACCTGTACAACACATTACATGCACTTTTGTACGCTTGCATTCAACATTCACCGGTTATTAATGTACCAGCACCTTTCACATTTGCAACGGCTTACCTCACGCTTACAGTAACCTGAGATATTGCAATGTGCATCACTTAAATATGTTACCTAACAAATGTAGTCCGAAAATTTCATACCTCTACAGTAATTATTTTTTGATGTTGAGATTTTCTTTCGTCATTGTAAATGAACAAAACTCAGCTCACTGCCAGATAACAATACATTGTTTATTAATATGTGTATATACATTTTGTATAAAATACATTACTGTTTGGCTTTAAGTCAAAACATTTAATTTGAAACCTGTTGCATTTTGTGAAACGATCTCAGTGTTGTCCATAATTTCAGTTAGTGTTACTTACCGATAAAATGAAAACGCGCTTCCACGACAGAGAAGCTGCTTTAGAACAGACATCAAAAGAAGGAACTGTGATTTGGTACTCACAATAGGAGAGTGCAGTGAGACGTACGCAAATTGGTGTACTATGTTACAGAGCAAAGAAAACGAAACTGCACTAAAATTTAGATCACGCACATGCGCACGGCTGTATCTCAACATTTGCAATAGATCGCATCGGAACAGTATTAGCCGTCACTCAACAGAAACACCGTGAAAATAATTGTTTCTGTGCGAGGAAGCTAAGGGAGGTTCTCTTCTTCCAGCGCGAGCAGAGATGTAGCAAGAGTAATCTGGCGTTGCCACCTGAGACCAAACGTCGTCGGAGATATTAAGACGCCGATGACGAGGCTGTGAAAGGTCGGACATCGCAAGTTCCCGAGTCGAAGGTGTCGCCAGCAAGGTCCACCTGGCCGCTACACCACTGCTTTGCGTCGCTGGCGAACCATTTTTCTGACATCTGCTTCAGCTCCAGCGTCCTAGCACTCACTCCTTCCCTCTTCAACTGCGCACCTTCGGATTTCCATCCCCTCGGTGACTCACCTTTTTCTGTCGGCGGATCCGTCATTGCTTTCGGCAACCGTTCGACTTTCTCACCACACAGCAATTCCCTGGATGACACCTTCCAGTCGGCCTCTCGCACGGTACTGTGCTTCCGCGTCACTGGCGGAGTGGGACCATCTGTAGCCCCAGTGGAATGCGGTACGTGTTGACGTTTCTTGGAAATTAGTTTCGCTTCTTTAGTATCTGACCCGACTCCTTTCTTGGCGATCTTGTCTGTCGCTGTTCTCCGTTTCGTAACTTTTCGCTTTTGCAAATTGGGCCGGTGGCAGGGAGAATCGCCCAAAGGGCCAATGCTGGGCTCAGGAGCTTCTGATGCGTCCTCCTCGCTGGACGTCGTATCATACTTGAGCCTCACTTCGATCCGAGGAGATTTTTTGTGATTTCCCCGACGGCGCGCTTCTCCGCGCTCCTTCAGGTTTTTGAATGACATTATATTTACGTGTGCTGTGCGATGACGAACCGCTTGGTAATAGCGGTTCCCAATTTTGATAACTTCTGCGCTAATTGGGTCCAGATTGGGCTCACTCAGGAAATTATCATCATTATGCTCTTCCTTTGAACCTTTGGGATTAGTTTTCACTTCGTGTACTTTTCTTGTCATGTTTTTTCTAAGTTCTAATTCCGATTCATCTGAACTATCATCGGCCGATCTTCCACTCAGGTCTCGTTCGTGCAAGCTCTGTGCGTTTGTCACCTTACTTCTTCTGTTAATGCACCTCTTCTGCTTGGCCTTTTCTTTTGGATACTTGTGGTTGATAACCATTTCGTCGTCATCCAACACGATGTTTTCCTTCGGCACAGTTCCACCTTGTCTGCCACATGGGTCTTTCTTTGATTTGTATGTATCCAACTGCCGAGGCTGTTTTCGTTCATCGGGGCATGCTTTACGTGAACATTTCTTCTCTTCAGATACGCAACTTTTATCAGTTTTTCGCTCCGATGCTCTAGCCTCTTTACATGAACATTTGTGCTTCGTTTCGGGTGAACGTTTTAGGCACTGGCAGTCTCGCTGATTCCATTCACAAACTGAAGAACTGCTTTCTCTCTCCTTAGTATCACCGCCTAATTCTTTGCATTTGAGAATCTCGTACTTCAATGCCAGCAGCCCTCTTTTGGGTAAAGACGTTTTCTTACTTCCTCTTCCGTTTAGTCTCTTGCTTCTTCTGTTTTCCTCTTCACTAGGTACTCGCGTGTCGTTTGCGTTGTTTTTTTCTTCGCTTTGCTTCCCGTGGCAGTCGCAAGTACACGTACTTCGCTTGCAGCCTGAAAGTGCCCTATATATTCGCTGGAAACTTCTTTGGAAATTTTTTATGTCCTTATTTCTGGATGCGCAGTCGCAAGTACAACGCACGCAGGACAACACTTTCTCCGCGTCTTCTAAACCATAGCGGGCTCGACGACACTTTAAGCACGAATCCTTCCCCATTATTTCAGTGCTCGTTCGGTGCGCTGTATGCGCATCAGCGTCTTCTTGAACACCAGCAGATAAAAATGATTCTCTTTTTGATGGTTTTCTCAGAACATCGCTCTTCAACATTTCACAATTTTTACAGCTGCTCTGGCATCTGCTACACCGATGAAGGTGGTTGTGGCAGCACATGTCTTTGGCAATTGCACTGTCACCTGCAGGCACGGAATTCTTCTGTTGGAGGGACAGTGGCGAAGGCTGATGGGTATTAGCGTCACGAGGGGAAAGTTTCGAACGTTTCCGGAAAGCTGAGAAGTACCTCGCGACGCAGCAGCCGAAGCGGTTTTTATCACTGGGAGCAGATGGTGACCTCGTGCGATCGTCAGGTGCGTTTGCAGGAGTTTTACCGTCGCGATCAGGAGTGGGGGAAGCCGGCGAACGTCCGACGCAAGTGCACGCGTCCGCTGTGTCCGTGAAATGCAAGTAGGCGCACAAACAGGGACACCTGCTCTCCATTACAATCTGCCTGAAATTCACGCGCGCTCCAGCAGTGTTTTCTAGTTGGTGGTCGCATTCCCTCTTATCCTCCTCACATGTTTTCAGAAGATCTGCACCTGGAGACTGACAGCCTGCCGTCTTAGCTTTAGCTTCTGAGCGACACCACAGACAACTGTTCCTCACATGTGAACACTTTTCTCGTGGCCAGTACTTTCCACATTGCGCTGTGCTTTCCTTCTCAGACAGGGACTCGTCATCTGACGAATCTCTGTCAGAGTCGCAAGCCGCCGACTTCTGAGCCTTCCTGCGTGAGCTCATCAGTTTCCGCGCCCCTCCCATTGAAGTACCGGAACTTCCCTGACCGTCAGACTGCTGTTGACCGCGCTCCTGCAATCTAATGGCGTAAAGAGCGCACCAGGTACAGTGGGGAGATATCTGGAAAAACTCTTCACTCTCTTCTGATTGGTCTCCAAAGAGTGAAGCTTCGTGCGGCATCTACCAGTGCCGCCTCCGGCTCTTGGGCAACACTTCGGGTCCAGAGGACTGCAGCAGGCGTCTTTTACCGTGTCTAGAGCATCAACTCGCGCAAGCTGTCACACACAGCTGCGTCGCGAGGCCCGAACCTGGAAAAGTAACAGACAATTTTCAACTTTTACTGTGGTGTACTGTGAAGAATCAGTAGAATATATTTCGGTAAAATTTTGCATGTAGGTTGACTGTGAAGCGCTTGTGTGTGGCAGGCAAATTTGAACATGGCCACAGTGATACAATATATACTTACTTCGATTTCCCCTCATTGTAATGAATATTTACCATTTTTACTGGGTTACAGTCAATAAGGTTACCGGACAAAATATTAGTTATCACTACACGGAACACACTGATCGCTTTGGAGCGTTGTAGGTGGTGTAGAGTTGGCATTAGGCGGTTGTGCGACTCTCCGTCGTTGACGTAAGCCACGGCAGTGGCCCTCCCAGCCAAATACTACGCCATATTAAAAGTCGCCCCAAAAAGATCTTAACAGACAGGTGCCAGAGACGAGTGCCATGCCTAGACAGTGACAATTGTTTCCAAAACCAACAATAATTGCTGCTGTAAGTAAATACAGGTCCAAGTCAACCAGTTTCCAAGCGAACATTCCGAAGGGACCTGAATACAATGTGCATTTATTGTCCTGTATCTCGCAAAATGCCACTGACAACAACGGTGCGTAAAACATCATTTTCTAAAAGGGCAAAAAACAAGCAATATACATAATAGCTGACTGAATGCATTTCGTGTGATCCGAAGAATCGCGATTTTACCTCGTTTTAGATGAGGCAAGGCGGCAGGTGCACCAATGGTCCAATAAGCCTGGTTTGATAAACACTCGGACACACGATCGGACCTTGACTGACCCACTAAATCACCCGATCGTGATCCCATAGAATATGACGGGCACTATTTGGAACAGTGGATGAAACATAGTCATCAACATCCCCATAATTTGGCAACTGTACAGGACCTAATATCAATGAGTGGCGTCCTCCGTAGAAACATGTGGACTCTCGTCGTACCCAGATTGGACTGATTTCATTGCTTGAAGCAATGTTACACGGTATTAGCGTGATGTTCCCTTGGGATGACTAATTTTATGTCCAGGGTTCTTATTTTTCATCAAGCAATTCTTTTCTACAAACAATTGCCATGTATAAATATTTTTGCGTCACATTAAATGAATACAGCTATCACACATAGCTTCATGGTGAAAGATTGTTACTGACAGAAGTAGGTCAGTATCATCATAAAAACTGCTCATACGAGGGCGAATCAGAAAGTCTGTCCACATTTTTTTAGTAGCCGAAATAAGATGTTGTTGTTGCTGTCGTCTTCAGTCCTGAGACTGGTTTGATGCAGCTCTCCATGCTACTCTATCCTGTGCAAGCCTCTTCATCTCCCAGTACCTACTGCAGCCTACATCCTTCTGAATCTGCTTAGTGTATTCATCTCTTGGTCTCCCTCTACGATTTCTACCCTCCACGCTGCCCTCCAGTACAAAATTGGTGATCCCTTGATGCCTCAGATGATGTCCTACCAACCGATCCCTTCTTCTAGTCAAGTTGTGTCACAAACTCCTCTTCTCCCCAATTCTATTCAATACCTCCTCATTAGTTATGTGATCTACCCATCTAATCTTCAGCATTCTTCTGTAGCACCACATTTCGAAAGCTTCTATTCTCTTCTTGTCTAAACTATTTATCGTCTACGTTTCACTTCCATACATGGCTACACTCCATAGAAATACTTTCAGAAACGACTTCCTCACACTTAAATCAATACTCGATGTTAACAAATTTCTCTTCTTCAGAAACACTTTCCTTGCCATTGACAGTCTACATTTTATATCCTCTCTGCTTCGACCATCATCAGTTATTTTGCTCCCCAAATAGCAAAACTCCTTTACTACTTTAAGTGTCTCATTTCCTAATCTAATTCCCGCAGCATCACACGACTTAATTCGACTACATTCCATTATCCTCGTTTTGCTTTTGTTGATGTTCATCCTATACCCTCCTTTCAAGACACTGTCCATTCCGTTCAACTGCTCTTCCAAGTCCTTTGCCGTCTCTGACAGAATTACAATGTCATTGGCGAACCTCAAAGTTTTTATTTTTTGTTTTCCATGGATTTTAATACCAACTCCGAACTTTTCTTTCGTTTCCTTTACTGCTTGCTCAATATACAGATTGAATAGCATCGGGGATAGGCTACAAACCTGTCTCACTCCCTTCCCAGCCACTGCTTCCCTTTTCATGCCCTTCGAGTCTTATAACTGCCATCTGCTTTCTGTATAAATTGTAAATAGCCTTTCGCTCCCTGTATTTTACCCCCGCCACCTTTAGAATTTGAAAGAGAGTATTCCAGTCAACATTGTCAAAAGCTTTCCCTAAGTCTACAAATGCTAGAAACGTAGGTTTGCCTTTCCTTAATCTTTCTTCTAAGATAAGTCGTAAAGTCAGTATTGCCTCACGTGTTCCTACATTTCTACGGAATCCAAACTGATCTTCCCCGAGGCCGGCTTCTACCAGTTTTTCCATTCGTCTGTAAAGAATTCGCGCTAGTATTTTGCAGCTGTGACTTATTAAACTGATAGTTCGGTAATTTTCACATCTGTCAACACCTGCTTTCTTTGGGATTGGAATTATTATATTCTTCTTGAAGTCTCAGGGAATTTCGCCTTTCTCATATATCTTGCTCACCAGATGGTAGAGTTTTTTCAGGACTGGCTCTCCCAAGGCTGTCAGTAGTTGTAATGGAATGTTGTCTACTCCCGGGGCTTTGTTTCGACTCAGGTCTTTCAGTGCCCTGTCAAACTCTTCACGCAGTATCGTATCTCCTATTTCATCTTCATCTACCTCCTCTTCCATTTCCATAATATTTGCCTCAAGAACATCGCCCCTGTATTGACTCTCTATACAGTCCTCCCACCTTTCTGCTTTCCCTTCTTTGCTTAGAACTGAGTTTCCATATGAGCTCTTGATATTCATGCAAGTGGTTCTCTTTTCTCCAAAGGTCTCTTTAATTTTCCTGTAGGCAGTATCTATCTTACTCCTCATGAGATAAGCCTCTACATCCTTACATTTGTCCTCTAGCCATCCCTGCTTAGCCATTTTAAATAAGATACATAGAGGTAATTACAAATATACCTATTATTCTATGTGCCTTAAACTGTTTTTCCAGATAGCCCCTACAGTGGTTCAAACATTTGTTCCATCGCGGCACTAAATTTGACGTGTTTCTGGGGTAGAATCCGTCGGGCTGCTTCATCTTAGCATGTCAGTCGCTGTCTTGCTAGGGACGTCTTCAGTGGACCGAAAACAGGGAATTCACTACGCGCGAGATCGAGATTGTATGGTGGGACCTGTCCCAGTGAAAAGACCGGAGCTTGTCGGCGGTTCTCATTGCCACATGAGGCCTCGCATTGTCGTGGAGGATAACCAAGTTGTTCGCATCGCGAAATCCTCTTCGCTTCTTCTCGATGGCAGCCTTTATACATGGCAGCGTGGAACGGTAACTGCCTGCATTGATAGTTGTATATAGTAACACGAAATCCAGCAGGAGTGGTCCAAGGTGATCCCAAAAGACTATTAACATCACTTTCCCTGAATGTTTCCACAGAAACACCATGTTCTGCTGCTTCGATTCTGATGTGCAATGCAGTATCCACGTATAATCACCAGTAACAGTGCAGTCCAGGTAACTGTCATCCTACTTGGTCAATAGAAAGCGCTAATTGCTGGCAGATTAAGTCCGGGCCAGTCCAAGAAGGGGCCACCGCTGGGAATGGATACGTTGCCTTTGCATTCACAGCCGTAAGTCGGTTAAAGAAAAAAGGGCAAAGATTTTCTATTCGCCCTCGTGAAAAATATTTCAATCAGCTCAACAGAAGGGCAAAGATTTTCTATTCGCCCTCGTGAAACATATTTCTATCAGCTCGACAGATTGCGTTAGTCTTCAGTCTTCTGATCTAGTCACTTTAATACTGGTAAGTTATCCCAAATACATGCGAGAAAAATTATAATATTCTCTACACTGTGTATAGTATGCATACAACAATGAGGTCAATTCCGAGGATCGACAAGCAAAAGGTGGCCAAAATAAAAATTATCTGAATCATGTATTACGTAATTATTTCATAATGGAATCTAAACAGGTAATAAATAATTACAAAACATTTTACACGAGTGCGACCATTAGAATACATTCCTCACGTAAAAGATACGATAGCAGTTCATGTTCTTTTAGATAATAACGGCAGTCATAAAGCTTTAATTAGCACGTTGAAAAAATAGAATTACGTAATTAATGTTTTGGCAATGTTGAGATGCGTCATTTTGTCTTGGATCCGCTAGCGGCTGCTACGGTGCTATCCGCAGCGAATTTAGTGTGTACATGGACTGCAGCCATGTACATGCAAACAAACAAAACTTTTATTAAGTGTCATTTTTACGAGATGCTAATTAAAGGTTCATGAATAAGGTTCGTAAGTTCACGGAACTTTGACCTCTGTGAAGTATGAAATCTTCCCCAATAAACTGAACAGTCGTTGCATTACATAACTCTGTCTCCTACGCAATTCCGACGAACCTCGTTTTCAAATAATGTTACCCCCACTTGTGTTCGCGTATTATGCTCGAATTTATTGTCTATATTTTATTGAAAGGGTACTTGGAAAACGCAATGCAACTGCAAAGAAATTTGCATTCAAGACGTTAGTGCGACAAATTCTAGAGTGTTGTTGCAGTGTTTGGAGTCCTCATAAAATAGGCGTGACGAAGACCTCGAATAGTTTCAGGGACCCAATGTTAGTATCATAACAGGTCGATATAGCATGTACGAAAGTCTAACAGAAACATGCAGGGAATCGTTGAAAGAAAGTGGACGAAGTACTCAGAAAACCCTGTTGGGCAAATTTAGAAAACCTGTATTCGATGAAGACTGTGCGACCATTATGCTTGCACCCTTGTTTATCTCGCTTTAGGATCGTGACCATAAGATGAGAGAGACTAAGACATCAACAGAGGGAAACGAACATAAATTTATAATTGAAGTTTAAATGATTATCAAAGCCTTAACTCAATCAAAATTCAGTTTTCTTAATTATTCATAATTGTGGTATGAATGGACGAGCAGCGTTCCTATTGGTCGCATGAAATAAGACTTTGACGCCCTTGAGACAGTGCCTGTGCATGGAAGTGCTCTAATTTCACGCGGTAACATAAGTTTCCACTACTTTCGTAATGGAATTGTAACTGCGCCAACCTATAGAGTTAACTGTTGAAGTGGAAAACACTAGGATAAATGTGATATTTAATCGCAAGAAATTTACAAAGAATTTCGAGGAACAGATTGAGTATTAATGTGTCGTTTTTACTAGTTTTTCGATTCTACAGTATAAGGTACTTCCGAAAATCATTTGGCTCAGCATCACTTCAATGGTTATTAACGCATGTTGTATGCAACAAAATTTGTGACCGGGTTCAGGATTTATTGGTAGGTGGGACACAGAATCTAATCTTCGATGGAGGGTAATCGACAGAAGCAGAAACAGCGTCAGGAGTGCCCATGGTAATACGTTCGTACGCTCACTGTTCATGTTGTATATTAATGACATGGCAGACGATATCAGATCTTTTGTCGATAATGAATTTCCCTGTAATGAAGCACTGTCTGAAAAAAAGCTGCAGCAATACTCAAATCTTGATAATATTTCAAAATGGTGCATATATTGACAATTTACTTTAAACGATCAGGAACATAAAATTGGGCACCTCATAAAGCGCATAAACTTATGAGTAGAATGTCAACGAGTCACTACTGGAATCTGCCAATTCAAAGAAATACACTGGTGTAACAGTTTGTACGAATGTGAAATTGAATGAGTATGTAGGCTCAGTCAAGACAAAGCAACTATCAGACTTCAGTTTATATGCAGACTACTGTGAAACTTGAGTCAGTCTACAAAGGAGATTGATTAGAAAAATCTTATGCTACTCATCCTAGAACACTCCTCAATTATGTGGGACTAATACCAGAGAGGACTAAGAGACGATACTGGATGGATACAAAGAAGTCAAAGATGCATAATCATTGATTTGTGTGTGCAGCAGAGGAGCGTCACAGATTGCCGAAAAACATGACCAGGCGCATGCTTTAAGATAGACGTTGTCTACTGTGCAAAACCCTATTTATACAGTTTGAAGAAACTGCATTAAACGAGGTAACTAGGTGTATAATACAGCCCCGTACGTATCGCTACCGTACGGACCTTCAAGATAAGATCTGAAGTATTACACCACGTACAGACGCTTTATTTGCATTCCATACGCGAACAGAAAGGAAAGAAACAACAATACGTGGCACAACGTAACTACCCGCTGCCATGCACTTCCCAGAGGCTTGCCGAGTACAGATGTAGAAGCAGATGAAGCCTTGTATATAGCGTTGCGGGGGAACAAATACCGTGAAGGAAGGTTATGATCGTCGCTTAGGCTACAGTACTTTCTTGGCAGGTGGCGCAACGGCTTTAATTGAGCTAGGCGAAAGTGACCTTGGGAAGAGATCTGAGACTACCGATGTGAGGATAGTTTCAATCATCAAATACACTTCGTTATACTGTTAAAGAGCGCAGAGTACTCTTGCATTAGTTGTCAATTCTGTGCAAAAAACTGTAGTATATTGCTCGTATACTTATCAGAATTTATAGTTTTGCAGCATAAGATTGGTCAACTAAATCGTAATTGCACGTCACTTTCTTGTTTTCACGTCGTGCGGAGACTCTTAATGTGGTTGTTGAGAATTTCCTGCGAGTTCATGTACGCATGTGAATGAGACCATACAAGAGCACATTTCAGTATCAACCCTTCCACCATCCACAGAATTCAATCCAGTTGCAATACTGCCGTCAAGCAACAGTATTCGAAAGGGTCAGTCGATGCGCTACAGTTGATTTGTACGATTTTAGTTCGAATTCCTGATCAGATCCGTGAGCAGATGCCAGTGGCATATCACTCCAAAGTGTTAAATGGCGCAATGATTTCCTCGGACTGCTTTCCACGGCCGCTACCTGCTACGTGCGAGGAACGAACTTCAGCAGATGAGGCGATTGGAGCCAGCCTGCCCGGGGCTGACTCTCGTACAACGTCGGACAAGGCGCTTCTATTACACGTGGAAACTCCTGCATTACTCGTCAGTTGGTCAAACATCTAACATGGAATTGTCCAGGCTTTCGAGGAAGTCGTCAAATCAACACTTAGGCTAAAATTTCAGACGTTATTGCGTCATCTCCAGCTCTTATTCCCAACGTCGGAGAAGACTTCTCCCAGCCCCAGGGTTCTTTCCTTACTCAGTGGAATGAAGTGGAAAATAACTCGGAGGGAGTAACGATGTCAGAAGTTTTAAATATTTTCTTATCATCTCTACATGTATTTTTTTTATCCCGTCTTTTAGAACAATACGATATATTACAGTGCCCTTAGCCACGAAAGTGCTCTATGGTAGGTATACCACATTTTTAGGCAATATCTTCGGCGAACTAACTGTATCGTTCATTGTATTCTGAGCATAGTCCAAATCCTGCTCTTACTCAACATTATGACAAACCGAATCGTTCACCAGAACAGCTTCATCTTCACCGTTATTCATCGAATCACTTCAGAACACTGCCACCTTACGGTTCTTTACACATCGAGTGATGACACTATCGCTGGTATAGTCCTCAGGACCATAAAAAATATTCATTCACACAGTCATCTGGCTCTTGTTTCTCACTAGGAACTTCCTAATAATCATAGCCAAAAACCTCCAAAAGTATCAGATCCGTTCGTTTCCTTCCGTTTTCTAGACAGAACGATCTCTAACAGCAGTAGGAACTTCAGGACGAAAATAAGAACTATTTGGAATATCAAAATAAAATAAAATTGCTAAACAAGCAAAAAATACATTAACCCCTTGAGATCTTCTGGCTAAAATTCTGTACATTAACTTTTTCTGTGTCTTAGCTGCAACAGAAGTATTTTTTCACAAAAGAAACCTGAGGTACTCATTTGTGAGTGTTCGACTCTTTCATCATACACAAACGCTACCAACTGTTGAGGATCACTATAAAAGCATCACCAAGTCAACGTAGAGCGTTCAGCAGCTCATGGCGACCAGAATAGACGGGTGTGGCTAGTTCGCTGTATCCCATTTATAATTGAAAGCTGTTGTTATTCTGCAGTGTTATTATTGAATGAACATTTTACTATTTCTTAAAATAGAGAATATTTCGTAATCAGTTATTTTAGCCCATAAAATGAATCCTAGTGTACAAAGTAAGTTTTGTAAACGAGTACATATTTTAGTATAAAACTTACATCTAAAAATCTGAAAGGTGCCAAGCCACTCTCTCACTTTAACTACTCTGTCAGTCAGATTAATATTCATATTGTAAGTCTTGATCGCCATGTTCCCAAACACTTCATTTAGTATGTGTGGCTTATGACCTTTTTACAAGAACTTGCACCCGAGGGTGCCAGGTGACAGACCGTCGCAAAGGCGGCCAGGTGGCGAAAAGTGGGTGGAGGAAACCGTTTAAGAAATACAGCTGTAATTTGAGCTTTTGTGCAAACGGCGGGACAGTCATAGAACCGTAATCGTTCTCATGTTAGAAACTGGGACGATACGATCAGAGCAGCTGGTACATATGTTTAGTGGAGGCAAGATTGTACCTCCCTTGCAGCCAGGAAATCACTAGGTTCTTTTAGCAAGCGGAAAAAAACATATGTTTCACTGGTATGACTGGGAAGCTTAACAGCCTTCTTTCGGAAATTGGAAATGGTCGGCCTGGAAAGATTAGATCTCTTTATAAAAGAGGGATGGTGGTCCTGTCTAGGTAGACGTTTTCTGCGGTAACGTGGTCATGCTTACCGTGAGAACGACGCCTCCCTAATTCTTAAATCCTTGTTCAGACAAAAGAGATTTTGAGTCACTGATTGGCTCCCCTCTGGATATGCAAAGCAGAGGCTTCCTGCCCCTGCGTGGGAAACCCGGTGTTGTGTCTGGATTGGCTACCAGGCAAGCAGAACAGTCAAGAAGGAAAATTCAATGAGTAGAGGATAGTTTGATTGGTTTGTACAACGTGAATACTGGTTATTTTCTGCTAATTCGACTCCTGTACGATGCTTGGTGGACAGTGATTGTGATTCTTTGTTTCTTTCTCTTCTGGTCCTCCCCCAGTGGAGAGCTTCAGGTCTTTTCCTAGTGAGTGAGACTTGTGGTGTGCAACTTGTGGGGGCAGTTTCCAACTGTACCGACAGAGGAACTGCATATCATCTCCGACATATCGTGTGTCACGAGGGTAAACTACTTCATCCCTAGTCGGCTGTCTGACGTTTGACAATTCCAACATGGGCCATCGTGCCCATGAGTCAAATTGGTTGGCCAGACCAGCGAGTGTGTGCACCTTGCACTGTTATTTTCTGGGATTTCAGGGCTCTGACAGGGAAATTTCCCACGTTCTAATAATCAGAAAGACAGTCTGTGTAGTTTACAAGTTTTCGTGGATGCGTCAGGACATTACAATTGCCGCTGCGCTCCGACCCTCGCCCACAGCATGCCGTTTTCTGCTGCCACCTGAATCAAGGTCAAAGAATAAAGTCCTCCCAGGGGGCTCACAGTTCTTTCGTGAGTTCGTGCGTGGCGCACACGGAGCCCCGAGCTATTTCAGCCAATACCCCTTTCCCTGGCTGCATTTTCTTCACCCTGCCCTCCTTCCCTCCCTATATATATAGGGTGGTCCATTGATAGTGACTGGGCCATGTATCTCACGAAATAAGCATCAAACGAAAAAAACTACAAAGAACGAAACTCGTCTAGCTTGAAGGGGGAAACCAGATGGCGCTATGGTTGGCTCGCTAGATGGCGCTGCCACAGGTCAACTGCGTTTTTTTTAAAATAGGAACCCCAATTTTTTATTACATATTCGTGTAGTACGTAAAGAAATATGAATGTTTTAGTTGGACCACTTTTTTCGCCTTGTGATAGATAGCTCTTTAATAGTCACAAACGTGTAAGTACCTGGTATCACGTAACATTCCGCCAGTGCGGACGGTATTTGCTTCGTGATACATTACCCTTGTTAAAATGGACCGTTTACCAATTGCGAAAAGGTCGATATCCTGCTGATGTATGGCTATTGTGATCAAAATGCCCAACGGGCGTGTGCTATGTATGCTGCTCGGTATCCTGGACGACATCATCCAAGTGTCCGGACCTTTCGCCGGATAGTTACTTTATTTAAGGAAACAGGAAGTGTTCAGCCACATGTGAAACGTCAACCACGACCTGCAACAAATGATGATGCCCAAGTAGGTGCTTTAGCTGCTGTCGCGGCTAATCCGCACATCAATAGCAGACAAATTGCGCGAGAATAGGGAATCTCAAAAACGTCGGTGTTGAGAATGCTACATCAACATCGATTGCACCCGTACCATATTTCTATGCACCAGGAATTGCATGGCGACGACTTTAAACCACGTATACAATTCTGCCACTGGGCACAGGAGAAATTACGGGACGATAACAGATTTTTTGCACGCGTTCTATTTAGCGACGAAGCGTCATTCACAAACAGCGGTAACGCAAACCGGCATAATATGCACTATTGGGCATCGGAAAATCCACGTTGGCTGCGACAAGTGGAACGTCAGCGACCTTGGCGGGTTGATGTATGGTGCGACATTATGGGAGGAAGGATTATTGGCCCCCATTTTTTCGATGGCAATGTAAATGGTGCAATGTATGCTTATTTCCTACGTAATGTTCTACCGATGCTACTACAAGCTGTTTCACTGCATGACAGAATGGCGATGTACTTCCAACATGATGGATGTCCGGCACATAGCTCGCGTGCGGTTTAAGCGTTATTGAATAGCATATTTCATGACAGGTGGATTGGTCGTCGAAGCAGCATACCATGTTCCGCACGTTCGCCGGATCTGACGTCCTCGGATTTCTTTCTGTGGGGAAAGTTGAAGGATACTTGCTGTCGTGATCCACCGACAACGCCTGACAACATGCTTTAGCGCATTGTCGATGCATGTGCGAACATTACGGAACTACTCGCTGTTGAGAGGAATGTCGTTACACGTATTGCCAAATGCATTGAGTCTGACGGACACACATTTTGAGCATTTATTGCATTAATGTGGTATTTACAGATAATCATGCTGTAACAGCATGTGTTCTCAGATACGATAAGTTCACAAAGGTACGTGTATCACATTGGAACAACCGAAATAAAATGTTCAAACGTACCTTATTTCTGTATTTTAATTTAAAAAAACCTACCTGTTACCAACTGTTCGTCTAAAATCGTGAGCCATATGTTAGTGACTATTACAGCGCCATCTATCACAAAGCGAAGAAAGTGGTCCAACTAAAATATTCATATTTCTTTACGCACAACACGAATATGTAATAAGAAATGGGGGTTCCTATTTTAAAAAACGCAGTTGATATCCGTTTGATCTATGGCAGCGCCATCTAGCGGGCCAACGATAGCGCCATCTGGTTTCCCCCTTCAAACTAGACAAGTTTCGTTTTTTGTAGTTTTTTCGTTTGACGCTTATTTCGTGAGATATTTGACCCGGTCACGATATATATATATATATATATATATATATATATATATATATATATATATAGGGTGAGTCACCTAACATTACCGCTGGATATATTTCGTAAACCACATCAAATACTGGCGAATCGATTCCACAGACCGACCGTGAGGAGAGGGGCTAGTGTAATTGGTTAATACAAACCATACAAAAATGCACGGAAGTATGATTTTTAACACAAACCTACGTTTTTTAAATGGAACCCCGTTAGTTTTGTTAACACATCTGAACATATAAACAAATACGTAATCAGTGCCGTTTGTTGCATTGTAAAATGTTAATTACATCCGGAGATATTGTAACCTAAAGTTGACGCTTGAGTACCACTCCACCGATCGTGTGTATCGGAGAGCACCGAATTACGTAGGGATCCAAAGGCAACGGTGATGGACCTTAGGTACAGAAGAGACTGGAACAGCACATTACGTCCACATGCTAACACCTTTTTATTGGTGTTTTTCACTGACGCGCATGTACATTACCATGAGGGGTGAGGTAACGTACACACGTGGTTTCCAATTACGGAGTGGAATAGAGTGTGTCCCGACATGTCAGGCCAATAGATGTTCAATGTGGTGGCCATCATTTGCTGCACACAACTGCAATCTCTGGTGTAATGCATGTCGTACACGCCGCAGTACATCTGGTGTAATGTCGCCGCAGGCTGTCACAATACGTTGTTTCATATCCTCTGGGGTTGTAGGCACATCACGGTACACATTCTCCTTTAACGAACCCCACAGAAAGAAGTCCAGAGGTGTAAGATCAGGAGAACGGGCTGGCCAATTTATGCGTCCTCCACGTCCTATGAAACGCCCGTCGAACATCCTGTCAAGGGTCAGCCTAGTGTTAATTGCGGAATGTGCAGGTGCACCATCATGCTGATACCACATACGTCGACGCGTTTCCAGTGGGACATTTTCGAGCAACGTTGGCAGATCATTCTGTAGAAACGCGATGTATGTTGCAGCTGTTTGGGCCCCTGCAATGAAGTGAGGACCAATGAGGTGGTCGCCAATGATTCCGCGCCATACATTTATAGTCCACGGTCGCTGTCGCTCTACCTGTCTGAGCCAGCGAGGATTGTCCACGGACCAGTAATGTATGTTACGTAGATTCACTGCCCCGTGGTTTGTGAAACCCGCTTCATTGGTAAACAGGTAGAACTGCAACGCATTCTCTGTTAATGCCCATTGACAGAATTGCACTCGATGATTAAAGTCATCACCATGTAATTGCTGATGTAGCGACACATGAAACGGGTGAAAGCGGTGACGATGCAGTATGCGCTCTCGCAATGTCCCGTGTACTCATGTGTGGGTTCATGGCAACAGCAGCTAACACACCAACTGCACCCGCTTCTCCTGTGACGGGCCTGCTACAGACCCGTTTGCGTGCTACGACCATACCTGCTGCATACAGTTGGCGGTAGATGTTTTGCAATGTGCGGCACGTTGGACGCTCTCTGTCCGGGTACCGTTCTGCATACACCCTGCAGGCTTCAGCTGCATTTCGTCGACACTCGCCATAGATGAGTATCATCTCCGCCTTTTCAGAGTTCGAATACACCATGGTCACAGTTCCTACAACACTACACTATCACAGACGTCTGGTAACACGGTGTACTACAGTTGGTCTGCGTGCGGAGACGAATGCAGAATAACAATAGCAGCAAGCGCTACATGCGGACACTGCGACAGCTAGACCAAACCACAGCAGTGCACTACAGCCACACTCGTAAACACGGTCGTCATCGTAAACATGTCCCTGCATATGCTGCTCGCCGACCGTGGCCCGTGTTTGTTACAACACGCAACTGAACGTCGGAGGTTTCAAGCGTCAACTTTAGGTTACAATATCTCCGGATGTAATTAACATTTTATAATGCAACAAACGGCACTGATTACGTATTTGTTTATATGTTCAGATGTGCTAACAAAACTAACGTGGTTCCATTTAAAAAACGTAGGTTTGTGTTAAAAAACATACTTCCGTGCATTTTTGTATGGTTTGTATTAAACAATTACGCTAGCCCCTCTCCTCACGTTCGGTCTGTGGAATCGGTTCGTCAGTATTTGATGTGGTTTACGGAATATATGCAGCGGTAACGTTACGTGACTCACCCTATATATATATATATATATATATATATATATATATATATATATATCGTGACCGGGCCAAATATATCACGAAATAAGCGTTTGACAGAATGATATATATATATATATATATATATATATATATATATATATATATATATATGTGTGTGTGTGTGTGTGTGTGTGTGTGTGTATAAAATTTAGGGTGTTTCAGGTATAACTGCAGATATTTTTATTAGTGAGGACCGTGTACTAAATGACATACATCATTTACAGGCTAATAATTGTAGCTCGGAGCAGTTGTATATTTCGTGGTTAGTTAGAACCTCAAAGTGTATGTGGCAAGAGCAAACCATTAAAGTTTATTTTCCCCTGAGCAGTGGGCCCAGTGTTGAGGTGTGGACACGTGGGCGTAAAACAGTAACTCTATACTGACAGACATAGTCCACTTATTAGTGTTGTTACGACCATGCAGAAAATATCAGGTAGTAAATTACGCGACGTGATTGCAGGAAGACTGTTAGAGTCAGAGGAGAAACGACTAACACACTGAAGTGGGTGCTTAATAAGGTACCATTGATCTGCACATATACACCTAACTCCATGTGTATATATACAATAAATGTGTGGTTTGTCCATGCATGCTGCTATAATTCAACAACCCACCCTTTCTAGAACGTTTCACAATCTTCAAGAAATTTCCAAAATGTTTGAGAAGATTGTAGGAAGTTCCAGGATGTTGAAGAATGTTATCGAATATTGCATTATCGTGTTGTGGAGGGGATACCTTCGAGCTCAAATGAGTATAGGTATATACAAGCCATGGCAAGACGCATGTCTGGTGCTACTCTTGCTTTCCGCGTTGTGCAGTATATTGCCTGTGCGTTGGTAACTGTTGTGGCCGTTATCACAATGTAGTGGACAGCATCTCTTCCGTCTCTTTCACATCAATGTATATTTGAAGGGCAAAAATTCTAGATTTATCTATGAAGTTATCGAGATTTAACGAATATTCTTGAATGTTGACAAATATTCTAAAATATTCTCGAAGTTTTCTTCAACGTTTTCAAATATTCCTGAATATTTTAGAACGTTCTGAAAAATTTCAGGAACTTCCTGAACTTCCTCGAATATTTAGGAATGTTTTGGAATGTTCCCGAATGTTTCTGAATGTTGTCGGTGTTCTATAAAGAACGGAATGAGTAAGTGAGACAGTACTGTATGTTAGATTAGGGTATCCTTGAATACTTAAATGAATTTAAGATTTTTGACCATTCAAAAGTATTTTTGAATGTGAAATGCTAACATTTTTACAATTCTTTTAGTTACCCATTTTTAGGATGTTCTCAAATGATCTGGAATGCTGTCAGAAAACAGATTAAAATAAATACCGAGGGAAGTGGGTATTTCTGCTAGATACAAATGAAAAGTTAGTATTAAGTATTTGTTAATTAATATTTGCATTTCATAGTAAATATAGAATTTAAAAAAAGATGAAATCACTATTAGCCAAAAATCGAACCAGACGCTTTGCAATTATTAGTCTTACGTGATACGCACTCGGCTAATATCGAACTTTGTAAAAGGGTGGAACTGTTTATGCTTTCGGAAATCTGATCTTCACAAGTAATTTTTTTGAATTTGTTTTTAAGAATTGTGTCGTACTGTTAGGAAAAGAGATGTCTGGTCACTAGTCTTATCTAAGTGTGAAGAAAATTGGAGAGAGCAGAGCAGTCAGTGAGACTCTCTCTTTTTCAGTGCGATCTGAAACTGAGCCTTTCAGAGGTAAAAAACAAGCATAAATCCTCTAAGACGTCCTACACTTTAACATAAAAAATGAACGCCCTTTTTGAGAAACACTTGTGGCTGTCATGTAGGGCCGATCTTGCACGTGTTCTGTCATTTCCTTGCTGCCAGTATGCTGCTTTCTTCGTGTGGTCCTGTTTGTGTCTGTCGCTCATCAGAGTTGCAACATGTAGTCCTTGAGCTGAATAGCATTCATACCCTCGTAACGCCACTTTAATTTACGGTTGTTATTCCGGTGTCTCGATAATCGTGCACGTCTCTTTTATGACGTTCGCTAATTGTTTCCGTCTTTAGACTGACTCTTGTTCTTCGCTGAGGCTTAAACGTATAACAAGTCCAACATTTACCTACAAAATGTCTTGGATCAGCTCAAAGGGGATAAGTGGACCACACCAGAATATCTGAATTCAGCGAGGATGTTTCCTGTGATAGCCTCACTTCTCTGTTATGAAGTGTTCTATAAAAGCAGTATAGTTAAGTGATGATGTAGGACAATTACGCCTTACAAGGGATTATAACCAAAATTCGATACATTCTGGAAAGTAACCCGTTCCATGAGATGATACAAGCTATCGACTGTTGATTATACGAGGGCAGTTCAATAAGTAATGCAACATTTTTTTTTTCTCGGCCAATTTTGGCTGAAAAAACCGGAAATTTCTTGTGGAATATTTTCAAACATTTCCGCTTCGTCTCGTATAGTTTCAGTGACTTCCGACAGGTGGCAGCGCTGTACGGAGCTGTTAAAATGGCGTCTGTAACGGATGTGCATTGCAAACAACGGGCAGTGATCGAGTTTCCTTTGGCGGAAAACCAGGGCATCTCAGATATTCATAGGCGCTTTCAGAATGTCTACGGTGTTCTGGCAGTGGACAAAAGCACGGTGAGTCGTTGGGCAAAGCGTGTGTCATCATCGCCGCAAGGTCAAGCAAGACTGTCTGATCTCCCGCGTGCGGGCCGGCCGTGCACAGCTGTGACTCCTGCAATGGCGGAGCGTGCGAACACACTCGTTCGAGATGATCGACGGATCACCATCAAACAACTCAGAGCTCAACTTGACATCTCTGTTGGTTGTGCTGTCACAATTGTTCACCAGTTGGGATATTCAAAGGTTTGTCCCCGCTGGGTCCCTCGTTGTCTAACCGAACACCATAAAGAGCAAAGGAGAACCATCTGTGCGGAATTGCTTGCTCGTCATGTGGCTGAGTGTGACAATTTCTTGTCAAAGATTGTTACAGACGATGAAACATGGGTTCATCACTTCGAACCTGAAACAAAACGGCAATCAATGGAGTGGTGCCACACCCACTCCCCTACCAAGAAAAAGTTTAAAGCCATACCCTCAGCCGGTAAAGTCATGGTTACAGTCTTCTGGGACGCTGAAGGGGTTATTCTGTTCGATGTCCTTCCCCATGGTCAAACGATCAACTCTGAAGTGTATTGTGCTACTCTTCAGAAATTGAAGAAACGACTTCAGCGTGTTCGTAGGCACAAAAATCTGAACGAACTTCTCCTTCTTCATGACAACGCAAGACCTCACACAAGTCTTCGCACCCGAGAGGAGCTCACAAAACTTCAGTGGACTGTTCTTCCTCATGCACCCTACAGCCCCGATCTCGCACCGTCGGATTTCCATATGTTTGGCCCAATGAAGGACGCAATCCGTGGGAGGCACTACGCGGATGATGAAGAAGTTATTGATGCAGTACGACGTTGGCTCCGACATCGACCAGTGGAATGGTACCGTGCAGGCATACGGGCCCCCATTTCAAGGTGGCGTAAGGCCGTAGCATTGAATGGAGATTACGTTGAAAAATAGTGTTGTGTAGCTAAAAGATTGGGGAATAACCTGGTGTATTTCAATGCTGAATAAAACAACCCCTGTTTCAGAAAAAAAAATTTGTTGCATTACTTATTGAACTGCCCTCGTACTTTGCCTGTCGTCGCCCACTTACCAATGAGGCCATCCGAAGTCCCCAATAAGCGACTGGTCTCAGTGTGCTTCCTTGTCTTTGTAGCTTCAACTGGAGGATGCTGCGACAAGACCCGCGGCCTCCAATGTTTGTTTTCACACTAGCGACGACACCGTAGGTAGCTGAGCTAGCTGCAGTCGCCGGCGACAACAGGTGGAGAGCCAGCAGACGCCCCCACTGCTCTGGTAGGCCTTCTTCTTTCTCCCACTAAGCACCTGTATTTCATTCTCCGACCCTGAAATGAAAATTTCTTTAGAATACAATACGCCGAGGTAATCTCATGTAGTTTCCTTTACTGCTTGCTCAATACACAGATGGAATAACAGGATAGGCTACAACCATGTCTCACTCCCTTCCCAACAATTCGGAGTAGGAATTATAATCCATGGAGAAGAAATAAAAACTTTGAGGTTCGCCGATGACATTGTAATCCTGTCTGAGACAGCTGAACGGAATGGACAATGTCTTGAAAGGAGGATACACGATGAACATCAACAAAAGCTAAACGAGGATAGTGGACTGAAGTCGAATTAAATCGGGTGATGCTGAGGGAATTAGATTACGAAATGAGACGCTTAAAGTAGTAAATGAGTTTTGCTATTTGGGGAGCAAAATAACTGATGATTGTCGAAGTAGAGAGGATATAAAATGTAGACTGGCAATGGCAAGGAAAGCGTTTTTGAAGAAGGGAAATTTGTTAACATCGAGTATATATTTAAGTGTTCAGAAAGTCGTTTCTGAAAGTATTTGTATGGAGTGTAGCCATGTATGGAAGTGAAACGTGGACGATAAATAGTTTAGACAAGAGAAGAATAGAAGCTTTCGAAATGTGGTGCTACAGAAGAATGCTGAAGATTAGATGGGTAGATCAGATAATTAATGAGGAGGTATTGAATAGAATTGGAGAGAAGAGAAATTTGTGGCACAACTTGACTAGAAGAAGGGATCGGTTGGTAGGGCATATTCTGAGGTATCAACGGATCACCAATTTAGTGCTGGAGGGCAGCGTGGGGGGTAAAAATCGTAGATGGAGACTAAGAGATGAATACACTAAGCAGATTCAGAAGGATGTAGGTAGGCAGTAAGTACCGGAAGATGAAGAAGCTTGCACAGGATAGAGTAGCATGGAGAGCTGCATCAAACCAGTCTCTGGACTTAAGACCACAACGACAACAATCTCATGTAGTGCAACGTGTACCGTAATTGATCAACCAAAATGGCAGGTTATGTTAATTATTTAATGCCGCGCGGAGTGGCGCCATATCACGGATTGCGCGGCCCCTCCCGCCGGAGATTCGAGTCCTCCCTCGAGCATGGACGTCTGTATGTTGTTCTTAGCATAAGTTAGTTTAAGAAGTGTGTAAGTCTAGGGACGGATGATCTCAGCAGTTTGGTCTCTTAGAAATTCACACAGATTTGAGCATTTAATTAGTTGAGAACATAATGAATTGATTAGTTCAGGCAAAGCTCGTGGTTTCCAATCGTAATCATGGTGCCAGGATTATCTAAAAAGATTACAGACTGTTTCTCTTTCCTTTTCATAGCCAACAACTACACTGACGGGAAAAAATTAACAGCAATAAGGAGTTATGCAACATAAACGAAAGTTTGTAGGCGTGTTACTACATCTGAAAGGTTGTCTATTTAGACTTCGTGCCAGTCACGTAAGAATGGCGCTAGTAACTCCACTATGAGGATACAAATCAAAGACGCCATCATCAGCACCTCAGTGAGTTTGAATTGGGTCATGTTATGGCTACGGGAAGTTGGAAGTTCCTTCCGCGATATTTGCAGAAAGACTTGTCAGGAATGTAGCTCCTGTATATGAATGATGGCAGCGGTGGTGTATGGTCGAAGTAGACCAGGCTCCACGTGGCTACGTGGCACTACTGAGAGGGCGTATGGCTCTGGGGCATCGTACTGCACCTGCAGCAGCAATTTAAGCAGCCGTTGCCACCACTGTGACCCAAGGGACTGTTACAGGTCGGTTACTTCAAGGGCAGCTCTGAGACAGACGCCCCATTGCATGCATTCCACTGACACCAAACCATCGCCACTTCCGACTTCAGTGATGTCAAGTGAGAGCTCATTGGAAGGCAGGGTGGACATCTGTTGTGTTTTCTGATGACAATTGGTACTCCCTCTGTGCCAGTGATGGCCATGTGTTGGTTAGGAGGGGGCCAGTTGACGGCCTAAAACCAACTTGCCTACGTGTTAGACGCACTAGAACTACACGTGGAGTTACACTATGGAGTGCGATTCTGTATGACAACAAGAGCACTCCCGTGTTTAAGCCAAATACCATGGCTGTAAATATGGACCTCAGTCTGGTGACCCGTACTGTTGCACTGCCATTCATGATCAGTTTTCCACGGTGTGTTTTTGAACAGGATAACGCTCACCCATACATTGAAACATCGCTATTGTAAGCCAACATGCTCTACAGAGTGACGACATGTTGCCTTGGCCTGCTCGATCACCAGCTCATAGGAGACATTATTGGACGACAACTCCAGCGTCACACACAGCCGCCGGCTGGAGTGGCCGAGCGGTTCTAGGCGCTTCAGTCTGGAACCGCGCGACCGCTACGGTCGCAGGTTCGAACCCTGTGTGATGTCCTTAGGTTAGTCAGGTTTAAGTAGTTCTAAGTTCTAGGGGACTGATGATCTCAGAAGTTGAGTCCCATAGTGCTCAGAGCCATTTTTTCACACACAGTCCCAGCATTGGTCGACCAATTGCAACAGCCATGTAACTACATCCCACAGACACCCGGCACCTGCACAACACAATGCATGCACTTTTTCATGCTTGCACTCTATATTCTGGCGGTTACACTGGTTATTAATGTACCAGCAGTTCATATTTGCTATGGCTTTTCTCGCGTTTACATTAACCTGAGACCTTGCAATATCTACATCTACATTTATACTCCGAAAGCCACCCAACGGTGTGTGGTGGAGGGCACTTTCCGTGCCGCTGTCATTACCTCCGTTTCCTTTTCGAGTCGCGTATGGTTCGCGGGAAGAACGACTGCCGGAAAGCCTCCGTGCGCGCTCGAATCTCTCTAATTTTACATTCGTGATCTCCTCGGGAGATATAAGTAGGAGGAAGCAATATATTCGATACCTCATCCAGAAACGCACCCTCTCGAAACCTGGACAGCAAGCTACACCGCGATGCAGAGCGCCTCTCTTGCAGAGTGTGCCACTTGAGTTTGCTAAACATCTCCTTAACGCTATCACGCTTACCAAATAACCCTGTGACGAAACGCGCCGTTATTCTTTGTATCTTCTCTATCTCCTCCGTCAACCCGACCTGGTACGGATCCCACACTGATGAGCAATACTCAAGTATAGGTCGAACGAGTGTTTTGTAAGCCAACGACTTGAGTATATTACTTCGATAAACGCATTCCCGAAACTTCATTTCTCTACATTAATTATTGTTTGATAATGCGATTTTTTCACCATTAGTGTAAATAACACCAACAACTAATCCCAAGGTGAAGGCTAAGGCAGCACTACGACACTTTATTGCAACAAACCGTAGTAAAAATGACAAGTGTTGGAGAGATCTTTAATTCAGCCTACGTTAGCTCCGCTTTCTCGTGTTTCCAGTTCCAATTCGTGAGTGTTCAACATGCGGCATTTATGAGTTCGCATGACAAAACTGTAATGTTCCGTGACGTCACGGGTCGTATGCTGTGATTACCTGACAGAAGCAAACTGAGCGCTCCGCACGTTAATTCAAGAATTTGTGAAGCCAACTTGTTGCATTTGTTACGAAAATACATAGATTGAAAGTTTATTGTTATATTTCTAAACTCGTATTTGTAAGTTTCAGGTTCGGATCTGAGAAATGTGTTAAACTTGTTTTGATAACGAAATGTTTAAACTTTCGTGCAGGACAACAGAACTGTGTGAAAGTTTAATTTTGAATAGAAATGTGTGGGGCGCACGCTACACAATACGAAATGCAGACTTGCCGCTGTATCAAACAGTTCGTCTGCGAAAAAGCAATGCGTTTTCAATAAAATTTACTTATTCCATCTGACTGCAAAACAAAATTATTCAGATTAAAATGTTGGCCATGAATATAGGTAATTTTTGTCTTAGTCTTTTAAATAATCATTGTACCAGAACTGTTATTACAGACAAAATTAAGGGAAAAATTAAAGCGTCTGACTTCCCGATAAAACTGCTCGAAAATTCACAAGATAGCAATTTACTGAAATCTTCTAGTAGTATTAAACCTCCGAACTGATATGATATTATTTTCATAAATTCACTCTAACATTCAATGTACCTTACAGTGGACATGAAATTTGAGTTAATTAAATTAGTTTGCCTACCTGAGCGCACATAACGCTCTGCTTAGGTATAATGACGTGACTCAAAAAATCAAATTTCATTTGTAGTACTTGTGACGTGCAATCCAAGATGGTATCTTACAGTTTCCATAAAATGTTTCTGAATACCCAAATTGCGATGCTCAATACGAGTATTCATAAAGAGTCTTGAAAGTAACAGTTAAAATGGGCAACTAATCTTAACGACTGATAAATGAGAACAAAGACTCCAACTGTAACTATGCTTCATTAAGCCATGACAACAACATACCTTTTGAGAAAGTTCTCATGCCTAGACAAGTTAGCAAAAATGTTTCTTAATAACTCTCTTGTGTACAGTTGCCTTCCTTGACACTTGTTTCAACTATCAGAGAAGTCCATGTGCTTCACTATAACATTTCTAAAAAAAATGGTTCAAATGGCTCTGAGCACTATGGGACTCAACTGCTGTGGTCATAAGTCCCCTAGAACTTAGAACTACTTAAACCTAACTAACCTAAGGACATCACACACATCCATGCCCGAGGCAGGATTCGAACCTGCGACCGTAGCGGTCGTGCGGTTCCAGACTGTAGCGCCTTTAACCGCTCCGCCACTCCGGCCGGCTAACATTTCTACGGAAAGCTTTAACCATACAACCATTCTTCCATTAATATGGTCTCATCAATACCTTTCGTCAAAACATGTTATTACAAAATTCCTTTTTAAATAATGCTACCTGCACTACAGGGCAGGTCATCTTCCATCCTTTACAGACCAAAAGTACATTGCTAGACAGCCAACACACATTGTTACTCTATTCAAAATGAAGTAACCTCTCTGACCAATAACTCTGGTCTCTTACAAAAAATATAATATTACAGAGGTTGAGTACATTATCAAACTGGCAACTTCATTCACATTTGTGGCCGAAACCATCTGAAAATCGTCACGGCAAACAGAACAGTCCTCTTTCAATTTTAAGTGAAACATCACATTAATGATCTCTCCAAAATGCGCCGTTTTAAAACGATTTATTGTACTAGAATGTCAGCAAATGTTGCGTTAGTGACTAAATATGCTACCGTACATTGCTCCGATAAATTTACGTGTATATTCTTGCCTGGATTTGAATTGCTTTTGTTCTTCATTGATGTTTAGATTGGGTCTGGGGGCACCAATTTCCTTCACATCCTCCCTAAGCTCATGTTCCAAATTTTTGCCCAATAAATTGCATACTGTATTCATATTGCGCTGTTTTCGTACTCGCTGTATGCGACAGTTATTCGCAAGAAAATAAAACTAACAAGAAATCAGGCTCAATAACCCACTAAAAGAAATTTACTAATAACGCACTTTATCCCGCAAGCAAGAAAATTCATCGCAACTAATAAAGATAAGGGGGCGTTTCGCGCGCTTGTTTCCTTTGATCATTCCTGAAATGCTGACTATGTGGTCCTGTTTACGTTACCGTTTCCTAGTACCCTCTAGCGACACATTTAAAACTGAGCATGCCCTTCCTAGAGCCGATATCATTACCAATCCCAGAAACAAAATACTAATTTCAACGCCATCAAAACGTAAATATTAAACGTCGATTAATGATGCATGGAAGCAGGGTAGACATACAAAGAGACAGGGAATTGATAACGAAGGTTCCTCTGCTCTATTGTTTCAGATTAGTTGTAAGCAGCGGAACGTGAAAGTCGTAATGAAGCGTTCAGGAGGCCCTTCAGTCCGTGTAGTGCCAGATAACATCCCAAAGATGTTCGGTCTCACATGTGGTTCCCCTTCATCGAAATGTCTTGGCTCAAACTCGTCTAGGGGTTGAACCACATGTGTCGCATTACCCATCCTAAATTAGACACTTGTAACCCTTTGGTTAAATTGTCTGGCTCAAGTTTGCGAAATACAAAGTTAACATAACATATAATAACAGTAATAATAATATCGGAAACTAAATGATGTAGGCCACACAGTTGCGGTTTGGTTAGAATAATTTTTATTCATAAAGCAAACTAATAGCGAAAGTGGTTGTATTTAGAGTTACTGTTACACTCGAGCGCAAATCCATTTGACACTGTTCGATCATTCACAATCTCATCGCGAAACGTAAGTCCGATACCCCCCCTCGTCATTTACACGAAAGGTTAGAGCACACCAGGCACGTGGCTGCTCACCGCTCAGAGACTAAGTCCCTCGATACCGCACAACGCGAAATTTTCTAAGTCGTTTCACTTCCTAGCTGCCTAAAGACCGACTATCCGCTTTCGCGTCTCAGTCCGAACTGTCCCTCTGCCCGTCCCCGGCCGCGTTTTCCCGCGCGTTGAACATCTTCGCTCAACTGACTAGGCCAGTTCCCTTTCCTGAGGCCGTCCATCTGATTGGCTACAGCTTATTCTACATTATTTTACATTAAAATAATCAAAGCTTGAACACTTTCACGTTCTAAATAAAGTAACTATAATATCCATTACATAATAAACGTCAAATTCTTTTACATAAAACCAATACAATTTCCTTCCTAACTTTGAATGTCACAGCCAGTAGCCTTGCACCAGTGTGCTTTCTGATAAATAAATAATGAACAAAAGTAACTATTATGTACTAAACATTACAACAAATATTCTATTATCTAATGATTCAATAGGGTGTCATACTGTCATCGTTCAATGAGTTTTGTGTGGATGCAACGACGCTCTGATGCTTAACTGAAAATACGGATAATTTACATTTATATATCTTTTAAACAAATAAAGTTACAGAGTTGATATTTACAACGTCTGTCATTTTAATGATGCTCTTTTATATGATTTTAGCACTGAGGTCTTTGTCACAAAACTTGTTAATTTCATTTTAACAGTAAATCCTAAACTATTATAGATATGAACAATATTGAAGTTTTATTGTGATTACCATGAAAATTTATGAAGGGTGGTAGATTAAAATTACTATGGCTTCATTCCTTGAATTGCTACAGAATTAAATAGTTTTCATAAATGTGTCCCTTTATGGCCGATCTTAGGTCCGCCATATTTAACCCTGCTACATCTCCTGGCCACAAACAGCTTCTACGGGGTTTCCCCATGACGTAGGTCCTCGTCTATCTCACTCGCACACCACAGCGCTTAGGCCTCATTCATCACAATAGAAAGTATCCCCATCTCGTGCCGAATCTGTGCTCTTTGTAGCACATAATGATGCGTGGCGTTGCAATTATGCTGAAGTGTAGAAGACAGCAAGTGACAGAAATCGAGAACTTACTGCAACCAAATCAGTCATATTTTATATTGTTTTTGTAACAGAAGCTCAGATACATTCCTATTATTAGAAAACCAAGAAGCTTAACACCAGAAGATTCTTACACTACACAAAGGATACTGGCAAAGCTTTCCTTTGAGAGTCTCCTTAAGGATAAACATTAACATAATATTGTGCGTCATTAGTCTTATCCACACAGCTAACTTCCTGAAGAGTTCGTACACCTGCTACTAGTTCGTTATATTTGCTTATCATTTCCCTCAATAAGGCACGGAAGTAGGACATTAAAGGATGACGAGTGCCTATGCAGGTCGACAAGTACCATTAGTAACAGACCATTTTTCTACAAAAAAAAAAAAAAAAAAACAAAGGTGTCACATCAGAAGGATGCTACGCCTGTCTGATTCTGTATTCCTTACAGTTGCGGGTGACTACATAGACGTAAGAACGCTTTATTCCTTCAAGGATTAGGAATCCTCACTTAGGGGAATACAATGACCGACTTGTAAACGAAATTCATTTATTATTTATTTCACACACAGGTCACACCTGAGAATGAAACGTATAATTCAATAAATTCGTTTTATTTTATTCTTTATACGTGCGGCACTAGCTGAAAGATGAACAGCTGACAAATCGTGTCTCATGGTGCAAAGCAATGATGAAAAAGTTGTAAAGATATTTAATGTTTCGGTGAGTGTACAGAGTTCGACTTTTAAAAATCAGGTCTAGGAAGTTTTACGTGAAACAATGTCTGCTTTGACTTTCAGGGACATGCCAGTCGATTCCTTTACCACCACCAACACGACGATGACCACAGTTCATAATATATACCATTTATAATTTTATTCAATGATTAATATGCCTATAGCCTTCATCTTGCCCCATCTAAATTTAACTCTCCCAAGTTACGCAGGTATAGTATTGTGGTTCTCTCCACGTGCTAGAAAACATTTGGAACATTCTTTGTTTTATTCTCTTAAGACCTTTTTCGGAAAAGAGATGTGTTGCCTGTAACAGAAGTGGAGTTTGAAAAACAAAAATAAATGATACTAGATTCGAACACTTTACTAATATCATTTGTTGACCCTACATGAGGTCTATAAAGACACGCGCATAACTGACATGAACTGTTCAGAGTTTCAATGCGTATGCGCCGGTTGTGGTTTCCTAGTGTCATGCATAGGGATTTACAGACACTATATTAAGTGCTACGTCAAAGATATTGAATAAATACGCCTGGGATGTGTCCAAATAATCTTGAAAACTTCTGTTTTGAGATTGCAGACTGAATCCAGGCAATAACTATAGAGTTTCAGTACATCAACTAAAACATTGGGAATTGGATTTTGTCTGAAAAGCTGTTGTGGATCAAAATATGGGCTGTTTACTTTATACCTGATATACTACACTGGAGATAACTGGCACCTGAACTTTCCCACAGAGAGGGCGCAGGCGGACCGGTATATCAGGCTGTTATCTCAGATAACTGCAGACACGCAGCTGTGTAGTGTAAATTATGTGTCTGCCAGTAAGAACCTTCGTTCACCGAACACTACGACATACGTGACAGACTGAGGTATGACATAAGGAGCGACTTTCGACTCTGAAAGCAAATTCAACTTCCAACAATATCATCTGCTAACTTAAGGTGTGCTAAACGATCTAGTTTGGGCTTTCCCACTTCATGTGGCAGTCTTGGTCAGGGTAACATTAATGTTTATAATTTTCGTATGCGTTATATAGAGTTTGTTGCCGTGTTCTTCAGTCCTAGGACTGGTTTGATGCAGCTCTCCACGCTAGTCTACCCTATGCAATTCTCTTCGTCTCTGCATAAATGCTGCATCATACATCCATGTCAACGTGCTTACTCTAGTCAAACCGTGAAAGTGGAACGAAAGCTCCACACACTTTGGTCCATTACCAAAATGACGATTCCTTGGTGCCTCAGGACTTCTCGTTCCAACTTATCCCTTCTTTTAAACAAGTTGTGGTACAATTTTATTGCATTCCCAGTTCGATGCAGCACATCATTAACCTTCAGTATTCTTCTGTAACACTACATTTCAAAAGCTTCTATTTTCTTCTTGTCTGAACTGTTTATCGTCCACGTTTCACTTATGTACAAACCTACACTCCAGAAAAAAGCGTTCAGAAAACACTTGAATGATAATGGGGCAACAAGAGAAAATAATGAAACACGTTGCAAACACACACACACACACACACACACACACACACACACAAACAAACAAACAACAACTATTTCAACAGATACCAGGGATACACACTCAGCAGGTCATGGGGGCGGGCGTTGGACATCGAAAGAAAGCAAAGACAGATGCGCGACACGGGAACGGCAGTTTCAAACGTGGCGCCTGCCCCTGGTGCCACCTGACGTCACCGGTGCTGCCACGGGCAATAACTCCGCTAGCCGCCCGGCTCGAATTACGCTCGCGCAGCACATTGGGTCTATCTGATGACGTCATCATGCCTATATAAGCGAGAAACCGAAGCAGCCCCGGAAGTCAGTGAACTCATGACAACTACGGCAGAGATGGTCATCGAAAGCTCGAGGATGTTATTGGAATTGACGCGGCTTGAAAACAGAGAACGTTTTATTCATAAATAATGTGGTTTAATGTCCTGTTGAAGATAACGTTATTAGAGGGGAGGAAATCAGCCAGATTCTTTCCAAGGAACTAACCTGCTATTTGCCTTGAAAGATTTACAGAAATATTGGAATACCTAAATCTCGATTGCTAGCGACACGCCGAGCGATATGTTATCGGGTTTGAAAATCGGACTGTCATTTTGCACTGAAATGCAAAAAAGGGAATAGGAAAAAAGCCAGAATTAATAGAGGATATGGAATGTAAGAAATGCAGGAGAGACAGTTATAATTAAACTTTCGTTACTTGAGCCAGGGCAGAGCGAATTTTAAAGGAACGATGTCAGACTGTGCGCCGCGGTATTTGCGTCGTTAGTAACGTTAGTGCCGTAACTTGCCGCCAAGTGCCGGTACTGGTACGACTACTTACAGCATCAGTGAGAGTTACGGTTGCAGAGAGTCAGGATGGGTCTGGACAAGGTGAAGCTGTTTTATTCAAACAACAGCAATAATGCTGCTGCTGTTAGTCAGTATCGAAGCGTTAAATAAATACGCTGAGGTCCTCTTTTCGCACTAGGGTTCAAGAACATAATTCGGAATTTAAAATTAACCAGAGATTTGGGACTGCTCCTGCGAGAGGTCGACGGTCAACTCCGTCACAAATATTGTTGAAGAAGTTACGGTTTCCATGGCTGAGAATGCTGGACGCAATGTGTGATTTTCGGGCGGTGCACGAGCTGTGTCACGACTGGTGAACATTCCATTGTCCGCCACTGTTTCGGGCAGCAGAGAGCACTGTCCAGCGCGGTTCCAGGCTGTCGTGCGTGCAGAAGTTTCTCGCAGTGGGCAACGTTTATGGCTGGTTCAAATGGCTCTGAGCACTATGGGACTCAACATCTGTGGTCATAAGTCCCCTAGAACTTAGAACTACTTAAACCTAACTAACCTAAGGACATCACACACATCCATGCCCGAGGCAGGATTCGAACCTGCGACCGTAGTGGTCACGCGGTTCCAGACTGAAGCGCCTTTAGCCGCACGGCCACACCGGCCGGCGGCAACGTTTATAACGTGGAACGTAAACACGGTGCGCAATTAACAAATGCTACCCTCTCATGTGGTAATTAAAATGTATTTCTTTCGATGGTTTATTCGTTATTTTGCTTCCGCATGTCCTTACTAATGATTTTACAAAGTTTCATTGTCCTACGATCACTCCTTTTTTTCCCATTACACGTTTATGAAGCTTTACAACTCACGTCAAGTGACTACAATAATCATTTTTTTAAAGAAATCGATGGAGATGGAAAATTCCAAGAAACACAAACAAAATTGGAGAAAGATGGAGCAACTGCGAAACACGCCCAGACATAAACGCGGAATGGGATTGTAGTCTACGACGGTCATTCAAAAAGTGAGCTAACAAGGACACAGATAGTCATTACCTTTTACCATACTCAAGAAACTTTCCTAAACAATTGTTCCATCCACCACACCAAGACGCTGCAGAATACTTAGAAGGAATCTTTTTTGCTGAACGAGTGCAGCCACGTTGTCATATCGCGATGAAAATCTGTACTGGCGGTGAAGCGCCTGACACCCAACAACTTCTTAGAAGTCGTTAGCGCACTAAAGCATTTGATGCCAGGTTGTGAGCGTGAAAAGTAACTTAGCAGTTCCGTTGACGTCAGAGCTTGTTTCGTGATTCACATATCACTAATCATATCATCTTGACAACAGTGACATAACACATATGTTCGTAGGGAAGACTGAAGGTTTTGGGGTATTGAAAACACTGGTCAACAAAAACAAAGTATTTTTTTCAGTTACAAGAACAGTGCGCACTGTTTCCTGAAGACAGTTCGTCTATGAATCCAGATGTAATTTCGTAATTTGTGTACTGACGTTATTTTTCAAAAAAAAATGGTTCAAATGGCTCTGAGCACTATGGGACTCAACTGCTGTGGTCATAAGTCCCCTAGAACTTAGAACTACTTAAACCTAACTAACCTAAGGACAGCACACAACACCCAGCCATCACGAGGCAGAGAAAATCCCTGACCCCGCCGGGAATCGAACCCGGGAACCCGGGCGTGGGAAGCGAGAACGCTACCGCACGACCACGAGATGCGGGCCGTTATTTTTCATGAAATAATAGTCGCTGCACATGCTTACACAATTCTAAGTAAGAGGGAGGTTAGAAACAGTCTCAAGAGCTTGTAAGAGTGCTGCAGAGTAGATTGTGCTGAAAAATAACTGCTCAGAAAAAAATTCGACGTGTTGCACCGTTTCCGAATTAATTAACATTGAAGTTAGCCAGTCAGGCCGTTGTGTGCACGAATTCAAGATTCCCATCAGAGACGGTGTCACCAACCTTGTTCTTTGTTTGGTTTCCTAAAACCGAACACGGGAGCGATACAAAAATTGGTCACGGGACGATATAAAGGATCGAACCTTAACCAAAGGCTGAACAGTCTCGTGTGCTGTCATCAACGCCATGACAACAACCGACACTAATTGTATCTGGCACGTCGCTTGAATTTTTGCGTGGAACGTCCTGATTGGCTAACCCCAGCGCTAATTATCTCGGAAACGGCTCACTTATTTCTCAGCACAACATACTATATATAATAAAATGTCACACCCGTGCAACAAGACTTCTAAATACAAAGAGCAATAAAATCTGGCCGTACATAAAGGAATCAAGGAAATGAGCAACATAAGAGTAAAGAGAAGTAAAGAATCATACCTACGAATATTTCCTACGATACCCTGCTCAGAAACGTCGCTTCGTTAGGACCAGCAGTATTTGGGCAACAGTGCAGTACACAGTTGTCTTGATAACGTTTTTCCATTTTAAAATACCTCCTGGTGGAACTGTTCTCGATGTTCGTCACTAATAGTACTATAGCTATGCATCAAAAGTCCAAATGTTTATTCAAGAAATGTAGTTTGAGTGACATATTACATCCCATTGGCTGGTATGATCTCAGCAGTTCTTGTACAACATCGTGATAGTTATCTGCCCTATGGCTGACTAGAAAGCTCGTGCATAAACTTGTGAAAGACAGATATGCAGTTCTTTCAACAGCACTAAGCAAATCAAGGAAACGTCCATCACAAATTAATCCCTTATTTTGCTTAACTTATTCTTGCCAAATTCTCTCCCTGATACATGAATCTGTGGATTCCACACACTGCCTTTCACAGAACCCAATTTAATATGCAGCGTTTTTAGAGTCAACAAGTGTTCGCCACAGTCTTCCCTAGGCAGTAGTTAGTTAGGAGCAGGCCATTTTTTTTCCCAAAACAGTGTTTCTTTTCCACCTCTGCTGCCACATTCGCATAGAAAGTAGCAGTGCTTTGTGTATCCGATTCGAACTCCGAGAGGAACTGAAAATACCTTGAGAGCTTCAGATATACGCCATTTATTCTTCCCACACTGAATAGCTCAAAATATCATTTTTCCTTTAGATTAACAGCAAACTTAACATAAGGGAACTTCTTCCAGTTGTAGAGCAGTACTGCTTTCAGACTACCTTTGCTGGAATTTATGAACAAGCGCCACACATTTACATATTTACACTGCAATCATGGCCAAGAGTCTCGATATCAAAAGAAAAGACCATGTCACCTTCCTTGGAGAAACATTCATAAGAAACAGTATGCTGATCATGATAATCAGTCACTTTCGTATAGCGGGGAAGAGTATTTCATCCTTTTATTCATGAATGTAAAGACTCAGCCTGTTGCTTCAACAAATTTACATCTCTTTGATACAAGAAGTGTGCCTCATTTGAATGACAGTGGCCATGAAATAACGTGTCGGCATTCTTACCTCCTTCGTCGTCGTCTACGTGAGCATCACTCTTTCCGTCTGTGCTGACTATTCTCAGCAGGCAGTGATATCGGCAATTCGCTGGCATACAGGATCTAAAGCAGATAGTAAATTAGGATCTTGCACAGATTTCCTTGTTTCCAGGTGATTGCATCTATTTTGCCGTAAAAAAGCAGACCATAATGTGGTCCTCGGTTTCCTCCAAACAATGGGAACAGCAAAAGACATGTGACGTGGCGAGTCAGTTGGTTAGTTAGCTAATTACGTTTTCCATAAGTTTTATTCAGGATCAGTATTATGATGTGGAACACGTCAACTGAAGAAACTTGAACACATTATTCAAATAGAAATAAAAGAACCTGAAAAAAGTTTATTGTTACGTACTTACCATTTACAAGTTTTTTCTTCATAAATGACCAATTATTGATATTCAAGAATTCCTCTATGGTATAGAGGGAGTGGGTAAGAAGAAACATCTCTAATCAACATTTGAAAACACTTCTGCTATCTACCAGATATTCTGTTTTCATGGGTAGTTTTTCAAAAAGCTTTCTTTGTAGCTGTATATTTCACCAATTTCTGTGGGAATGTTAGATTCCTTAAAGACTAACATAAATCATTTTTTCTTCTACTGTTCCGCTTGTGAATATCGCTGTTATTCAGTTGAATTGTTGATAACAGATATCGTATGTGAATAAATGTACTCTATGGTTTTGGTTAACATTTCCAGCTGCTTGAAGAGATGCCTACAAGAGACGTAGGTGTATGAAACCCGCAGATCATAACCCGGAAATTCATCAGTGACTAAAAATAAGCACAATATATAAACTTACGGACTTCTGTGTCCTTAAAGTTGTGAATTATTCTTATGGGAAAAGTAGTCGAACCCATGTGTTTTAGTACTACTATCTAAGACCTAAGAAAGCATAATTTTGTACCCTGTTTAATACTTGTTGTTGGCATTTGAACTGAGTTTTGACAGTACAGAAATAGATGAGCTGTGTTATTCAAAGTTTAAAACTAGCCCATTTATGCAAATCCAGTCAGTAACACTCCCAAAAACATCATTTACGACTTTATCTGTTGACACTTCTCTGTTCGGATACACAACAATGCGTATGTTATCTGTAAACAGGACTTTAATCAGCATATCAGGAATGTAGTACATGACGAACAGGGCATGTGGGAACCATCACTAGGGTACGCTTATTCTGACTATCGTGACGGACGATGATCAAAGGCGTTTATTTCAATATTCAAATGGTTCAAATGGCTCTGAGCACTATGGGACTTAACTTCTGAGGTCATCAGTCCCCTAGACTTAGAACTACTTAAACCTAACTAACCTAAGGACATCACACACATCCATGCCCGAGGCAAGATTCGAACCTGCGACCGCAGCAGTAACGCGGTTCCGGACTGAAGCGCCTAGAACCGCTCGCGCACATCGGCCGGCTATTTCAACATTTTTGTTGAACAAGCTTTGCACTTTCTTTTACATCTTCATGATGAGCATTGGATGCTTCTGTCTTCCAAGATGACAGCCGTGTTGCCAAGCCTGCACGCATACGTTCCTGGTTCGGCGAAAACTCACCCAGCCTATCGCATCTCAATCTTACCCCCATAGAAAATGTCTGGAACTGTTTGTAACAGCTGGTGGAACCTAGTACTCAGCAGTTACTTAATTTAGAAAATCTACCGGATCTGACTACAAATTAAAACTAGTTGAGAGCTATTTTACATTTGATATGTGAATCTTAATATTTCAGCACCGCTGATTTCGTTTTTCTCCATTACGTCTGCTCTTCTGACAAATCGAGAATGAAATATTCACATACTTTCTTCAAAAAGATTACGTAATCATGACTTGCATAAGAGTTACCAATGAAGTTGTGAGTTTTTTTAATATCAGATTTAACATTTATGCCTACTTTATAAACAACACATCATTAAAATATTATTCGTTTGGCGTGGAATGTTTGTCTCGTGGATTTTCTCTTGTGTTTTTCCGCAGAATTCCTTACAGCATCCACCAGTTATCTGCAATTATTGAAGTATTCCATCATGCTTGATTCTCCTCTCTATTTGTCGAATATCCTGGTGGATCTTCTCTCCCTGTTCCTCGGTGACTGTCCCAAGGTTATCAGGAAATACGAAGGTCATTCAATAATTAAAGAGACAAATTGGTCTAGAGAAAAAAGCGTTTATTTTTACTAAACAATACTTTTTCTACTTTTCAACGCAATCCCTTGAACATTTATGCACTTGTTCCAACGGGTTTACAAGCTTTTTTATTCCAGCTGCAAAGAACTCTTTTATCTTGATGTTTCAACGAATTTCCCCCAAACTTTCTCACTTCCTCATTGTCCTGGAACCTCTTCCCTCGTAATTCTTTCTTCAGTGCACCAAACAAATGGAAATCACTATCTCGCTAAATCAGGACTGTAAGGGGAACGAAGCAGTACTTCCCAGCCCATTTTGTCGATGGTTGTTCGGGTTAGTTGAGCAATATGAGGACATGCGTTGTCTTGTTGGAGAATCACACCTCTCCTCTGAGATCCACGAAGTCTCTCTCTCTCTCTCTCTCTCTCTCTCTCTCTCTCTCTCTCTCTCTCTCTCTCTCATGCCTGACTTCACCTTGTTTAAAAGCAAATCCGAGTAGTATTGGCTGTTCACTGTGCGCTGCTCTTCGAGATAATCAGAAAAAACTGGACCTTCTGCATCCCAAAGCACCGTCATCATGACTTTTCCTGCTGATGCTTGGGTTTTGAATTTTTTCTTGTCAGATAAGTTAGTGTGCTTCCACTCCAAGCTTTGTCTTATACTAGTGAACTCAAGTTTCATCACAAGTTAAAATTTTGTTGAGGAGGTATTCACCTTCTTTTTCATAGCGTTCCTTTAGCTCTATGCACACTCTCAATCTTGTTTCCTTGTGTAGGCGCGTCAACTCCTTTGGGGCCCATCTATCATGTCATTTGCTGTTCTTCAGCTTGTTACAAATAGTGTTATGAACTGTTCCAGTGCTAACCTGAACCTTATGAACAGTTATTTCCACAGTCACACGGCGGTCGGCATGAATAATGCCAACAGTTCGACTTTCAAGTGAACGAGTTGAAAGTGCAACTGGTCGGCCAGAACGGTGTTCGCCAGCCACTGATTCGCGACCATTTTTCAACTGCTCTACCCACTTGTAAAAATTTGCACGATTCATACAACCTTCACCATAAATTTTAGACATTCTACAGTATATATTCATTGGTTTCTCGCCTTCAGAAAGTGAAAAACGAATAACAGAACGTTGTTCAACTAATGTGGATGTTTCAAGTGGACTAGCCATCCTGAAATGTATTTTTGAGGTTATAAACAAAATAATGTTTATACATCAGCTGATCAGGGCTTATCCCAGTGATGCCAACTCAAAGCCATAAAAGTACCAAACTTGCCCTACTAACATTTTTTTCTCAGACCAGTTTGTCTCTTTAATTATTGAATGAGCGTCGTATATCCAAATGTAAAAACAGAAAGAGTAATTTGAGACTTACGTTGCACACCTGTGTTCTCAACTCCTGTAGGACGTTGTTTACAATTTTGACATAATCAAGATGTTAATCGTTTCCTAGAAAATTGTTCATAATTTATTTAAATGTATTCCAAGCAATTTTTTCTTTAGAAGTCACATTAGCATCAGATTTTCTGTCTTTAGATAGAGCTCTGACATGGAGACCCACAAAGACTCTTGTCTTGTTTTGTCACCGATACATTAAATACAATCACCATCTTGGTCAAAAGGTTTCATAAACAATTTCAATACGACAAGTTTTATACGAAGAAATAGTAAAAGGGGTTTCTTAGGATCCTCTAGGCTTTCTCTTATTACGTACTTACTACCTGATATTAAAGCTTCTCTTTTGGACCTTTTATTTTGTTTCCGACATTTTTCTCGTCCCCTGTTATACCACTCGCACAAATAACATAGATTTTTGTGAATCCATTTTGTTTGCCTAATAGCATAAATATTACTTTCAAATCTGCACACAACAACCACTGATGTTCAACATATTTAATTTTCTCCAAACCATGCTTCAAATTTTCATAATTGTCCTTCAGCTGCACTGAGAATGCTACTGGAGCTGAAGACAGAGCAATACCATTGTGTAGTAGCGCACCCTTAAGAATTCTTTTACTAGAATCTATAAATAGTCTCAGTCATTTGCATCCTGTTTAACAAAACCCAGTTTGTTTATTAAGTATGAAATGTTATTACAATAAACTAGATTTTCTTCATCACTGAAGTAATGCAATAGATCTTTTTCTCTCTTCCTGAAGACAGACACTGACGTATCAGCTGCAAGTAAGTTACTTTCCTGTAATCTGGAACCTAAGGCTCACTTCATCCGTTATAATGGTTACGGTGCATTTGATGTTTTAGGAACGAACTCGTCCCACCTAAGTGATGTTAATGAATAACTGTTCCTGGCGTGGCCGAAATCAGTTTGCTACTGTCTTGACGTGGTTTAGGTATACGGATACCAGGGCCAGGTGCCACTGTTCTCAATCACATGGCAAGCTAAGGTATAAAAATCCTTTTCTTGTTCTTTGCATACACAAAACTAATAGCCAGTACTTGATTTTGACGTTCATGCCACACCATTGTTATCCCAAAATTTAGTGAATGTTTCTTCACCTTCGTCCAATTTTGTAAGCCTTCCAAAAAAAAAAAAAAACTCGATTGATCTCGTAGTTAATACCGAATTAATACCGAAGTACATAATACCTCTTTTCCGTTACATCGTACTGCACTACTTATTTATATGTTGGTTTCTTGCTTTATAGAACAACTATTACATTCTCTATACATGAATTCACAATACAAAATTGTCTAAGCAGCTAGGGATGTTCTGCCATCTGCCTTACAACTAGTTCTGTTAAGGGGGGACGTCCATGAAAACCACACACTATTTAAGAGATGCACCAAATCTACAGTTTTGAAGATGCACCAATGAAAATCTGTATCATGCTTTACATGAAGCTAACACATTAACTGACGAGTTCCTTGGATTATAAATATTTAACGTTCTGTGGAATTTAAAAATATTATTTAAAAAAATAATATATGTACCGTTTTCTCAAAAACTATTCAAGAGAGTTCTACAAAATTTTATCTATTTAATCTCGTTGTATATAGGATACTTCTCCCATAGTGTTTCTTGAATATATGGGATAGGAGAATCATTTTATTTAATCATAATTCTGTAAGTATAATATAAAATTCATGCAAAATTCCAAGCACTTTGCCCCATCTTTCGGCTTACACTCAGAATCTCCAGATTTACTCTTGAGACAACATTTATTGGGTATATAGAGATAAGTGTACAAAATTTCATAAATCTACCTCTCATAGGTTCTGAGAAAAAGGTGTGTAAACTTTAAAAAACTTAATTTTCTGGAAATGTAATCTGAAGTGCAACTTAACTTTTTTCTTATGTCACCTCCTCAGAAAGCTCCAGATTTGTTCTCAGGGTCCTCCTTACTCTTTACCTTGAAGGCTTCTCTTTTGGTTTCGTGTTTTCTGCCTTCTTTCCTTTACCAGGTCTTCAACTGACTATCAGCTTCAGAGAGGCGCTGTAAATCTATTTTCCTCAAGATATCTTGAGTGAATTTTCCTATCTTCATGCAAATTCTCTCTAATACCTTGATCCTCCCTATGCTCCCATCATTAAATACAAGGACCGCCTTGTAAATCGCAATTCTTTCAACTGTAGCAGATGAAAGTGTGGTTTTAGGGCTTTGTTTCCATATTACTGAATTTAGAGACTCATTTTGATTCTGGCTTTTGTCATGAACACGCTTTTTTAGAAGTTCATGATCGGCCAGAAACTTGTAAGTGGGTTTGATAACATCCACGATACAATTTGGAAGAGGTTGTTCACCGAGCTAGTATTGAAGTTATGCTTCAAAAAGTGGGCTTGGCAGGAAGGTCGCATCACACACTTAACTATTTTTCAGGCGTTTCGGGTCCGATTTCATCACTGAAAATTTGTGTACGTATTGTTCATAAGTTATAATAATCAATGAAAAATAAAAATGTAAATTGACATTTTCGGTTAATTTCAGGAACATCGCTCATTTAATAGATTCATTGCAATACATATCATGTTGTAGTGGTGTAATGGTTTACGCTCATACTACGGATAGTCAAATAAATAAAAATTGAAAATATTAATTTTGAAGGAAATGATGTGTGATAAGACCATTTGAGCCTAATTCTTAGAATCAAGACATATAAATTACTATCAAAAAGCCTCAAAATCTAAAACAGCAAATTCACTGTTGACCTGTGACATCAGTCAGTGGTTGCAGATGGATGTGGCTACGTCAGTAAACTTGTAGACATCCTTCCTCGCCATTGAGGCGGTTATAAAGGCTATAGGCGCTTTTCACGTGACTAATGTGATGTCTCCTGAGGGAAACTCATTTTATGTACTGTGCGCTAATGATGATAAAGTAAAAATTACCATTTATACTGGGTGTTTGAAAATGTGTCCCAATTCTTCTTTGGTGTGACGTCATAAGCGCGTGACTGCGTGTGAGATCGCTCTCTATGTTTTCATCTATTTTTATGTTGCAGATATATACTTTAACGGTTTTTGTGATAATATTTACTATATAAGTGACTTATTAGTGGTTTTATTCATTCACCTCTGCCTTTCTCGTGTTGTGACCTGATATTTGTGAGTGTTTCGTATCGAGCAACTTAACCTCTTACCCGTGTTTACATTCCGCGCTGACCAGTTGCAGCTGTAGCGGCGCATCGAAAGCTAAGTACTAATTAATTGTTTGTGTATAGTAGTTTATTTAGGAACTTTAGTAGTCTTCAACCGGTGTTCTTGGTGTTTTCCGGTGAAATAACTTCAGAAGAAATTTTTGCGAACTGCTTCCAGTTTCGTTACTGTCATTAGACGTTTGATTTTCTTTCTGTGTTAGTATTTTGTTATATTCTCATTTGTTGCTGATTAATACTGTCAATAATAGTAGTTACTTCCCTTGTAGAGCAAGTTTGTGATTATTGTAGTCAGTTTTTAACATCTTCTTATTGTAGTAGCGGAACTTAGATAAAGTTGTTTTCTTGTTTCAATACCTGTAAAATTTTACCATGAGTGAGAAGTGTGGGCTTTGCCGTAGGGTCGTGAGTAGTGGATTGCGGTGTGAGACTTGTTCGAAGTATTTTCACTGGGGGGAATGCAGTGGGGAAGCCAGTGGGCATTCTGGTGAGATCCTCTCCTGGAACTGCAGGTTATGTAGCAAGAGTAAGTTGATAGAGGAGCAGGAGCGTAAGATCTGTGCCCTTCAGGTGCAGTTGAAAAACGCACAGGAGGAGCTAGATAGGATGAGGAGGGAGAAGGGGGTTTGGGAATGGGAGCTGGCTGTTGGCAAGAGATCTGCTAGGAGAAGGAGATTTTCAGATAGTTTTACTATTGGTGTTTGTAATAGATATGACCAACTGTCAGAGTCTAGTGGAGAGGAATCTCTAGTAGCTGTAGATGTAGGAAGTATGCAGCAGACCTCAGCAGTTACGGTGGCTAGGACAGTTGCAAAGTCTAAGAGAAAGAAGAAGGTTCTTCTGTTAGGTAGTTCTCATGGTAGAGGTGTAGGCAAGCAGTTGCAGGAAGTTTTGGGGAGTGAGTACCAGGTCACCAGCATTGTGAAGCCTAATGCAGGATTGGTTCAGGTGACTTTTAACATAGGGGGGTTATGTAGGGATTTTACAAAAGAGGATCAGGTAGTGATTGTGGGTGGGGCTGGTAATAGTATTGATAGGGATGGGGAGTATGACATAGATAGAGACCTGGAAAAGATAGCCAGTCAGACTGGCAACACGAATGTGTATTTCGTGGAACTGTTTCAGCGTCACGATCGGCCTCACCTTAATACAGCCGTCAGGCGTAATAACATGAGACTTGGGGGTGCGCTGATGACAGAAGGCATGAGTCACATTTCAGTGGTGTCGGGGGAGTCTATCAGCAGGACGGGTTTCACTAGACATGGCCTGCACCTCAACAGGTATGGAAAGGGGAGGTTGGCAAAGCTTATAGGTGACAGCATAGGTGGGTGTGGTGGGATCACTCATGGGAAAATTCCGGTAGTTGTGGGTGTTAGAGCTGTACCTTTTTTAGATTGAAGTCCGCTGACAGGTATTCCTGCTTAAGGAAAGTCTCTCTAACAAAGAAACCACTTTCGACAAAGCTTAGGTATCCGATTAATGAGGGAATTAGTATATTTCATCAAAACATACAAGGCATTAGACATAAAGTTAGTGAACTGCTTATAGATGTTGACTCTGAAATTATTGGTATATCTGAACACTTCTTAAATAAGGAGATAATTCAGAGGCTTCCTTTACCAGGATACAGGTTGGCCGGCAGCTTTTCTAGGAGCTCATTGCGGTGTTGGGGAGTAGCCATGTGTGTGAAAAACGGTATCCCATTCGAGTCAATTGATGTTTCAAAGTACTGCACTGAAAAGCTGTTTGAATGTTGTGCAGGTGTGGTTAAATTTAGTAGAGCTAAACTTCTTACTGTTGTTATTTATAGATCCCCAGACTCCGATTTCACAATATTTTTGCTAAAGCTAGAGGAGGTTCTTGGTTCACTTTATAGGAAATACAAAAAGTTAGTTATATGTGGTGACTTCAATATAAATTGTATAAGTGACTGTGCAAGGAAAAGGATGCTGGTAGACCTCCTTAATTCATATAATTTTATGCAAACCGTATTCTTTCCAACGAGAGAGCAAGGGAACAATAGAACAACCATAGACAATATTTTTGTTCATTCGTCATTACTAGAAGGGCATTCTGTTAGCAAAATTTTGAATGGCCTTTCATATCATGATACACAAATTTTAAGTCTAAAAGATCTTTGTGCTGCAATACATGTTAAATATAGTTACCAACTTTTTAGGAAAGCTGATCCAGTTGCTGTAGAGACTTTTGTAAACCTTATCAAGGAACAAGAGTGACAAGATGTTTATAGCGCTGATACAGTAGACGATAAATATAATGCTTTCCTCAAGACTTTTCTCGTGCTCTTTGAAAGTTGCTTTCCGTTAGAACGTTCAAAACAAGGTACTAGCACAAACAGGCAGCCTGGGTGGCTGACTAAAGGTATAAGAATATCTTGTAGAACAAAGTGGCAATTATATCAAAACGTTAGAAACAGTCACAATCCAAATGCAATAGCCCATTACAAACAGTATTGTAAGGTGCTTAAAAAAGTTATTAGGAAGGCAAAAAGTATGTGGTATGCAGATAGAATAGCTAAGGCTCAAGATAAAATTAAAACCATATGGTCAGTCGTAAAGGAAGTGGCTGGTCTGCAGAGACAGGTCGAGGATATAGAATCAGTGCATAGTGGGAATGTCCGTGTTACTGATAAGTCGCATATATGTACAGTATTTAATAATCACTTTCTGAATATAGCAGGTGAACTAAATAGAAACCTAGTCCCAACAGGGAATCATATAGTGCTCTTAGAAAAAAGTGTTCCGAGACTGTTACCTGAAATGCTCCTCCATAATACTGACAAGAGAGAGATTGAGTTAATAATTAAATCACTAAAGACCAAGAACTCTCATGGATATGACGGGGTATCTAGCAGAATACTGAAGTATTGTTCCATGTATGTTAGCCCAGTACTTAGCCATATCTGTAACTTTTCCTTTAGGAGTGGTCGGTTTCCTGACCAATTAAAGTACTCGGTAGTGAAGCCACTTTATAAAAATGGAGACAGGGATAATGTTGGTAATTATAAACCTATTTCTATGCCATCGGTGATTGCTAAAGTTATCGAGAGGCTTGTATATACAAGGTTACTGCAGCATTTAAATTCGCATAATTTGCTGTCAAATGTACAGTTTGGTTTTAGAAATGGCTTAACAACTGAAAATGCTATAGTCTCTTTTCTCTGTGAGGTTTTGGACGGATTAAATAAAAGGTTGCGAACGTTAGATGTTTTCTTTGATTTAACGAATGCTTTTGACTGTGTTGACCACAAAATATTACTGCATAAGTTGGAACATTATGGAGTAAGGGGAGTAGCTTACAATTGGTTCGCCTCTTACTTTAAGAACAGAAAACAGAAGGTAATTCTCCGCAATATTGAGAGTGGTAGTGATGTTCAGTGCCAATGGGGCATTGTTAAGTGGGGCGTTCCCCAAGGGTTGGTGCTGGGGCCACTGCTGTTTCTTATTTATGTAAATGATATGCCTTCTAGTATTACAGGGGATTCAAAAATATTTCTGTTTGCTGATGACACCAGCTTGGTAGTGAAGGATTTTGTGTGTAATATTGAAACATTATCAAATAATGTAGTTCATGAAATAAGTTCATGGCTTGTGGAAAATAATTTGATGCTAAATCACAGTAAGACTCAGTTTTTACAGTTTCTAACTCACAATTCAACAAGAACTGATATTTTAATCAGACAGAATGGGCATATTACAAGCGAGACGGAACAGTTCAAGTTCCTAGGCGTACGGATAGATAGTAAGCTGTTGTGGAAAGCCCATGTTCAGGATCTTGTTCAGAAACTAAATGCCGCTTTATTTACCATTAGAACAGTATCTGAAATAAGTGACATTTCAACACGAAAAGTAGTCTACTTCGCATATTTTCATACGCTTATCTCATATGGTATTATTTTTTGGGGTAATTCTTCCGATTCAAAAAGGGTATTTTTGGCTCAAAAACGGGCTGTTCGAGCTATGTGTGGTGTAGATTCGAAAACCTCTTGTCGACCCCTATTCAATAGTCTGGGAATTTTGACATTGCCCTCACAGTATATATTTTCTTTAATGTCGTTTGTTGTTAGCAATATTAGCTTATTCCCAAGAGTTAGCAGCTTTCACTCAGTTAATACTAGGCAGAAATCAAATCTGCATGTGGAATGCACTTCCTTGACTCTTGTGCAGAAAGGAGTGCAGTATTCTGCTGCATCCATTTTCAATAAGCTACCACAAGAACTCAAAAATCTTAGCAGTAGCCCAAACGCTTTTAAGTCTAAACTGAAGAGTTTCCTCATGGCTCACTCCTTCTACTCTGTCGAGGAGCTCCTGGGAGAGCTAAGAAATTAAGCAAATTCCAGTGTTACATTCTTGATTTTCTTTATTGAAACTATCGACGTGTCGCCTGAATATGTTTCTTATATTTCATGTTATCTGTTTCTACAATCTACAACTGAATATGTTTCTTATATTTCATTTTAGCTGTTTCTACAATCGTGTTGTAATTTCATGTATTGACTCGTTCCATGACCATGGAGACTTCTCCTTAGTGTGGTCCCACGGAACAAGAAATAAATAAATAAATAAATAAACAGTAAATGAATCACTTGTACAGATAGATGGCTGGAAAGAAATACTTTCTGAGGTGTGGACTGCTTTAATTGTGTCGAGAATCTTTGCAACGTTGGGTGTCTTCCTGAGGAGATTCATTGCTCACTTCTTACTATTTGTGTTTGTCTATGTACTTATTTCAAAGACTATGGTGGATAAGAGACTCGTTGCAATTGCAGCTGTATTCTACATTAGTTCGGCTATAACTTACGTATCGCATTGAAATCGCGATTTTATCGGAACAATATTAATGATATCGTGCAGAGGGAAAGCCGTAAACATTCAAATGGAGTCCTATTACTGCACGTGGGAAATCGCAGACGTGGTATTCTGCTACGGCTCATCCACTGGCGTTGATCGAAATGCTCTTGTCGTGTACCAAAAATGGCATCCACACCGCTGCGTTCCTTGTGAATAAATGCCCAGCATGCTGTTTTAGCGACTCTGAGATTATTCGCGGTAAGGTAATGGCTCTCGATAGACTTCTCTCAGTTCGCTCACCAGATATGGAAAAGTGCTTGTTCTGATAAGTAGAAGATGATCTTGAGAGAAGTATCCCAACTGTCCAAAAAGCTTCAACGCTGGATCAATCAAAATAAAACCAGAGAAAAGATATGATGGTCGTTTTAATGCTTCAGGTGTTCTAGGTAGTTTCCTGCTACTTGAGCACTACGCACAGGACGTTCATACAGCCATGTGAAACTGTCAGAAAAGTTCTTCTGTGGTATGCTGTTCAATTTATGAGTCACATTCGCACCTTCTTCGGCCTTGGCGAACCATCAGAGACCCCTCCGGCCGTTCGTCATTTTGGGGTAAGTTCGTATTTACAACACTAAGTCTCGTTACCCATGATGATTTTTTTCTGCAAAAGAACTGTCCGCGTCTTGCATTTTAATCGAGAAGCGGCAGGTTTGTAAACGCCGTAGCTTTTTTTGGGAGTCAGGGTGTGAGGGACTAACTGTTGACACACTTTTCTTCAAAACATCCTGGAGAATGTCTTGAACGCTTGATTTAGACATGTTCAGTTCGTTTGCCCCATTGCGATTAGTGACGCTGCAACAGTGTTAACACATTACGGCCTCAGTCTGCTACTTAGCACTGCCTGCTCACAACTAGCTGGTCGAAGGCACATTACGACGCTTACATTCGTTCAAGCTGTCTCCATATTTAATGCGCTGACGTCGCTTGTAGGCCAGGAATAACGTGAGTCTCGGAATTTTTTGAACAGACAATGTAGTCTGTGTGGAGAGATTCACCTATTGAAAGTGTCACCTGGGAGCTGGAACGTCACTCTCTCACTTCAGCGACATTGTCAGTCAAATTAACGTTCACATTTTAGGCCACGATCTCAGTGTTCACCAGGGCAACATTTGGTAAGGGTGGTTCATGGCCTCATTTTACATGGGGAAATTGGGGGAAAAGGTTCTAACTGCATGATTAACCCGAGTGGCCGTCGTGGAGGCAACGAAGAACAGGGGGGGGAGATGAGTTGGGGGCCACAAATGCTGAGTGTTGTGACTGGGCTGTGTGAGTGATTCTGGGACGCAGCGCACAGTCGATCATACCTGCTGAGGGAGTTCTGGCCGAAGCTCTCTCCTACTTCCCGTTTAGAGTCGGACAGAGGCGCACCAGTTCGCAAAACATTTTAGTGGGTGGAGGTAGCAATTTAAGAGAAACTACCATAAACTGAGCCTTTGTGCAAACGCTGGAAAGATCATAAAACTCCTTGCATTCTCATTTTACAAGCTGGGACGATATGGACAGAGCGACTGGTGTCCTTTTTTATTGGAGGCAAGACTGTAACCCCCACCCCTCTGGTGCCAAGGAAGTCGCCAGGTTCTTCTAGCGAGTGGCGAAGACATGGCCACGACCGTCTCGGCAGCCTAACAGCGTTCTTTCAGAAACTGAGAAGAGGTCAGCCTGGAAATATTTGAACTCTCCGGTGGTTCCGTGTAGATAGATGTTTATTGCAAAACATGGCCATGCTTACGGTGAGAACGACGCCTCCCTAGTCTAAAATTTTCTTTTTTCGGATAAGAGAGATTTGGAGGGACTGATTGGCTCTCCTCAAGATATGCAAAGCAAAGGCTTGCTCCCCAAGCGTGTGAACACTGGTGCAGTGTCTAGGTTGGCCACCAGTCCAATAAAACAGTCCAGAGGGAAGATTCAATCAGTAGAGGATAGTTCGATTGGTCTGTGCGATGTGGGGATGGTTCCGTTTTTGCTAATTCAGCTCCTGCGCCGAGGTTACGTGCAAAGTGGTTGTGATTCTTTGCCTTCATCGTCTTCTCGTCCTCCCCTAGTGGAGAAATTAAGGTCTTATCCTAGTGGGTGAGACTTGTGGTCTGTATATTGTGGTGGACTAAGAGCCAATGGCAGTTCCCAACTGTACCAACAGTGGAACTGCGTGTTATCTCGGACATATCGTGTGTCACGAGGGTGAACTTCTTCGTCCTGAGACGGCCGTCTGACTTTTGACAATTCCAGCACACACCGTCATGTCTGTGAGTCCAATTGATTTGGCCAGACCAGACACTGAAATCTGACGGGATGTCAGCGCTCTGATAGGGAAGTTCCCCGCGTTCTGATAATCAGAACGCCAGGCTGCACAGTTTTCAAATTTTCGTGGATGCGTCAGAACATTACAGCTGCCTTCAGCGCGCCGCTCCTCGCCCACTTGGAGCTGTTTTCTGAAGGTCAGAGGGTAAAGTAAGTTTGTTAAATGATATTCACAACACCCTCTTCTCAAGTGAATTATAGTTTGTGGTGTACTTGGTCATAAATGATTCCATTTGAATAGATTTGGGCCTCACAATGTATTCCAGTAAACAAAGTCAGATTGCTTTGTAAAAGGGATTAGTCGAGGAGAGAATTTGTATAGCTTCCACCCGAAAGTATGCTTTGTCAATGAAACACCATTCCTTTTCTGATTTGCGTTTGTCCTTTTTGCGTAAGATTTGTCAACTAGTTGTGGTTACAAAAGGATAAATAAAACTTGTCATTATTTTGTAAACTTAAATACGCCACTGTTCTCTTTCACACTCCTCAACTATTCACTGTTTAATTTGATTGTGGTGGTACAGGGCACCAGCAATTTAAGGTTCAGTTTTATCAAATTAATTAATTTGATTATTTAATTCCAAAGTGACCACAGGCATAGGCAACAAAAGTGCCATGAGTAAATTCGCTGATTCATATATAAGAATTAAGGGTGTCGCTCACGATTTGAAGGTTACTCAGAAGATAATACTTTTCTTTATGTAAAAATAATAATTTTTAGCATCACTGTGACATATATTCATGATTAAAGCAAGCAACAGCTTGCATACTCACTCTGTTGATGAGCAGTTATTCTATCCATATAAATTAACAAAGTGCGAAAGCTCTCGCATCACAGCATCATAACCCCGGATTACTGTTCTGACAATGACTTCTAAGACAGAGGACTGAGGATCGCTTTTAACAGCTTGCATTTTATTTATTTTCATGCAGACTAAAATAGTGAATGCGAATCCTGTAGTTATAACGACAGCAACGCATTAGATTAGCTTTAATTCAATGTGCAGGCAGGAACTGTGAATGGAAGACTCACAGGCCAATGCACTTCATGAGACAAACCAATACGAAATGCTTTTCAGTTAGCTCTGCGCGAAAAGGAATCCGCATTCCCGGAGAAAGTTATAAGTGTAGTAAAACAGCGGATGTTTCTTATGCACGATGAAACACCATCATACGTAGCTAATTCAAATATTCAACGAGGAATGGATTGGTCGAAGAGATCTAGTAACATGCCTTACCTGTTCACATGACCTCAATCCTTATAGTTTCTAGTTATGGGTGCAGTTAAAAGTACACACCCGTCAACAACGTGTAAAATTTATAGGAGTATATGTCCCATTGAACTAACTAAATGCTAGGGCAGAAGGTATGTTGACAATATTTCATGATTCAGTGAAATGAAGAACTGAAGTTTGTGTAAGAATGAGAAGAAACACCATGCAAACTGAAAAAGCCCTTGTAATGCCAACTGATAGATAATTAATGTAGGACAGAATGGTCCATATGCCAAAGCTATTTGTTTCTGGGGAAATACATACTTTTTCTAGTTTTGATCAATACCATATTCTGTAAGAATATGTGAGTTTTTTTAAAGGCCTGCATATGCGATGTAGCTACTGGGAGAGACATTTGAAAGACTGATTTTTGACAAGCGTGAGAAGAATCGTAACGTGTCGTTGGGAGGAAATGGAAGTGCTGTCTCATGCTCCTCGATCATTAGCATTTACCAGTACTGGGACCTTGGATCTTCCAACACTGGTACTGCTTATTCATCAAAATTGTAATTCTTAGGAATAGACGAATTGTGCAGTCGACCAATGTCATCTACCAATAAGACTAAAAATTTGATTCTGAACTTTGAAAAGACTTTCTTAACGACGAGGAAAAACCCAGGAGACCAAAAGCAGTGCATAAGTCCAAAAATATCGAGAGTGGAACAAGTATGATTGGAAAAGTGTGTTACCCTCAGATCGGAGGCGTAGCACTGTAACTGACATTCCCAAACAGCATGGGCAGACGGTTTTTACTCAACGATATACATCGTAATCCTTCAGAACTCTTAAATATTTCATACTCTCGTGGAAATTGGTTATGTGAGCCGATTAGGAGTCGCATTTAATAAATAAAGACGAGGATATTGCAAGAAATTATGCATGGGTAACGAAGCCCTTTTCCATATGCCAGGATATGTCAACAAACAGGGCTCCAAATTTTGTAGTGACTGAAGTCACCGGCACTTGCATCGGCAGCCTCTCCACTGTAAGAATCTTTGACTACTGCATCATCAACGACTTCATTACATTACGTGAGCACAGCCATACGTAGCGTTCAGTATGCTGACAACTTATCAGAAGGTCCTGAATCTTTTCCCTGTGATCACATCAAATTTTTTAAAGATGGTGGTCTGAAAGGGGCGCCACTGCTTACAAGCCCCATAAGGTTAAATAAGAAGGTGACGGGAAACTTACTAACTCTCAGTCTTACAAATATTCAAAGTATGCTATTCAAAGCAAATAAAAATAACTTAAATAACTTACAGGTACATTAAATAGAGATCAACGGACACACACTGAAAGAGACTTCTTGCGTGTAGTTCTTCGATATCCATACGGATAACAAACTGGGGTCGATTCAGCACATGGACAAACTAACAAATATTATTAGCACTACTTGTTTCTCACTAATACATCTCTTTCACATCACTAACCTGTGGGTGCTGGCGCTACAACATTTTTCATACTTTCACTCAAAACTATCGTATAAGATGAACTTCTAGAGCAATGCAACTTAAAATCACCAGAAACCTGCAACAGCAATAACTTATTGTGCGAAATTGCTAATCCTCTTAGAGGGTTGTAGGTATTTCCCTTTGAAAGCCATAGCTTTCAATCGCCAAGATATACAGTATAAACTATAGTTTTCTTCAGTTTCTTGTGAAATATAGGCGGTTTGTTAGAGATCATACTCAGTTTCTGAGATGAAAAGATCTTCGTATTGTTAATCGGATTACAGCGAGTGTTCGGTAAATGGTGTTACTTCTTCTGTCAATAGCAAGTGCAAACTCGGCAGACTGTTAATTTAATGCCTACAGTAAGAATGAATCATTTGCATTTGTGTTGAAAAATGTCGTCTGAAATGAATTACCTTTGTCTTGACCTGACAGTAAATTAATTCAAGAAGCTGTTAGCTCGATAGTGTGTTTGGACACCACACTAAATATGGAAGGAAAAAAGCTTAGAGTTTAATGTCCTGTCGACATCAAGGTCATTAGACATGGAGCTCAAATCGGTTTGATTCAATGATGGGGAAGGAAATCTCCTTGCCTTTTCAAAGGAACTATCCCAGCATTTGCCTGGAGCGATTTAGGGAAATCACATCATCATCATCATCATCATCATCATCATCATTTAAGACTGATTATGCCTTTCAGCGTTCAGTATGGAGCATAGCCCCCCTTATAAAATTCCTCCATGATCCCCTATTCAGTGCTAACATTGGTGCCTCTTCTGATGTTAAACCTATTACTTCAAAATCATTCTTAACCGAATCCAGGTACCTTCTCCTTGGTCTGCCCCGACTCCTCCTACCCTCTACTGCTGAACCCATGAGTCTCTTGGGTAACCTTGCTTCTCCCATGCGTGTAACATGACCCCACCATCTAAGCCTGTTGGCCCTGACTGCTACATCTATAGAGTTCATTCCCAGTTTTTCTTTGATTTCCTCATTGTGGACACCCTCCTGCCATTGTTCCCATCTACTAGTACCTGCAATCATCCTAGCTACTTTCATATCCGTAACCTCAACCTTATTGATAAGGTAACCTGAATCCACCCAGCTTTCGCTCCCATACAACAAAGTTGGTCGAAAGATTGAACGGTGCACAGATAACTTAGTCTTGGTACTGACTTCCTTCTTGCAGAAGAGAGTAGATCGTAGCTGAGCGCTCACTGCATTAGCCTTGCTACACCTCGCTTCCAGTTCTTTCACTATGTTGCCATCCTGTGAGAATATGCATCCTAAGTACTTGAAACCGTCCACCTGTTCTAACTTTGATCCTCCTATTTGGCACTCAATCCGTTTATATTTCTTTCCCACTGACATTACTTTCGTTTTGGAGATGCTAATCTTCATACCATAGTCCTTACATTTCTGATCTAGCTCTGAAATATTACTCCGCAAACTTTCAATCGAATCTGCCATCACAACTAAGTCATCCGCATATGCAAGACTGCTTATTTTGTGTTCACATATCTTAATCTCACCCAGTCAGTCTATTGTTTTCAACATATGATCCATAAATAATATGAACAACAGAGGAGACAGGTTGCAGCCTTGTCTTACCCCTGAAACTACTCTGAACCATGAACTCAGTTTACCGTCAACTCTAACTGCTGCCTGACTATCCATGTAAAGACCTTTAATTGCTTGCAAAAGTTTGCCTCCTATTCCATAATCTCGTAGAACAGACAATAACTTCCTCCTAGGAACCCGGTCATATGCCTTTTCTAGATCTATAAAGCATAGATACAATTCCCTGTTCCACTCATAACACTTCTCCATTATCTGTCGTAAGCTAAAGATCTGGTCCTGACAACCTCTAAGAAGCCTAAACCCACACTGATTTTCATCCAATAGCTCCTCAACTAATACTCGCACTTTCCTTTCAACAATACCTGAGAAGATTTTACCCACAACGCTGATTAAAGAGATATCTCTGTAGTTGTTACAATCTTTTCTGTTTCCATGTTTAAAGATTGGTGTGATTACTGCTTTTGTCCAGTCTGATGGAACCTGTCCCGACTCCCAAGCCATTTCAATTATCCTGTGTAGCCATTTAAGACCTGACATTCCACTGTACTTGATGAGTTCCGACTTAATTTCATCCACCCCAGCTGCTTTATTGCACTGCAATCTATTGACCATTTTCTCCACTTCCTCAAACGTGATCCTATTTCCATCATCATTCCTATCCCATTGTACCTCGAAATCTGAAACATTACTGATCGTATTTTCACCTACATTGAGCAACTCTTCAAAATATTCCCTCCATCTGCCCAAGGCATCCACAGGATTCACTAGCAGTTTTCCTGACCTGCCCAAAATACTTGTCATTTCCTTCTTACCTCCCTTTCGAAGACTGCTAATTACACTCCAGAATGGTTTTCCAGCAGCTTGCCCCAATGTCTCCAACCTGTTTCCAAAGTCTTCCCAAGATTTCTTCTTGGATGCTGCAATTATCTGTTTGGCTTTGTTTCTTTCTTCAACATAACTTTCTCTGTCTACCTGAGTTCTAGTATGTAGCCATTTTTATACGCCTTCTTTTTCCTTTTACAGGCTGCCTTGACTGTGTCATTCCACCAAGCTGTTTGCTTCCTCCTACTTTTACACACTACTGTTCCAAGACATTCTTTAGCCACTTCTAGTACTGTGTCCCTGTACCTTGTCCATTCCTTTTCCAATGACTGTAATTGACTACATTCAACTAACTGGTACCTTTCTGAGATCGCTGTTATGCACTTGTGCCTGATTTCCTTATCCTGAAGTTTCTCCACTCTTATCCTCCTACATATGGACCTGACCTCCTGCACTTTCGGCCTCACAATCCCAATTTCACTGCAGATTAAATAATGATCAGTGTCATCAAAGAATCCCCTGAATACACGTGTGTCCCTCACAGCCTTCCTGAATTCCTGATCTGTTATTATATAGTCAATGACAGACCTGGTTCCCCTGCTTTCCCAAGTATACCGGTGAATGTTCTTATGTTTAAAAAAGGAGTTTGTGATTACTAAGCCCATTCTGGCACAGAAATCCAAGAGTTGCTGCCCATTCCTGTTGGCCTCCATATCCTCTCCAAATTTACCCATAACCGTTTCATACGCTTCTGTTCGATTTCCAATCCTGGCGTTAAAATCACCCATGAGCAGAACACTGTCCTTGTCCTTTACTCTAACAACTACATCACTGAGTGCCTCATAAAAACTATCCATCTTATCTTGATCAGTCCCTTCACAATGCGAATATACTGACACAATCCTAATTTTCTTGCTAGACACTGTCAAATCTATCCACATCAGTCGTTCGTTTACATACCTTATTGCAACTACGCTGGGTTCCATTTCTTTCCTGATGTAAAGCCCTACGCCACATTGTGCTATTCCTGCTTTGACTCCTGACAAGTAGACCTTGTATTCTCCCACTTCTTCTTCTTTCTCACCCCTTACCCGAATGTCACTAACAGCTAAAACGTCCAGCCCCATCTTACTTGCAGCCTCTGCCAGCTCTACCTTCTTCCAAGAGTAGCCCCCATTGATATTAATAGCTCCCCATCTCATTACCATTTGTTTGCCAAGTCGTATCTTAGGAGTCCCTGGTTTGTCAGTTAGAGGTGGGACTCCGTCACCTCCAAAGGTCCGAGGCATTTTGCTCTGATTGTTGCCAGCATCATATTTAAAGTACCATGGAAGCAGGTTGCTAGCCTTACTTGCCCCGAGTCCCATTGGGTTTTACCCCTAACGGCTGAGGGACTAACCGGTGGATTTGGTAGTCTTTGCCGTATGAGCACAAAGGTGACCACGACTCAGAATATGTCCGAGATGCCCAGCCTTATTCCAAAGTAACTGGTATCCCGACTGTCGGGACCACTTACTTGGCCACTCATACGTTGCCCGTGGCTCATGAACTAGGACATGACTACAGGAACCCACACCAAATCAGGATTGTCGGATGCGTGTTTGAACAGTTGTACTCCCGAATGCAAGGCAAGTGCAACTAATCATGGATATCCCACCGACAACCACCTCACTCAACTGGTACATTAAGTATGGACAGATGATTAAGGGGGCGGGGGGTTGGGGTTTGCATCGAGAGTCCCATCATTCAGCTGGTGTCTTCTCACACATCTACTCAGAGTACTGCACCAGGTAATGGTTGTGTTAGGGACAATAAAAGGTAAACTCCAGAACCAGCTGGGGATCAAAACCAGAACCTCTGTACTTGCAGTCTGGCTACACAGCAGCTCAGCTCTTAATCCTCAATGGAGAGACTGGTATTCGTAAAAACATTGTCAAGGCGAGAGATATAAAGGATTTTCAATAATTTTAAATAAAAATTTTCTTATGTTAATGACATCAAAATTTAAAAATCAGTTGTTGTAGTACCTTAATTCATCATTCTCACGTGAGAAACCAAAGTGGAAGGTTACGGTTCTACCAAAAAATCTCTGTCGAAAAAACTGGTCATGGGGGCGTTGTCAGACGAGACAGCTTGTGTCACGTTAGCATACAATACAGCAATATACAACTACGATGATGGTTTCAAATTTTCCCACATAGTTAGAAAGATGGCTACCCACCAGCGAACTCCCTACTAGCATGATGTACAATTACGGATTCATGTCGTCTGCTTTGTACGACATTTTGTAGTTAGGCAAAAAGTTTTCATTGGTTTGAAGGAGACTACGGATTATTTTCTTATTTTTAACTAGGAAACTTAGAACATTCACAATAGCTGTGTCTGAAGCAGGGAACTACCAGATCAGCACGATATTTCGATAATGATTAGAACATCCCCACCTAAACCGTTATCTTACTTCACATAAGCTACGAATTTTACAATCTTCCCTACTATGTGATATCTGCAAATATTAACAGGAAGTTTAGAGCTCTATAAATATTGCGTGTGGTTTGTATTATTAGTGAGTGAGTATGTCACGCACCTTGTTCGCAAGCATTTGCGGCATTACTCCCAAAATGCTTCGTCTCCTTGTCATAAGAAACCATATGCTGTATTCAGATATGCAGATAATTTTCCTGAAAACCGATATTTAATGTATTTCTGACAGAAATACGCTGTCGCATTTGCCCTGTGTGTGTGCGAGAGAGAGAGAGAGAGAGAGAGAGAGAGTGAGAGCCCCTGCACATTTTAATAACGTATTTCGTTGTTAATTTACCTCATCAGTCTGAGCATTCAGTGTCAAAGTTTTTCAAGCGGCGTCTACATTGTTTACGACTCTCGATTTTAGTAGTCACGCTTTCTTAATGGTTTGAATAACATAGCACATAATTTATTGATTTCCATCTCCTCTCAAGGTGTTGCTTTGTACGACAACGAAATGTAACGCATACGTAAGCGAAATAAAGCAGAATCAATATTCCGTTCAACCAGTTAATGTCGGAATCACACTACAGTTTTGAAATTGTGCAGGATTGCCGCCGTCTTTTTGCACAGCTTCTGAATCGGTTTATTTTATTCTTCTCTATAAATCTAGAACAACTGATGTAGTGTGCTCATATGGGAGCGAATAGAAAAGTATTTTCTTTTTAATTTTAGTAAAACTTCATGGTCGGCCCGTTTTCGTCAGGCAAGAAAGGATTGCAAGGGTCTTCGCTGACAGGCTCAGAAAACAGCACTGTTCAATTCGTTTGCATTTTGTAATAATAAGTAGGAAACATTACTTTGATCTCCATGCTATGAAAGCGAAATGCGTCAAACCACTCTTTTCTCTGTTCATTTTTTTTTTTTCCAACAACATTCTGTTTCTGTCAAATAACATATTGCACTCTACCGGAAATACTATGGCATACCGTAGTGTACACTTGATTTGATTTTATTTTAGTGGCACCATTTGAGTGGAATTACTTATTGGACTCTCTTGCTACATTACTATTGCTTCTAGCGAAAAAGGCCGGCCGCTGTGGTCGAGCGGTTCTACGCGCTTCAGTCTGGAACCACGCGGCTGCTACGGTCGCAGGTTCGAATCCTGCCTCGGGCATGGATGTGTGTGATGTCCTTAGGTTAGTTAGGTTTAAGTAGTTCTAAGTCTAGGGGACTGATGTCCTCAGATGTTAAGTCCCATAGTGCTTAGAGCCATATGAACCATTTCTCGCGAAAAAGATACGAAATTGTCCAGAGTTTCATGTAATATAAATTTTGTGTATAGCGTATATTGGACTAGACAACAGTGTAATATGAAAGAACACTTGCCAAACTCATTTTATCGCAGGAGTGGTTGCCACGTCTAACTACCCACTTTTATATTTAATACACGTCAAAAACCTATGAGCGGTTTTATTAAAATGCAAGTTCTGAAGAGTAAGGTAGAGGTAGTTAGCTTTGAATGTGGCAGATCAGTTTAAACTGGTAAGAATTATATGTCATTTTATACTTGAGATACTGAGACATATAAGTCAGGTGTGGAATGTGGGTAAAAGTCCATGTGATACTGTATTATCTGTTGCTTTGATCTTTTTCCGATTGCTCTCCTTTTCAACAACAGACGCATATCGAAAAATGTGGTTAGAAATCTATGGCTAGAACGGGTGTATAAGCCTTACAAATTATATCACCAAAGCAATTGGAAAAGTTATGGGATAATCTGTTGCACTTCTTTCGTCATGTTGATTTTTCTCCGCAGTCAGAAGTGCATCCCACGCGAAACATTCAACTTCACAAGGGAATCTCGGTAACGTCAAAACGTTTATCCATTTTTCTTATTATAAGTGAGGTTTTAGTTCTTCTGTTTCCTAATGTGCTGGGAACATTGACGTAAATATCGCGATGTTGTCATATCCTGCCTGTAGCGCATTCAGTTTTCATAGCTATGGTGGAGAATTTATTCACACGGCTGCGTCGAAAGAGTTCCTATCCCTTCCCGCTTATGCACGCTGACAGTTTCTGTTTGCGCCGGGCCGACACATGTCAAGCGAAACTCGCTGCTGCTAATATCTCAGACGTCCGCCTGTCCGCAGGCTCTGTGGCGCCAGCTACATTAGCGTAGCCACAACACGTCAAGCAATAGACTGTCCAACGTAACTTGCGTTAGTGACACAGTTGCACTCGAAAACTGTGAATACTTGTTGCTTCTAGCCTTAACTTCTAGCTAGATCATCAAGTCCACAATCACCAATCCAGGTGCTGCATGTTTATGTTACTGGACCGTCAGATAGTTGATATGTGACAGCAGCAACAACAATGAATGTTTGACTACACATGTGTTCGCTGTTCCTGTTATCACTAAGGTAGTGATTTCTACGTGTTTGCCTCGAACAAAAATTCATTTTTGAACAACAAAATGTACCACGAAACGTGTTAACTCGTTCTGCAACAACTGCTTAAACAAGTTGTTAAGCTACTAGCGAACAAACAAGCGCATCACAATAAGCAATGGAACATGAAGTTTTTGTTACCTAAGCTACTGCGCAGAGATCCGTTGTCCCTCGTGTATCCCTCTGCTTCTCTGGAATAACTTAGGAAGGGGAGGGGGAGGGGTGGGGGGAGGGCGGTTCAAACCGCACCAAATAACTACTAAGAAAACTGCGTTAACATTGCACTTTGTTTAAAGTCATCATAGATTTTCTCATTTTCTAACACTGTGATCGGCACCAGACCAATCAAACGGTAGCAAATTTGGTTATACGTGTTTAAATATTATTACTGTTATGTTTGATCCTAGCCATAGTCTCATTGGTATACTCTTTGTTTATTCTTTGGAACTAATGTTTATTAACTACCGATACGCTGTTTGGCGGTTAGTGAATAGTAATCTCGTTAAGACAGACTTCCAACAAAAGCACTCCTCTCGCTTCAGCAAGTGAGTGATGACTAAACCATATTACATTACTACATAGCACTGTTTCTATATTTTGTTTCCCGTTACTATGTTGTCTTTCGCTTCTGTAACTGCATTCGATAGCTTAGCGATCAGTGTATGAATATGAAAACTCTATCATATTGTCTTGCATACAATGCTTTCGGAAGGTAATGAGTCGATTTTTTATTTTGATAGTTTCTTTTTTTTTTACTGTTCGAGTTAATTTTCTGTCCATATGATATTTATACTTCTGACAGATATCTTTATCACCGCGAAAAATGATGATTCAAAAGCGCTTACTGAATTTCTTGACAATATAACTGAAAGATTGCATTAGGCCTACATTATGTTTGGTGTATGTTGCAATCGTATAAGAAAATAACAAATAATCCTTGTAACTGTTTCATAAAAGTAATTGTAGCAAAGTTAATAAATTTGCGTAACCTCACAAATGTCAAAAGCTCACGAACCTATGTCTTTCGCCTGTTTTCGATACTAATGGCTGTATACAATCGTTCCTATAATGTGCTGTAAGCCTCTGCTGCTGTTTTGTAGTATTTTAGGACTGTAAGATATTTTGATCATTTTGCGATCCTGGTTGGCTTTGACCTGTGACGTAATGGTAATGGGTGCTGTAACGTCACTTCTTGGAGCTCTTTGAATTGCTTTGTTCTGTATTGTTGATCGTTACTAATTCTCGCTGGTTTATAACACAGAACAGCAATATCTAAGTAGTAAGCATAACGTACGCCGTATATCATCAGCATCAAACCGAAACTGTCACATGATTTGTAAGATACATTCAAGTGTCCGATTCGTCGACTCAGTCACGTCATGCCAGGCAGGGACGCTCATTAAGGTAAGAAACGAAGGCTGATGGGACTATGGACTTACCATGGGGGTAAAAAAGAAGAGAATTGGCGCTACATACTTACACTGTACGTTGTTTTGAAGCCAGGGTGAGAGGGGCCTGCAGCCATTTTAAATAGCCCAAAACATTAGCATACTGCTGTTTACGATTATTTCTTGTTCATCATTTCTGTCGTGTGCACGTAACAGCTGTTATAAACACATATAATTAAAGTTCTTACGTGAATGACGTAGTGTCAGGAAGGTCATTACGAACGTTTTCCTGTTATTGAATGTGCATTTGCTTTAGTAACACGACACGTTTGGCCTCGTTAATGTAGCGTGTTTTTCGTTGATATATTTCGAATAATCAAGAAGAGAAGGACGTTATGTGAAAAGCATGCTTTCGTAATACATATAATTCCATTTCTGCTGCATTTTTGTCGATAGAAAAGAGGCTGAACTCCGAAACCAATGCTTGTTTGCTTACTGGTACTGCTTCTTGTTCGTTACACTTTCAGCTTTCGTATGCACAACATTTTTAATGTTCAGGGAGATTCCATGGTGACTCACGCTTTGAAATCAGTGTTTTTTTACTTGCTATCAATCTGTATAAACCCCGATTTTCTTTTGTAAATCATCATTATAAACTGTGTTATTCAGGCAAAGATCTTGAAATGTTATTTAAGCAGGGAAGAGCATTAAAATTAAAGAACAGGAATGGAATTTATGTTGTGACTCATGTTACAAATATGGAACATCCTATTCCTAGTGTGCGTTTTATGTCAAAAATATAACTATTAGGAGTATGTATCTGGTTTTTATCATAGAAAATGAATGTTGGGTTGGCATTCAAATGACAGAGTTACAGATTTCTAAAAATATTTATACCATGTGAAATATTGTAATATATTGAAAAAGGCGCGTGACTCAATGTTAGGTGACTCATGTAATTTGCTACTTCTTGTTGGAAAAACTTTTCTCCTGCGAGTAGAGAAATGAAAATATAACATTATCTGCCAAATGAGACAAACTTAACATTAAAATTTCACTTTTCAAACACTACTAAAAATTATAAGAGCATGGCAGCTGGGAAAATGAATTGTAAATTCAGTTAAAAGTCAGAGAAATGAAAATATCCTCTTGCATTGACAATATCATGTGAATTAATTTTCTTTATAATTTCATCACATTTAACAGTCCATTTCCAATAGTGACGAGCACACTCCATTGCACTGGTTAAGTAAGAATTTGCAAAAACTGCACTTACTTCTCCAGCATTGAATTTACTGTCATATTCTTTGTACCAGTCTCCAATTTTCTCGCTTTCTATAGTTTCTTCAGTACGATGATTTGCAGCAGCAAAATTCTTTGGAGACAGCAGATATATCTGTAGTACTCCTTTCTTGTAGTGAAAGCAGTGAATGCATTTTATGTTTGGTGCTGATGGTGCTAAAGAAAATATTTGACCCAGATTAAGTTTCACATTGATTCCTTGAATTTAATCAATAGACACATGAAAAACCTGCATAGTTGTGGTACTTGCAGCTACCTGAGCGAAAATTGATACATCACCTACTACGAATTTTCGCTTTTTTACTGCATTCTCCACTAGCCGTTCTGCAACTGCACCAACTCCATCTACGGCTCCTTTACCATGGAATGTAGCACATGAGTTCCAGTAGATATTCACATTATGAAATGATTGAAATTGAGGTACAGCAGCAGTAATATATTTGTTTTTAAATTGTGAGGCAGGTCCACCTGACCAGATTGAAACTGCCTGCACATTTTCAGGTGTAGTTGACAGTACGTTGCTAATGTAAGCAATTGCAACACTCGAGCCATGGCTTTATCCAGAGACTATGTGATGTATACAGTCACAAAATTGCTTTACTACGTTGCTGATCTTGCATCTTATGTTGCCTATATTTTCTAACTCTCCCTATTTTTAGATCTTCTTTCTTCTAATAACAGTCCTTGCTTATGTTGACTCAACTGCAAAAACTTTTGTTTCTGCTTCTGCTGGCTTTTACGAGCTACTTCCAGATGCTTCTTCTTAAATTCTAGATATTTTCCTTCACTCTGTAACTTTTCCCTTCTCACTCTGTCTTTCTGCTGCTGCTAAGGGCATCCTCTTCCTCTAATCTTAAAATAATACAACTGTGACTCAGATTACGTGACTCACGTTACACATTTAATTTTCTGTTTTTACAGTACTGGGTGAAATTGGGAAATTTTGAGTAGTTATATTAGTTACACATTCACACTAAGAAGTAAATTACTGAACAAGATTAAGTTACCTCTAATATCTCTCTTGGTATAAAAACTTAATTACATGAAAGTGACTCATGTTACATGAAACTTCATGCTATTGTATTATGTTATTTACCCCAACCTACAATTTACCTACTTAGTTTTATACTCCTTTTGTAACACTTTATGGTATGTAACAGTAATATAAATAATGATATGCTGATTCTTATCTGCCAATTTGTTGAAATGAAGGTCTAAAATCTCCAATAATTCACGCTCTCATCACATGAAAAACATATGGCGTTATAAAAATAGCTAGAAATTATGGAGGGAAAGTAATAATGCGCCACAAACCATTGTTGCCATACAGAAAAAAGTCCAGCCTTTAAAAAAAAGCCATAAAAAGTACCAAATTTAAACTTTTAAATATCGTAAGTATGTCCTACTTTACATGGAATATCCCTTCATATTTGCAAAAAAAAAAAAAAAAAAAAAAAAAACTTTTCTACGCCTTCTGTGTTGGCGCATAAGCATAAGGACCGAGGAAAGAAGCAAGGCATGCCATCGCATCCCGCCAACAATTTGAAGGATTATTGAAATGTCAACGAAACCGAACTGTTTAGGAATCGATAGGAAATCTAACGTCAAGTGACAGAAAAAAGACCACTACAGTAAAAGTAAACAGCACAAGCATAATTCATGTATACAAAAGAAAATATTGCTTGAACGACTCCACTTACGAACGAAATGTGATTCCTTTAAACTTTAGACTACTATCGGTGCGATTAGCACACCCGTAAACGACCCAAGATGGCAGTTTTGACGAAACAATTGTGTCTCCACACTATCAAAGCGCCAGATGCTATTTGGGATACGACCACGAAAGTCGATAGTTATTCCCAACGGTCGAAACAGTGTATTGGCACGTCAAAAGTAACGTCACGGGGAAGTATCAGCGCGGTGAACCATGGAGGTATGCCGTGATCCTAATGTTTTTGGGCTGCGTAAGATGGCAGACGTTGGCTTTAAGTTAGTGACACAATGACAACTCCCTTACCTCCATGGGCGTGCCTCGAGAAAAACGGTTTCCGAAATTCGGTTTTCGTCTTCTGGAAGATGTGTCATATGTAAACGCAGTAGTCTAGGCAGTCTTTCAAAGCAACGGATGATATTCATAAACATAGGAACGTAGCATACAATAAAATTACTATCGCAGTTTTATTTACTTATCCACTGAAACGCATTGAAAATAACAGGAATAAATAACAAAAAAAGAGAAATATATACGTGTGAAATAAATTGTCGTAATTTATGCCCACAAAGCACCTCTAAATTCCATTACAATATAGCGCCTGGTGAAGTCGTAATATTATAAAATAGCATTAGTTTATAATATTAATTATTGAACCTAAGGAACTATCGCGGGAAATTGGTGGTTTTGGGCAGAGAGAAACTAAATATAACATAACGGGAAAATGAAATAAATAATCACGTTTATGAAATAGTAGCATAAATGGTGTGAAAAACCGACACAGAAATCCTTAAAAAGAAAGCCAGTACAAAAATATCCAAAACTGTCAAAAAGTAATAACTATTACAATCAATAACTAGAAAAGACAGTTATACGTTAATTCTAGTTAAGGATACCAACATTAGTTACTTTTTCGCAGCAATTCAAAGAGCAATTACAAGACCAGAAATCATATTACATTTCAGTGCACACACCAGCTGCAAAACTGATCTAAATAATGAACAATGCAATGGTTGGTAGAGGTAACTAGAACTGACCTACTATTCTAGGTACCTATTCTAATCTTTGTTATTTTGTAGCAGTAGTTTAGAGAGCAATTACAAATGCAGGAATCCCATTACACTTCGGTGTACGCACGTGAGGGAAATTTATCTAAATAATGAACCAGGGAATTGATAGAATCGATAACTATAATTGAACTATATAAGAGATGACTTCTAGTTACCGATTCCAACTGTTCTCTGAATCATAAGTTTGGAAATGTTTGCAGTAAGGGTTTTTGTAGGATCTCTAGAGTTTTGATAATCTCTGAACTAGTGCGAAAAAGAAGCGAATATTGTAGCTATAGATTCCCTTTTTTTCTTTCTTATAGTAGTATAGAGAGTAATAACAAAATGTAAAAATCCTATAACACTGTAGTGCTCACACCTGTTGCAAAAATGGTATAAATAACGAACCGTGGAATGGCTAGAATCAGTAACTATAACTGACCTATATAGCTTAATTCTACTTACTGATTCCGATATGTGTTACTTTTTGTGAATTTTCGTTAATTGTGTACTGGATTTTCTCAGGATTACTATGTCGGTTTCTCCACATATTGTGCTATCGTTCTTGTTACGTTTCATATAAGTTATTATTAATTTCATTTTTCCGTTATTGTGTTACATTTTAGTTTATTCCTTCCAAAACTCGAACTTTCCCGCGGTAGTCCCATTATATTCAAAAATTATTGTTAAAAATTAATGCTATTTTGCAATATTACGATTTCACCATGCTCTTTTCTGTAATGAATTTAAAGGTTCTCTGTGTTTTTAACACGTGTATAAATTTCGATAATACTTTATTTCAGATATATATTTGTTCTTATTTACTTTTTTTAAACCTTCAATTCTTTTCGATATAGTTTGTGGCTAAGTAAAAACCACATGAAGTGTGATTGTAATTTTATTGTATGCTACATTCGTTTGTTTACGAGTACGGATAATTCATTGCTATTGCTTTCAAAGACGTAAGTAACAAAAAAAAAAAAAAAAAAAAAAAAAAAAAACAAAAAAAAAAAAAAAGGGAGTTCTCATTACGCCAAAAACTTGAAGCCGACGTCCGCCATCCTAAGTAGCCCAAAACATTAGTTTTACCGCGGTGGTACTTCCCCGTGACACCATTCTGACTTGCCCATGTCCAGTTTCGACCGTGTTGTGTGCTTTGAATGTCTGGAGACTTTGTTGTTTCACAAAAAATGCCAGCTTGCGTTGTTTACCGGTATACTAATCGATCCGATCGTAATCTAAAGTGTAAAGGGATCACATTTCAGTTGTAAGTAGAGTCGTTCAAGCTACACTTTGTTTTGTATAGATGCATTATGAGCAACGGCCTTGCCGCAGTGGATACACCGGTTCCCGTGAGTGTCCGGAGTTAAGCGCTGTCGGGCATGGTCGGCTCTTGGATGGGGGACCATCCGGGCCGCCATGCACTGTTGCCATTTTTCGGGGTGCACTCAGCCTCGTGATGCCAATTGAGGAGCTACTCGACCGAATAGTAGCGGCTTCGGTCGAGAATACCATCATAACGACCGGGAGAGCGGTGTGCTGACCCCACGCCCCTTCTATCCGCATCCTCCACTGAGGATGACACGGCGGTCGGATGGTACCGGTAGGCCACTCGTGGCCTGAAGACGGAGTGCTTATAGATGCATTATGGCTGCACTTTTTACTTTTACTATAATGGTTTTTTTTCTGTTATGTGCCTTACTTTACTCAGTGTCCATTCCTTCTCTTCTTTCCCATATCTTTCAATGCCTTCCAAATCGTAAACGCTCCGACATACGCGTCACACTGTATCAGTGGTCTTGTCCCCGCACAACACGCGGCTACGTAACCACGCTGATTGTTGGGGCAGATTCTGATGCCCTAAATTCCTCTCGCCGATAGCTGTTATTCACTGTTCACATTTCCTCATCCTTTAAAGAAGGTTCTGGCTAGAACACTGGTGATAGCGCTCACGTGTGTGCAAGTTTTGTGTGTATAATTGCGTGAATCTGTATGTGTGCTTTGCTTCGTTTCTAAAGAAGGCTTTGGCTGAAAACTTTCGTTGTGCCTGCCTGCCGCTCAGCCTTTAAGTACCAGTCTATCCGTTTCGCAGTACAGTTATTCCCTCATGAAGTTTATTTTATATTTCAACAGGAACAATGATATGGGCAGTACCAGGAGAATAAAACATTCATTACGCCAGTTTAAGATTGTCTGTCGCAGAAACAGAGGTTCACATCGCTGCAGTCAAAAGTTTGAACACTTACCCACTGACATAAAATGTGTGACAGAGACAAAAGTAAAATTTGAAACTAAACTGAAAATCTTTCTCTTTGACAACTTCTTTTATTCCAGAGTAAGTCATGTATTACTGTAAGGTGTAAATGGCGATGGGTAGGAATTACTAACATCTTTGTATCTTTAATTTAAAAAAACATTTACAAAAGAAAGTGATGTGAAACAACCTTAGCCATGTGTCAAAATATTAACTGCTTCTTCACAATTTTCGCTGCAACCGAGTGCTAAAACTAGATCTAACAATCAAAAAATCTGTGTACTGAAAATATTGGAATTAAGAAAAATTGATATTTATTCGATAATATGTCTGCAGCCAGAGTCCACCCGTCAGCTCATCGAGATGTTAGTTTTAATATACTAACAACTATCTAGTGTATATGTCATCTATGGTGTTAGTAAGTGTGTGAGAAGAAAAATACTGTCTTTTATACAGGGTGATTCAAAAAGAATACCACAACTTTAAAAATGTGTATTTAATGAAAGAAACATAATATAACCTTCTGTTGTACATCATTACAAAGAGTATTTAAAAAGGTTTTTTTTTTTTTCACTCAAAAACAAGTTCAGAGATGTTTAATATGGCCCCCTCCAGACACTCGAGCAATATCAACCCGATACTCCAACTCGTTCCACACTCTCTGTAGCATATCAGGCGTAACAGTTTGGATAGCTGCTGTTATTTCTCGTTTCAAATCATCAATGGTGGCTGGGAGAGGTGGCCGAAACACCATATCCTTAACATACCCCCATAAGAAAAAATCGCAGGGGGTAAGATCAGGGCTTCTTGGAGGCCAGTGATGAAGTGCTCTGTCACGGGCTGCCTGGCGGCCGATCCATCGCCTCGGGTAGTTGGCGTTCAGGTAATTACGGACAGATAAGTGCCAATGTGGTGGCGCTCCATCCTGCTGAAATATGAATTGTTGTGCTTCTTGCTCGAGCTGAGGGAACAGCCAATTCTCTAACATCTCCAGATACTGTAGTCCAGTTACAGTAGCACCTTCGAAGAAAAAGGGACCAAAAACTTTATTGGCTGAAATGGCACAGAAAACGTTCACCTTAGGCGAGTCACGTTCATACTGAGTTGTTTCCCGCGAATTCTCAGTGCCCCATATACAGACGTTGTGACGGTTGACTTTCCCGTTAGTGTGGAAAGTTGCTTCATCACTAAACACAACCTTTGAAACGAAAGATCCATCTGTTTCCATTTGAGCAAGGATAAAATCACAGAAATCGATTCTTTTAATCTTATCAGCTGCAGACAGTGCTTGAACCAATTTCAGACATAAGGTTTCATAACTAACCTTTTTCGGAGGACTCTCCATACAGTTGATTGTGTAATTTGCAGCTCTCTGGTAGCTCTCCGAGTCGATTTTCCTGGGCTGCGAACAAATGCTTGCTGGATGCGTGCTACATTGTCATCACTCCTTCTCGGCCGTCCAGAACTTTTCCCTTTGCACAAACACCCATGCTCTGTAAACTGTTTATACCAACGTTTAATACGCCACCTATTTGGGGGTTTAACACCATACTTCGTTCGAAATGCACATTGAACAACTGTCGTCGATTCACTTCTGCCGTACTCAATAACACAAAAAGCTTTCTGTTGAGCGGTCGCCATCTTAGCATCAACTGACGCTGACGCCTAGTCAACAGCGCCTCAAGCGAACAAATGTACAACTAAATGAAACTTTATAGCTCCCTTAATTCGCCGACAGATAGTGCTTAGCTCTGCCTTTTGTCGTTGCAGAGTTTTAAATTCCTAAAGTTGTGGTATTCTTTTTGAATCACCCTGTATTTCAGTGGAAATTCCAGTATTTCGTCGTGTTATCTGTCTTTCTCATTGAGAAGTAAGGAGCAACTCTGAAACTGTTTGAGAAGATTAGACATCCGATGAGGATCATTACTCTTATGACAAAGATGAATGTTATTGCAAATAGTTGTAATTGCATTTTCTGTGAGTGCTGTGTGGTGTTGCTGAAAGAGTCACAAAAACCTACTCGCGACTAGTAGCGTCAAGAAGAGTCCTCTTGAGAACCAGCCGTCTTTCATCAGTAACCGGCAGAGATATGGCTTAGATTGAAATATACATGGCGTTTGTGCTAAATGCTATCTACTGCAGTACATTCTCAGAGTGATTTTCAAAAGAAAACGTTAAGAATGAGTGTCAGTAACTGGTGAAAAATATTTCAGAAGAGAATTAGGAACTTTAATTTTGCTGTAATCATACGGAGCAGATATCTGCATTATAGGCAACGAACATGGCATACACATGTCACGTAGTGCCTATGCCCTGCCGCCACTCAGGGGCATAACCAATACAAAACGACGCTTACAATCGCTGGGAGGCACTACCAAACATTTTGTCTCAGACGAAATTTGTTTCCTATGACGTGATCTGCCACTAGACGTTTGCTGCAAGGATACTGAAAAGCCCTGTATACTGCAGTCTTCACTCGTAGTACAAACCAACAGCTTTTTGCAGCGCATATTTCCACTACTTAATACTGAATATGTTTCGCGAGGATTTCTTAATCTTAGACTGTTTATTGTAGGTAGTCCTCATTCTACAGTTAATGGTTTAATACGACGTACTAATTATCGTCATTAAAATGTCCTGTTTCATTTGCGGTAATTTGTTTCTATTTTTAATTTACTGCAGGGATTCCTCCACCCAAAACTCCGAAATTCCCACAACTCTGCTAACAATTAACTTTTATTCTGTCGCCGTGAATGACGTGGTATTTACATACATGTTATTACACATTATTATAAGCACGTTTCCATGTGAAACTCCGTCTTTCCGCAGCAGTTTCGATACATCAAAGTTCAAAATATACCCAAGAATTTGACATTATTGTCGACAGTTTAATTATGTCTTAAAATGTACTACACACATTGTTTATGTGTTATATATGTATTTGTGGACTGTGCATATTCCTTTCATCCAATACACGTTAGAATTATTTGATGTGTACGCAAAAATTAGAACTTCCCAGTATATTGGATTCACACACAGATATCCACGCAAGGGTATTTAGCGTTTATGGGATCCATATAATGCCAAACTAACATGGGTCGCAAAGGGTATAGAAAGGAGGACAGACCAAATGGCAATAGATCTCCTTGTATAGCTTGAGAATCTGACGGAACTGGACATAAAAGTCAAGGGGCAGATACTCTAAGAAATGTCTCTGATGTCTCGAGAGCATTTATTTAGAAAATTTCAAACAACAAAAAATGAAGGAAAATTAGGGTTTAATGACCAGTCGATATTCAGGAACCGGTTCTCATGGTGGAATATACGCATGTTATTCAGTCTCTTTACATTCGCTCCCATGGATATTGTGAAAACAACAGAATAATGGCAACTAAAACAGTAGGATCATAAATTATCAAATGTCTGACAGGATACCTAAGTATGTGGGAATAAAAATTGCGCTCTGACATGTATTTTATAGTGAGTCTAATATTATATGTGCAAATGGGGACTGCCAGTGGGCCAACTTATTGGGTAAAATCCAAGGAGAGATTAAAAGAGTGAGCATAATCAGAATTCGGTATAGAATATTACAATTCAAGGGCGTGTCTGATCAACTGGTATAAAAAGAAGGAATCAGTTGTAAACATGTACGTCTTCTCTGTTTATTTAGTTTTTGGAGTTAATCGCCTGTTAGACTTTGAAGACTTAAGCAAATACCAGTAATGCACGACACAGTCTACTGGTAAGTCAGAAATTTTTAAGCTATGCTGAAAACTGATTCGGACTGTAGCAGACACACGAAATTGTTTACAATTTTCCCAGGTATTCAGCTAGCTCAGTTGCTGAATGTGTGCGGCATTCTGCAGGATGTTTTCCTGGTATCTTAAATTGCTGTGGAAACACTAGTACATAGGAATTAAAATAAAATTAAACGCCTCTCGATGAGTAACTTAGTACATTAGGGAATCCGGTCGTGACTAATGTGAGATATATTCGTAGAATTGAGAAGAATTGTTTCCACCGCATATTTAAATGAAATAAGCTATAAGGTCTAATTACATCATACAGTAGCTTAATTTCAACTTCCTCTGAATTCTTTTGTCGGCCGAGTAATTTGAATGTGTATGAGCTTAGATTGTAGCAGTATCTCCTTAGTTCCCGATGATACATATTACCGCTGAATACAGCGATCATTAAATAACTTGATCCACCATGAAAACTTTAGAGGACATTCGATATGTTGAAAAAACATGAGTATTTGTAAGATTCTGGCAAACGCGACCCTTTATTTTGTTATGTTGTCAGGTGTTGTTTCATACATTACCTCACATAGGCTTCATAATAATTACTTCTCACTGAATACTTTCGCGGCGATCACCTTTGGCGGGAATAATTGGCCGTTTCTATCATTCTGTCATTACACCTAAACCTGCATGTACAGGCTACAAACAACTGTGAAGTGTATGGCAGACGGTATTTCCCTTTGTATCTCATGTTAGGATGTATTCTCATTCCGTTTGCCTATGCAGAGGGAGAAGAACGACTGTTTAAATGCATCTTTGGGCGTTGTAATTATTCTAATATTACGAATACGGAATAACAGTGTCTTTCTTATGAAGAAGAGGGAAACAGTGTACCTTCGGACATTCATGGATGAATGCATGTCCGAAGGAATATTGCACCGTACTTGTTAATAACACAGGCTCTGGTATTTCGTATTTATTATGCAGCATAAGGCCCTCGACTCTCAATAAACGTGAAGTACGAGTGCAGGTTGTGACACATGGATGATGACATATGACAGTTTTGGAGTGGCCGTGATTCATGTACGGATGTCTGAAAAGGTTAATGCAACCGCCTGCGTAAAGTGGTAAATCCGGGTTCGAATCCCGGTCTGGTGCAAATTTCCATTGGCTTCATTCCAATTCAGAGCCGAAAGCGATTCATGTTCATATCTGCGAATATATTTCCAGTATTCAAATACTGTCTTCACACTTCCCGTGGATGCGACACGCAGGGGACTTCAGCGTATTCCTAGATTCCTGATTTATACCGTTTCTGAAGCATTTGCGTAGGCTTTCGTGGCACAGGTGATGTCTATCTCTAAGCGTCTGGAAGTTCTGGTTTATCAACATTTTCGTTATTCTCAGCCGTGAATCAAATAAACCTATGACAATTTGTGCCGTCGTGTCGCCTGATAGTCCTATTGTTGTGTATCCCACAGACTCAAGCCGCGCGGGGTAGCCGCGAGGTCTCGGGCGTCCTGTCACGGTTCACGCAGCTCCCCCCCCCCCCCCCCCCCTTCAGTTTGGTCCCATAAGATCTTACCACAAATTTCCAAATTTTTCCACATACTTGAGCAATATTCTAGGCTGGGACGCAAGAGTGTTTTGAAGCAGTCTTATTCCTAGACTTCCTGCACACTACTTTCCGAAAGTAATTTCAAAATTAGTAACTCTTTAAGCAAATTCTTCCGATTACTTTGCAGATGACATGCTGTCAAAAGATAAAAAGCCATAAAAAGAAGCCGACTTGTACAAATTTACTTCCCCAATGAATGTAGTTTCGAGTGAGGAATCGAAACAAAATTAAAAAATGTGCATGTCATAGTTTCCAGGCTTAAAATATGAGGCGTGTCTTTAAAGTAAGTTGGCAAGTAGTCATTCGGCGTAATTACTTTTGTTTGTATGTATTTGAAATGGCTTCTCCGATTGAGAATTCCAATGACTGAGAAATATGCCCGTGATTCATTTTCTTGGTGCTAAAGGCATGAAAGCGACTGAAATTGAGCGTCAGATTACCGAAATGTTTGGAGAAAACGAGCGATGGGATGGTATGGAAATGGGTATAAGCTTTTAAAGATGGTCATACGAATGTGCGTGATGAGGAACGAAATGGGTGACCTCCAGTCATTACCGACGAGCTGGTGCACAAAATTGATGAAAAATTAAGAGTGGACAGACACTTTAGGCTTTCTACGTTGCGTGATGAGTATCCATAGATGTCAAGGGAAGAAGTCAGAACGATCATGTTGAAATGGTTGTCTAATCAGATGACAGATTTCTGTGAGGATGGTATTCAAAAGCTCCTTGTACAATATGATAAATGCCTTAATATCGGTGGGAATTCTGTAGAAAAGTAGATTAAAGTACAGGGTTTCATGCAAAAATAAAATTGCTAAGAATAGTGTACTTGTTTTATTTTTATTTCAAAACGATACTTAAAAAACTTGTAGGAAAACAACCATCAACTTTGTACAACATTTTCACATAAATAATTCGGGATCCATTGCAAATGACACATAGGTGTCAACATAAGTTTGAGTAAATGGAGTTTTGCAGCTAGTGGAGATTCAAAACTCAAGTTTCATTTACAAACACGGAAAAAACGTCAACAAGACCTTTGAAAAGACGTTAGAGGAATTTGAGAATGGGGAAGTTAGAGGCGGTGAGGGGGGGGGGCTGGAGAATTTCAGTAGCTGAGAGAAAAGTCGTGTAGAAGAGGGAAGAGTGATGTGGAAGGCGAGACAAACTGACTGCATGGCGTTCAAGGATTTATAGGGAAATAAATTTGTAGGTGGGGGATGGGGGGTGAAGAGCCAAGCTACGTTGTTAGTGATGGTGAGCATGGGTTACTGACTGCTTTTGTAGATGTAGAGAACGGTTGGAGGATGAAATCCCTACATATGGCTCATTAGCTGTATCGGTAATTTAACCTGTTGTAAGCCTCTTGTTGGATGGTTGGTAGATGGGTCTGAACGTCTGTTCGTGGTTTGAGGGTTAATCCAAGGTATTTAGAGAGTTAATAAGATGGATGAGATGCTTGCAGACAGTGAGGTGGAAGCAGGGAAATAGATACAATAGGCCATACGTCTTATTTATTATTGCGTGCAGTTTGACGATATTGCTTTTGATGTACCAGAGGTGACACCAGGAGGTGCAGCTATTGAGATTTGTGTAGAATGACAATTCAAGTATTTGATGAGTTGAGTAGAGACCATGGAAGTGATATTGTCACCATACTGAAGCAGATGGATGGGTCAGGTGACTGAATCTTCCAGCTGTGTAGAGGCAATGGAGGAGAGAAGGCAGGACCGATAATTGTGGAGCATTCCTTCGAATGGATGGACAACAGATATACGTTTGAATATGATTGAGATGGGTGGCATGTTGGAATAGAAGCTGTAGTGTGGACATAATTGACGGAAATTGCATGAGGTTTTATATTCAGTCATAGGATTTTTCGAGGTCTGAGGACAGAAAGAAAGGAAAAGCAGTTGAATGCAATTGAGGAGCTGACCATCTACGGATTGCTTAGAACGAAAACCACACAGAGTGTTAGGATATGGTAGGGGTATTCCAGATGTTTCTGGATACGAGTGCTTATTATGTATGTAAGTAATTTGTTGAAGTCGGTAGTAAGCCTTTTCAGTTAGTAGCATAAGGTTTCACGGGGAGGTTTGTTACGTATAAGGAAAAGGGGCATTTCACTTATTGGGGGTCCCATTGCATGGCGTGGCTGGAATTTGTAAGAGGGAAAAGGAGCATTCTTTAATGTGATGTTAGATAACGGAAAAGTTTGCACTCATGAACAGGCGCCGTACTGTATTTCCCCCAGTGTACTGTTTTACTGTCTTATGCTGAACTGTTACATTTGATTCGGTTTGTGGCATTGTCTGTAGGTATCATAAGCTGGGAGCAAGGGGTGCACGGTTGTACTGGAGCGCTGTTAGAAGACAAATCCAACCAACGCTCGCTAAATAGCGAATCTCAGTTGGTGAAGCAATGATTGTTTCGTACGCATGCGCAGGAGCCACCGCACTGCCATGGAGTGGCTGCCGCCGCCTCGGCGTTCCGCGAAGCCGGTAGCGGTGAAGGCACCGTCGGTGAAGGGGTCCGCAGTGGACGTTCGCCTGCTTGAGGAGGTGCGTGGGAGGCTGCCCGCCAGCCCGGTGAGGCCCGCCGTCGAGATCATCGCCTTCGTCGGCATTACCCGGCCCAAGTGATCGGCCGCTACCGTCTAGTCACCACCTACGTGCTTAACGTCTGTCATTAAATTTGATTCAGTGTTATTGCCTACCTTCTTTCATTTTATCCACTTAGAGGGGGTAGTACGTCAAACGGGCCGATTTGGATCAGCAGAGGCACCACAGGACATTTTAATTTGCACTTTCTATACTTTTACAAATAAATTCATAAAACTTTGTCAGCATGACCAGGAAGGATTCAGAATTCACACTCATAGCAGTGGAAGTTCGAAAACATAACGAAGTAATTTTTTTTACATGTGAAATTTCATCATTTTTTTCACTTACTAATGGCAGCATTTGTTGCTATAGGTACATTTCTCCTCATCAGTAATAGCGATTCTTCGATGAATTTTGCACAGCATACAAACCATACTTAAAGAATTTTCCAAATGTATTAAAAACTGTGGTAAAAAATGAGGTAATTAACTATAAAATTTGTGTTTTTCCTAAACATGAAGTTTAAAATATAACAGTTCGTTCGTTTTTTCATAAATTAAATAAATTCTTGAGTTTCAAACACCTATAATTGTGGTATGTATGCTGTGCAAAATTCATCGAAGAATCTCTCTAACTTATGAAGAAAAGTGTACCTATAGCAACAAATGCAGCCATTAGTAAGTGAAAAAATAATGAATTTCACACGTAAAAAAAGAAAATTATTTTGTTATGTTTTCGAACTTCCACTGCAATGAGTGTGAATCCTGAATCCTTCCTGGTGATGCTGACAAAGTTTTATGAACTTATTTGTAAAAGTATAGACACTGGAAATTAAAATGTCGTGTGATGCCTCTCCTGCTCCAAGTCGGCCCGTTTGACGTCCTACCCCCCTTAAAATACATTGCGATTTCCAACTCTCGGCTACCTAGAATATAATCACAGTTCTTCAGTGTCTCATTTGAAAAACCTGCCACTGTCACCAAAGTCGCTACGGTATTCCGGTGTGATGGGTATCAGATCGAAAGTAGAGCTTACTTAAATTAAACTGGACCCTGCACAGAAATGCATTCTCTTTTCCAGTGCTGTAAGAGTCCACCCCTTTTTCCGAAGGGGTGGCCACTTCAGTTTGTTGTCCCCTTCAGGGCTGTTACAAGGGGCAGTCTCAGTTGTTTATGCACTGATTATCTTATTCGGTACTCCAACGAGAGAATAGTGGTTTGAAGAGTTATTGGTCAGTCATTCTTGCACAACCTGTTAATATTATGGTTTGCAGTCTCGCCAGCTGTAGCTTGTACACTGAGGTGACGTAAGTCATAGGATACTTCCTAACATCGTGTCTGAACTCCTTTTGCCCAGCGTAGTGCAGTAACTCGACGTGGAATCGACTCAACAAGTCGTCGGAAGTCCGCAGCAGAAATACTGAGCCATGCTTAATCTGTACCCTTACATAATTACTGATGTATTGCCAGTGCAGGATTTTGTGCACGAACTGACATCTCGATTATGTGCCATAAATGTTCGAGGGGAATCGTATCGGGCGATCTGTTTGGCCAACTCATTCGCTAGAAATCTCTAGAACGCTCTTCAAAACAGTTGCAAACTACTGCAGCCAATGACGTCGCCTATTGTCATCCATAAAACGTCAATCGTCGTTTGGGAACATGAATGGCTCCAAATCGTCCCCACTGGACCTCATCATCCCCTATTGGTGGACGTCGCACCAGTTGACGACCGCTGAATTAAAGATTTACGGAATAACTTCTGTAACAAGTTGAATGAAGCTTTCAGGCACACTCAAGGAATTCGCAAGGCGGTCCATCTTATGCGTTGCTGTAATTTTCCTATACGAGGAGCTCCCAACTTCATGACTGCGTACCACTATACATAATTAAAAATTTGGACGTACCACTATAGCTTGTTCACTTTAACGATCCAAGAAATGGGAGTGTTACGTTTTCCTTCCTTTGTAATTCAAAAATTAGCCAGGTATGAGGCTTCTATCAAGTTAGTGTCACTGTTAATAAAATTTGCCATGCAATTTGATTCCTTTTTTACAAAACACGGATATCTTTGGCAAAAGTAAATACGTTTACCAACTGACTCAGAGTGCTTATGACTTTGACGACGTTTTAATAAAGAAGGCTTCATGCTACTGGAGGTACCTTCGGTAAATTTGGTATGTATCTTTCAGCAGACTTCCTAAGACACCCATTCCAAATACACGACGGTAGTCAGAATGATTTACAGGCTGCTTATGAACAACAAATAACTCATTCCGTGGTTAAGCACAGCATCCACAGTGGGGCTGCATTGTTTCTGATGTAAGGCAATATGCAACAATAAACATCTTTCAAATAAGTGTGGCGATTTCCTTTAATTTTTGAATTTGTTATGGTACAGAGATTGCAAGTTTCCCTTCAAGAGCAGAGGAGGTTAACATCTAAGATAGTGATTTCTCTTATAACTGGGAAAACCTTGGTTAAAATATGCTGTTTCCTTGTAGATACTTGGAACTTCACAAAAACAAAACAAAAACAAACAAACACGTCACGAACTTGTTTCTGAGCTTATGCGCAGTAATAAACTGAAGTAACAAACTCGAAACTAGCTTAAATTTACAATACACGCTAACACTGTACGATACACTGCCACTCAAAATGTAACACTATGTGATAGTTCTAATACGTGCAGAACGTGTCATTACGCCAAAGCATTCGGTTTCATAAGAGCAATATTTACGTCGAAATTGTACACTTTCAAAAGCTTGCTTAGGCCAAACTAGTGAACGACCAGAAAAAAGATGGCAATATTTCTCTAACTGTGTGAATACTAACACTGCGATTAAGGGAAAACAATTTTCCAACCAGGTACTGCTGTTGTAATTCTAGAATACGCAAAAATAAATCACAATCAATCACTGCGAAATATTTTGTGCTTGATACTACCAAACTTACGAATGTTCTCAAAACTATGCACTTAGATACGCAGATTTACACTGAAATTACAGGGAATGAGTGTCTGAATAGGGATACCACTATTACCAAAATTGTTTAAAACAAGAATATACACTATTGGATGATAAAGCCGATTACTCAGTCGACAAACGTACACAATATATCACGACACACGTATTAGCTTTTAAGCAAATAGTGAACAATTATGGGAAAACAACATGAGAAGTACTTTTGAATCCTACGTAAATTGATAGAATCTAATTTTTCGAAGTGAATTTCTCTGACTTACGTGATCTCGATTGCACAGGAATCCGTTCTGTAATATAGTTTCTAGCAGAAAAAACATCAAAAAGTTTTTATCATACACCGTGAAATTTGTACAGCGTATGGACGGATTGTAATTAACTAAGGTGTCGTGCGTCAACAGTGTTGTTTATTTAAGAGTATATGGATGAACATTCGTGATGACGACGTTAGTAGTGACCAACCTTTTATAGCTGCATCAGTTCAAATTAGGCAGTTTTGAACCGTCACACTACAGCCCTGTCTTAGTTCGAGTTCCAATACTTTGACGAAGAATATCAAGATTATGTCAAGGGCTGACTGCAATCTCAGAAGTCATAATTTTAAGGAGATAGACCTTGGAAACTCACTGACAGACATGATTTATGTTTAAATCTGAGTGTAAATAAGTAACACAAGTCTGTAATACCAAGATTTGCTTTAATTATTTCAATATTTCATTTATAGCGTAACAGGGTTTCCTTCCAGGATAGCCTTCACATGTGCGTTCCCAGCGCTGTAGTATGAAACTTTAAGGGAATTTCGAGTTACGACACCGATAAAATACTGCTTTCATCGGGATTGGTGGAAAGGCCTAAATTTCGAAATATTTAAAATGACGACACTACCTCACTCCAAGCTCCTATTCGCAAGGAGTAAAAGAAGAATGAATAATGTGAAGCAAAGCTCTGATGTGAATGGATTTTTATTCACATTTGTGTAGCTGAACTCACAGTCAGACAGTAACAGTTATTAAAGTCTACAGACTGCAAGAACTCTACTAGTAGACCCAGGAGAGTCTACTGCAACAGTGACTTTGTACGCAGGACATTTTGTATTAACTAACTTGGGCCGCTGAAGCCGATGGACTGGCAATATATTCTGTCTTGCATGAAAAAAGAGGTTCCCTTCTTTCTTCTTTTTCTCTTGTCCTGATATTACAACTCCCTGCGTGTCTTAGCTCTTCAACAAGTTTAGTCCACTCAAACCTCTGGAACGCGGTTCTTTGTCATTCTCTAACTTTAAGATCTTCTGTATCTTTTTCCACATCTCTGCTTTTGTGGTCTTCCTATCTGTCTTCTTAATCTCTGCTTTTGCGGTCTTCCTATCTGTCTTCTTACAGATGACTTCCATTCATAAACCAATTTTGTCCTTCTTCCGGCATCCATGCCAAGAACATTCCCAAGCTACGCTGTTCTACTTTGATTATTCAGTCTCAGGTAATTGTCAAGGCGGTCCAATACATTACACCCGTTCTACATCTCACTTACCATTATGATTCTGTGCTAACCCATAGACTTCACGCAGCACGTTAAGTCCAAATATTCTGAGCTGCTGCTCATCAGGACGTGTTAATGTTTGACCCCTTATATGACGACTAAGTTGATCTTTATTTTGCTGCAGCTGCGCGGTCTCATGCGCCTTGCCACGGTTCGCGCGGCTCTCCCCGTCGGAGTTTCGAGTCCTCCCTCGGGCATGGGTGTGTGTGTTGTCCCTAGCGTAAGTTAGTTTACATTAGATTAAGTAATGTGTAAGCGTAGGGACCGATGACCTCAGCAGTTTCGTCCCATAGGAACTTACCACTACCATTTGTCTTGCTGCACATTTGAATTTCATCTGTCGGTGTAATATCACGGACGCCAGTAGGTTGTCAGATGTATGGTAGCATCTATTATCGCTTAATACGTGTGACTTTATTTCAGTCGACAAGGAATTTGTTCAATTAACATTCTGTACATGTTCAGAATTGAAGCTTTGTTGCTGCTTAATTATCCAAGTAGTAAGAGGTAGTCATAAAATATGTGAGGTTATTTGATATATTCTAAAACTTAAGAAAAGCATTTGACAGCATTAACTATAATACAGCGAGGTGACAAATAAAATGAGATACCTCCTAATACCGCATCTGGCCTTCTTAGCCCGGCGTAGTGCATCAGTTCGACATGGCCTGGACTCAAAAAGTCGTTGAAAGTCCCCTGCAGAAATATTGAACTGTACTGTCTCTATAAGCCGTCCATAAGTGCGAATGTGTTGCCGGGGCAACATTTTGTGCACTAACTTACCTCTCGATTTTTTGTCCCATAAATATTCGATGGGATTCATGTTGGGCATCTGGGTGGTCACATAAATCGCCTAAACTGTCCAGGATGTTCTTCAAATCAGTCGCGAACAGTTATGGGACTGTGACATGGCGCATTCGCATCCACAAAAATTCCATCGTTGTTTGGGAATATGAAGTTCATGAATGGCTGCAAATGGTTTCGTAGTAGTTAAACATAATCATTTCCAGTCAGTGATCGGTTCAGCTGGGACTGAGGACCCAGTCCATTCCATGAAAATATAGCCCTTACCATTATGGAGCCACAACTAACTTGCACAGTGACTAGTTCACAACTTGGGTCCATGGCTTCGTGCGGTCTGGTGCACTCGAACCCTGCCTGAGAGCCCGGGTTCGATTCCCGGCTGGCTCGGAGATTTTCTCCGCTCAGGGACTGGGTGTTGTGTTGTCCTCATCATCATCATTTCATCCCCATCGACGCGCAAGTCGCCGAAGTGGCGTCAAATCGAAAGACTTGTACCAGGCGAACGGTATACTAGACGAGAGGCTCTCGTCACACGACGTTGTCGTACTATCACTGATGACCATTGTCGGCAACTAAGGTGGTGGTAACCTAAGATTACACACTACTTAATCCAAATTAAACTAACTTAAGCTAAGGACAACACACACATCCATGCCCGAGGCCCCCAACCTCTGATGGGGAAATCCGCGTGAATCGTGGCAAGGCGCCTCGGACCACGCTGCTATCCCGCGCGGCGTCGGTGATTATGGTGGCGACCTGGGGAGAGGCCCAATTCTTCCAGTATTTTGGAGAGGCACAGCAGTGATACTCCTGGCGTCGCGGTGTCGGTAGTCACCGGCTGTGACTTCAGGTCGTGGCTTGTAATTGAAGGAACTCTGGCGGCACATTGGTGTTCAAGGACATCCTGCATCATCCTTGTTATATCTCATGCGACAGTACTTTGATGCCATTTTTCAACATGAAACACCTCGTCACACATGGCACGTGTCTCTGTGCACTGTCTGCATGATGTTTAGTTGCGCATGTGTCTGGCAAAATTCCCAGATTTGTCACCGACAAAATATGGGTAGGACCAACTTGGACATCACTTCCGTTCAGGACAGGCAGAAAAAGTGAGGAAGAGCAAAAGAAAAGGTGACAAGAGAGGACGAAATACTAAAAGAAGAAGAAGAAAAAGGGAAATGATCCAAGGATTAGAAAGCACTAAAATGGGAAGGGGGAGGAGATGTATGAAAAGAACTCGTTAGGAGATTCGGGTTGGACTGAGATGAGTAATAGTTCCATAGGACCTATCTCTGACTTGTAGAGAGAGACTTGTTCCTCTGGTTTACATAATAAATGGAGTCACTCTTATTATATCAAGTGAGCCAACGCAACGAAATTAAGAGTGTTTTTTAGGTTTGTTTTTCTTTTCTACTGCTTTTTATTGATCGTGAAAGAAACAAAAGATATCACGTTACTCTTGCAAGCAATGCGACTCTGAACTCTGTGTTATTCCATTGTTTTAACTGTATCACACAAAAAAGAGATGTTAATACGTGTACTTTATATTAGTTACAACAGTTATGCACCAATTTGCCTCAGGAGAGGTTCTATGACAACTTTCTCAACCGAGTCAATACATGCAATCCAGTCCAGGGGGCGTGCAACATTATACTGATATACTGATAAGCGAGCTCATACTGTCAAGTTACCAGACGGAGTGGCCGAGCGGTTCAAGGCGCTTCAGTCTGGAACCGCCTGACCGCTACGGTCGCAGGTTCGAATTCTGCCTCGGGCATGGATGTGTGTGATGTCCTTAGGTTAGTTAGGTTTAAGTAGTTCTAAGTTCTAGGGGACTGATGACCTCAGATGTTAAGTCCCATAGTGCTCAGAGCCGTTTTTGAACTGTCATGTTCTTTGTAAATTTGACTCGAATTTAGGATCCCTGAAATAACATAACATTCCCTCCCAACCCGTGAAGGTTCATTTCTTTTCGTTGGCCCATGCTGGATACTTCACTTTTTGGTCACGCAGTCCATGAAGTTCGAAGTTCCTGTGAAACACTGAAACATAGAACCATACAGTATAGTATTGGTCGGTTTTGGTGAGATATATTTTATTAAGGGTGTAATCCTTTACTAAAATTGTGTAATCACAAATATACTGAAAATACACATTTTATAAGTAATCACAAGCAAAACTTAAGCAGAATCTCGCTTTACTTTGAAAGCTCTGTCCAGTGTTTGGCGATGGTACCACAGTTAGAGAACCTGTGCGAGTCGACAGTATCACTTGTTGCGCACTGGTGATGATGCCCAGGGACGCTCTCCTTCCCAGTAGTTGCTGTCCTCTTCCGAAGAGTCTTCAGGCTGCATCTGGCCGGCCACCGGCTGGTACGCAGGAGCGGCACCAAACAGCCAGGCACGGAAGTACGGGCCTTCCTCTACCATCATAGAGAACAGCCCCGTCTGCAGAAGGCGCGTCCCGGCGCTCAGACACGCCTGAAAACACGGAAAACGCTTGTTTCAAAGAGAATGGCGGTTTTAGCATTTTTCTTGCTTAGCGAGTTATACAAACGATGCACAGCACTATAGCTAATTGCCACGTTCCATCAGTATCGCACTTAGTAGGAAGTATCACTCATGGCCAACCGTCGCAAATCAGATATTCACAGCATACGAACTAACCTAGCCAGTACCCTGCAAAGGAATCAGTGGCGTAACCAAGCCATATCAGCCGGTGCCTGGCGCCGTTTCCGTGGGGGCGAAGTTTCGTGACAGGCAGAAAAAGTTAGGATTGACAAAAGAAAAAGGGACGAGAGTGGACGAAATACGAAATACTAAAAGAAGAAGAAGAAAAATGGAAATGATTCAAGGATTAGAAAGCACTAAAATGGGAGGGGAGAGGAGATGTATGAAAGAAACTCGTTAGGAGATTCGGGTTGGACTAAGATGAGTAATAGTTCCATAGGACCTATCTCTGCCTTGTACAGAGAGGCTTGTTTCTCTGGTTTACATAATAAATGGAGTCACTCTTATTATATCAGGTGTGCCAATGCAATGAAATTATTAAGAGTGGTTTTTAGGTTTGTTGTTTCTTTTCTACTACTTTTTATTGATCGTGAAAGAATCAATAAAAGACTCTGAACTGTGTGTTATTCCATTATTTGAATTGTATCACAAAAAAAACAGTTGTTAGTACGTGTATCTTATACTTCGTTGTAAAGATGTGTTGATTTTAACAAACAAACAGATGAAGTAGCGATGAAATTTAAGAAAAATTGTGAGATGTCAGCAAGAGGGTTGGTTCAAATGGCTCTAAGCGCTATGGGACTTAACATCGGCAGCCAATAGTTCCCTAGACTTAGAACTACTTAAACCTAACTAACCTAAGGACAAAAAACACATCCACGCCCGAGGCAGGATTCGAACCTGCGACCGTAGCAGCAGCGCGGTTTCGGACTGAAGCGCCTAGAACCGCCGGCCAGCAAGAGGGGGCGTGGGGTGTCGGATAGTTGAAGTTTTCCGTGGCAGTTACCCTAGTTATGCCACTGAGTGGCACATAAATGCATTTACAAATATTTTCGGATAGATGTGTTACTTTTTTCTAATTAATGACTATGTCTACGACTTTCCTCACGGAGGTCGTCAAAGCTGCACGAAAGTAACGCAAAAATTAGTTACTACCCTCATTTTCAGAAGAAAAACAGAACATCTTGAACGACTAGAGATAGGACATTCATATTCACAGGATATTTACATTAGTATGTTCTGCAGAAATTATTAATACTTCCGTCACCTCGGTTCAGAAGGTGTCCCGTTGCCTAGGAGGCACAGGGTCCGCCATAGACCCTGATAACTCTTTCCGTAAGTGATGGCATCGATGTGTATAAGGCGCGAATGGCGTCCTGTTGTACAGCCATCCATGCTGCGGTCACCTGGTTCCAAAGATTATCTGTGGTGGCTGGCATTGGATCACACCGGTGCACCCGCCGTTTCATCATATCCCACACATTTTCGATTGGCGACGAGTCTGGTGATGCGGCGGGCTAGGGCAAAAGACTGACATCCTGTGACAGCAAGAAGGCACGTGTTCGCGCAGAAACTTGTGGTCGTGCATTGTCTTGCTGAAAAATCGCGTCTGGCTACGAGTCGCAGGATGTCATTCACGTAGGTCGCACTGGTCACTGTGCCTGGACACGCACCTACTGTGGTTTGTGGTTGTACCCAATAGCACCCCAAACCATAAGGCCTTGAGTTGGCGCTGTACATCTTGTGCGAATTCAGTCACTGTGATGATGCTGCCCCTGTCTGCCACGAACCAAAATGTAGCCATCATTTTCAAAGAATAGGAGCCTGGATTCGTCGGAAAACACTATCTGATGCCATTCCTGTCCCCCGTGACGTCGTTCCATATACCACTGCCAACTGGCGTGTTTGTGCACATTCGTCAAAGGTAGGCGGAGAAGTGGACGGCGCGCACGTAACCCATGCTATAGTAAACGGTGACAGACTTTCACCCCTGATAATGTATAATGTGTTACACTGTTACACTGTTGCACTAGAGCCAGGGAGGACGCAGATCTATTCTGTAATGGCATTCGGATGAGGTGTCGATCTTCTCGGAGGGTGGTCTGGGAGGTAAGACCTGACCCATCTCGTCATGTTCTGCAGCCTTGCGTGAACCACTCTGCACACACCCGCTGCAGTGCCGAAACGCTTCATCCTATACGAGCAGCAATTTCCCGGATGGATGTGTAACAATCTCTCATGCCGGTGATGCCCTTGTTTCAGAATCACTGATTAGACGGTGCGATTCGCTCATACGTCTGCAAGACACCTTGCACTTCTGCTCAAATCACATTGATCCATTTATAGCAACAACAGGTAGGTGGTGTTGCACCACGATATCGATGTCGACCTTTAGCCGATGGGCCGACATAGTTCAAATGCTAATCATTTATACAGAACACGCTAATGTACATGTCCTGCGAATATGATCGTCCTGGCTCTAGCCATTCAAGGCGTTTTTTTCTGAACTTGTGTGTATATTATGACTGCGAAATAAGAGAACTCCTCAAAAATGGAAATATGGTCTAACCGTAGTCCTTCACAAGAAAGCGTACAGCCAATACATATGGAACTACCAGTCCTCTCCCTCCCCCCCCCCCCCCCTTTACACATTCACTTAAGTTATTACCAACCGCACAGAGAAATGAATGAACGTAAATCAAAATAAAAGAAAGGTAGTGGAGAGTAGTAAACAAAATCATGTGGTGGTGAGAGAGTTAGAGTAGGGAATGAAATGTTGATAAAAGTAGACATGTTTTGTCATTTGGTCACCAGATTAACTGACGAAAGCAGAGGCCAAGAGGATATAAAGTACAGACTGACACTTGTAAGAAAACTTCTCTAAAGTTGAGAAATATATTAACAACGAAATTTAAAAATTTTTAATGTAAGAGTTTCGAAACTTTCCTGAAAATGCTTCTATGAACTGTAGCCTTCTGTGGAACCGAAACGTAGACAATAACCTTTAGAGAAGAGAACACATGCGTCTGACATGTGTTGGATAAGAATCCTGAAGATTTGGTGGATAAATCAGAGGTACTGATCCGAAACGAGAAGGAACGACCTTTATCGCACAAGTCAATTGATGCCCAGGGAGACATCAAAGAATTTTTCGCTGAGTAATGGAGGAAAGTATTGGGGAAAATTATAGCGAGAAACCTAGACTTGCCTACAGTACGCACGTTCAAGTGGATAAAGGCAGTAGAGGCTATGCAGAGATTGCACAGGGCGGATTAGAGTGGCGAGCACTACAACAGGAAAATACATTCAACTTTAATCAAAAGGTGAACAGGTATCTTTAGAAGTGGATATACCTCAAAGGGCCATTTGCAAGTTGTGAATAAAATTGTAAACTGGAGCAATTCACTATTTCTTTTGGTATCAATCGATATTCCGAAAGCATCTGACTTAATTTCAACAAGAACTGCACTAAAAGCATTTTTGAAGAGTCCGTCACATTTGACCAGGACAGTGAGACATACAGAATTGAAAGATTACTCAGAGAAGGAGGCCCTATATTACTAAAGCTACTCTCATCAATTTTAGAGTAATTTTTCAGATCTCTTAGCTGCGAGAAATCTAAGGATAGAATCTGAAACCTTAGTTTTGCTGATGGCACTGTACGTTTTTCGTACAAATAAACTTCAACAACGCATGGAAGAACTTAATGGGACGAGATTTAAGTATGCCTCAAAATAATATACGACAATAACAAATCAGTTTTGTTGCTGTTGTGGCCTTCAGTTCGAAAACCGGTTTGATGCTGCTCTCCACGCTAGTCTTGTCCTCTGCGAGTCTCCTCATCTCTGCATACTTACCGCAACCAGCACCAACTTCAACTTGCTTTCGGTTTTTAAGTCTTGATCTTTACAATTTTAACTCCCAGCGTTTCCTTCTACAGGTTGATTCTTATTACCGTTTACAAAACCATTAAGTGACTTGGATGATGCTGAGGCAAGTACTTTAATACAAGACACATGGAGCCGCAAATGTTGGGAAACACCCCAAAAGTGAATAACATATGTTGAACATGTGACGTCAATAGATGACATACCGTCTCCAACGATAAATACAGGCCTGAGTGCATGTCCGTGAGACGTCAGCAATGTAGTGTCCGAGGTCAAAGCCCTTTGGTCAAATCTTTGACAGTGTAGCAGGGAACCCTTCATCAATGATCTGTTATAAAAGCTAGAGGGACGGCCCTTGTTTACACGTTCATTCGTTTGCTTTGGTTAATTTAAGCTAAAAAATGACGAAATGTATTTGATGCGTGACTACTGCCAAAGTGACAATTGCAAAGCATCAAGAATACGAAATTCTCATAATACAAAGCACACTGACTACAAGAACTGCAACAAGCGATTGGAATATTGCAAAGAAATAGCTCATATTGTTGGTTTACACATATATGACTTTTGCATACATTTTAGATGAGATACATAAGATTATGACACTTGATGATGAGAGGTTGCTAAAATGTAACCACATGCGAGGGAAGAGAAAACAGCAATAAATAGTTCAGAATGAATTCTGTATGGAAGAGAAAGGAAATAAGTTATGAAATATTTGAATATATTGACATAATTTTGTTTCACTAACAAGCATTTGCTTCAAAGGTTTTTTGTGAGATGGAGTAGGACCTCAAATACGGTTTTGCTACGAGAATAATAATGAAAAATTTATCTAAAGTTGGACTTAATTTGCCTATGTGGTGTCAGTTTTTGTCAAAAGCTGTCCAGTTTGTCATTGGGTTACCAAATGTGCCCTAACGCTGTCAGATGTTGTCCTGATGCTGTCAGATTTTATCTGATTGTTGTCAAAGAGGAAGGGTGTTGATTATTCTGTGTTAGACTAAAAAGAGGGTCTGTGCACAACTTACAGTGAAAGTCGTCGCATTGACAACATGTGGACTGAAAATTAACTGAGACAGTATAAGTTGAAATTCTAATGAAACTTACTTCAACTTGTAAATGAATATTTTGTCACCGTTTTGACCAAGACAAATATTACACCATAGCCCAATGAATATGACTGAGGCTCAGGAGATGAGCAATACATGACAAAGAAATTATTCTTCTGAATATTGTAAAATAATTTCTTGAAATGTTACTCCAATTATGTAATTTCTTATTTTTTATGACATTTGATATTGTCTTATGTACATGTATTTTCTTATGTATATGTATTTACATATCAATATTTTGTGAGCAGATGCAGATTGGAACTTTCAGGTCAATTGTAAAGCGATGCCTGAAAAGTGATTGAAGGACTCTTGTTTGAAATAAAGAGACAAGGAAAGTGAAATGCAAGAAACATAAAATAGGTGATGTGAAAGAACACATGGAAACCAATTTTATGAAGACTGGACACAAGAATTAAAAACAGTCACTATACTCTGTCTTTAAAAATTGTTATGTATATTAGTTGTAAGGTGTATTCTTCTTGTAGCATTTATGATTATTCTCCATTTGAAAGCAAACCCTTTTATTTCTAAAGAATAGCTTTAGCTCTCGCAGATACCCAAACCTCTTCAGGAGGTACTGAAATAAAATAACCCCTTGTTTTACATTCATTTTTTGATACCCTAACGAAATACTCTCCAAGGAGGCAATTCATTGAAAGTTTCGTACTTCCAGTAGTATCTAATAAGTGATTTGGTATAATACATTAAAGTTCATAAAATTTATTACTTTTATGTCATGTTCGTTCAATATATGCCAGCATTATTTTGCATTCACTAATTCAGCCATAATTAAGAAAAAATAGGTTGACATTTTTGTTTTCCACTATTTTGTGTAATGTAATGTATATCTCATGCAAAAATCTTTTATATTGTATATGCCGGTTTTGGCATAAAATACGAAAGATGTGTATAGTTATTCATAATAACTTTGACCTTTTAATTGTTAATTTTATAAATTTGCGCTCTAGTTCTGTTAACTTCATTGTTAAGAACATATAAATAGGGGGAGCAGAAGGCTCAGAAAGAGCTCAGTTGGAGGCTTCACTGACGCGACCACTGTGTCGCACATCAATGTAATAATGTAATTATTGTACTACTGTATTGTGACTATGTAGCCTGTTATATGGAGTGGGCTCCCACCAAGAAGATGGTACCTGGATTATTTCATGGAATTCACGTAACAAGATCCTCCAGTTTACAGATGAAACGGACCGGGACGACGACTTCAGCAGCAGCATCAGGAAGCAAATTACTCCGTGTTACACCAAACTAAGATATGTATAAGCAATGAACTAAACTTTATATGTCACTGCAGAACTAATTACTAAAGTGTGTGGGTTTTACGTGGCGTTTAAACATAACAAACTTTTAGGATCGAAACGACATTTATTTCGTCAATTAATAGAGCAAATACAGAAAGATGGCTGTCGACACAAAGACAAAGCGTAATGCCAAAGAGCATAGTCAAAGAACAGTCGCTTCGCGTCAGAGACGTCAGAAGTGTAATGTTTGGAAACTGTTCTAGCACTAAACATATGCATCTGTCTCAAAGTTATCTTTGAGTGGTGGAGGCCAGAGTGATCTATATACAGGGCGAGTCACCTAACTATTGCCACCTAGAATAACTGTGAAAGTATGATGGTAGCTGAAACGTTTGTGGGGCAAATGTTTAATGAGACAATGGGGGCCATAATATGACGTTGGTTTCTTGTTGCTAATTGGGGTCGCATCAGAGATATGAACGTCAACTTATTTTTAAAAATGGGATATTAGTTTGGTGCTTATTTTCTGATAGCGGTTATCGAGTCGAATCTAATGCTGTGTAACAGTAAGGTCTTTGAAGGTCAACAAAGGTAACAAAAGTTGCATGAATGTCCATTTACAGAAGGTGTTCAAAGTGATGACCATTGGTATCAATGCAGTACTGCAATCGTGTTATCATGGATTGAGTGGTATTCCTTATCACATCGGCACTTATCGAAGCACATGCTCTGACAATTGTCTCTCGTATATCGTGCAAATACTTAGTATTCGCCGAATACGGCGTATCCATCTAAAGTGCCATTGACATGTGAACACCATTCGGTGGTTTCGCAATACAACACTATCGTCGAAATCAAGCGAATGTGAATGATATATTTCATCGAAGAACAAGAGAATGCCAACGAAATTCAGTGAGCGCTAGAGACTTATACACTGAAATATATCCTCAACGTACTCACAGTATACGTCATAATACGTATGATAAATTGAGAATAACTGGATCTTTAACACATTGGAAACATATCCCGCAAAGGAAAGTTAATAACGAGAAAACGGAAATTGGTACTGCCACTGTGGTTCGAGATCCTTGTGTTAGTTCGCGTCAAAAAGCAAGGGAATCTGGCATGAGCCAGAGTAGTGTAGTTCGTGTTCTGCATCGCCATAAATATCATGCTTACCACAACAGTCTCCACCAAGAATTAACTGGTACAGATTGTATGCATCGTATTGAATTCTGCTGATGGACTCAACTCCAGATTCAGAGGGATGACACATTTATTAATTTGATTTTATTTACTGACGAGGCTACATTCACGAACCGAGAAACTGTTAATTTGCATAACATGCCTTATTTGGCAATTGAAAATCCATGTTGTCTGCGGCAACTGTGGTCGGTGACTGTATGGCGCGGGATTGTGGAGGACAGAATTATAGGCCCTTACTTCATTGAAGCCTGTCTAATAAAGGGGGGCGCAGTCTAAAGAAAGTCAAACATATGTTCTGCCAATCTCAAAATTACATTTAGGATAGAATCTGACATTGAGCAGATCAGATTTATACAATTTTTGCACTCTATGTATTTTTTGAGAATGAATTATTTACGGTATCCATATTGTGCTTCATTCTAGTGGGATCCATAGGAATAACTGGTTTGATTTGCTAATCATGAGTAAAGCAAATTCCTAGGTGCAGGCTGCTAATCGTAGGGTCATTTTAATCATTTGTAGGCATTAGAATACCATCACAAAAGCAACATTAGGCTACCGCAAATACTTATGCCATATGTTACAAACACCACTCGGATTTATACAAGATCGTGTGACTCATCTCTCCGGTTCTATCTTTCGCTGCGCAATGCAAGCCCAATACAAAATGATGTGTTGTGAGAAGCAGCTGTCCAAGTGACGCCCTTGATCGTAGCCACCCTTCCAGCAAAGAGTTTGTGGCGATCCTACCAGACAAACTAGTGGTCATAATGCATAATGCCTTCACTCTGTGCAAGGAATGACTATCTGATGTGGCTGTTTACGCATGAATCTGTAGGCCGCTGAAATCCTAGGACGAATGACAAGTGTCGCTTCCTTACACTAATGGCTACAACAGTGATACCAGATGTTACGTCATGTTCAACATGGTAAGAAACCTCCAGGGAAGGACTATCGAGTATCCAATATTGCTGAAACTGTACCTGTCGACGCTGTCCTGAAGTGTCTGAATAATCCAGTGCGATATACAGGAGATGAAGAAATTCTTTCAATAACCCAAATACAGTGACACATGAGATGTTTTCGCAGTTGCGAAAATGGACAAGCATCAACTGTATAATGGAATGACGACAGTGAAAATTTGTGCCGGACCGGAACTCGACCCGGATTTCCTGCTTATCGCTAGCGGTCTATGGTTGACAACATATGAAAGTTTGGGGTCTAACGGTGAGTCGTCCCCAGATAGCCTAATGGTAAGTCGACTGCCTGCAATAAATGGGAAATCTGGGTTCGAGTCCCAGTCCAGCACAAAATTTCATTGACGTCATTCCATTACACAGCTGATGGTTGTCCATAATCGCAACTGCAAATACATCCCATGCATTTCATAATGGCTGTAGACCCCATAGTGCCTGTTCCTTTGGACATACATGCATGTCCAAAGGAACATTGCATCACAATTCGAAATAACAAGCACTGCAATATCGTAAATACAGGATGTTTGAAAAAGAACTCCCTAGTTTTAAGTAAAAATTAATGAAAAATTACATCAATGAGTACATATCATGAAAGAGAATTCCTTCAAGTTTTGTTTAATGTTAACAGACTTCAACATGGGATCCATTTGTTGCCCTGTACACGTCGAGACAATACTCCACTTCTCCCCATACTTTCACCAATATTTCAGGTGTAACTGTCCCTTTTGTAGCAACGATTCTATCCCGTACATGATTGATGCCTCTGATCTTTTCACTGTACACAATATTTTTTATGTGGCCCAAAAAGAATCTGTTCAACAACATCTTCAGAAGTTCTCAGTCTACCTGGTGATTTTGATTTTGAAACACTTACGGTTTCCTTGAAAGACTTCAGCCAATGACGGATAGTTTTTGCTGTAAGTGGTTCACCATCATACTGACGTCTAAAATTGCGTTGCACTGTTATAATGACTGTTTTCACAAGCCAAATAATACACTGCACTTCCTGTTACTGAGCTGCTCTGCACTGCACTGCACGCGCGCCTGGACTGAACTGAGGGAACAGAGGAAAAAAACAGCGCTGGTGCCATCTCAAGGTCAAGCAGACCTCTCAACTGCAGGGCATCAAACTTGGCGGGTTGATGAATCAAACACCACAAACCAGAATAGTGTATGTCACTTTGTACAGAATCTAGTACACATTACAACTAGGGAGTACTTTTTCAAACACCCTGTACAGTTATTGCAATGCGAACTTCCTCGCACCGAGTACATGGTGCATTTTCCACTGTTCAGTTTTCATTTTCCCTTCTCAAAGACTGCACATGCAAGAGTTGTGAATGCTCGTAAATGATTTCAGTGATAAACAAGATCACGGATTACTCTTATTAGAGGCTGCATAACCTGTAGGATAAAGAAGCAAATCAGCAAGGCGGCGGCACTTCGCATGAGGTGACGGTCGGCACGCTGTATCGCCTTGCGGCAGCCAGACTTCCACAGCGACATGCCCAGCCTCTGCGGGTCGTACCTGCAATCAGCAACGCACTTCGCAGCAGTCTCACACACTTCACTTCACTCACTCACGATACATAGAGCGATTATGAGTTTCCCTGGAAGATACTCGGTCTCACTGCTTATGAACCTTCTACAGTACCATAACTAACTGTACTGTCAACGATATTTGTTTTAATTGTTAATTCATCGAGATGACGGTGATGTACTGCTTTCTTCATCTTTGTCCACGTTCACTATCTCTCTCTCGCACACACACACACACACACGAGCGCGCGTGCGTAAACAGGGCTATTCAGAAGACAAATGTGCGAAGACTATTACGTTGGTGTATAAGTTCGTAGTCTTTTTGTTTTGCATGTTGGTATTCCGTATGCTATGGATTTATATATCAACAGGCATTATTTATTTAAAGTTCACTGTTGCTATTTGAGCTTACGTATTCTCATTTTGTCATTTGGAGATGATGAGTGGAGTTATGGACACTAGAAGATGGAATGCCAGGTGGAGAAATCGGGACATTTCCGACATATTGTTCTGTTTGAGTTCAGTAGAGAGGTGACAGCAGCAGAGGCAGCCAGAAACTTTTACGCCGGGTATGCTATGGACAAACCACGACAAGCAAATTGTTTTCTCCTTTTAAGGAGGATCGTTTTGACATTAGTGACTCTCCAAGTTTAGGAAGAGCTTTGGGCTTTGATGAAGATCATAGAAACATATTAATTCACAATGATCCACATTAGTGTACTCGAGAAATGAAATCATTCCACCATTGTGAAAACATTTGCGTGCAATGGGGAAGGTTCAAAAAACAGGTGTTCGGGTACTGCATGCTCTAAGTCAAAATTACAAAAATCAGCGGTTGCATGTCTGATTACTCGTCATCAAATGGGTCATGAACAATATCAACCATTCCTCTTCTGTCTCATTATGGGTGACGATAAATGGTCACTTCATGTTAATATAAGGAAAAGAAAGGAACGGTTGATCCCAGACAACGCAGCAACTTGCTGTACAAGAACCTGCTAGCAGCCATGAAAGATAATGCTATGCATCTGATGAAACGGTGACTGTCTGGTGTACTATAAACTGCTTCTCCGAGGTGTAACCATCCCTGCTGAGATTTATTGTCACCAACTGAGACGTCTTGCAGCGCAGTCCGAAAACAACGACCATGAAGACCGTGTGAAGCGATCCTACCCCACGATAACGCCTACCCACATTTTGCTCGATCAGCGGTTCCCAATCTTTTTCCAAGCTGGAACATCTTCTACAACGACCTGAGTTGGGTGAACTACTGACTTTTAAATATACATACAGTAGACGTGTACAAACTTTAATGCTAAGCAAAAGGTCTTAATAGATCAAATTCTTGTCGGGTCTTAGGCCAGATCAAATTGTCATCTACCCACAATATTACCGCGGTCCACTGCGATGCACTGATCCTGCTGAAGACCCGACAAGAACTTGATCTGCTATTAGGCCGGGAAAGTCTACATAGTCACAAAAGGTTTAATAACCTTAAATTAACTCAACCATTAACAGTTAAAACCTAAAATTACTCCAGTTCTAGCTTAAAAGCTACACAACACTTAGGCCTAGTTGCAATAATAAATAAAAGTTTTGATTGTAATTACTTACCTCTTCCTTGGAATTCAGTGAGAAGATTGCGCCTGCTTTCTATCCCACAGGGCTTTGAAGTCAGAAACCCTAAAAGTTAAACAAAGTGTCAAATCAGCCCGCCTGACTAGCTGTGCAGTCTAAGGCGTGCCGGTCCCCGACACGAATCCGCCCGGCGGATTTTTGTCGAGGTCCGGTGTGCCGCCCAGCCTGTGGCCGGTTTTTAAGGCGGTTTTCCAAATGCCTCGGCGAATGCGAGCTGGTTCCCCGTATTCCGCCTCAGTTACACTATGTCGGCGATTGCTGCGCAAACACTGTCTTCGCGTACGCGTACACCACCATGACTCTACCACGCAAACATTTGGGGTTACACTCGTCTGGAATGAGACGTTCCCGGGGGCTCCATTGTGGGCCGGGGGCTCCATTGTGGGCCGAACCGCACAATAACCCTAGGTTCGGTGTGGGACGGAGGTGGGGTGAGTGGACTGTTGTAACCTGTTGTGGGGTTGTGTATCACTGAGGGCTACGGCAGGGACGGAGCCTAACCGTCGTTTCTAGATCCCCAGTTCAATACATACATACATAAATACATGCAAACAAGTCTCAAATCACTAACAGCACGAAGTCTGTTTCTGTATTTATTTTTTGAATAGGCATATGAAGAAAGCTACTTTTCCACAAATATGTGGATGAAAAGGGTAATGAAGCTTTTATCTCTTTATTCGATAACACTGGGAACTCCTTTAAACTTAACCAATAACCAGTTAATGAGAAATATTTATAACGTTTCTGTAACTGAAAATCAGTGGAAATTTCTATTAGCAGCTCTTTTTCAGTAGTTATTATCGGACATATTACGGCAATATTCTCTCAAGCTTCTCCAAGTCTCTTGAAATATTCTTTAACCATGATCTTGCTATTTTCGTCCAAAGAAAGATGATTATCCACAAATAAGTCGTGAGGGGTATCAAAGCACTCGGTTTGATTCCTACTGAAACACGTTTCCGAAAAATTAAGTTTTAATGAATGTTCCTATACTATCTTGCACGCCATAAACGTTTATATTTGATCCTGTAGAAGTAAGTTTAAACTGTCAATTTTTGAGAACATGTCTGATAGAACAGCTAAAGTCTGAAATCAGATTTCACAGTGTGTCCAAGAATCGTTAGGCGCTACCGATTGCACTTCGTCAACAAACCTAGCATCGCACTCTGTTATAGCTTTCACACCATCTGAACAAATGCCTACACAGCGACTCCAGTCTGTCGAATTTTCGCGTTAATATTCGTCGGTTAACTTAAAAATACCTCCTACCGTAGTTCTGTCTTTTATGGGTTTGCAGAATAGCAGCACCTCTTCTACAGACCCACCGTTAATATAACGGACAAAGAGGTAGCAAAACGGCTAAATTGGCAACATCAGTCGTACCGTCAAGCTGAATCGTAAAAGAAGGACTGGCACAAACTCTTTCCAAAATTTCATTTTACGCATTTGACATATCTTTAATCCGGCGGCTGATCGTACTGTCGGGCAATGGTACCATATTATTTTTTTTGTGAAAGATTCTTCGAGCATGAAATGTACTACATCATTGATACATGGTCGCACTAAAGCTTCAGCTATTGAATAAGGTTTTGCAGTTTTGTAACTAACGTGATAAGACGCTTCAAGAGCATTCTCACTGTCAGTGTTTGCAGCTATATAAAATTAGTTAAATCATATTTTGACTCGTTAGCTATTCGTATAAAAAAGTCAGCTGAGAAGGTTTCAGTCTACCGTTAGCAAGAACATCTCCACAAACAACACACTGCGATCTTGGGCAGTTCTTGTCACGGTACTTTCTTTGCTTTATACACGGTTCACTTTTCTCGGACTGACATACATTACTAGAGGCTGAACGACTTGTTGACACAATACTAAGTTGCGATTTTGTTAAACCTTGTCTCCCTTTCAAACTTCCACATCCCAACCAATTACCCATTTTAATGTGAACGGTAATGTTTCCGTTACACAATGACAACTTACTACATTTGCCACAAGCAAAGAAGAAGCAGGCTATCGTTGAAAATAAAAGGTCTGACTGCCATGTGACGGTTCCTCAGTGGGGTCGCGGTAGTGTTGTTCGTATCGTTACAAAACAGAGAAGCTGGCAGACTAAATTAATATTGTAGCGAATCCAAATGCATGCCTAACGTTGTTACATGACTGTAAATCGCAATTCGCCATAAATATTAATTTATTGTTAAAATAATGTCATAAATTCCCTATGTTACGCATATATAACATGGGTTAATTTAATTTTAAAATAATATTATTATTATTATCATATGCCAGACTGACAAATAACACTACACAGGTGTTGGATTGAGAAGTCATTCCGCACCCAGCTTATTCAACTGATGTTGCACCCCCAGATTTTCACTCTTTCGCTCTCTAACGAACTACCTCCAAGATACTTTCTTTCCGGATAAAAATGCGCTCCGAACATGTCTCGACGAGCCCTTCGCGTCATAACCACGTGATTTCTATAGTCGGGTGATCGAAAAGTTAACCCAGCACTGACAGACTGTTGTAAATTGCTATTGAGAATATGTTAGTGATGACCGAATTCTCTGTTATGTGTATCTGTTGAGTTTATTAAACTTAGGGAAAAATCCTACGAATTTATGCATCAGCCTAATACAAGACATACGGAAGAATAATCCATGTCAGTCGATAAAGTATTTCTGCAAGTTTCGATTCGCGGTGTGCATTATGACGTTCTTGCATTATCAGAGAGGCATGTCAGAACATGTAGACAAATCATCGACTCTGTAATGTCGCATCGATTTAGTTCACGCCTGCAGATTTGCATCTCAATGAACAGATTTCCATAGCAGGCTGCCGTGGCGCCTTCACAAGCAGTTCACGTCAGCATCATTAATGAACTGCAAGCACGTAGTGACAGTTACCGCGTCACACACGAGGCTCATATTGAGCACCTGCATTATAAGTTTAAAACATATAGAAATCGGTTATGCGCTGATACGTGTCCATTTTCAATATAGTTTTTGCGCAATCATCTTCTGAAATCCTATAACACTTATGAATAACGCTGAATATTCAGCTTGTAAAGGGTATAACTGCAGATATTTTTATATGTGGTACCTTCATATCTACACGTATCAGTGTGTTGTTTGTTTTTCCTGACCATCAAAGAGTCTTCCCACTGTTGTTGTTGTTGTGGTCTTCAGTCGTGAGACTGGTTTGATGGAGCTCTCCATCCTACTCTATCCTGTGCAAGCTTCTTCATCTCCCAGTACCTACTGCAACCTACATCCTTCTGAATCTGCTTGGTGTATTGACCTCTTGGTCTCCCTCTACGATTTTTTTTACCCTCCACGCAGCCCTCCAATACTAAATTGGTGATCCCTTGATGCCTCAGAACATGTCCTACCAACCAATCCCTTCTTCTAGTCAAGTTGTGCCACAAATTTCTCTCCTCCCCAATCCTATTCAATACCTCCTCATTAGTTATGTGATCTACCCATCTAATCTTCAGCATTCTTCTGTAGCACCACATTTCGAAAGCTTCCATTCTCTTCTTGTTTAAACTATTTATCGTCCTTGTTTCACTTCCATACACGGCTACACTCCATACAAATACTTTCAGAAACGACTTCCTGACACTTCCCACTAACACATCAAATAATTTATTACCTGATGTTTTATGGACGGTAGTAACTGCATCACTCACTGAACTATGCCGGCAGTACAGACTAACCGTTTTGCGACCACTCATTCACACTTCAACACTTGGCGTACTGCCCAGGGGAAAAATGACTTCCTCCTGCCGCAAGCCGCGTGAGGTAGCTGCACGGTCTCAAGCGCCTTGCCACGGTTCGCGCGGCTCCCTCTGTCGGAGGTTCAAGTCCTCCCTCGGGCATGGGTGTGTGTGTTGTCCTTAGCGTAAGTTAGTTTAAGTTAGATTAAGTAATTTGTAAACCAAGGGACCGATGGCCTCCGCAGTTTGGTCCCATAGGAAATTACCACCACCACCACCTGCCGCATGTACTTGAAGGTACTAACCAACCAAAAAAATGCTAATCCTAATTGCTATAATTATTAGTCTGCAAATGAATAAATACTAATGTGATGTTGTTCAGTACACTGTACAGTGTCACCAGCAAAAATGTCTCCACTTACACCCATTACGCGCTGTAAAACATATATTTGTATAAGCATTTCATTTGTTAATGATGTTATTTGTGGTGTCACCGCCAGACACCACACTTGCTAGGTGGTAGCCTTTAAATCGGCCGCGGTCCGTTGGTATAAGTCGGACCCGCGTGTCGCCACTGTCAGTGATTGCAGACCGAGCGCCGCCACACGGCAGGTCTAGAGAGACTTCCTAGCACTCGCCCCAGTTGTACAGCCGACTTTGCTAGCGATGGTTCACTGACAAATTACGTCCTCATTTCCCGAGACGATAGTTAGCATAGCCTTCAGCTACGTCATTTGCTACGACCTAGCAAGGCGCCATTATCATTTGCTATTTATCTTGTGATGCATGTACCGTCAGACCGATGTTCACCAATTATGGATTAAAGTTAAGTATTCCAGCAGCTACGTACTTTTCTTGCTAGTATAACTCCTTTAACTGTTCCAGACCTCACGCCAGCCTGCGTGAGCTTAAACGCGTGCCTTTCGGCTTCCTCCTAGTGGCTTGGCTGTCTTGCCAAGTCACAACAGTTTGGCGCCGAGGATTGGCGACGAGCCAATTCGCGTTTGTACCAATACAGACTGATATACTCGTGTAATGGCTTCGCCACAATCTCCAGATGTACTGTCCGAATTTTATCGCTTGCAGAATCAGCAGACACAGGCCTTATTGGATGCCCTTGGACAGCTCGTCCAGGGTCAACGTGCAATGCAAAACGATGCGGCAGCCGCCGCTCCACCGCTACCGCAGCCACAACACGCAGTTGCACCACCTTTTCGTCCTTTTGATGCGGCACTGGAAAGCTGGATGGAGTGGTCACGCCAATTTGGATTCCATCTCGCCGCCTACAGAATTCAAGGTAATGAGCGGCAGCCTTTTTTGCTTTCTTGTGTTGGAGTGTCCACCTACCGTGTGATAGTGAAATTATTTCCCCGACGCGACATAGCAACTCTGTCCTACGAAGAAATTTTGTCTGCATTAGACGCATATTTCAAAGAATCAGTCAATGTAGTTGCAAATAGGTACACCTTCTTTCATACAAAACGTACGGCCGTTCAAACTAATCGGGAGTGGGTTGCAACTTTGCAAGGCCTTACTAGGGATTGTGCTTTTGAGTGTCAATGTGGACTCCCTTATTCAGATACTATGGTACGTGATGCTATTGCACAGGACGTTTCTGATGTTCGTATACGGGAACAGATTTTGAAACTAGTCAATCCCTCCCTTCAACAAATGATGGACATATTGGATCGGCAGGACACATTTGACTTTGCTCAGGAATCATTTGAAACTTCACCAGCCGTGTGTCACATTAACCCGCCCGCCGTGCGAGCTACACGGAACAGTAAACAGCCCTCGCGCCCGTCTGCACAGCTGCCGCCAAGCTCTCCGCCACGTGTGCCGCGCAAGCAAGCAAATGCAGTGCTAAAATCATGCCCGCGGTGTGCTACTAGACATTCGCGTGAGAATTGCCCGTCACGCCACGCTATTTGCTTTTTCTGTAATAAAATAGGACATGTTCAAAGTGTTTCCCAGAAAAAGCTCCGATCGGTCACTCACAACCATTCCAGGCCCTTTGCTTTGCGCTGGAATCGGACTCGAACCCAGAATACTCAGGCTCGTGAACCTTCGCCCATGGAAATTCATGTAGTTCATTCCACTCTGCCCAGTGCCACTCTCTCTAACAGTACCTGTGTTTGTCCCACAAATAGTGTGCGTCGGCGTCGCCGGAAATCACGTCACGTCGCAAGTGATTCTGTACCAGTGTCAGTTCACGTTGCATGAGCCAGTCGCTCTTGTCGTCAGCAGGACAATAAACTTTTTGTAGACTTGGACATTCGCGGCAACGTGATACCATTCCAGCTCGATACCGGAGCTGCAGTTTCACTGATCAATCAAGACACTTACAAACAGCTGGGCACACCTCCGTTGCGTGCCGCAAATGTTAAGCTAACTACATATTCCGGTCACGAGCTCCCTGTGTTAGGACATTGCAGCCTTCTTGCAACATACAAGGGACAAACAAAACTTGTGTCATTGTATGTCCTTCGTTCTTCTTCTGCAGTGAACTTGTTTGGTTTCGATTTGTTTCAGTTGTTTAACTTGTCTATAGTCAATCAGGTCCTATCAGTGAACCAGACTGTGCCTTCAGACAGTGTATCTCGTCTATGTGAAGAGTTTGCAGACATTTTTGCACCGGGCCTTGGTTGCGCTAAGAACTATAAAGCACATTTGGAACTGAAAGTAAACGCGCAATCGAAATTTTTCCGAGCGCACAATGTTCCCCACGCATTGCGTGATGAGGTCGCAAGAACATTACACGATTTGGAATCACAAGGTGTAATTGAACGTGTGCAGGCTTCTCTCTGGGCATCACCCTTAGTAATTTTGCAAAAACCTTCCGGAAAATTGAGACTTTGTGTGGACTTCAAGGCAACAGTGAATCCACAACTAGTGACTGCAACTTTTCCATTACCCCGCCCGGACGATCTTTTTGACAAACTGTGCCCAGGTAAATATTTTTCGACGTTGAACCTCGCCGATGCGTACTTGCAAATACCGGTGGACGAAGAATCCCAGCGCGTTTTGGTGGTTAACAAAATGGTTCAAATGGCTCTGAGCACTATGGGACTTAACATCTATGGTCATCAGTCCCCTAGAACTTAGAACTACTTAAACCTAACTAACCTAAGGACAGCACACAACACCCAGCCATCACGAGGCAGAGAAAATCCCTGACCCCGCCGGGTGGTTAACACGCATCTTGGTTTGTATCGATTCAAACGACTGCCATTCTGGTGTGCATTCGCCCCTGCATTGTTTCAGCAATATTTACAAACTGTTTGTGCGTCGGTCCCTACTGCAGCAAACTATCTGGACGATATTGTGATCTCCGGAAAGACGGAAGAACATTTAGCCAATCTCAGAACATTATTTCAGGTCTTGCGACAAAATGGTCTTCGCTTGCGAAAGGACAAATGTGTGTTTTTTGCTCGTGACTTACCCTATCTGGGCCATGTACTCAATGCCCAAGGCATACACCCCAGTCCAGAGCACCTCCGTGCTATACAAGACTTGCCTTCGCCGCAGAATTTGAAGCAGCTACAGAGTGTGCTGGGAAAAATCAATTATTATCATCGCTATGTGCGCCACGCCTCTTCCATTTCAGCTCCGCTTCATCGCTTACGCCGTAAAGGTGTTCCGTTCGTCTGGACGACGGAATGCGAACGCGCCTTTCGCCAGTTGAAATCGGCGTTGCTTTCAAATACTTGCCTTACGCCATTCGATCCCCAGAAACCACTTTTGTTGATGGTGGATGCATCGGATTTCGGGATCGGTGCTGTGCTTGCGCACAAAGATGGATCGCACGATCGCCCTATTGCCTTTGCGTCCAAATGGCTCTCGTCTGCGCAAAGAAATTATTCACAGATAGAGAAAGAAGCTTTGGCTCTCGTATTTGGTGTTACTAAGTTTCATGATTTCTTGTATGGTCGTCACTTTACCATCATCACAGACCACAAACCTTTGACATCGCTTTTTCATCCGACCAAGCCTGTACCTCCACGTACAGCGCAGAAATTCATTCGCTGGTCTATTTTCCTCTCGCAGTACCGCTACGATATCTTGTATCGGTCCACTGCTAAGCACGGAAACGCCGATGCCTTGTCCCGTTTGCCTGTTGCTGAGGATAGAGCATTCGATTCCTCCGAACTTGCTTGCATGTTCATTGATTCGGAAACCGATGACGTGGTCGAATAGTTTCCGATTGATTTTCGTCGTGTAGCTACAGCCACAGCTGCTGACCCTGTCCTTGCTACCGTTTTGCGTTTTGTTGCTACGCAATGGCCCTTGTCAAAATCACGGATCGAGGATCCGTTGGTTCACCGATTTTTTGCTCACAAGGAGAGACTTTTTGTGCGACGTGTTGTTTTGCTGTTGCGTTCTGATAATGATCAGACCAGGGTCGTGGTCCCACGTTCGTTACTGCCCTCTGTCTTACGGCTTCTCCACCAAGGACATTGGGGTATAGTGCGAACGAAACAACTTGCTCGTCAGCATTGTACTTGGTTCGGAATCGATGCCGCGATTACGACTATGTGTTCTTCTTGCCTGGTGTGTGCCGAACAACAATCCGCACCACCGCGGAAATTCTTTGCATGGCCACAAGCCACTTCCCCTTGGCAACGCTTACACATCGATTTTGCTGGTCCATTCTGGAATGCTCGATGGTTGGTTCTGGTCGATTCATTCAGTAATTTTCCTTTTGTTGTCCGGATGTCTTCCACGACGTCTTCTGCCACCATCCAAGCGTTATCCGCTATCTTTTGCATTGAAGGTCTTCCACAGACTATTGTTTCCGACAATGGCCCACAATTCATGTCCGCAGAATTTCAGTCATTCTGCCAGGCCACTGGTATTCAACATCTGACATTCGCGCCGTTTTCGCCTCAGTCAAACGGTGCCGCTGACCGATTGGTCCGGACTTTCAAGTCACAGATGTTGAAGCTGAAAGAGTCGCATTCTCGGGAGGACGCGTTATTGCTCTTTTTGTCCTCGTATCGCTCTCAGCCCCGAGATGGTCGCTCGCCGGCTGAGTTGTTGCACGGTCGCCCTCATCGCACCTTGATGTCTTTGCTACATCCGCCGCATCAGGTTCCTGTGCAGCGGCAGACACCTGCTTTTGCCCCAGGCGACGTTGTATACTATCGCAACTATCGAGGTTCACGGCGTTGGCTCGCAGGGCGCATTCTTCGCTGCCTCGGCCGCGCTATGTATCTGGTTTTGGGGGCCTCTGGTGAGGTGCGTCGGCATCTCAATCAGCTGCGCCTCTGTCGTCGCACGGGTTCTGCCGCTCCCCGTCTGCTTTCAGCGACGGTGCCGTCCGGTCAGCGCTCTGGGGACCCATCTACTGGCTCGCCTCATCCCCAGGTGTTACCGATGCTGCCTTCCATTTTGCACCATGGCGACGCGCCGCCGCCTGTTCTCCCGCCGGCGACGCCCGCGGTGGATGTGTCGCTGCAACCGCCGGGCGCCTCCCTGGGTCACGCGCCGCCGATCGCTTCCCGTGACCAGCTGTCCTCCGACATGGAACTCTTGCCCGCTCCGGAACACATGGCGTCTTCGCCCGTCGGGTGCCCCGACCCGATGGAGTTCGACCCTTCGGCCCCTCCTGTCTCTTTACGGGCGCATACACCGCATGTTGGCGTGCACCCTGGACTAGGTTTTCAGGCGTTTCCTAGCTCCCCTCGGACCGAATGGCAGGGTGCGGGTGGCACAGCCTCGCCTGTTGTTAGGCTCCCCACCTCGTCGCATATGTCAACATGGGGTCCTCTCCACGGCGGGCGGAGGCCTTATGCCACAACCGTCCGCCGATTTGCGGGGGAGCAATATGGTGTCACCGCCAGACACCACACTTGCTAGGTGGTAGCCTTTAAATCGGCCGCAGTCCGTTGGTGTAAGTCGGACCCGCGTGTCGCCACTGTCAGTGATTGCAGACCGAACGCCGCCACACGGCAGGTCTAGAGAGACTTTCTAGCACTCGCCCCAGTTGTACAGCCGACGTTGCTAGCCATGGTTCACTGACAAATTGCGCTCTCATTTGCCGAGACGATAGTTAGCATAGCCTTCAGCTACGTCATTTGCTACGACCTAGCAAGGCGCCATTATCATTTGCTATTTATCTTGTGATGCATGTACCGTCAGACCGATGTTCACCAATTATGGATTAAAGTTAAGTATTCCAGCAGCTACGTACCTTACTTGCTAGTATAACTCCTTTAACTGTTCCAGACCTCACGCCAGCCTGCGTGAGCTTAAACGCGTGCCTTTCGGCTTCCTCCTAGTGGCTTGGCTGTCTTGCCAAGTCACAATATTATTAATTTACGCATATAGCGCCGTTACCGGTTTACAACCGACAGGTTCATCTTTACACGGGTGTTCACGTCCAGCTGCACATTTATTGATGTTTACATTGGTTTTCGGCTTTTTATTTCCCCTTGTGGTGTAAGACCTGTGGGACAGTTGCGCCCTGCACTAAAAAGTGATGTTGTAGCCAATGATGTAATTCAACGCAACTCTCCCTAATGACGATTAAGCACAATGTAAACAAATCTTAAAAGTTGATTTATAGTTCACTAACGTCGAGAATCCCTCGTCGTCTGGTTGTAATGTTGTTTGCTTGTCTTCACGTAATAGTTCAGGCTACATGAAGCCTAGACAGCGTAAAGCGCACACAAACACACACACATGCGCGCGCCAAAAAGTTGTTGCCACACGGAAAAATATATACAAAGATGACGATATCGCAACTAAAACAAGGCTACAGAATTTCTCACAGCTGAATAAACGTGTTAACAGTTATTGCGTTTACTTTTGAAATTATGAACAGTTTACATACTTTTTTTCATCTGTCACGTTTTCATTTGCTCCATTACATATATGATACTGGTTCAAAACATGACAGACCAATAGCCCTGCTGAACCCATGGGACTGCATGCCTCAGGCGTGGCTTGATACTTGCCAACTTGCCTCAACCACACTCTTCAATGGCAATCATCACATATCAGATAAAATGTGAACTTCCCCCCCAGGGGGTCCACAACTCTTTTGTGGATACATGCGTAGCAAGCACGGGACCCCGAGCTAATGTGGCCCTCCTTCCTTTCCGGGCTGCATACCTTTCCTTTCCGCATCCTTCCTCATCCCCCATCTTCGTCCCCCCCCTCACCTCCACCTCTTTCCTTCCCTTTCTCCCCCTCTGGGAGTATGTTTTGTGCCTACGTCTGGAGACAGACGCTCCAAAATGTAACACATTCTTCGCTTTCTCTGCTTGCAAGTCTTCGTCCTTCCTTTGTCCTTCTCTTTTCCTTACCTCTTCTCTTTCCCCTTTTCTCCGCTGCGGCGTTTGAGACCTCTCATCTTTCCTTTCCCTTTGTTTTTCCCTTTCTCTTTTTTCCTCCCTGTGCATGTCTGAAGGCCGACCCACGCATTTCCATGCATAGCCGGTGACGGGGTAACGCATAATTCCCCACCCCAGGTAGACAGGTAGGACACGTACGTACCCCCTGGTAACGGCCAGGCCCAGGGAGGGGTGATTACCTGAGCTGATACCTTCCGAAAGTGCCGATTGGTCCCTCCGGCCGTTTCTCGGGAGGTGTGACCTGAGGTGTGAACAATCACCTAAGGCAGGAGTGCCCTCAGAGAGGGCCCTCACAAGGAAGGAGCGCGCCATTGGAGACGCCAGTAATCATCGGGGATCCATTCGCAATGGTTTCCTCATCTTCTACTATGTCTGCTCACAAGCGTAAGTTCAATGAGTCTCAGCCACAGACAGTCCTTCCATCGTTGCCACAGTTCCTTGTTGTTTCTCGGTCTGACGAAGGTCACGACTTCTCTACGGTCAACCATTTCATTATTCAGAAAGGTGTCAACGCAATTGCAGGTCCTGTAACGTCTTGTTCCAGATTACGAAATGGCACCTTGTTGTTAGAAACAGTCAGTGCCCTCCAGGCACAAAAATTGCTGCGTACTTCACTGCTACACACCTTCCCTGTCAGGGTGGAAGTGCACCGCACTTTAAATTTCTCACGTGGGGTCGTTTAAACATGCTCCCTCTACGGATTGTCCGACGAGGAAATTCAACACTACCTGTCTGACCAGGCCATAAAGGCTGTTCATAGAGTCATGAAAAGGGTTGACACGAACATCATTCCAACCCGTACTGTCTTCTTGACATTTGACAGAGTTCAACTCCCATCGAACATAAAAGCGGGCTCTGAGATAATTTCCGTTCACCCTTACATCCCAAACCCTACACGTTGCTATCGGTGTCAGCGGTTCAATCACACCAGCCAGTCCTGTTCCAATCCGGCCAAATGTGTTACGTGTGGCAAGGATGCCCATGAGGGTGCTTGTCCACCTCCATCCCCTCGTTGCATCAACTGTATGGGTGACCACGCTGCTTCCTCTAGAGATTTCCCCATTTTTAAAGACGAAAAGCTCATCAGGAAATCAGAGTGAAGGAAAAGGTGTTGACTTTTGCTGCTCGAAAATTATTCGCCAGTCGAAAGCCCACTGTGCCTCAGACAGGAAAATACAGCACTGTCCTTGCCTCTCTTCAGCCAACAAAGGAGGCGGCCATGCAGACTTGTGATCTCACCTTTAGTGCCACGGTCGTCAGATCGGCCAGTGCAAAGATCGCCTGTTCAACCTCCCCACTTTCGCCTGCTCACTCTATGGCTCACCCTTCATCGGGTTCTGCAAAATCTCGAGCCCAAAAGTCAGCCACTAAGACTTCCAAAAAAGAGCCTACTCGCGAAGATTTTTTACGTACCCCAACTTCACAACCATCGGTTCCTCCTTCATCTAAACATCCCGTTGCCAAGAAGGCTAATAAGAAACCCAGTTCCTCTCCTTCTCCGCCACGGCGTGTCTCGTCTACAGCACCACCTCGCGGTAGCCGCCCTTGGCCGTCTTCTGTGTCGCCGAGGCGCACTGCTGGCGGCCAATCAACCGGCCGATCGCTGATGGCAGGAGCTGCTCCTGAACAACCTATGGATCAGGATCTTCTGCCTTCAGCTGAATGCCGTTCCACGCTGTCGGTCGCAAGCTCTGAGCAGTCGTTGAGTTGACGGCAACCTTGGTCACATTCTTCCATTTTCTGTCCACCCTATGTCCATTACCCACTGGAATATCCACGGCATTCGAGCCAATCGGGATGAATTGTCGATCCTCTTACGATCCTACTCGCTGGTCATCTTCTGTCTTCAGCAAACAAAGCTGCGTCCCCACGACCGCTTTGTTCTCCCCCATTTTCAGTCAGTCCGATTTGATCTCCCCTCTGTTGAAGGCACTCCAGCACATGGAGGACTCATGATTCTTCTCCATGATACTCTCCATTATCACCCAATCTCCTTAAACACTTCCTTCCAAGCTGTCGCTGTCCGTCTTTCCCTTTCTGGATACACCTTCTCTCTTTGTACTGTATACATTCCATCGTCCACACCAATGGCACGAGCTGATCTCCTCCATCTTCTTCGTCAGCTTCCACCCCCCTATTTGCTGGCTGGGGACTTCAATGCCCACCACCCGCTTTGGCGATCTCCACATCCTTGTCTGCGTGGCTCACTATTGATAGACGTCTTCCACCAAGCGGATCTTGTTTGCCTCAACACTGGGGACCCTACATTTTTGTCTGCCTCCACGACAAATTTCTCTCTTTTGGACCTTTCGGTCGGTACTGTTCCGCTAGCTCGGCGCTTCGAATAGTTCGCCCTTGCTGATACACACTCGAGTGACCACTTTCCATGTGTCCTTAGATTGCAGCCACGACTGCCATATATGCGCCTGCGACGCTGGAAGTTTGACCAAGCCGATTGGACACTTTTTTCGTCTCTAGCGACATTCGATGACCGTCACTTTCTTAGCGTCGACGATGAGGTCACACATATTACAGACGTTATTCTTACAGCTGCGGAACGTTCAATACCACGCACCTCCGAATTGCCCCGGCGCCCTCCAGCTCCTTGGTGGAACGAGGCATGCCGTGACGCAATACGTGAGCGGCAACGTGCTCTTCGCGTTTTCCGCCAGCATCCTACTTTGGCCAACTGTATCCGCTATAAGCAGTTCCGTCCGCGATGCCGTCGCGTCATCCGCGATAGCAAGAAGGCAAGCTGGGACTTCTTTACTAGCTCATTTAACACCTTCACTCCCTCCTCGGAAGTTTGGAGTCGGTTTCGACGGTTATCTGGCGCGCCTAGTTTCTCCCCGGTCTCTGGGCTCACTGTCGCGCATGATACATTAGTGGACCCTGTCGCATTTTCTAACTCATTGGGTCAACACTTTGCTGAGATTTCGAGCTCTTCAAATTACCCGCCAGCGTTTCTCCCGAAGAAACGTGCAGCGGAAGTGCAACCTCTTGCTTTCTCCTCTCAAAATCGCGAAAGCTATAATACTGTTTTCTCCATGTGGGAACTCCAACATGCACTTCTTCTCGCTCCTCCGCCCCAGGACCGGATGGTATCCACATCCAAATGTTGCTGCATTTATCAAACCATAGTCTGCGTTACCTCCTTCGCCTTTATAATCGAATTTGGACCGACAGTACTTTTCCCGGACGATGGCGGGAAGCTATCGTCGTTCCTGTTCCGAAACCTGGAAAGGACAAACATCTCCTCTCTAGCTATCGCCCCATTTCTCTCACGAGTAGTGTATGTAAGGTTTTGGAGCGTATGGTGAATTGCCGTTTAGCTTGGTGGCTGGAGTCCCGCAGTCTTTTAACACCTGCCCAATGCGGTTTCCGAAAGCATCGTTCTGCAGTTGACCATCTTGTTGCTCTCTCCGCTTATATCATGAAAAATTTTCTCCCGAAACGCCAAACAGTAGCAATATTTTTGATCTGGAGAGAGCATACGATACCTGTTGGAGGACAGGCATCCTACGCACACTGTTCTCTTGGGGCTTTCGAAGTCGGCTGCTCCTTTTTTTTTCGCGAATTTATGGCAGAGCGCACATTTAGAGTGCGGGTGAACACTACTCTCTCCCGTACTTTCTCCCAAGAAAACGGGGTACCCAAGGGCTCCGTGCTAAGTGTTGTACTGTTTGCCATTGCCATAATTCCAATTATGGACTGTCTCTTTCCTGATGTCTCGGAATTATGGACTGTCTCTTTCCTGATGTCTCGGGCTCCCTCTTTTTGGACGATTTTGCGATCTACTACAGCTCTCAACGGACCAGCCTTCTTGAACGACGTCTTCAAGGCTGTCTCGATCGCCTCCACTCTTGGAGCATCGAAACAGGCTTCCGCTTTTCTCCCAGTAAGACCGTTTGTGTTAATTTTTGGCGTCGTACCGAGTTTCTTCCACCTTCCTTACATCTAGGACCTGTCAACCTTCCGTTTTCGGGAGTCGCTAAACTCTTGGGTCTTATGCTTGACAGAAAACTGTGCTGGTCCTCCCTCGTTTCCTATCTTTCGGCTCGCTGTCTGCGATCCCTCAACATCCTCCGTGTCCTGAATGGTACCTCCTGGGGAGCGGACCGAGTGGTCCTCCGCCTCTATCGCGCCTTAGTGCGCTCGAAATTGGACTATGGGAGCATAGTTTACTCCTCTGCTCGGCCGTCTATTCTTCGGCGTCTCGACTCTATCCACCACCGTGGATTACGTTTAGTGTCTGGAGCTTTTTACACCAGCCCTGTGGAAAGCCTTTATGCTGAGACTGCTGAACCTCCGCTGTCCAATCGGCGAGCTGTCCTTCTGAGTCGTTATGCTAGCCATCTGTCTTCCATGCCAGCTAATCCGGCCCATGACATTTTTTTTGACGCCTCCTTGGATGTAGGGTATGCAGGCCGCCCTTCCTCCCTACTACCACCGGGAGTCCGCTTCCGTCAACTGCTCCATTCCGCTTTCCTAAAACCTTCTTGACAACTTGGGGTACAGCACCGCCTTGGCTCCGTCCCCGGACCTGCCTGCTCCGTGACCTTTGTCAATTTCCCACGGATGGTACCCCTTCACTTGTTTATCGTCAGGCATTTGCTGCTCTATGTGCACAAATGAAGGAAGCCACATTTATTTACACCGATGGCTCAAATACATCGTTAGGTGTAGGGAGTGCCTATATTGTTGGCGACACCCCAAATCGATTTCGGCTTCCCGACCAGTGTTCGGTTTATACTGCGGAGCTTTATGCTGTTCTCCAGGCTGTCCAATACATCCGTCGCCATCAGCGGATACAGTATGTTATCTGTTCAGATTCTCTCAGCTCTCTCCTCAGTCTCCAAGCTCTGTACCCTGTCCACCCTCTGGTCCACCGGATTCAGGACTGCCTCCACTTGCTCCACTTGGGGGGCGTCTCTGTGGCCTTCCTCTGGATCCCAGGACACGTCGGTATCTGTGGAAATGAGGCGGCCGATATAGCGGCCAAGGCTGCAGTCTCTCTTCTTCAGCCAGCTATTCGCATGATTCCCTTCGTCGATCTACGGAGTGTTTTATGTCGTCGTGTTACTCTTTTATGGCACGCACATTGGTCGACACTTCCCAATAATAAATTGCGGGACGTGAAAGCTCTTCCCTGTGCTTGGACCTCTTCCTCCCGAACGCGTCGTCGGGAGGAGGTAATTTTAATTAGACTCCGGATAGGACACTGTCTTTTTAGCCATCGACATCTTTTAAGTGGTGATCCTCCCCCGCTCTGTCGCCACTGCTCTCAGCTTTGGATGGTAAGACATCTTTTACTTGAGTGCCCCATTTTACTCCGTTACGCGCTCGTCTACAGCTGTCGCCTGATATATCTTCCATTTTAGCAGATGACACGCGCTCAGCCGATCGCGTTCTCGAGTTTATTAGTGCCAGTGAGATGACGTCAGTCATTTGAAGCTCTTTTTGGGGACAACCCACCCCCTTCTATAGTGGTTTTTTAAGCTTTCCTTGTATTTTTAGTTTCTCCAATTTTTTTAGTTTCGATCCCATTTCTGCTGGTTTCCAGTGTCGTTTTTTTACCTTTTCCTAAGTCACAGACCGGGCGCTAATGACCGTAGCAGTTATGCACCCTAAAACCATAGCAACAAAAAAAAAGTGAACTTGTCGGTGAAGGGACCCGACATCGGCAGGGTGAAGTGGCTTGTACTACTACTGTTCGGAATGGACTCCCAGGGATCAAATTACTCCTATGGGGACAGTTGTGTACTTTCTGCATCGACGCAGCACTCCTATAGTTGCCTCGAAAACAGCGGTGCCCAATTCGGTTGCCTTCAGCTTGGGATACCTACGAGCCATAATTTGTAGTTAGCGGCCATCAGGTTATATTGATGAAGGCCGGCAATCAATACAAGGAATATCAATCGCTCATGTGATGCTCGAATGACGTCTTTGTCGTGCATGCCACTGACTGCAACCTTCTTATTCTGAATAACCATCTTCCAGCAAAAATACAGTGCGCTCAAGATCTAAGCCTGAAATGATACTGTGGTCAATCTGACAGATTGAAAGAGCCGCAGTGTCCCATACACGATCGGAGACACAGCCCGGTCCACAGAAATTCATTGACAATGCAGGTTTACTTTGATTTCCATTACACATATGACAGTAAGGAGCGGTTTTCTGTGGTCAAAAGAGTGTTAAGAAAGAAGCTTACGACAAAACAAACTGTGTTAGTGATGGAGATAGTTCAGAACATTTTGTCGGTTTATTACGGTAGGAAGCAAGGTATCCTCTTGTAGTGATTCGTAGATTCAAATGGCTCTGAGCACTATGGGGCTTAACTGCTGTGGTCATCACTCCCCTAGAACTTAGAACTACTTAAACCTAACTAATCTAAGGACATCACACACATCCATGCCCGAGGCAGGATTCGAACCAGCGACCGTAACGGTCGCGCGGGATTCGTAGAGTACATGTGTAGATACATACATAGAGTGCAGGGAGAGGTATAGTAAAAACGGAATTATGAAAAATCCAGGCTGCTAAAATACTGAGGCAATAGATGCTGCAAAACGTCTCCACTTCTTCAGTGCATAAAACTATGGAAAATCCAAAAAATGATGAGCATCACCAGAACACACGTTGAGTGGTTTGCAGGAATTACTCATGTTCTATAAAATCCCGAAGGAGCTTCGAAATACTGATTAGGTGACTTCTTTTTGAGAATCATCAGACTTCCGACTGGTTCGATATGGCCCGCCACGAATTCTTCTCCAACGCCAATCTCTTCATCTCAGAATAGCACTTGCGCCGTACGTCCTCACTTATTTGTTGGATATGTTCCAATCCCAGTCTTTCCCTTCAATTCTTACCCTCTAAAGCTCCCTCTAGCACCATGGCAGCTAGTTCCTTATGTCGTATCACACGTCCTCTCATCCTGTCTTTTCTTCTTCTCAGTGTTATCCATACGTTCCTTTCTTCGCCGATTCTGCGGAGTACCTCCTCATTCCTTACCAGACCACCTAATTTTCAAAAACCTGCTATAGCACCACATTTCAAACGCTTAGATTGTCTTCTTTTCTATTTTTTTTATTTATTGGAAACGCACACATGCAGTGCAAAGGATTACATTCACATTACATAACATTCACATAACTTGTCTTTGCTATAAGCTACGATGGATTTCTGTCTATTCCTGCACTTGATAATATGGTATTGGTCACAAAATTCCAAGCACAACTCTCACACACACTCGTCATCTGGTTCGTGAAATAATTTGTTGCAACACACCTTGTGGTGAAAACCATGGGCTGCCAATCTCGTCGTCACGTGTCGCATTTCATGGTTAGCTTCCATACAGATCCTCTCTGGCATAGCAGACGTTGCATAAAAGTCCTTTGGGATGTTGTTTTTCTTCTCATGCAGATCCTGTACAAGCTGTTTGAAGTCGGCACTAGCTGGGAGTATAAGCTCGCATCTTAGATCCTCTATCAGGAAGGTCTCCCTAGTAAGCTTGTATACTAGCCTCGCTCTTGTCTGCGGGACTCCTAAAATTCTCTTCAGGTATCTAGCCTTTACTCGCTCCAATTCTTCCAGCTTTTCGAATTTTCCGACTGTCGTAAATCACTGCCAAGAATTGCTATACTCCAAACGTAAATTCTCTGAAATTTCTTCCTCAAATTAAGGTCAACGTTTGATACTAACAGATATCTGTTGGCCAAGAATGCCTATTCTGCCCGTACGAATCTGCTTTTTACATCCTCTTTTCTTCCTCTGTCATGCGTAATTTTGTTTCCAAAGTTTCAGAATTCCTTAACTTCCGTCTACTTTGTGATCCCCAGTTGCGATGTAAAGTTTATTACTACTCGCATTTCTGCTACTCCTCATTGCTTTCGTCTTTCTTCGGTTTACTTTCAATTAATATTCTGTACTCATTAGACTGCCCATTCCATTCTGAATCTCACTGACGATAGCAAGGTCATTGCGAGTCTGAGCGTTGATATCATTTCACCCTGTATTTTAATTCCAGTCTTAAAACTTTCCTTTATTCCGTCATTGCTTCTTCGTTGCTACAGCCCTCTTTTACATCCTTTTTAAATTCGAGTACTTCTTTCTCGGTTTTCCAGTCTTATTATACCATCTTTGTTTCTGTATATATTGTATGTTATCCATTTTTCTCTATACCTTAATCCATTTTCTCAGGATTTCAAACATCTTGAACAATTCTACAAAGTCGAACGGCTTTTCTAAGTCGACAAGTTCTAGGAAAGTGTCTTGATATTTCTTAAGTCTTACTTTGATTGCCAATCGCAACATCGGAACTCCTTTACCGAAAGCCAAACATATCGTCACCTAACAGCTCCTCAATTGTCTTTTCCATTTTTCTGTTATTATTCTTGCTAGCAAGTCGGATACATGAGCCGCTAAGATGACTGTGCGATAGTTATCGCACTTATTTTCTCTTGCAATACACAGGACTGTGTAGATACAAATCTAAATGATAAGAATTAATTGACCTGTCAACGGGACAACAGCTTCACAAGTATTTGTAGTATTTGTCAGATGCAAGTTTCAAGTTCGTAACTAATTACAATATATCTATGAAGACGAAAACTATGCACACTGTACTATTGGATTAAATTTAACAGTGATTCTTGGACGATATTTATAGTTCTTTTTCTGTCGCATACTTCGGACAATGCATATAAAGAAAGAGATCAGGAATCCTATAAAATACTATTCGAAACTGGTTGCTAGACTCAAATACTGGTCACCATTCGACAGATTCAAAAGGTCCAGAAAAAAATAGTTCTGACAGTGCCGGCATAGAAAAGCATCTCAGGCTCCGGACAGTCAACAGTTTTATTTGCAAATACCAAATGTTTGACGGTGTCATAAGTATATTATAATATCCAACGATTAGTTTTCACGTTAAATAGTTCCACACTTATTTTTTCTCTGTTCCCTTTAATTTTTTTAAAAAATGATGAAATAATGTCCCAAGCTGTAGAAAGGTTTAAGCATTTTACTTTTAATCTGATCACATTGTAGAGGGTGCAAGTTGACAGCATTCCCTTCTTTTCCTCGCTGAAGGTAACCTTCAGCACGTGTAGCGAAATTTCTACAAGCGCTTAAGGTCATACGAGGTCGTTTCCATGCAAGTGGGGTGTCCTAAGGGCACGAGCGGTCTCACGAATCACCGTGAGGACTCCGTTACTAAGGAGATCCTTTTCTTTGTGTTTCTGGCTACGAAGCAGAGAAGAGCTCCAGGGCAGCGGTGGCATTTCTGCCTCGCCTGTCTCCTTTTTCCATTTAAATCCACCGCCATACTCCGAAACACGACCCTTCTCCTCCCGCCACACGTTCATGAAAAGTCTTAGTAGAACGCCATGCTGTAGATTTTCGTCATTTTCTCAAAAAAGTTTAACAGTTTCTGTCCAACGAAGCGTTATGCAGTAATCGTCTAACGCACTCGTAACAACAGAAAATCAGGATTGAGAAAACTGGGCTACCAGCAAGAGTGAAACTCCCTCGGTTTCCTCAAAAATTTACCACCAGAGCCCCACTCTGGTAGTGGCGTAGCGGAAGAGTGTTTTTTTTTTTTTTTTTTTTTTTTTGTTTCGTGACGTAGTAAAATCTGCCTGTGGTGATCGTATACGCTTGGGGTGTCGACCAGGAAATCGGGAAATATAGAAGTCTATGAGGCACTGTGTGCAGAACCAACCTAGGGTTTCACGACGTCGCGAAATATAGATTACAATAACCGTAAAGTTATAATAGAAGGGAACTTGAAACGCTGTTGTGTTCATCCAGAATTCCATCCCATTTTGTTGCCACTATTACAACGTCAGAGAGATATTGACTTCTGGAGCGCTCTTACGGACGTTCAGCTGCCCTGACCTGCCCAGTATCCATATATTAGTCCCACTAGACACGCATGGGACATGATGGAGCGACATCCTTCCCGGGCGCCATTATCAGCGACACCTTGTGGTTAGTTGTTACGAGGGGTGGCAGTCGCATCGAATATTGTCTCCCAAGACGTGTCCGGTGCCTCCCTGATCGTCACTATACACAACTGCTGGATCGTGTTGCAGCTAGGAGGCTGTGCAAGATGTTGAAATTATTGTCTAAGACAATTTATCTACTTCTACATCTGTATTCCGCAAGCCAGGCAAGCGGTGCGAGGCAGAGGATATTGTCGCTTCCCCCCTTTCCTCCTCCAGTTACAAACTGTGCGTGGGGGGAACTACTGTTGGCAAGCCTGCCTCTGAACGCGAATCCCTCCAATATTACATTCTTGGTATTTTCGTGAGATATACGTAGGAGGAAGCAATATGTTGGTTTGACTCTTCTAGGACCTCATGTACTAGCGATTTTAACAGTATGTGTTCCACTCTGCTCAACATTGCGGCGCACTATAACAGTTTGTATTCGTAATTAATATTCTTAATAAATTAACCAATTTCAAATCCACTCTGGAAGATCATTCTGTGATGCATAATGCCTCTGTGCATGTAGCAATTATTCTAATCTTAGCCTTACGATTCCTAAGAGGGCGTTGCGTGGGGGTTATGGTGTACACCCACACGTTTATACTGATAAATGACATTCCATTCCTAACAGCTTGACTCAGAAGGATTGCCTCAATGCCTCTGTGCATGTACTCGTAGCCGCTACTCTAATCTTAGTCTTACGATCCCTAAGCGGGCATTGCGTGGGGGCTGTAGTGAGCACCCACATGTTTATACTGCTGTATGGCCGTTAGCAGCGTTATACTGTAGCTGCCCGACAGACGGCGCTTCTTCCGCCAACACATACAATCGCAGTTTTCGGTGCACATTTGACGCACAGCACGTCCTTCCGAAACATCGAGTGCCTCGAGGGCGGCTCGGAACGCGCGCCCCGCAAGCGACTGCCGAAAGCGGGCGCGCCGCCACTGCGTGAGAGACATAGCTGCTCGATACACCGCCTGTCATTCGCTTGGGCAGTGCGGCCGCCGACACTTACTGATGACGCATCTTGTTCTTCCCGTCCGGCGGAGCGGATGGCCGTGCGGGATGTGGCAGTGTCGTGCTGGAAGGCGCCCCTGCTGCCGACGTGGGCTTTCTCACCTCCTTTTTTTTTTTTAGATATTTGCGTGTTTTGCCTGTCTTGTAAGTGGAGTTGGATGAGCATATCGGTTGTATTGGTCGGCCGAGGCTTTTGCAAACTACTTCGTTGAACTACAGACCCTGACCGTTCTTCCATGACATTTAGTCATTTGCCATTCCTGCAAATAATTTTACGTGGTAGTTCAATTTTAAATCGTTCCATACATATACTTGCAGATATTTAATGGTTGTGGCTGCTTCCTGTGGTAAGTTTTTTTCCTGGGTCAGATGACTTTCAAGGCACCATGCGTCCATCCTCTGCAATCTTCTTTAGTTTCGCTACAATTTTCTAGTGTCATACGTGTTTTATGGGTCATATACACATAGGCTAAGCAGGGATGGCTAGAGGACAAATGTAAGGATGTAGAGACTTATCTCACTAGGGGCAATATAGATGCTGCCTACAGGAAAATTAAAGAGACCTTTGGAGAAAAGAGAACCACTTGTATGAATATGAAGAGCTCAAATGGAAATCCAGTTCTAAGCAAAGATGGGAAAGCAGTAAGGTGGAAGGAGTATATAGAGGGTCTATGCACGGGCGATGTACTTGAGGACAATATTATGGAAATGGAAGAGGATGTAGATGAAGATGAAATGGGAGATACGATACTGTGTGAAGAGTTTGTTAGAGCACTGAAAGACCTGAGTCGAAACAAGGCCCCGGGAGTAGACAACATTCCATTACAACTACTCACAGCCTTGGGAGAGCCAGGCCTGACAAAACTCTACCATCAGGTGAGCAAGATGTATGAGACAGGCGAAATGCCCTCAGACTTCAAGAAGAATATAATAATTCCAATCCCTAAGAAACCAGGTGCTGACAGATGTGAAAATTACAGAACAATCAGTTCAATAAATCACGGATGCAAAATACTAGCGCGAATTCTTTACAGACGAATGGAAAAACTAGTAGAAGCCGACCTCGGGGAAGATCAGTTTGTATTCCGTAGAAATATTGGAACACGTGAGGTAATACTGACCCTACGACTTATCTTAGAAGCTAGATTAAGGAAAGGCAAACCTACATTTCTAGCATTTGTAGACTTAGAGAAAGCTTTTGACAATGTTGACTGGAATACTCTCTTTCAAATTATAAAGGTGGCAGGGGTAACATACAGGGAGCGAAAGGCTATTTACAATTTGCACAGAAACCAGATGGCAGTTATAAGACTCGAGGGGCATGAAAGGGAAGCAGTGGTTAGGAAGGGAGTGAGATAGAGTTGTAGCCTCTCCCCAATGTTATTCAATCTGCATATTGAGCAAGCAGTAAAGGAAACAAAAGAAAAATTCGGAGTAGGTATTAAATTCCATGGAGAAGAAATCAAAACTTTGAGGTTCGCCGATGACATTGTAATTCTGTCAGAGACAGCAAAGGACTTGGAAGAGCAGTTGAACGGAATGGACAGTGTCTTGAAAGGAGGATATAAGATGAACATAAACAAAAGCAAAACGAGGATAATGGAATGTACTCGAATTAAGTCGGGTGACGCTGAGGGAATTAGATAGGAACTGAGACACTTAAAGTAGTAAAGGAGTTTTGCTATTTGGGGAGCAAAATAACTGATGATGGTCGAAGTAGAGAGGATATATCATGTAGACTGGCAATGGCAAGGAAAGTGTTTCTGAAGAAGAGAAATTTGTTAACATCGAGTATAGATTTAAGTGTTAGGAAGTCGTTTCTGAAAGTATTCGTATGGAGTGTAGCCACGTATGGAAGTGAAACTTGGACGATAGCTAGTTTGGACAAGAAGAAAATAGAAGATTTAGAAATGTGGTGCTATAGAAGAATGCTCAAGATTAGATGGGTAGATCATATAACTAATGAGGCGGTATTGAATAGGATTGGGGAGAAGAGAAGTTTGTGGCACAACTTGACTAGAAGAAGGGATCGTATGGTAGGACATGTTCTGAGGCATCAAGGGATCACCAATTTAGTATTGGAGGGCAGCGTGGAGGGTGAAAATCGTAGGGTAAGACCAAGAGATGAATACACCAAGCAGATTCAGAAGGATGTGGGTTGGAGTAGGTACTGGGAGATGAAAAAGCTTGCACAGGATAGAATAGCATGGAGAGCTGCATCAAACGAGTCTCAGGACTGAAGACCACAACAACAACAACATATTAAAAGTGAGCCTAAAATATCGATACGTATAAGCAAAACTGGAAAGGACGTATAAACGGAATAACACAAGGTAGGTATGCTAATGAAATTTTGCAGTATCTACCCGAAAAAGAGGCAAGGGGCTAAGTCGGCTGAGGGAACGATGGAGCTAAGAAGCTGAAGTCGGAAGAGGTTCCTCGAAACTAGTCGATGAATGTAGATGATGACAACAGTGATGACGATGATGACTACTTACTCCTAAATACATCTCGTGAAAAGGTCATGAATTTAAAATTAAAGAGCTGATGGCGATTGCTTACTCCTAAATATATCTCGTGAGAAGATCACGAATTTAAAATTACGGAGTTTAGATCCCATACAGAGGTTTATCAACAGTCATTCCTCTCGCGCGCCATTCGCTGCTGCAGAAAATTACGACGGGAATGGCTGTGGTGTTCAAACGACCCTGCGTCGTACACTATACGTTGTGGAGTATAGGCGTAGATGTAGATATAGAATCTGACTGTTCAGGGAAATTGGAAACAAGTAGTACATGAGTCAAACACTTAGCAAGGTGATCAGGAAAAATCTGAGGATTTACAGTGTTTTGGTGTGCCTGAGAGTATCATTTACGCTATAATAATAAAAAAAATACCTAAACAAATAAGTAGGGCCCTTTTTAAGTGGCGTTGCAACGCCAACTGGATGTACAAGGTTCACTCCAAAAGAAATGCACACTATTTTTTTAAAAACACAATTTTCATTCTGCATGTACGAAAGTTTTACAGTGTGTAGATACATCTTCCCGCTTGTTTTCAAACTTAGTTCAACCTGTTCCCGTGAATGGCGCCGTCACAGCATGTCCTCAAGATGGCTGATGAAAGCGGGCACGGCAATATTGAGGATTGTACGTGCAGCCTCGTACTGCACACACTCCAGACAATGTGCAGAGAGTTAACGAATTGGTGGCTGCTGACAGACGCATCACAGAGAACGAATTGTCACGCTACGTTGGGATAGGGGAAGGAAATGTTTCCAGAATACTAAAAGTGTTGGCGTTAAAAAAGGTTTGCGCCACGTGGGTTCCCAGGATGTTGACAGTGGCTCACAAAGAAACAAGAAAAACGGTATGCAGCGCACTTTTGGAACAGTATGAGAATGGCGGAGATGAATTTCTTGGAAGAATTGTGACAGGTGATGGATCATGGCTCTATCATTTTTCACCAGAGACGAAGAGGCAACCAATGGAGTGGCATCATGCAAATTCACGCAAGAAAAAAAAATTCAAAACCTCACCTTCTCCTGGAAAAGTTATGGCTACGGTGTTTTTCGATTCTGAAGGACTCTTGCTTGTGGACATCATGCCAAGTGGAACCACCATAAATTTTGATGCAAATGTGACGACACTGAAGAAACTTCAAGCTCGACTGAGTAGTGTTCGACCACATCGGCAAAAGCAGGATGTTTTGCTGTTGCACAACAATGCACGGCCACATGTCAGTCAAAAAACCATGGAGGCGATCACAAAACTCGGATGGACAACACTGAAACACCCGCCTTACAGTCCTGACCTGGCTCCACGTGACTATCATCTCTTTGGGAAACTGAAAGACTCTCTTTGTGGAACAAAGTGCACGCTGCCAATCAGTGGCTCCAACAGGTTGGTCCAGAATTTTACCGTGCGGGTATACAGGCGTCTGTTCCAAGATGGCGTAAGGCAGTTAAAAGGGATGGAAATTATGTGGAGAAATGAAAATATTGTTCCTAAAGGATGTATCTACACACTGTAAAACTTTCAAAAATGTAGAATAAAAGACGGATTTAAAAAAATAGTGTGTATTTCTTTTGGAGTGACCCTCGTACATAGCGGCCGACGACCAATCATTGACCGTGAGTATACGGTGAACATCGTTGTGTCGTAAGAAGATGATCAGCAGCTCACCTGTAGATGGGACTGCGGGAGAGCACGCCGTGGTGCACGCAGGGCCGGAGCTGCTCGCTGGAGCAGCAGCTGAAGGGCGCGTCGTCGCTGACGAACTGCGGCATGTCCTCGCCCACCTCGGCCACCTCGGACTCGTTGCCGCTCTCGTACGTCGGCCACCTGAAGCACATCAGCGAAGTCTTATCATCTACCTACAATCACTCGAAGTAGCTGACTCTAAACCTTTATGCAGATTATTCGTATTTCAAGTACTGATTCCATGAATCGAACAGTTCATTCGAAGAACATACAGGGTGTTACAAAAAGGTACGGCCAAACTTTCAGGAAACATTCCTCACACACAAAGAAAGAAAATATGTTATGTGGACATGTGTCCGGAAACGCTGACTTTCCATGTTAGAGCTCATTTTATTACTTCTTTTCAAGTCACATTAATCATGGAATGGAAACACACAGCAACAGAACGTACCAGCGTGACTTCAAACACTTTCAAAATGTCCTCCGTTAGCGAGGATACATGCATCATCCACCCTCCGTCGCATGGAATCCCTGATGCGCTGATGCAGCCCTGGAGAATGGCGTATTGTATCACAGCCGTCCACAATACGAGCACGAAGAGTCTCTACATTACGTACCGGGGTTGCGTCGACAAGAGCTTTCAAATGCCCCCATAAATGAAAGTCAAGAGAGTGGAGGTCAGGAGAGCGTGGAGGCCATGGAATTGGTCCGCCTCTACCAATCCATCGGTCACCAAATCTGTTGTTGAGAAGCGTACGAACACTTCGACTGAAATGCGCAGGAGCTCCATCGTGCATGAACCACATGTTGTGCCGTACTTGTAAAGGCACATGTTCAAGCAGCACAGGTAGAGTATCCCGCATGAAATCATGATAACGTGCTCCATTGAGCGTAGGTGAAAGAACATGGGACCCAATCAAGACATCACCAACAATGCCGGCCCAAACGTTCACAGAAAATCTGTGTTGATGACGTGATTGCACAATTGCATGCGCATTCTCGTCGGCCCACACATGTTGATTGTGAAAATTTACAATTTGATCACGTTGGAATGAAGCCTCATCCGTAAAGAGAACATTTGCACTGAAATGAGGATTGACACATTTTTGGATGAACCATTCGCAGAAGTGTACCCGTGGAGGCCAATCAGCTGCTGATAGTGCCTGCACACTCTGTACGTGGTACGGAAACAACTGGATCTCCCGTAGCACTCTCCATACAGTGACGTGGTCAACGTTACCTTGTACAGCAGCAACTTCTCTGACGCTGACATTAGGGCTATCGTCAACTGCACGAAGAATTGCCTCGTCCATTGCAGGTGTCCTCTTCGTTCTAGGTCCTCCCCAGTCGCGAGTCATAGGCTGGAATGTTCCGTGCTCCCTAAGTCGCCGATCAATTGCTTCGAACGTCTTCCTGTCGGGACACCTTCGTTCTGGAAATCTGTCTCGATACAAACGTACCGCGCCACGGCTATTGCCCCGTGATAATCCACACATCGAATCGTCATCTGCCAACTCCGCATTTGTAAACATTGCACTGACTGCAAAACCACGTTCGTGATGAACACTAACCTGTTGATGCTACGTACTGATGTGCTTGATGCTAATATTGTAGAGCAATGAGTCGCATGTCAACACAAGCACCGAAGTCAACATTACCTTCCTTCAATTGGGCCAACTGGCGGTGAATCGAGAAAGTTCAATACATACTGACGAAACTAAAATGAGCTCTAACATGGAAATTAAGCGTTTCCGGACATATGTCCACATAACATCTTTTCTTTATTTGTGTGTGAGGAATGTTTCCTTTAAGTTTGGCCGTACCTTTTTGTAACACCCTGTATATCTTATTTCTGATAAATTTCATAAAGAAGTTATACAGAGAAGCCGTAGTTAGTGTTTTCAGTTCCTGAAACTAGCACCAGCAGTATATTCTTAACAAATTATTTGTATTACACACTTTTGGACTCACAAAATTTTGACTTGATATGTTACACTGAAGTATGATCCCATATGACATTATGGAATAAATGTTACCGCAGTATGCCACTTTTTTTTAATTTCTAAATACCGTCTTCTGAAGACACTCGCAAACAAAAATATAATAGGCATATGCTTCTGCCAGCTGAATTTATTATCAAATTTAACATTGCCAACTTTTATTTGTGGACCATCACATTTTATACTTATGATCGTTGGATGCCTCTCAAAAGGTTTGTTTTTTATATAACGTATCTTTGTGAGGTGTACTAACAGATAATTGGTTGGAAGCTATATATTAATGACCATGAAAATTTCATTAGCAGCTCATACTGCAACTTTGCTTATTTTCTTATTTATCACAATGTTTGTATCATCTGCATACAAAGTAAACTTAGCCTTTGGTAATGTCACTGATCAAAAATCATTAATACACCCAATGAAATGTAAGGATCATCGAATGTAACCTTCTCAGGAACCACACATAATTAGTCCCAGTTGAATGATCACTGACAGCTTAATACAGGGCTCTTCCTCTAAAGGATACAAATAAAGAAATGAAATATGGCTTAACATAATTTTATTGAATGAGAAATTCATTGTCCATGATGTAAACGATCTTCAGTCTACTAGTCTTCAGTTAATATTGGAACAGTGGTTTTCTATAAAACAGTGAAACTTCATGAACTGGAAGTTTTGTATGAATGAGTTCTAATAGTTTCTACAGTAAAAATATAAAGAAATAGATTTGAAATCCAAAATAAACAGCTTCCTAACAAAGAATATGTAGAATTCAGGGGATTGCATAAAACATAAATATTATTGTGTGTTGTGGCGTAGCAAGACAGCCACGCCACTCGGAAGTAGCCGAAAGGCACGCGTTAAGCTCACGCAGATTGGCGTGAGGTCTGGAACAGGACAATGTCTTGAGAATTGCAATAAAGTACGAAAATCTTGTAATACTTAACTTTAATCCACCTTTGTAGAACTTCGCTCTTGATGATACATGCTTCACAATATTAATTATCAAAACTATGGCGCCTTGCTAGGTCGTAGGCAATGACTTAGCTGAAGGCTATGCTAACTATCGTCTCGGCAAATGAGAGCATATTGGTCAGTGAACTGTAGCTAGCTACGTCGGCTGTACAACTGGGGCGAGTGCCAGGACGTCTCTCTAGACCTGCCGTGTGGTGGCGCTCGGTCTGCAATAACTGACAGTGGCGACACGCGGGTCCGGCGTATACTAATGGACCGCGGCCGATTTAAGGCTACCACCTAGCAAGTGTGGTGTCTGGCGGTGACACCACATTGTGTATGTGTACTGAGGGAAATTTAATTGAAGGAAATGCATAGATGAAATACATCCAAAATAACCATATTATAAAAAAATTACCCAAAAAATCCGATACAGAAGCATTTAAAAAAATTAAAACAGTGATAGACATAGAGATGTACTACATCCTTAGGCAAAAATACTTAGTAAAATTATTTAAGGATTGTGAATTAAATACAGATGAAATGCTATCATGTAATTCAGCAAAAATTAGAGGTTTCCAGATTAAAACTGATTTCTAAAGATTACAAAATTAGTGGCTTTTCTTATGTAAATGGAAGTACCAGTATTTTTTAAAACTCTTCTAAAATCTTAACCAAAAAAATACAGTTGCAAGAATGCGGCAACATAAAGCTAACAAATTGTTGTGTTATATGTCACAACTGTAAACACGGAAATTGACTTTGTTATAGAACATATAATAGAACAGTCTTCACAATACAAAAAAAATTAGAGGTAACCCTGTTAAATGAAAGCCTAGGAAACACACATTATAGAAAAATATAAGAAAACTCTATTAGGACCCAAAATGAGGCCTAAAAAATTTGGTTACAATGAGGAAATTGTATTAAATCCTGTAAACAAACTTTAAACTTCACATAAAAACTGACCATGTTATAGTAATCAGTAGAATTCAAAGAATATAGAAATTTGAGATCATTAAGTGTAACATCATTAAATGTAAATGTTAAACATTAATGTTAACATTGAACACTAAACATAACAATAAACGTTTTGCTTTTAGTGTATACATTCTCAACAACTATGATGTTTGTACAAAATTTAGTGTTACATGTCAGCGAGTAGGATCAGTACAATGTCAGCATCTGAAATGGTTGCTGAGTGTTAGGCCAAGGGTCAAAAGTCTTCTAATAAGGAGTAAATCACACGAGAATCTCGATATACATTATTAATTAATTTGAAGGGAAAGGTCCCATTGTATACCTGAATACCTTAGGTGCATAATCTCATTGAGAAGAAAAGAAATGGTTGCTGAGTGTTAGGTCAAGAGTCAAAAGTCCTCTAACAAGGAGTAAATCACACGAGAATCTCGATATACACTATTAATTAATTTGCAGGGAAAAGTCGCATTCTACTCCTGAATATCTTAGGTGCATGATATTATTGTGAAGAGAAGAAGAATGGATGTACTCGTGTTCTTACATACTTACAGTACGTATAACACGCCCTGAAGAAGGAATGAGCCCCACCTGAACTTAAGGGTAGAGATTCTAATAGTATCTTTGAGCATAGAAAGTAGGAAATATGTTGAAACATTGAGATTCACACATCTGTCTGGGTATATTAGCTTGTATGACCATTGCTCCAAGAAGGCAAGACTCTGTATCTGAACCATATTTCCACACATTGTTTGTATCTGTCAGAAAGTTTCATCATAAGCACCTGCAAACTGTCTTTGGTCGGAATAAATTCTGTGATACATATAATGCATTTCCAAATTGCATCCTGCATACGAGTAGTACGGTTTTCCGTGCAGTAGCTAAATCAGGACAGAGATAACAGATCTCCGCTTGAAACTAATTGTTATTGTCATGGTCTCCACTCTGAAGACTAATTTGATGCATCTTTTCACATACTTCATCCTATGGAGGCCTATTCATCTCCAAATAATGCAACGTACATTCATTTGAACCTGCTTATTGTATTCATCCTGTGATCTCCCTCTACAATTTCTCCCCCCCCCCCCCCCGACCCACTCACCCACTCACCACACAAGTCTATGAGCTAACTGGCTATTCCTTGATGCCTCAGAATATGTCCCATTAACCAGTCCCTTTGTTTAGTCAAGTTGTGCCATAAATTTCTTTTGTCCTCACTGTATTTCAGTACCTCCTCATTAGTCTAATCTTTAGCATCCATCTGTAGCAGTACATTGGAAAAACTTCTGTTCTCTTCTTGTCTGAACTGTTTAATGTCTATGTTATACTTATGTACAAGGCTACACTCCAGAAAAATACTTTCAGAACAGGCATCCTAAAACATTCACATTAATTATTAAAAAATTCCTATTCTTCAGAAATACTTATCACCTGTAGCCAGCCTGCATTTTATACCCTCTCTATTTCGGCCATCTTCACTTATTTACTTCGAGACAATAAAAGCTTCTACAAAGTAGTAGTAGCTATTTTATCACTCTCAGTCTTTAATTAGATAACAGCCACTGAAATCAAAGAAATCTGGGAAAAAAATAACCAAAGTGTTGGGGGGGAGGGAGGGAGGAAGGAAATCTATGTGTTTGATGTAGGTAGATGATTATGACGATTGTATGAAGATTTGAGTGCTATGACTGGGTTGTTGATCAAGATGGGAGACTTCCAAATCCAGTGCCCACAGATAGCCTCCGTGTTTCAAATAACATGAAAGGACAGCTGATTTTGATGCCATCAGTAACTGTCAACATACAGCAATCACTCCTTAGTGTTTATCACCATGACGTAATCAGGAATAACGACAGACGTTGCCCCATGTAGCCTGGTAGGTAACACACTAGTTATTCGAAACAATTTTCCTTTTAGAAAAACTTTTGTTTCGATCAGAATCTCTAAATTTTTATAATTCTGTTTGATATGCACATGCACGTGCGCAGGTGTGTGTGTGTGTGTGTGTGTGTGTGTGTGTGTGTGTGTGTGTGCGTGTGTATATTGTAATGTGGCTGTTCTTCTCTAATACAGTCCACTAACATATTTCAGAGGATGATATGCGCTTTTCCTTGGTCAGGTAGTCGTTTGGTAATTGCAGATATGGGTTAACTTCACCAGTGGCTGTTTTCGTTTTGCTGTTTGTTTTTCTACTTTTCCTATATAGCTGGTGGATGTTTGGTGGATGATTCGAAGACCTGAAAGCTTAAAGTTGGACCGACGAGATAAGAGTCCTTTTAAAGAGGAATTTGCCGCTGTAAAACTGTTGTGCTCTGAGCAGGGGCTCGGCCACAGGTACCCAGACTGGCTTTCTCGCCCACTCTCGTTCCTCTAATTCACTTTCCAGGAGGATTGCTACTCGCTTATTTCTGTCGAAAGAAACACGGAAGACTTCACGGAAGCCATTTAGCTACACTACTGGCCATTAAAATTGCTACACCACGAAGATGACGTGCTACAGACGCGAAATTTAACCGACAGGAGGAAGATGTTGTGAGATGCATATGATTAGCTTTTCAGAGCATTCACACAAAGCTGGCGCTGATGGCGACACCTACAACGTGCTGACATGAGGGAAGTTTCCAACCGATTTCTCATACACAAACAGCACTTGACCGGCGTTGCCTGGTGAAACGTTTTTGTGATGCCTCGTGTAAGGAGGAGAAATGCGTACCATCACGTTTCCGACTTTCATAAAGGTCGGATTGTAGCCTATCGCGATTGCGGTTTATCGTATCGCGACATTGTTGCTCGCGTTGGTCGAGATCCAATGACTGTAAGCAGAATATGGAATCGGTGGGTTCAGGAGGGTAATACGGAACACTTTGCTGGATTCCAGCGGCCTCGTATCACTAGCAGTCGATATGACAGGCATCTTATCTGCATGGCTGTAACGGATCGTGCAGCCACGTCTCGATCCATGAGCCAACAGATGGGGACGTTTGCAAGACAACAACCATCTGCACGAACAGTTCGACGACGTTTGCAGAAGCATGGAGTATCACCTCGGAGACCACGGCTGCGGTTACCCTTGATGCTGCATCACAGACAGGAGCGCCTGCTATGGTGTACTCAACGACGAACCTGGGAGCACGAATGGCAACACGTCAGTTTTTCGGATGAATCCAGGTTCTCTTTACCGAATCATGATGGTCGCATCCGTGTTTGGCAATACCGCTGTGAACGCACGTTGGAAGCGTGTATTCGTCATCGCCTTACTGGCGTATCACCCGGCGTGAGGGTATGGGGTGCCATTGGCTACACGTCTCAGTCACCTCTTGTTCACATTGACTGCACTTTGAACAGTGGACGTTACATTTAAGATGTGTTACGACCCGTGGCTCTACCCTTCATTTGATCCCTGCGAAACCCTACATTTCAGGAGGATAATGCACGACCCCATGTTGCAGGTCCTGTACGGGCCTTTCTGGATAGAGAAAATGTTCGACTGCTGCCCTGGCCAGCACATTCTCCAGATCTCTCACCAATTGAAAACGTCTGGTCAATGGTGGCCAAGCAACTGGATCGTCACAATACACAAGTCACTACTCTTGATGAACTGTGGTATCGTGTTGAAGCTGCAAGGGCAGCTGTACCTGTGCACGCTATCCAAGCTCTGTTTGACTCAATGCCCGGGCGTATTATGGCCCTTATTACGGCCAGAGGTGGTTGTTCTGGGTACTGATTTCTCAGGATCTATGCACCCAAATTGCGTGAAAATGTAATCACATGTCAGTTCTAGTATAATATATTTGTCGAATGAATGCCCGTTTATCATCTGCATTTCTTCTTGGTGTAGCAATTTTAATGGCCAGTAGTGTAGATAGGAGATCTCTAAGCAGGTGTGGTTTCCCTCAGGGTATGTGAATGCTTGTTACGATGCCTCGGAGAAAATTTGCTTTGAACTCTTAGAATAAGCCTTCTCATAGGGTCGGACCGTCATTTTTGGGAGAGCGCGCTATTTTCGTTGTGCCTATGTGCACAACATCCGATAGGCCCTTTTCAGCAATGTGCAGAGGGAGAAGTTTTCTGGATTGTTTTCTGATGGTTCAAATGGCTCTAAGAACTATGGGACTTAACTTCAGAGGTCATCAGTCCCCTAGCATTTAGAACTACTTAAACCTAACTAACCTAAGGCCGTCACACACATCCATGCCCGAGGCAGGATTCGATCCTGCGACCGTAATGGTCGCACGGTTGCAGACTGTAACGCCTAGAACCGCTCGGCCACTCCGGCCGGTGATTGTTTTCTGCCTTCCTTCACACCCAAGAGAACTATTCGTTCAAAAAGAGAAAATATATGAGAGCGGGAGAGTTTAACATATTCGTCTGAGCTTTACTGGTCCGCATTTGGAACCTTTGCCAACATTGGCCAGTGATTTCCTGCTCTGACGAGAAACAGCTAAGTTCCAGAGCAGCCAGAAAGAGAATACATCTCATTAGGCTTTTGTGGAGTAAAGATTTATGTTTAGGACAGGAGAATGACTAATGAGACGAGCTTGCTGAGACTTCATGGATGTCTGTATGGAAGCACTAAGTTCAAAGAGGGGTCTGAAATCATATCCTCCTGCCACTGTGCTACCGGCTTCCTTGACCACACTCCATGTGTTTCGTAAGATACGCCATCACTGCACGTGCAGCCTTCATTCAGAAACGAAGTAAATTCACTCCCTTCATGAGCCAAATATGCGACCTTAAAAGTCACGCATCCAGCTAGTTACTCGCACTGTGCAATTTGTTCGCTCCTGTCTTTCCGTGTACTTAATACTATTAACTAGAGTTCACTCAGGATATGGTGGGCGATGTGTAGTGACCAATTTTCGTCCAAAACGCTTGGGGAATTCATTCCTTTGTTCGGAATGGAAGCCGACACCATCAGCTACCTTTCAGCGATCAAGGCGCGTGCCCTGCATCTCTCTCAAACGATTTTACACAAAGTGTTCGGTAAAAATAAAACTTCATTTAAGCTTTACTTGTAGCTTTATATGCGAGCTTCACGATGATGTGCTCATCATTTCGTTAATGGTCGTAGTAATTGTGGTATTTATGTGGAAGTAAGACACTGCGTGAAATTCGAAAAACTTTGTCATGAAAAAATAGGGATCGCTATGATTTTGCATTTGGTACAGATTACATAATACCTTGCTGCGTATGGAATTTAGCTAACATACTGAATTTTTCTTTATAATTGTGCGGTGGCTTCTATCTGTCACCAGTCTCGAGAAAATTGATTTGACGTAGCACACTCATATGCGACCGCGTCGCGCCAATGATCAAGCCAGAATGAAATGTCCACAACATTCCTCACGTTTCATAAACGGTTTGAGATATTGGCAAATGATAGCATACAAAGAGGGGACTATTTTTCCGTATGGTTATTATGCAGAACTTAATTATCTACCTTGTTATTCCACAGACTTTTTCAATGAAGGAGTGTAATTTTTAAGGGCCATCGATGGCTGGTGAAACGAGAAATGCTATAGGTTTTGGAACAACATAAGATATTACACGTATTTTGCACTGACGATGAGCTTTTTCTTAAAATGCTGACCTTACTTTTCCTGAGTTCCTCACGCAATAAATTTAATAAACCACTGTTTCAGAATTCTCTTGCAGTTGACTCTGCACAAGATGTTAGTGTGGTGACACTGTGTAAACTTCGATGTGTTTTGGCAAAAGAAGCAAAATTTTAACATGGCAACAGGAGAAATGTGTATGTTTTACTCAAAATTCGCCACTCGCGACACTTATCTGAAAGTCATAAGTTGTTAATAAACCATGCGAAAATAAATTGTAGCATTTTCGGCGGAATTCTTTTCAGATGCCAACCAAAGCAGAGGTGACAGATCTTCTTGAATGATCACCATGCAAGTGTAGGCTTGGAGGGCCCCACTCAATATTTAAAAAAAATAATTTAGTGTATGCTTCAGTTCGGAACGGCACTTCCCCTTCCAGCTCATGGCATTTCCCCTACAGCGCCTGACGCTCTTCCCATGAGTGCCCTGCCAACCATACATCTACCAGCCACGGAATACTGCGCGCACTCTTGACAACTTATGCAGTCACTGATTGTGCCGTAAATTATTAACGTAATTCTCTTTCATCCTCCTCACACTCGTGTGCCAAGGCTATACTTTAGAGCTATAATCCCTTCACCGTTTGTCAGCGGCAATTCTCATGTTAAGACAGTAAATATAATTATTACAGTGACCATTTGTTTCCATTTATAGTTAGATGTTCGCTCCTCCCATTAAAATATTTGTCTGAGTGATGTGCTACCCATTTGTTTCATGATTAATTGGGCCACACCTACTAATATCCATTTAAATAAGACGGTTTCCTCTGCATGATAGTATTATTTCCTTAAAATTAATTTGCATGATCACTTTGGGTGGTTCCTCACTCCTTTGGTCACGAGAGTTTGGTCCTGTGCATCCTAGGGGTAGTGGCATGCTCCAACCACAATCTACACCCCACATTGTGTATGTGTTTGACAGAGAATGTTAGAGTTTATTTCAAAATGCAAATGCAAAAGGTATGTCTATAGTCTACAGAACTGAAGAAGAATATTTTTCATGTGATATATTCTCTGCAGTCAATTTCCTTTGCGGTAGAGGTAATAATGATCCGTTTCAAAAAAATGGCTCTGAGCACTATGGGACTTAACTTCTGAGGTCATCAGTCCCCTAGAACTTAGAACTACTTAAACCTAACTAACCTAAGGACATCACACACAACCATGCCTGAGGCAGGATTCGAACCTGCGACCGTAGCGGTCGCGCAGTTCCAGACTGTAGCGCCTAGAACCGCTCGGCCAGATACGTTTCAGTCAGATGTCTCTAATGGCTCCAGTGTCTACTTGACGATAAATCTAACCTTCCTTCATTGCCTAAATATCATCCTTTCGAAATAAAACAGGACTTAAGTAGACGATTGACATGTGGATAACTATGAAAATTATATAATTTTGTTTTTAGGCTGTTTAGAAATCAGGATAAAATTTACGTAGCGCTTCTGAGTATTAAACAAAAATGCTGTTAGGGCGGTGCTGTCGACCGTTAGTTTTCCCTTCAGCGCATGTTTAAAATAATCATTAATTGTTAAATTGTGACAACGTTTCGTTTTCTGCAAGTGTGTGAAAATATGTAAGTACTGTTTAATGTGATTTGTCCTTAAGTTCGTATAGAGCTCATGCCTTGTAGGTACTACAGGTATGTAAATTACGAATACATCTTCTTTTCTTCAAAATGAGATTATGTAGCTAAAGTATTCTGGAATACAATGGGAGCTTTCCGTTCATATTAATTGGTAATCGAGATTACTGTGCGATTTACTCCTTGTTAAAGGGCTTTTGACCCTTCGTCTAACATTCGGCATGAATTTCAGATACCCGTTGCTCTGATTCTACTAACTGACATCTAACACAAAGTAAACTTGATGTCAAACTGCAGCTACCTGCTCGTGCTACCCAAAGCTCCACTTATTTTGATAATGTTATGTTACAGTAGAAACAGAAGTGCTGCATTAAACAGCCAAGATCACTATTGTGCAGTATTTATTGAGATGACAGGTTTCAGCAAACTACATTGTCGTCATCAGATATTCTTAGTTTGCTGAATCCTGTCATCTCAATAAATGCTGTACAACAGCAGTGTTAGCGGTTTCAAATTGTATTTTTGTTTCTACATTAATCTACATCACCCCCAACTTGACAATTTCAAGCATATATGATACGTCACAGTTGGACAAGAGAAGTAGTTGCACTAAAATGCAATGTAAATACTTTCCAATTCTGTGCTACATTAATTGAATCTGCTACACGGGATGTCCCAGGTTTACGGAGAACAACGAAATGGACTTTTTTTCATGACGAGTGCAAAAAACAGTGTCGCTATATCACTTCAAAACTGGAAAGTCAACTGGACTTTGACTCATTGATCAAATTCACTTATACTTTATTTATTATCCCACAGTCTTGCAACACAACAACGCGAAATGCAAAGAATAATAAATTAGCTACTCTATTCACCAAACATTCAAACACGTATGCTCCGTAAAATCAAGTACCTCAAACAATGCAAACGCCTCCTCAACAAAGTAATCATCATTTGCACAGACACTCCATTACCAATGTAAATAAAAGCGACAGAACTGTGCAAGATTAAGTACAAAATGATATTAATAGGTACAAACGTGTCTACTTCTCAGTTTAAAGTGAAATACATTTTTAACATACTGGTTATCTGGAGTAGTATGTTGTCAATTTGTGGCTTTTGCGAGGCAATTGTGGCTTTTTCAAGTCTATATCGGTCTGCCTCGAGCTTTCATTACGGAACGAGGAAGTGTGACAATGCATGTTTGCCCATCAAAAAACAGGGTTACTTTCTTCTGGGTGGACCCCACAGCCTCAACAAATTTGAGAAATAACGTGATTCCACTAGGCTGTGTTTTAAATTACTTTGTTTTCTCCAGAACTTTCTTTTTCAAGTGCATCTATAGTAACAGACGTGACCACAAATTTGTCAGTTCGTTAAAAAAAAGTCGCGTGCCATGTATATTTCTGCACAGTACGGTCGTTAACGGTCATCTTCTACAATATACGTTGCATGACATGCAAAGTGCTTTCGAGAACGATAACATTACTGCGTTATTAAAATGACCAGCGAGTAGCACCAGGGAAACATACCTTACAATATTTCTAGAACGAAATTTTCACTCTACAGCGGAGTGTACGCTGGTATGAAACTTCCTGGCAGATTAAAACTGTGTGCCGGACCGAGACTCGAACTTGGGACTTTTGCCTTCCGCGGACAAGCGCTCTACCGACTGAGCTACCCAGACACGACTCACGCCCCGTCCTCACAGCTTTAATTCCGTCAGTTCCTCGTCTCCTATCTTTCAAACTTCACAGAAGCTCTCCTGGTAGGAGACGAGGAACTGGCGGAATTAAAGCTGTGAGGACGGGGCCTGAGTCGTGCTTGGGTAGGTCAGTTAGCCAGCACGGTAGCTCAGCGTGTTCGGTCAGAGGGTTAGCAGCCCTCTGTAATAAAAAAAAACTGAGCTAATCGATCAACAACGAACTTAAACGGATGTCTTACGACGTCCGGCCCGAGCAGATACAACGAACAATAGCGAACAAAATGAGATTTTTTTTTTAAAAAAAAGAAAAAAGTCGGTAGAGCGCTTGCCCGCGAAAGGCAAAGGTCCGGAGTTCGAGTCTCGGTCCGGCACACAGTTTTAATCTGCCTGGAAGTTTCATACCTTATAATGTTTACCACAAATCACGCTGTATGCATTTGTTGGCATGACTATCACACTATCACATTATCACATGTGCACGAAACTTTTTTATTTGTGCTTCAAAAAGATTCATCCGATCACAAACCGCGAGATTGATCAACCTCGGGAGCAAATGGCACTGTGCGAGATTCGTGTGCTCCTTGCGGTCGATCGATCGTTCGAGGCGGCCTGCCGAAGTGGCTGTGCGGTTCTAGGCGCTACAGTCTGGAGCCGAGCGACCGTTACATTCGCAGGTTCGAATCCTGCCTCGGGCATGGATGTGTGTGATGTCCTTAGATTAGTTAGGTTTAATTAGTTCTAAGTTCTAGGCGACTGATGACTTCAGAAGTTAAGTCGCATAGTGCTCAAAGTCATTTGAACCATTCGATTTGATCGTTCGAGGCGGCTTACTGGTGATGATAAAGGATTTTACATGCAAGCTTTGTGCTCCGTTCTGTTGATAAATGAAATTTTCAGTGCGTTCTTGCAATTGCAGAGCGTCATATCTTCAACATACTCCGTTGCGCATCTTTTCCGCAAAAAAAAAAGACCGGATTACAAAGCTTTTCACGAAAAAATTAGCGCGAAACACGCGATGCCTTGGAGACTCTCTGTCAGGCTTGCCTGTGGTTTGTGGCTGCTATGTTCCCTATGTTCTTACATAGATTTTACCTACATCACTGAACATTAAACGTAAATGTAAAGTGTTATCTTTCATTTCTAATCCTAGAAAGAGCTCACTAAACTCTACGCGTTGTTCTTCATCACCATCATGGAGATCTAAACACCAACGTCTTGGAACTACTTGTGCCGTCGTCGAATGCTTTGAGCTGTAGGAATTACAGTGATGTACTCTCGACGAAAATCACGCTGCACAGTTCTAAATGAATTACATACAAAACGCCTTCTGTCACTATTTAACCGCTATCTAAGCTCGATACTCGTTGGGTAATGAACGAGCTGTACAAGGTGGACCAATGCTGGTAATCACACGAGACGGCAGCTTACAACCGCTGCCAAGGCAAACTTTTAATTTCAATGACTAAGTTAAACACTACCCCGAGTATCTGTCTTCATTCGTGTAGAAGATATAGACTCGTGAAAACGGATGACTTTTTTCTCAAACACTCGGATCATCTTCCGTGGTGCACAGTTTCAGTTATGGGGAAGACCAGATGAATATTGCTGTGTCCCAAACACCATGACCTGCTAGCAGTTCACTTAAAGATATTAGAATTCCAACTTTTGTATGATCCACCGTCGGCCTTTTCAATGAGGCATAAAAAATAGCAAGTGTGCAACTGTCGGAGCCACACAGCTTGCAATGCACAATAATATTTGAACAAGAATTACCGCTGCAGATCCAGCACGACCATGGGAGATGTCAACAGGAGGAAATCCAGAGGACGGGGGACAGAATCAGGCAGAATGCAGGAAGCTATATCCACCAGCGTACGACTTCTGCAACCTGCACATCTGTCGCTGATAAAGCCATCATGTTGATAACATGAATACCTGTTGGTGCAATGTTTCATCAAAACGAACACATAGTGAACTTGTTTGAGGTTTAATGACAGAGGCCCGCTTTTGTGTTTGTTAAATGGGAAGACAAATATATACAGACTACAGCTGATACCGTCTGAATAACTATTGTACTAACAAGAAGCAGACAGGATGAGCGTAAATGTTACGAATATATTCCCCAATCGACGTATAAGGTACTAATGTACTAAACTCCGGAAAGCCAGTCAGTTACCTAGTCGACCACCAACTTATTTTAAATTACCATCTAAAGACATAAACCAAACATATGGCACTTTAGCGAGGTATTCGAAATGTGCAAATTGAACTATGATAACAAGGAAAGTTAAGAACCATAAGACGTGAAGTTAAAGTCTCCTCAGTCAAAATGTTTTTTAGAAAGATGTACTCCCCTTCTTATATATGTTCATATGCCTTCAAATCACAGAGAAGAATGGATAATCTTTATATTCACGGAGTTCGCTGGCCTATAAAGTCGTGTAACAGTGCATTCCTGCAGTGTTTCAGATGCTTACGCTCTGGGCACAACGTTAAACAGTAAGTAGTGCCGCAGTCAACAGAGGTGTGCCCGCATGACATCAGGGAGTGCAACGGGACCACACCCTCACTACCCCTGTAAGCATACATCAAACAATCGTTGATGTACTGAACACATTCGACAGGCAGAAATTCAAAGAAAGATGGCGTACAAAGATGTTTCATATAAGCAGGATGCTGACAAATGTGGTAAATGGACATACGTTACTGTGGCGTTGGGAATCGGTGTTAAAATCCATCAAAACGCGACCATGTTCCTATCAGGTAAGCAACAGTATGTACATACACGTAGTTGAAGTCTCGGGTAGAAGCATTATCATCATTTCAGCCACCACAAACGCACCAAAAAAGGAAGAAAATATTATCTATTGCTCCACTCGGAGAGTTACGACCAGAGTACATTTCTCCTGCTACTAATTGTTCACATCAGAAGTTATGGCTTCTCATCAAACATATTATACCCCAGGCCGCTACAATCCACGCAGTCCGATAGACAAGGAAACAATGCCCTAAGTACGGAAGAATTCATCAACAATATTTGTAATATAGTATTAGCAGTGTTGGAAGAGGTAAATCCTGATGTCTAGTTAGGATCATCGACACAGTGCAGCTTCGTCAAGGACTCTTTGTAGCATCTGACAACTTTAGTGGAGAACCACACCAAAGGTATCATGCAGCGAAATCCGTGCTCTATAATGGCAAATAACAACAGTGTCCTGATGCTGATACAGTCGATCAGTATATCTGCATTGCTTAAACCAGAAGAGTGCTTCTTTTTTATGGCTACGACGTCGTTCAGAGCTACCAAATAGATGGGTGCAAAAGAAGTACCAAGTTCATTAAACGTGGCATAAAATGCAAACCTCTCTCTCTTTCCTAGCGTTCAGTTTCAGTTTATTTTAACAGATAACTTTTTTGTGACTGGATTCCTGTGTCATTCCTGTCGCCACAATCGTCAGTTGATCACAGGAGGGGAAGTTGTGCGCCATTTCTCTGTGAGTTCTGCAAAATCTTTTCTGTGTATTAACTCATTTTAACTGTCTGCGTATCGTGCGTTCTGAGGCGGAGATAGGAACCAGCCAAGCATTTACCTAAAGGAGCGTGGAAATACACGTAAAATCCACACTGCCCGGCGTACCAGACCAACGGTCACTTATTCGGATCGTGAATTCGATCTGCGTCTGGTTAATTTACCTGCCCGCAAGCTAATGCGTTGCCTGTTAAATTATATGAGTAAGTCTACAGACTACAAACATAGTACTAATAATATGTACAAGCCGTGTTAAAAAACGAGAATTTTGCTATATGGAGTGTTGTATTAATCTGACTAGAGCGATTTTGTACTTGTCGCGTTGATAAACATATTTGAAAAGTATCTGAATAGAGTTAGTCTTATCGGATGTTCACTCGGGTGTGAGATGTCAGGTTAAATGTGGCCTAGTAGTATCGGTGATTATTTAATTTTTTATAAAAATGAATCAGGGAACGTTTATCAAATTTTACTAGATCAACGAAATGTAGTGCAGCAAAGTTTTAGAAATGTTATATATTGCTTCCAGCGGATCTGCTATGAGTAAGACAAGGGTTTACGAGTAGTATAAGGGTTTCGAAGAGGGTCATAAAGACGACGAAGAAAAGCAACAGCCCTGGACGGCCCAGCACATCATTAAACGATGAAATCGTGGAAACTGGAAAATGATTGGGAACAATCGCCGAAACACAATCAGCAAAATCGCTGAAGAATCTGCTGTATCAACTGGCTCGTGGGATGAAATGTTTTTGAATGTTTTGATTACAACACTTCTGACAGCAAAATCTTTTCCGAAATTGTTGAATTACGAACCAGAACGGGGGCGAATGCTACTTGCTCAAGAGTCGCTAGATGCTGTCAACAATGATGCAGAACTTATGTGTCATAATAGATAATAAATATGGGTGTACAGATGTGATGAAATTAAGGCTCAATGGTCCCAGTGGAAAAGCATTCTGAATCATCAACAATGAAAGCTCGGCTAGTAAGTACAGTCAAAAGCGAAGATTATGCATACTGTGTTCTTCGGTGTTAAAAGCGTAGTGCACCATGAGAGCTTGCCACAAGGTCGAACGATCAATAAGGAGTATTACTTAACAAGTTCAAAGCGCTGTAACACCCATATTCGTGGCGTAAGAAGCCAGGGCTTTTGAATCACAACAATGAACCTGCTCACATCAACATTTCCAGGCTTGGACGCATTTTACTTTTTTCTGTTAGCAGAAATAGAGAAAACCTTTTCATAAGCATAGATGAGATTAAAAACACTTTGCAGAGAAAGCTAAGAGCTATCTCAAAATCGATTTCCAGAAGTGTTGCGGGAATGAGAAAAAGCTGGCATAAGTGTATAACATCTAGTGAGGAACATTATGAAGGGGATAACTCTTATGTAGAGGAATAAATAAAATAATTTCCAAAATATAAATATTCTCTTTATTTTCTGAACACACCTCGTACATTTACACCACAGATGTTACTGGCGAGTCCTTTAGGATGTGGGATCTTCTCTCCGTTGAGTGCCAGACTGAAACAGCACCACTCATCAACCAAAAAGAATGATTTAATTCAACAAAACACCAAACAGTTAACGTTGGGAATGTTAATGCCCATTACTCGTTCTGGGACCTACTCCTATTAACATGAGGGGGCTGCTTGGTTGTCTTAAGCAACAGGACTTCAAAAAGTGCAGCAAAACATAACAAACGTGACAGCACCGTAAATGTCGGCTTCTCCACAGCCAATATCACTCATTACCTCAGTTGAGAAGTATTCCAAGGATCGCTGATACCTAATCACCTACCTATATCAGATGTTAAGTACTTCAGTCGTAAGCAATATAGTCTGCCTTTGTCGTAAATGGAGTATTTGAATAGTTGGCTGGGCTGAGTACCCTGAACAGACAACGGAATGTATAAAGAAAAGTTGGCAGACGAAGACAGATCATACCAACTTTATCAAGTGCATCACAACAGCATTTAAACGTAACATTCCACAAAACAGTGCATTTCAACCATTCAGTACGTTATTATCACTCTGGTGGGACAGAGAATACGAGGAAGTAAGTAACGAGGAAAAAAAAATCGTTAGGAGATACAAGCTACAAGTAACCTTGTCATCTTGAAGTCAAGAGCCATTGTCAAACGCTCAAGTAAGATACGAAGAGGAGATTTCTATGGCAACCTATCTGTCAAAACTAGAAATCATAATGCATAGAACAAATCTTGTGTCTCATCGTAGAAATTCCTAGAAAATATAGCTTACAGCATCACACCTGACATCGTGGAGCTTATAATCACCAAAGTCAACAGCGACAAAATATCAGCCTTTCAGAAATCACCTTGGCAATAGGACATGGAAAAAGCACAAGGAAAGCCAGAACGTCCTACCTAAGGGTCAAATAGTTTTCAGGAAAGAACAGAGCACAAAAGTTAGTTTATTTGCAGGTAGTCATCGATAACAGGCAATAATTGCATTCTGGTGGAGTACGCAGGCATCTCCAGTGCCTATGAAAATGTGTTGATTCCTCTATTAGCTACGAAGCTTCTAAATCTTAGAATCCCGACTACACTCTTTTCAACCGTTGTCCGCTACTAACAGGAGACTCATCAACACGGATAAGGGAAAATGTATATGATCAAGAGAAACAACTGTAGGACTACTGCAGGTCTCAGTTATCTCTCCTTTGCTATTTAATGTATTCGCTGCGGTTTTACATAATGCCATCCAATGGGAGATTCAGGTATTACAACACTAAATGTGAAACATATGAAAGAGTACCAACATAAAATGGGTGACGCTATGAGAAATATCTGGGAGTGGCTAAATACAAACGGTTCGGCGGTATCGCCGACCAAATAAATCATCCCTGCATGAATACACTCGACGTTGGTAAAATGTGCGGAGTACTAACAGACTTGATCCATACAAGTTCAGCATTAAAACAATAGTAAAAAAATTATATTGATTAGCGGCAGACCTGATCACCCCATCTGCCACGCACAATTAGGAAATGTGAAATTCCTCCTGTAACGCTTCAGTTCTTACAAGATGAACTCGCAGTTCACTGCCTCAGCTTGGGAACTTTCCTCCTCTAGCAGGTCTTTAATTCTCAACTCTGCCTCTACGTCATCGACTTACTCCTCACCCATTGTAGATTACAGCAAATTTCCGTCCTTAAGCACAATGGTCGTCCCAGCGTCGTAACCCTCTGCCAGTCTGCTAACACGGCATGAATAATGGCGTAACGTATTCCATACCCACATGGACGACAGAAAAGGTAATCTATACCAATGCATCTAAAATACTTCAACGAAGAAGGTAGACAGGCAGCGCTTTTCTAGACTACACTAAGAAGTAAGGGGTTGTGTTTAAATTGCCATCAGAAGCAACAGCCCTTACCGTGGTACTCAATGCCATCTTGCAGGCCCTAAGTTAATCAAAAAGGCCCGAGGAAAACACAGATTTCACGATTGGCCTCGAAGCTGATAAAATATCAGTACATAGACACCACAAATAATTATATCATGCACGGCATCCTCTGTGTAATACAAAAGTTACGCGACAGAAAAAAAATCACTGTTTTTATATCGGGCAATAGAGAAAGCATTGTGTACAGAACAGAGGAGTTCAAAAAAATACCAACTGTTGATGTCCTTTTAATAACATCAAAATAAAAATAAGGAAGCAAATGAACAAAAGATGTAAAATTCTTATGGGAAAGCTATACCAATATTGTATCATCGCTTCCAGCAAAACCATGCAGTAAAAAATGTAAATAATGTAGACTTTCTATGGCTGCCATTACTCACCTAAGATTTAATCATGAGCTGTTCCATGAACACGCCTATCTAGTCCGCGTTGTTGCCTTCGGTCTCTGTAAATACTGCGTTGAAGGCCGCCTTTTTCTTGGTTGCTGACGGAGATATCACGAGGCAACTTGGCTAAAACAATGACTGTACACGCCTACATCGTCTCCAAAGTGAAAATCTTAGTGAAGACAAAAGACCTCTCAATGAATTTTCTTTTGTATTAATTTATAATAAAAGGCGAAATTAAGTGTGAGTTATATAATTCTCATTAACCAACGTGGAATCAGAAATCATTTGTCTTATTTTGCATAACACGCTGCACTGTGCTATTAAACGTTATACAACTATGAAACTATTCAGATATTATTCGTCACATTGTGTTCCTGTCAAGTGATGTAGAATGTACAAAATATTATAATAAAAAAATTATTTCGCTCTGTGACCCGAGTTCTCAGTCCAAGTGGTAGAGAGATCGTTAATTCAAAGAAATACTACGTTTACACAGGGCTCCCAAAACAGAATCTACACCAAAAAGCAGGTATATATCAATTACAGAGTAAGTATGGGACAAACCACTCCACGTTGAACACCTAAGAAAACACTATGACAAACCAACTCTGGAGAAGAAAATACGAAAATAAAAAAAAATAACAATAAAACACGCCTCCTAGCCCTGCAAGAAAATTACCACATACAGAAAACCGAAGTAGGAAAGAAAACCCTGTTGAATACTCACGTGCACACGCCAAGCAACTCATTGTTCACACTAGCACATATAACAGCAGAGTAGCACTCCGACAGAGGATTATTGTCATAATAATAATAATAAGACCACCCAATGTCTTCCCACTCACTTGTCCATGAACCCTTCCACAAAATAGTTTACACCAGCACTCAAATCAGTTCAACATCAAAACTTTCAACCACTCTCTGTCAGCTATTGCAATCATATTAAACATTCTACAACTCGCACTGAATAACCACCAATACACCCACCCCACCACCACTCCCCCTCTCCACACACACACACACACACACACACACACACACACACACACATACGCTAAATGAAATAACAGGGATCGTTAGGTGGGCAACATGTTACGTAAACAAACCAAACAGCATCAGACATATCGTGAATTCAAAGTGGTTACATTTTTCAATAACAGTTTTCGATCAAATATCTACAACTAGTGACAGAAGACTAACGTGCAACAACAACAAGCGGAAACAATACGAAAACTGTAAAGAAAAAATTTCGTAACATGAAAACGTGCTTCTGTTTCGAAAAAGATGGTACAGCGCGAGCTCTAACATGAGAGTAAACGTAGATGCCAACAAAAAACGTGAAGTACTTTAAGTAATCACCTATTTACACAAGAAACGAGATCTGAACTATTTTATAATCTAGAAAGAACATATATCAAAATAAAAACTGTATCATTTTAGATCCCACTGAAGATGCTTTAAAGTAGAACGGGTGAAAGGTGGATAGGAAATTGAAATTCAGTGCCGCAAGAGAAGGTGGTTTTTAATTTACAAAAAATGCACCCAACAAAGGGTTCCGTTAACCAATTTTGCTAACACCGCTTGATACTGATCATACAAACACTCTTAATGTCGATGCTGGAAATGTGACTCCAGATGTCGGACTTCATTTTTTACAATCGATTTTCGAACCCGTGTAGACACTTCACAGTTTTTGTGACAGTGATGTTTGATGATTGACGATGTTTGTCCAGCCAAGGTGATGAAGAAATACCACACTGAGGAAGAAGTCATTTATCTCCGACATTGAATTGGACAGCAATCATGCTGACTATACCCCGACCGTAACAACAAAGTTACCACAGCAACAATCAACTAGATAACGAGCTTAGTTGCTGCCTCTCTTTTTTTTCCCCGTTATGCTATCACTTTACAGACTGTAATAAACTATGGCCGATAACGTAACATTTGTGAATCGTTTTCGTCACGTGCTTTGTTTCTTTGTGCTGTTTCTTTTACAATATGCAAAAGAATTATTGTAGCTAAAAAGAAAGTGAGCTGAAAAGCGATAGGTCTATTATGATTCTGCAAGGCGAAGTCAGTACTGCAGGTTAATGGGAAACGAACGAAGAAATTCAGTACTTAAGCCGGTGTTCCACCACGGCCGCTCTAGGCGTGCGCAACGGCGAACCGACAATAACGCCCCATTCGGTGTCTGTCAACCATCTTGTTATTTTAACCTACCTGTTGTTGTTGTGGTCTTCAGTCCAGAGACTGGTTTGATGCAGCTTTCCATGCTACTCTATCCTGCGCAAGCTTCTTCATCTCCCAGTACCTACTGCAACCTACATCCTTCTGAATCTGCTTAGTGTATTCATCTCTTGGTCTTCCTCTACTATTTTTGCCCTCCACGCTGCCCTCCAATACTAAATTGGTGACCCCTTGATGCCTCGAAACATGCCCTACCAACGGATCCCTTCTTCTAGTCAAATTGTGCCACAAATTTCTCTTCTCCCCAATTCTAGTCAATACCTCCTCATTAGTTATGTGATCTACCCATCTAATCTTCTGTAGCACCACATTTCGAAAGCTACTATTCTCTTCTTGTCCAAACTATTTATCGTCCATGTTTCACTTCCATACATGGCTACACTCCATACAAATACTTTCAGAAACGACTTCCTAACACTTAAATTTATACTCGATGTTAACAAATTTCTCTTCTTCAGAAACGCTTTCCGTGCCATTGGCAGTCTACATTTCATATCCTCTCTACTTCGACCGTCATCAGCTATTTTGCTCCCCAAATAGCAAAACTCCTTTACTACTTTAAGTGTATCATTTTCTAATCTAATTCCCTCAGCATCGCCCGACTTAATGCGACTACATTCCGTTATCCTCGTTTTCCTTTTGTTGATGTTCATCTTATATCCTCCTTTCAAGACACTGTCCATTCCATTCAACTGCTCTTCCAGGTCCTTTGCTGTCTCTGACAGAATTACAATGTCATCGGCGAACCTCAAAGTTTTTATTTCTTCTCCATGGATTTCAATACCTACTTCGAATTTTTCTTTTGTTTCCTTTATTGCTTGCTCAATATACAGATTGAATAACGTCGGGGATAGGCTACAACCAGCACCCCCTGTAAAAGAAAGCCTGTCTACGTAGTGCGTGACGTCACAAGATGGCTACACAGATAGTCCTTTCTTCAACAGTTTCACGGAACAGTGCTTGTGAATAGTCGTTCGGCGAGTTTCGCGTCAGTTTACTATTATAGTGAATGGTGTTCCTGCGTTAGTGTACGTGATTTGGTTGTTTAGTTTCTGTGCACTAAACTGGTGATCTGTTTTTCTTGCCTGTGAAAATTTCGTTGCCTGCAAAATGCCGTATCGTTGTTGTGTGCCGAATTGTAGAGGAAATTACGACGGTGGACCAAAAGTAACCGTGTTTAAATTTCCGGAGGATGAAGCAATGAGAAAGAAATGGTTGTCAAGTATTCGCAGAGATAACTTCACTCCTTCTTCAAGTTCAAGAGTAAGTATTTGTTTTGTTTATTTCTTAAAAGAGGTTAAGTGTGCTAACAAAGAATAGGCACTTATGCAGTAAGGAAGGTCAGCGACATTTTGACTAATATATCAGATCTTAACTGAATAAGTGCCGAAGAAAATAGCGTTTCGTTTTCTTGCCCTGGCAATTCTACAGTTTAGCTGGTATAGGTTACATGAATTCTGTATTCTGCAAGTTCAACCAGTATAGCCTAAGCACAGTCATACTTACGTAGTTAAATATCTCAGTATATCTTTTATACTTACTGTTTATGCTGCCTGTTGTTAGGAATAAAAGTCGGTTTATAATTAAGTACGTGCACTTAAGATACAGACGATTTTCGATGTATTCTGCTTCTGTATTTGTGTTTCTTTTTGCTGTAAAAGTCTTTAGGAAGTTGCCTGTTCAAAAATAAGTAATGTGGTGTACCCAGAAATTGAAAATGAAGTAAAAACAGTGTCTCAGTCGCTTGTTTTTAATAAATTATTGGTGGGAATTTGAAGTCATTGCAAGGAATGTTACTATTAGGGAATATAGTAGGCTTTAGACTTAACAGTGAACCATAGACAGGAAAAATGAATGAGTACATGAATGGATTAACAGGCCATCACAAAATGCAAAGGGAGAAACTGTGAAAACATATAAAAAATACTTGTGGATTTTACAAATTCTTACTTTCTGGGTCTGGAATTTCAGATACATGCCAGTGGCCTACACAGCTGTCTTATAGATACACAGCTAAAGTACTTGAAAGCAATTGTGTGCTCATGTTTAGCCTAATAGGTAGCACATAAGTGGCAATGTATTAGTTCATCATACTGTCAGTTTTCATGTAAGTTATGAACTGATATCAAAAGCAAAACAGTGTCTATCTGATAAAAAGCACTACCTTTAAGTATTTCATAGTTCTAAAGGTTACACAGTGTTGACAATTACTTTGTATTATTCTGTTACTGTGTCACAGTTGCTTCTTGGATTACACCTGTGTGAGTTTGGTGTCATCATGCTTTCTTGTGTCCGAGGTGTGTGTGTGGGGTGGGGGTGGGGGGGAATAGAGCAAGACATTAAGCAAAAATCCCACCCCTCTTGTAAATATGAGCTTCAAGGCTAACTTATAAAAAAAATTGTCACTGTTATTGAATTATACTACAAACATTAGTCAATGTTTGTAATTTTTGATGGGGAAAGTACTTCCTTCATTTCACCATCTCTTTAAGAGCTTGTTGCCATGACATGTAACTGCATGTGTTTTGATATTTTACAGTTATTGTTTTATAGAGTTACTATTCCATGGCCACATTTATCACTTGAGCATTCTTCTGCATTTTAGTTGGGAGTCTATTTGTATTTTAGAACTAGAAACTAACTTTATATTCATAAATTGTTTTCACACTATTAATATTGTCATCACATTCAGTTGTAAGCACCTTTTTCATTGTTTATTCATTTTTAATTACAGGTATGTCATGTTCACTTCCACAAGGATGATGTTATTTGGGAAACACAAATTGTGGATGAAAGGACTGGTCAGTTATTAAGAGCCACCCTTCTCAAACCACGTTTGAGACCAGATGCAGTTCCATCACTACTCCCAAACTGTCCTTCCTACCTTTCAAAGGAAGAAAGTAGACGTGAAGGGCCAGAGGAGAAAAAGCAAAGGCTTGAAAATGAGCAGTTAGCTGCAGCGTTACAATATACACTCCTGGAAATTGAAATAAGAACACCGTGAATTCATTGTCCCAGGAAGGGGAAACTTTATTGACACATTCCTGGGGTCAGATACATCACATGATCACACTGACAGAACAACAGGCACATAGACACAGGCAACAGAGCATGCACAATGTCGGCACTAGTACAGTGTATATCCACCTTTCGCAGCAATGCAGGCTGCTATTCTCCCATGGAGACGATCGTAGAGATGCTGGATGTAGTCCTGTGGAACGGCTTGCCATGCCATTTCCACCTGGCGCCTCAGTTGGACCAGCGTTCGTGCTGGACGTGCAGACCGCGTGAGACGACGCTTCATCCAGTCCCAAACATGCTCAATGGGGGACAGATCCGGAGATCTTGCTGGCCAGGGTAGTTGACTTACACCTTCTAGAGCACGTTGGGTGGCACGGGATACATGCGGACGTGCATTGTCCTGTTGGAACAACAAGTTCCCTTGCCGGTCTAGGAATGGTAGAACGATGGGTTCGATGACGGTTTGGATGTACCGTGCAATATTCAGTGTCCCCTCGACGATCACCAGTGGTGTACGGCCAGTGTAGGAGATCGCTCCCCACACCATGATGCCGGGTGTTGGCCCTGTGTGCCTCGGTCGTATGCAGTCCTGATTGTGGCGCTCACCTGCACGGCGCCAAACACGCATACGACCACCATTGGCACCAAGGCAGAAGCGACTCTCATCGCTGAAGACGACACGTCTCCATTCGTCCCTCCATTCACGCCTGTCGCGACACCACTGGAGGCGGGCTGCACGATGTTGGAGCGTGAGCGGAAGACGGCCTAACGGTGTGCGGGACCGTAGCCCAGCTTCATGGAGACGGTTGCGAATGGTCCACGGCGATACCCCAGGAGCAACAGTGTCCCTAATTTGCTGGGAAGTGGCGGTGCGGTCCCCTACGGCACTGCGTAGGATCCTACGGTCTAGCCGTGCATCCGTGCGTCGCTGCGGTCCGGTCCCAGGTCGACGGGCACGTGCACCTTCCGCCGACCACTGGCGACAACATCGATGTACTGTGGAGACCTCACGCCCCACGTGTTGAGCAATTCGGCGGTACGTCCACCCGGCCTCCCGCATGCCCACTATACGCCCTCGCTCAAAGTCCGTCAACTGCACATACGGTTCACGTCCACGCTGTCGCGGCATGCTACCAGTGTTAAAGACTGCGATGGAGCTCCGTATGCCACGGCAAACTGGCTGACACTGACGGCGGCGGTGCACAAATGCTGCGCAGCTAGCGCCATTCGACGGCCAACACCGCGGTTCCTGGTGTGTCCGCTGTGCCGTGCGTGTGATCATTGCTTGTACAGCCCTCTCGCAGTGTCCGGAGCAAGTATGGTGGGTCTGACACACCGGTGTCAATGTGTTCTTTTTTCCATTTCCAGGAGTGTAGTTTAGCATCACAGAAGGACTATGAAAACACTTTCAGCTTCAGTTCTTTAGAAGAGTTGATGTTGCGTACGAAGGAAGTGGATTTGCCCAACGAGTGGAGTGTGATCGAAAAACACAGTGATTTTGTTTGTTTTTTAAAGATAATAAGAAATCCAGCACCATTAATCACACATTCTGTCGTTATAGATAGTAATTTAAATGTTTCATTGTTTAAGAAAGATGTACAAATTAAGACATTAGGAAAAAGATCTTTTCCTGTAATTGTAACCAATATCCATGAAATTGTCAGTGTACTGCAGGAGTTTTCAGACACAGATTGTGGGCACTCAGAAACTTCTATAGATAGTATTGTAGAGATAGTGAAAGACAGTCTAGGAGTGCTGAAAGACAGTTTACAGGAGAGTGAAAAGGAGATGGTAGACTTTATATATGAACAAGTTAGTCTCATAAATGTAAAGAAATTTAATCATAGGTTTAGTTCTACATTTATGATACTGTGTTGTTTGCTATTTTCAATTTCATCTCATGCTTACAATTTTTTACGTAGCAGCTCATTAATGAAAATGCCACATCCAAGCACTCTGCGTAGGATCTGCAGCAAATTTAATGTGAATCCATCTCACGAAAGGCTTGGGGGAAGTAATTTCCTGTCCTATGCAAGACAGAAATTTCAATACTTGAACAGCGATGATGTCAATGTTGTTTTGAGTGTAGATGAAATTCATCTAAATTCTTATTTGGAATATAAAGGAGGTAGTGTTTTGGGCATGTCATATAACTCTGAATGTGCTGCAAATTCAGCATTTGTATTTATGTTGCAGAGTGTCAAGTCTTTGTACAGGGATGTTGTTCACATTTTACCGGTGAAAACCATTTCATCTAATGCATTATACGATGTGCTACTGGCCATAATAAATGGCCTTGAACTAATAGGCTATAGGGTTTTTTGTGTGGTAACTGACAACAACAAAATCAATAGCAAAACCATGTCAATGTTTTCTCTGGATAAAGCTGTTAATATAGTTTTTAAACATCCATCTGATCCTAATCGCCCACTTTTCTTTTTAATTGATGCCATACACATTGTTAAATGCATAAGAAATGTGTGGCTGAACCAAAAAAATGATGGTAAAGATATGTTTTATCCTCAGTTTCCAGTTAGAAAAGAAGTGGAAGAAAATAAGTTTTCTGTAGCTTCTTTTAAAACACTGAAACAGATTTATGACATAGATTCCAGTTCTTTAGTAAAATATTGTCACACATTGTCTCTCAAATCACTTTGCCCTACATCATTAGAAAAACAGAGCATGAAATTAGTGCTGCAGATATTCAATCGACATGTGTCAGAGGGCCTTGAGGTAGCTAGTGATAAATTTGATTTGAGACATGCACCATCAACAGCAGAATACATTCGAATAATAACAAAATGGTTTGATGTCATGAATGTGAAATCAGTGTTTAAAGGGAAACACAAACAGAATCCTTATATGGATCCGTTGACAACTGATAGCGTTTCTATGCAATTTTTGCTAGATTTTCTAGACTGGCTTGATGTGTGGAAAGCAAAAGGTTTGTCAAGTGGGTTTCTCACAAAAGAAACATTTTTTGCTATTCAGCATACAACATATGCCGTTGTAGAGATTGCTCGATACTGTACTGAAGAGCTAGGTATGAGCTATTTACTGACAGCCAAGCTACAAACAGATGTGCTTGAGCGGCGTTTTGGAAAGTATAGACAGCTTGCAGGTTCCCAATACAATGTTTCAGTGACACAAGTCTATGAAGCAGAAAAGAAGCTTCGAATTCAAAGTGTAATGCCTTTAGTTTTATGTTCTCCTTCCTATGGCAATATCACAGTAGGCGCCATAAAAAATTTTATGTTTTCTGAAGTTGAAGAAACAGACACATTAGACATAGAAGTCAGTGTAACTCAAGACGATGTTCTTTCAGTGAAAGATATTGCAACGTCTTTAACTTTCATTGCAGGCTACTGTGCTCATGCAGTGATTAAGAAGCTGAAATGTGAGAGTTGCCTTAATGAAATTGTGATTGAAAAGGAGTTGCCAATAAACGAACATTTTAGTTTGATACAGAGACTTGATCATGGAGGACTAAAATACCCATCAGACACTATTTTAAATATGATTGTCTACACTTATATTGTCATCAGCAAACTTCTCAAAGAACATGAAAGAGATTTTCTTGCCTGTACGAATCAACGTGCTATTGCCTGTGCAGTAGCACTTGCTACTCTTCACGAAAATGACTTTTTATTATTTGATGGGGTATGCTGCAATGGACATTCATCCCAGGCAATAATGAAAAGTGTTGTTTGGGTTGGTGTCAATATATTTTTAAACAACTACTGTAAAAAGGTTAATGGAAAAAAAATTTCAAAAAACACTCAGCGAAAACTGCAGACTCTTACAACATAACTTTGAAATCTTTATCTTAGATTCTTTTTAAATCATTAATACAAAACCTGTCATCAGTAATATTGCCACATCAACAAATGCCTCTTAAGCTGAACTAGTCAGGTTAATCTGAAACTAGTCAAACTTACCAAATTGTAACTTATGGCTGAGAGTTTGTATAAATATTTTAATATACAGCTGCTAACAGCTATCAACACTAATAGCCTAACGTGAAATTTTTATCAAAGAAATTAATCTTTAATATAAAGAATCTTACACTAATTTTTTCTCAGTTGAAGTTGGGTGGTGAATGCTACATACAGGAGGGAGGGGAGGGGGTGTGGCAGGCAGAGAGGACCAATAGTAATCTTTTTATAGTATGTGAAACCTAAAAATCAATTCGCTTGCTTTTCCGAGTATGACTTAAACCACTTCTTTGCTGCATGCCTTATTCATAGTATTTCTAATTTGTGTAATAAAGTTATGTGGCCCAACATGGCACATGCCTTTGACAATGACAAGACAATGCCATTTTGATCACCTTCCTTTATTATTTTGAGAAAAACTTACACAAACTGTGCTATAGCAGACTCCACTTTTTTTGCAAACAAGGTTACTTTGTTTTGGTGATAAATGGGAGACAAGAGCAAAATTGCTCTATAGTTCTCTACATTCTCTGCAACACTTTTCTTTGTATACTGAAGTTATTACTTTAGCTTGTGATACATGTGAGAAATCTGCCAATTTGTAATGATTCATTAATTGTTATTGTTGAAAAAGCTACTATTGTATTTATGGATTCTTTAGGTAGACAAATTTCGATTTCACATAGTGTTTGTGGTGTTCCTCTGTCTTCTACTACTGTCACTGTTATGAGTGCAGATGTGCATGCTGTGACAATTGCCTCTCTTTTTCTGAGTTTACTACTTTCTCTGCAGCTGTTATAACTGTTGTTTTCTCAACATTTTCTTATGTAGATCATGTTTGCATATATTTTACTACTAATACAAATGGAGAAGCCGTTAGGGGAGGGCTTTGCAGTACTTTCATGGCCTTCTTTATGTATAATGATTGGCAGGTCTCCTCATCTAATAGTAATGTAATTGTGGAACAGCTCTCACTTCTGTTACAAGCACTATTGAGTGCCACTAATTCTCAGGTTGACTAATTACTGAGCTCTTTAAATAGATGCTTGCTCTGTGCCATAAAGTGCCTTCTTGTTAGCTCATCTTTGCTGAGGAGAAAAATATCTGAGGTGGACTCTCAGGTATGCCCTTCTGTTGGCTTTTTGAATATATTTGTTTATAAAAGAATATTAAAAAAGCTTAAGCCTGTCACAATTGCTTTTCACTCACCTAATCTAATTAATGTAACCAGATCATATTCCAACACCACTTGACACATTTTTGCCACATAACATACACTTACAGTTGGTAATTACTTGCAATTTACAGGGTGACCTAATATAATGTGTATATGCATCGCCATTTTTCTACTACAGTGCTTTCATATGCATTCTTCCTACACAAAACTTTATGGTGCAGTGTTTTATTTGCATTCTTTTAGTGTCCCACTTAAAGACCTTCCATTACTACCCTGGAGATTATAAAATAGCAATTTAATCATTAATGTTGTTCAAAATTTATCATTATTATTCCTAAAATTATGAAACTTAAGTCTCAAGAATGTGGTTATTGTTAATGTTTGGCCTTGGTGTCCATAAGTCTTAATTATTTTGTCACTACATAGTATTCATGCTGTACATCTAGCATTTTCTATTGTGAACCACTATAATCTAAAATTTTTCTCATTCCATGTGTTAGTGATTATTGACAAGAGTGTATGGAAGATGAACAAAAGAAATAAATAAATTCATTCATACACAGAATTTTTTTACTTAATTTGCATTCATTCATATCAGCATGGTCAGTAGATGAAACTTGTTTTCCACTTTTAAACAATTACCAGTATATATATTTTGGAATGATGATCTGTTAAAGTATTGCAACTAAATAGAGCTGAACCACCACCCCCACCCCTTTCCCCAAACTTACGGAAGGATGAAGTATCTAAGCCACTGGTGAGTGCAGCCCAAATGTGATGCCAAATGAAGGTAAGTGTTCATTTTTCACAATTATTTCATCACAGGTCACATCACGTCATAAAACTTCTCAACAGATGAAATGAAAGTTTACTTTGTAGTTGAAATTTATTTATGTGCAATTCATGCAAACAGTTTGTTTCAAAGTATATACTTCTTAGTACAGAAACATTCTTTCTTCAAAGGTATTCAGTTTAGAGCAGCGAAATTCTAACCTGGTAATCTGTATTTTGAGACCTCTTGTAATTTCAATACATAATGGAAATTTAGTTAACTTACTGGGAAAAGAGAATTCATTGAAATTTGTATTGGCATACCAAAACTTTATGGCAATACCATTACATACTCATCTCAGGTCAGTGAGATTTTCTTAATGGAAAGAAACTTTCTTAGGGAAAGGTGCACAAACTGAGAAGAGATATCATATCATTCATTAGAACTGCATTTCACTTAAAAAATATTAACAGGAGAAATTTCTTTAAATTTAAAAAAAAAGCATGAATACAAGGTTGCTGAAATGGACTAAAACATATGTAGAACATGTCTTTCAGGGCAGTGTTAGTTTTTGAAACGACTCATACTATTGCTTATTACCAGTGCCTCTCTATAGGGGGTGTTATAATTCGAACACTATTTGCCCAATTTTCGTGTTTCTTTTTTTAATTAACAGGTATATCATCCAATCAGGTTTTAAAATGGATTTTGCTACATAAGGAATAAACAGCGGCAATAACAGTGTCCGTAAAATGTTTGCTGCCAGTGTGCTACTTTGCAAAGTGCCGTCCACATTATTAGACCTGCGTCAAAGTGATGCAATATTTAACTCAAAAAACAGAACAAAACCCCTAAAAGAAAGTCCGCGAGAGCATACGAGAATCTTTCGCGGTTGGCTTTCAATCAAAATTTTTGTCATTAAAAATCGTCTTACACAGGAACTGCAAAACGGAAGAATGGTGAATGGTGGTCAGCCATAAAAGATAAATGTATACCGTTGCAGACGTTTAGATTGGCCTTTTCGAGATTTACAATTTATACTACAGCACTTACAGTTTAGGAATGGTATTGGGAAAGTGCACACTGGTGGCAAACAATTGCACTTTGTGTAGCTGACGATCTTTGAACGGCTAACCAGACTGCCATCAAACAAGTCGTGACAATCCCCATTAAAGCACCTTTAAAATAAACTACAATAAAATGGGTCCATTCATTTGGGAGTTTTGATGCCTCAGATAATGAAAGTTATTACAGCCACTTTTTACGTCGGGGCTAAAAGGTATGCAGAAATAAGTTACAGACAAAAGAACTGGGTCATTTGAGAAAGGAAATCTTGTAATTCATGAGAGAGGTATGTCAGATTTCTTTACGAATTTTCCTCGTACGGTTCCCGTAACAGTCTATTGCTGTGGCCAAACGGACTGCGAGCACCGGCACCAGACTACGTGCGTGACGTCACTGAGCGGGCGCGCAGGCTTTCCTCTATAGGAGGTGCTGCTACAACCCTGTCTCACTCCCTTCCCAACCACTGCTTCCCTTTCATGGCCCTCTACTCCTATAACTGCCTTCTGGTTTCTGTACAACAGCAGGTTGTGTAACAAAATGTTGGTAGCAATCGCCACGATTTCCCTGTAAACATGTGAACTGACGGTACACATCCACTATACCAGCTTTCCCTTGCTTACTTCGAACTTTTTATTACATCTATAAGTCGGAAAAGCAGATTTCGAGAGTCCATTCGTATAAAACAATTGACGATCGGAAAACCAATGTCTGGTACTTTCGCTTATGAGGAAAAGCGACAGCGAAAAATTGTTTTCGTATTCCGGAAGTTGTCTCATGAAAACGCAGCACGTCAGCAACAAACTCTCAGAACCTGCCGTTGGGAGGTGCAACTCAGAAAATGAAGTCTCGTAGTTCAACTACAAAAATCACTAGACTTTTTCTAAGAAAATTCGCACCAACAGTTAAATAACAAAAGCTTTGTTGACAAAACAGATGCCTTCTCATCTCCTATCAAGATTAAGCAACTGAAGATCTATGGAGAAGAACAAAGAAAATTTTAATTACCTTCAAATTAGTCATGTTTAGAATATGTGCAGTACTCGACATGGGAAATCGTCTATTTACTGAAAACATCTGGCCATTTACTGCTCGCATTATTATTTAGGCACCATAAAGTAAACAGCAGGTTGTGTAACAAAATGTTGGTAGCAGTCACCACGATTTCCATGTAAACTAACGGTACACATCGTCTACACCAGCTTTCCGTTGCTTACTGAGAACTTTTTATTACATCCATACACTTTTCGGTGGCGTAGCCCGAGACTTAGTTTAGTGAGTGATAAATCCCAACAATGATGATATCTACTGAACAAGTCTACATTTAGTTATTTAAAATTATACTTTTGGACTTACTTCTCTAGTTCAACGCCGCCCAGCTGAGGATCAAACCACGAAACGTAGAACCATTCCTTGTACGACTTACTCCCACAACATTTGAACGTAATCTGGAGAATGTCGATCGATGATTTCATCTGCGCATTTGTAGCATACTCTTTCATAGCCTTTAAAAGAGCGTGATGAACACTTTTGTTGTCATAAATAGAATGAAACACGCATATAAGCGTTACAATCAGTATCGCTACAGAAATCACTGCAGACGTGACAGCATACCAAAACAGCCACTTGTTTATTCGCATGTCTGCTTTCCTAGGTCTCGCCCAGCGGCTCATTATTAATCCCGCGAAGCTCGGCGGCAAACATACCGTCCCTATTCCCGATAGTAGGACGGGAAGCATGTACCCGTCGCTGATAGATATCATGCTCAGATACGACCCAACTTTCACCCAGATGTGAATGCCGGTTGCTATTACTCCGATAGAACATATCAAAGAGACCAAGTTAAGAAAAAGCAAAATATACGTCGCAGCATGAAGAGTTTGCTGTGACAGGGTTGTCTCTATTAGAACCATGAAAATAGTCTCTTAACGACACAGAAGAAGGCTGATCGCCGAACAAATAGGGCACTCTCGAGAGTCGCATCTCACAAGCTGCATCTGTGGACTGCACAGATAAAATTAGTAATGAATACAGATGTCTTTGTTATCATTAGTAAGGACAAGACTGTTCTCCGTTACATAGAGTAGGAATATCTATGGAGTGAGCATTCAAATACGCATAACGAATTTTTTGTCACCAACATACGACTTCTCCAAGTCACGCAATTATGATAGGGCATACAATTTGTCCATAAGTGCCGTATAGATTTGGAATGAAATTAAGGTAATATTCAAGAATAATTGCCTATCGAAGTCGCAGGGTCCAAATGACACATATAGAACGTGCGATTGTAAATCAGTTATGCGATTCTAGTGGCGCGCGTTATGTTTACGGTCGTCACTACAGCAACGACAAAAGAAGAGCGTTACGAAAGCACTTGTAATTACAAAGGAGACGACTTACCTTACTCGTCATCGGTATTGTCTTCATGTGAAAGTCCATTAGGGTGGTCTGGATGGATAATTTGGAAGAGTAGAACCATATATTCCTGCTACTCGTTCGTTTTCCGCACTGTCCGCAAGGAAATTGTAACGGTATTTCAGCATCGAAACTGTCCTTACGAAGTTTTACACAGTTCGCACCACTAAAGTCTACACAGTCCCGTTTTTCCTCGTCCGGTAGTACTCCATAAATGCGACAAAAAGTCGAACAATTTTCTACGGTGGGAAAACATGGAATTAGATTTTTCCATTTGAGGGAATCCGCCGAACAAACGTCAAGAACACCAGACATCCCGCTCAATAACGACATAAATCGTCTGGGTTTCCCTAGAAACTCACAAATAATTCGCGTAGGTATCTAATTTAGAGCAACTAAGGGAACGACAGAAAACAGATAAAAGTGACGATCACCAATAACTGATCAAAACGCCCGCCACCGGAGTCGATTGATCGATTTACGATGCACGTTCGATATGTATCGTTTACACCCTGCAACTTCGATAGGCAATCATTCTCGGAAATTAATATGAAGCCTATAGACAAAAAAAATGGCTCAAATGGCTCTGAGCACTATGGGACTCAACTGCTGAGGTCATTAGTCCCCTATAACTTAGAACTAGTTAAACCTAACTAACCTAAGGACATCACAAACATCCATGCCCGAGGCAGGATTCGAACCTGCGACCGTAGCGGTCTTGCGGTTCCAGACTGCAGCGCCTTTAACCGCACGGCCACTTCGGCCGGCGCCTATAGACAGATCTCACTCAAATGTTTCATGTATTTTTACACGTGTTACGTACGTATCTTAATAAATTTGATTCGATATCAGGAATGGACTTGGATTAAAAGCTGTTAAACACTAGTGCATTTCTTTTCTTTGCAAGAAATGTTTCTTCTCAGATGTCGGTTTTTTTCGGTGTAGTGAAAAAGGCTTGGTCACAGCTATTTTTAGATTTTTTACTACGTATTATGCTACTGGTGCGCCACGGCTTTTCTAAATTATGCTGTGGCGGTATTGCCAAATCGCTTCTATTACGCCAAAGAGAAAATGGCCCAACAAACATCGAGTCATTAGTTATGACCTTCAGCATACTTTTACGATTTTACTTCATTTACGTTTTTTATCTGTTTAATTTTCTTTCACTCTTATGGAAACTAAAATTTTAATCGTACTTGTTCACTCAGTATGTCAGCTGCACTGGTAGTCCGGCTGAGTAGGCGAATACTCAGTGGTCAGCATGAGTGAGTGCAATGCGAGGATCTCAGGTACGATTCCCGGACTGGTCGAAAATTTTATCTGTTCTAGGATTAGGTGTTGTATTATCATCAACCACGCACATGTCGCCTTAGTGGCATCAGTAGAAATGCTTGCACTAGCAGCAAACATGTGATACAACCATTTGGTTTCATATGTACTAGTACTACAGTTCCCTATTGTGACTAACTCTAGAATAAGCACAGTGGTTTGGCAGTCTCTATAATACAGAGGTAATGACTAACTGTCATATAAATATTTCATCGTCAGATAAAATTGCTCGAAAGAGTATACATTCATCATATAATTCATCATATAACAGCTGGGTCGGTCAAGCGAAATCCATTCTATAGCCTTACTGATCGGCAGCTTTGATTCAAACGGATTTTTTTTTTCTTTGGGAACATTTAAAATTCTTGATGTATTCGTCTCTCATACCTAATGTTGCTGCTCTAAGGGTGTGTATACAAAGAGGATTGACGAAATACAGAACTCAACAGGAGTTGTCAATAGCATACAGCAAAGTATAGAACACAATCAAACAGCAAAATTTAGAAGGAAGCTCAGGGGGTGCATGGAAGCAGGAGGAGCTCACTTCGAAAATTTTTGTAGATGAAAACTTGTTTGGTAAATGTATTATTTTTTACCATGGATAATAAACCGTTTCATACACATAAATGTGTTTGGTAAATGTGTCATCTTTGTGCCATGAATAATAAACCCTTTCATACCTCCCTAATCAAGGATTTTCTGATATATGCTGCTACGAGCATTTAGTAACGTTTCGATGTCAAGCATTAATCACTAAGGTTTCTGACATATGTTTTTATAAACTCTTGGCATCCATGTCCACTGAGTTTGGGTTAGCTCTGCGTAGATCCATCATAGTGTAGGTGTTTTGACAGAACTCACCTGCAAGAGGTTAGTGGAGTCTGCAGATGTCCACAGTCACACAAAGTCTGTTTTTCCAAGAGGACCCATCTCCACGCGTATTCTTCCGACTTTGCAACTTAGGAAGCACTGTCGGTTGAGGGGCTTCCAGGTCGTCGACTCCTCCAGAAGGAGCTCTTCTGTGAATGGTAGTCAATCACTGAGGTGTACGATTTATTATAACTGTGGGTGCAGTCTTGTGTGCTGTGATGTATAAATAAGGCTGTGTGTGGTACATAGAAAACGTTTCCTAGATTTAAGCCAAGCCACTGATGGACTGTCAGGTGGCCATATAGCTCATAGCTTTCTTATCGCCGAGGTTCGTGGCTTTTTTGTCTCATTTGTGGTCACCACTCCTCAGTTAATGTCCGGTAGCTACATTATGATACTTCTGTATCCAGAAGTTACATATCAGTGTCACGTGTGTGTCATGACAGCGACATTTCTAAGTTTAGCTAAAATGGCTATGCCTGTTCGAAAAGATGAGAGTGAAATTTCTTTACCGAATTAAACTGTGTACCAGCTCGTTACTCACAGCTGGAATTTTGCATTTCATGATAGTGCTCTTACTGACATGGCTATGCAGCCACACTGCATGGCCCGTCCCCCTAGCTTCAGTCCTGACAGACCTCTCTTCTACTTCCTAAATTTCAGAGAGACATTACTACATAACTTGCTGGACTAGAAACTTACTATGAGGGGGTAGTGAGTCTTTTCTGGATGTTTGCGTCGCTAAAAGCATTTCACATGGAAGACCTGGTGCCAGTTCAATTTCCAGTCCATGATACAGTTTCAAACTCTCATACATTTTCACAACAGCGTGCAATTCGCTCCAGAATAAAATTTCATTAAAGATGGGAGTGACAACTGCGGAAGCACGAAAACAGAAGATACCTGTAACAGTTGAAACTGGTCTTGATTGCGTGAAGCTTCCCATAGCTATAATTAAAACAAATAACTTTTTATAATTCATCAAAAGTTGGTGTGCCTATTTTAAGACATATCCTTAGAAAAGGTGTTCCAAAAAGGTCCATCCGATCTCATAACACTGTATCTTCTACAAGAACGAAGATAGAAATGTGTGATACATTTTTACCTAACCATGGAAACTGAAAATTTGCCATGGCCCCAGTTGTAAGCAGGCACTTCATGTGGTTGCCGTTAGGGGTCTCTGTGGTGCAGTTATCTCTGTCATTTATTATCCATACTGTGTTGCATCGATAGGGAGATACTCATCAACAACAGGCAGAGTTCAGTAACAACTGCGCAGCGAAATCTCCATCCTGAGTGGAAACGGTAGGTCTCCTCCTTATGCTCGTTCAAGATGTAGATCGCTTTCAACGGACTATTGCGTGTTGTCTGCAGAAATCTACTCGTCACGCCAGCTGTGAGTTAGGCATTGGCTCAATTGGCGTGTTTCAGGCGATATTAATGCTTCAAACCATACAAGATTCACTTACAAGCCCTGCATAATGGTAAAAAATAACAATATATAGAGTTTTGTGAATTCATCTGGGCAATGAGATGAGTAGCATGACTATAGTGACTCCAAAGTACTTTGTTTTATTTGTGACGTCTCTTGCGCAAGTTAGTACCGTTTCCATGATGTCATAATCTACATCCCCTTCCTACGATCGACTGAGATGGCGGAATGATTATTACACTGAATTAGCATTCAGGAGGATTGTGGTTCTGTTGGAGTAGCCAGAAGAACATCTGTGAATGCACAGTGAAACGCAGCATTATTCTGTGGCGACGATCCCTCGGACAATTTACTTTACTCTTTGATCTTTGTTAGCATTCTTTTTATTGGCTTAGATTTTTCAGTTGATTGGTTGCCGAGCTTAAGTAAATAAAAAGTTATTGCCGACTACTTGGTTGTATCTCTCTAACAGATGGAGATAAGCTATAGTTGTCTGAAGCTCAAATCTATGCCGGATCATCAGATTTAGGTTTTCTGTGATGCCCCTAAATAAGGTCCAGGCAGATTACTGGGACGATAACTCTCAAGGTGCACAACCAATTTCCTTTCCCATTCTTGAACATTCTGAGCTTGTGCTCAAATTCTAATGAGTTTGATATCTACAAGATGTTAAACCCTAATTTTTCTTCTTATTTCTCTTTCTATGACGTCATCATGCATGTGAGGGGGAGAGATGGTATGTCAGCAGCAACTTGATCACAGTATCATCAGCAAAAATTTATGCTCATAAGTTTCATCTCTCTCTCACACATACATACACATATTTTGCTCTCACAGTCACAGCCCAGCATTTTAGCAGACATTATAATGAAACAGCCAATCACAGTCCAATGTTGCACTAGCCATTGAAACGAATTAGCCACCCGATATCTCCAATGTCAGTAAGCATAGTTCGATCACTGAACCACAGTTTGTACAAGGCACAATGGATATTTAAAACGAATGTGTTATTTATCAAAATACACTTAGCTCACCCATTGGTACCTGTCAACAAATATATTTCAATCATTGTACCACACTTGGTGTAATGCACAATGGAAATACAAATTAAATATTTCCAAATTAAATTGTCTGCATTCTACAACTGTATACAACTTACAGTATTTCCACTTCTAAAATTCCTGTCATAAATACGAAAACACACGAACACACACACAAGTTTTATGAGAAAGTTATTTCCACATCTGAAATATGTAAAGGTATTGGCAATAATGTTGTAACTTACAGTATTTTTTGTCTAAAGCGTCTGTATTACTTATCAAATGTACATAAGCACACCCACAATGATTGTGTCAGTATCATTACAATGCCTGAATTGCTTCTGTTACTGTTCTTTATAAAACATGTTATCTAAAATAATTTGTCAGCCACTGGAAGAGCTCAGTTACTGTGTACCTTACTTGATGCCTAAAACATGACTGTGGACTCTCAAATTGAGTGCCACAATGCTGTTTCCATGCCTAAACTCTCCTGTAACTGCAAAAAAACACATTTCGATAAAATATCATACTGCAGTAATAATGCACATTGGTAGCCATGCATGTTAAAATGCTGCTTCCAGGATGTAGAGATGAGCTGGCCCAGGATCGAATTTGCCTGGCAGATTAATGACAAGTATCATGTGTCCATCAATCTGAATGTGGTTTATAGGTGATTCTCCACATACCACAAGGTAAGTGCTGGGCCCTTCCACTTCAGCTACGTCAGTAACAAGCGTTGATAAAACTTCTGCTCAATGTCACATTGTAACATATATGCAATCAATATGTAACGTAGTTACAGCCAATATTGCCTATGTTCTATAGTCAATAATGTCTATGTTTATTTTTGAAAATGGACTCGATAAGCAACCTGAGCTATCAGCAAACTGAATCTAACCTGTGTAACACTGTGTGGATGTTGTATGAGTGTAAGTTTCACTGTCATTTAAGCCCTCAACAGACCATTACATGAAAACTTAAAACTAACATGACTGCGTATTTGAATATGAAAAACTACAGCAACAAATGAACTTGTAACAATGAGTACCTAAGCTATATAACTGCGTTTTTGAATAAGAATTTACAAGTGATACAGAATCTGACTTATGCAACGGAATTTACTGGATTAGAGTACATCACATATTGTGGTATGTGAGTGCCTCTGTTCTGGCCCTACGTTTTGCGCTCACATCTTTAGATGACTTCCTTTTTCCATGTTGTTTACAGCAATTTGCAGCAGATGAAGCTTACTGCTGGTAACAATGAATTTAATAAGAAACAGTTCGCCAGGCTCCTGTTAACTACTAAATAACTTGTGAGAAGGGATTTCATGGGTTAAGTCTGTTAAAACTTCAGATTCATCATAACCCAAAAACAATAAAAGACGATGACAATTACAATGACACAGGTATCAACAACAGTTGACTGCCAGATTAACAAATTATTTCAATTTCAAAATTACATTAACAGTCAATAACTACAGCATTTACTTATTAATGGATGTGAAGATTTCTGCAACTGACAAGTAAAATATGGGATTAGTGCAAACTCGGTCTAACATTCACAAGCGTAACTCTGCAATTGTTTTTGCGCTATGCTTTACCTTGACTTCCATATTCAAGCATAGTTATGCCATCTAAATGTCTCTTGGCTATATAAATGAAATCAGTTCTTGAGTGTGGTAAGACCTGCCATCACCGATATGAGGAGAGAAGTCTTCCGAAGTAACAGTGATTTCAGGTGTGCCTCAGGGGAGTGTCGAAGGACTGTTGCTATTCACAATATACATAAATGACCTTGTGGATGACATCGGAAGTTTACTGAGGCTTTTTGCAGATGGTGCTGTGGTGTATCGAGAGGTTGTAACAATGTAAAATTGTACTGAAATGCAGGAGGATCTGCAGCGAATTGACGCATGGTGCAGGGAATGGCAATTGAATCTCAGTGTAGACAAGTGTAATGTGCTGCGAATACATAGAAAGATAGATCCCTTATCATTTAGCTACAAAATAGCAAGTCAGCAACTGGAAGCAGTTAATTCCATAAATTATCTGGGAGTACGCATTAGGAGTGATTTAAAGTGCAATGATCATATAAAACTGATCGTCGGTAAAGCAGATGCCACACTGAGATTCATTGGAAGAATCCTAAGGAAATGCAATCCGAAAACAAAGGAAGTAGGATACAGTACACTTGTTCGCCCACTGCTTGAATACTGCTCAGCAGTGTGGGATCCGTACCAGATAGGGTTGATAGAAGAGATAGAGAAGATCCAACGGGGAGCAGCACGCTTCGTTACAGGATCATTTAGTAATCGCGAAAGCGTTACGGAGATGATAGATAAACTCCAGTGGAAGACTGTGCAGGAGAGATGCTCAGTAGCTTGGTACGGGCTTTTTTTAAAGTTTCGAGAACATTCCTTCACTGAAGAGTCAAGCAGTATATTGCTCCCTCCTATGTAGATCTCACGAAGAGACCATGAGGATAAAATCAGAGAGATTAGAGCCCACACAGAAGCATACCGACAATCCTTCTTTCCACGAACAATATGAGACTGGAATAGAAGGGAAAACCGATAGAGGTACTCAAGGTACCATCCGCCACACACCGTCAGGTGGCTTGCGGAATATGGATGTAGATGTAGAGGGCAGAGTGACACATCACAGCCAGACCTCATCTCACAACAATGCTTAGAATCGCGCTCCCATGTTCGCCCTCAGATTGCCATTATCCACATCTCAGTGCTTACACAATGCAAAGAATAACATTAAGTTGGATATATTGTTTTCAATGCAATGGAGAGTTCTGACACACTCCTTACAACATGAATAACAGTACACACACACACACACACACACACACACACACACACACACACACACACACACACATACACATATACGCACACATGCAGCTGCGGAACACATATTCGGTCCTGGAGGGTAACAAGGTGGTAACAGGAAGAACATCTGACCACCCATTCAGTTAACCATTTGAAGTGCAATCATAACCATGCCATATGTGGCAAAGGTATTCTTTTATTACTTTAATCTTGAACTTTCTCGTGGTAGCATGTTTGGCAACCGATGACACATTTTCAGACATGCTGCCACAACAAACAACATTAAAATTTTTATGTTTTGGCCAGGTCTATAATGTTCTGTATCACGTAGATTGCAAATTTTTTAATATGCCAGCATAATGCTGGAATACACAAAATAAGATTTGTAAACAAAATGTAGTCAAAGACAATGTTGAACCAGCTTCCACCAGAACAGTATTCGATCTCTCGAAAAATCGATTCTTGTACCAAAATAAAATGTTTTTCAAAATACATAAAGACCAAGTACAAAATACATTAACATCCTTATCATAATATACAAGATAACAACATATCTCAGACCACAAATGAAAATAGAATCTTTGCAGCTACACAAAACTGTCTGTATTGTTTATCAAAATATGTAAACATTTCTACTATAACTGTACAGAAGACACATGGTGCTATTGTCGTAGCTTAATTATTGTGTATCAGTAAAAAGAAATACACGTGAGTTGCATATTGGCAGTGCTGCTCTAATTTATAGGGTAAGCCACATTTGTCAACAAGAATAGAGCAATGTTTGTATCACATCTTAAAGGAAACAAAAATTTTCAGTATTATTTATGAGAATCCTTAAAATTTGTTTTATAACATCACAAAAACACAAGGAACTACTGCTGATCTAACTTACACTTTGAAGTACACTTGTCAATGAGAATAATTTGATCTCTGTACCACCTTTAACGAATTCAAAAACACACATGGATTCCTTATTGATACTACTGATATAACATACAGGTTCAAGAACGTTTGTTGCTTACTGACTTCTGCTGACATACAGTGGAAACCACATGATACTTCACTTGAATACTCTACTGAATAGCAGTAATAAATAAGTACGAAACGTTCACCCTCTATCAGTAAGGCTAACTTACACTATCACACAGTGCAGACTACATGACACTCCATTCTATCCATCGACCTGTGCAGCAAAATTGAAACAAATAGCCCTGTACATTCAACAGAAAAATTTTAACAAATAGTCCCATTTCATATTCAGTTAACAGATAAGCATCAAATGCAATTGTAGCAAACTGCTCCATATAGTAGCATGTTACAGCGAAATCGTAACAAATTGTCCTGTACATCACCATGTTACAGCGAAATTGTAAGAATTTGCCCTATACAATAACAGTTAGAGATAATCATCACACAGAATTGTAAGAAATTGCCCCATATATAATTATTTTATATTCGAATAGTTATTTTTCTGCATCTTCAACTTCAGTTTTTCTTAGCTTTGTTATTGTGACGCTATACAAATCTTCGATAATTTAAAAATGGATTGTATTTTGGTGATGATGGCCAGCTGATGTGGCGATTGCCATTATCTCCTCTTATGGTGAATCATATTACCCTAAGTGCATGATTCATCATGCACATGCAGCTCCCCTTCTACACCTCCCTCATCCTTCTTTACTGCATCTCCAAGCTTGCCATATTTTCTTAAGCTGACATAAATGCATGTGCACCACCTCAAACAAGCTGAGACTTCTTGACATCAGCACATGTACATTCAAAGTGATACAATTCGGTTGTGGAAGATTTTGAAAAATAATGCAGACAGTTATTGGTTTCTTTAAATCTGCCTACACACTTGCCAGCTTCTGGTGATAAAATACAGTTTTAAGATCCAGTAGTTTACACCTACTGTCAGGTTAGGACATGAACACTGTCAGTTTCTGGTGTTACAACATTATGTGGACTCTTACTGCTGACACCAACCGTCAGCAAATAATTTTTTAATTATTGTGTAAAATCATGCATTAAGGATGTCAATATTCATTATGATCAAGATAATAGCAGTCACCATGTCAGCTGATCATCATTGTTCCAGAAGTAGCAATTTTTTATAACTGAAGATTTTCTATTGTATTACAGCAACTAAGTTAAGAGAAATCGCGTTTTAACTGCAGAAAAAGGCAATTTTAATATAAAATGGCAAGGAATAGGAGAATTTGCTACAATTTTATTTCATAATTATCTGTAGCTGGCTATGTGCAATGCAGTTTTTTACGATTTTGCTGTAACATTATGATGTATGGAGGACTTTGTTACAATTTTGTTTGATGCTTATGCGTAACAAAATATAAAGTGGATACATTTGCAACAATTTTACAGTTTTGTATTGAAATATCAATAGATGGGGGAAGTATCACGTGGTAACCTCTGTGTGTTATTGCAACCTAGCATTATCAGCAGTAGATGACAAACATTTTGTACTGCAAGACAAAGTTAGTATCCTAGTGTAGAGTGACTATTTGGCGTTTGGGTGGCTTCGAAAAGTAATCTAAATAGCTTAGATGCAAGCACAGAAAGCCTCATTTCTTACCTATGTATATTACCACTCTTCAGTATGCTATTTTATCTAAGTTTCATATAGTCCCCAGTGTCTGTCAGCAGAAGTCAGTCGCTGGCAAATGCACTGTAATTTGTAAATCAGATCAGTAGTAGAAATAAACAACAATGTTTATTTCTTTTTTACTGTTGTAGTGTCATTTCCTCTCGGTTACGTACTTCTCAAATAGCCAAGAGATCTAGACAGATTATCTGGCTGCCAATTTTGTTGCCTTCTTAGCACCACCCAGGGGTCACATGTGGGGCAAATTTCAGGTTTACACCCATGGACATGAAGCTACATTGACCCCCCCAGGACTAGACATTTGTCTGTGAATGTATGTAATGTTATGTAATGTAGAATAATGTGACCTAATACTGAAATGTACTTAAATACTATGCGCTAAATAAACTGTTGTAGAACAGTTAAACAACATCAGTAGTGCCACATGCGTTTTTTACTATTGTAAAAGAAACCTTGAAGTATTTTGATAAATGAGATAGTCACATCTTTTCTAGTAAAAACTGATTTTTCGAGAGATCGAACTTTCCTCTGTGTAGAAGCTTGTCCATCATGGTCTTTGAACATATTGTGTCTACATATCGTATTTTGGTGCATATAGAAGTTACACTTGATATTATGGAAATTTGCTGTTTAAGTGAGACAACACATTAAATATCTCATCAAAACTCACCGTTTTTGACACAGTTTGTTATGCTAAAGTATCTGAAAACGTGATCTCCATGGCTAAACTTTCCACCAAAGGTAAGTTCAAGATAAAAAGAAATAAAAATGTATATTAGTCAGTCAATAATATTAATTCTATGTTTCTTGATGCATTGTCTTTTACTCCTCAGCTTAAATGATGCTTTGTCAGTTCATTTTTGTAACAAAGCCTAATTTAGGCTTAAAACATGAAGTGTCGATTATTAAAGCAGAAAAATAATTACCCACATATGCTTTGTAGTGATAAGCAACAATTTATACATGGTAATAGTATTGGGGCACTTAATTTGAGAGTCCATAGTCATTGCCGTGTGGGGTAGCTGAGCGGTCTGAGGCCATGTCATGGTCCACATGGCTCCCCCTGCTAGGTGTTCGAGTCCTCCCTTGGGCATGGGTGTGTGTATTTTGTCCATAGCATAAGTTAGTTTAAGTTAGATTAAATAGCGTATAAGCCAAGGGACCGATGACCACAGCAATTTGGTCCCGTAAGATCTTACCAAAAATTTCCAATTTTTCCACAGTCTTTTTTAGGCAAAAAGTGTAAGTTGCACAATAACTGCACTCTCCCACTATATGACAAATTATTGTAGTTAATATGTGTTTTATAGAGCCAAAAACCGATTTAAATGTGGAAATATGATGTAGTAGTTAATTTGTTATTCCACAATCGGGTTTAGGTATCAAGTATAAGTTACACATTAATTCTCTCTTGTAATAGTTGACAAATTATTTTAGCTAACATGTGTTTTATAGAACAATAATACTGACAATTTAGATGTGCTAATTACAAGGGCAGTTCAATAAGTAATGCAACACATTTTTTTTTTCTCTGCCAATTTTGGTTGAAAAAACCGGAAATTTCTTGTGGTATATTTTCAAACATTCCCGCTTCGTCTCGTATAGTTTCATTGACTTCCGAAAGGTGGCAGCACTGCACGGAGCTGTTAAAATGGCGTCTGTAACGCATGTGCGTTGCAAACAACGGGCAGTGATCGAGTTTCTTTTGGCGGAAAACCAGGGCATCTCAGATATTCATAGGCGCTTGCAGAATGTCTACGGTGATCTGGCAGTGGACAAAAGCACGGTGAGTCGTTGGGCAAAGCGTGTGTCATCATCGCCGCAAGGTCAAGCAAGACTGTCTGATCTCCCGCGTGCCGGCCGGCCGTGCACAGCTGTGACTCCTGCAATGGCGGAGTGTGCGAACACACTCGTTCGAGATGATCGACGGATCACCATCAAACAACTCAGTGCTCAACTTGACATCTCTGTTGGTAATGCTGTCACAATTGTTCACCAGTTGGGATATTCAAAGGTTTGTTCCCGCTGGGTCCCTTGTTGTCTAACCGAACACCATAAAGAGCAAAGGAGAACCATCTGTGCGGAATTGCTTGCTCGTCATGTAGCTGAGGGTAACAATTTCTTGTCAAAGTTTGTTACAGGCGATGAAACATGGGTTCATCACTTCGAACCTGAAACAAAACGGCAATCAATGGAGTGGCGCCACACCCACTCCCCTATCAAGAAAAAATTTAAAGCCATGCCCTCAGCCGGTAAAGTCATGGTTACAGTCTTCTGGGACGCTGAAGGGGTTATTCTGTTCGATGTCCTTCCCCATGGTCAAACGATCAGCTCTGAAGTGTATTGTGCTACTCTTCAGGAATTGAAGAAACGACTTCAGCGTGTTCGTAGGCACAAAAATCTGAACGAACTTCTCCTTCTTCATGACAACGCAAGACCTCACACAAGTCTTCGCACCCGAGAGGAGCTCACAAAACTTCAGTGGACTGTTCTTCCTCATGCACCCTACAGCCCCGATCTCACACCGTCGGATTCCCATATGTTTGGCCCAATGAAGGACGCAATCCGTGGGAGGCACTACGCGGATGATGAAGAAGTTATTGATGCAGTACGACGTTGGCTCCGACATCGACCAGTGGAATGGTACCGCGCAGGCATACAGGCCCTCATTTCAAGGTGGCATAAGGCCGTAGCATTGAATGGAGATTACGTTGAAAAATAGTGTTGTGTAGCTAAAAGATTGGGGAATAACCTGGTGTATTTCAATGCTGAATAAAACAACCCCTGTTTCAGAAAAAAAATGTGTTGCATTACTCATTGAACTGCCCTCGTAAATTGACATATCACTGTATCTACACTTACATATTTTTGATAAATAATTCCAACATCCTACTGTTAATATCTGTACATGTTTCAAATGGGGAAATAACATTGTTTGTGCTTTCGTATTGTTGGTAAATAATACAAATGTGGGAATATCACTGTATCTACACTTACATATTTTTGATAAATAATTCCAACATCCTACTGTTAATATCTGTACATGTTTCAAATGGGGAAATAACATTGTTTGTGCTTTCGTATTGTTGGTAAATAATACAAATGTGGGAATACTGTAATTTACCACAGGATTGTCAAAATTGTTATGTATTTTTGACAGATATTTTAGATGTAGTAATAACTTCATGACGTTTGACAGGCATATTAATTTAGCTAACATGTATTTTGTAGTGTTACCAAACAGTAATACAGTGAATTTATATTTAGAAATTTTTAATTTGGTTAGCATGATGCCTTATAGAAAGTGTGGCACAACGATCGAATTATGCTTCTTGACAAGTGCACTTTCACCTGTAATTTAGATCATTACTCACAGGCTACGTCACTGTTGTCAACATCTTTCTGTACTTACTGTCAATGATGGAGTATTTTAGAACATGACACCAATTTATAAAATAGTACAGATTGTTCAGATTCGTTTTTGCAGGACCAAGACAGACACTACATACTGATGGCCTATTTCATTTTTGTAGCCAGTAAAATACTGGGCTGTAATTGGATGTCTCGCTTTAATGGCCAGTATAAGGCCACCATAACCTCATGGATTGCACCCTCTTTGACTCTTACAGCTTTCTCCTCCTGTGAATTATACAACATAAGCATGTATACTGATGAGCCAAAACGTTATAAACCTTGTTTAATATTGTATTGTTCCATTTTTCAATCACAGTACGGAACAGGTTCTGCTTGGCATGGATTCTACAAATCCTTGATAGGATTCCAGAAGTATGTGGCACCAGATGTCTACAGATGAGTCAAGAATTTTCCTGCAGGTTATGGAATGGTAGTTTATGGGCCTGCAGCTGGCGACTGATATGCGTCACAGTGGGTAAAGACAGGCACATTTGCTGCCCCAGACATCGATGTGTGTTCACTACAATGCCCCTCAAGCCATTGTAGCACTAATCCAACTGTGCAACATGAACAGTTAGCCTACTGGAAGACGTCATGGCTGGAGGGGGAGACTTTAAGCATGAAGCAATGCAGACAGTCAGCTATAACGTTCATATAGTTCACTGCTGTCATTATGACTTCGATTACCATCACAGATCCCATGGAAGCTCAGCTTACTGTACCCACAGCATAATTCTGCCCTCACCATCTTGCAAATGTGGCATGGTGCATGTTTCGTGCAACCTTTCACCTGGATGACCACATGTAAGGTCCCAGCCATCGACCTGGTGTCACAAGAAGTGCAATTCATTCGACAGGTGATACATTTCTATAGATACACAGTGAAAACTTGGTGAATCTGTGCCCACAGCAATCACACTGACGATGTCACTGGGTCAACACAGGAATGCATAGTTGTTGATTGATAGGGAGCCCCAGGTTTAACATTGGCCTTTGATCAGTGTGCTGCAAAACACTTGTGCATGCACCAGCACTGCACTCTGTTGTCATATCTGTCACAGATCACTGCCTATCCTGGATTACACAGTGGGGAATTCTCCAACCTCTACGTTTTGTGATGAGATGTGGACATCCAGTACCATACAGTCTACTCGTTATTTTAGCATACTTCGACCACTTTCCACAGGTGCTCTCGACAGTATATCTCCAACAGCCGACCAGCTTCGCTGATTCAGCTGTAGCACCACAACGATGTGTCCTTTGGGAAAACCGCTTAATCAGTCGATTCCGTACTTGCGGTCCATGCCTCCGCTATAATGACTGTCCATTCGTCTCTCTTCCACTTACGTTCTTTCCTTCCTGCATCAAGTGCATGCAACAGCATCAGGGGGCATTCAGCCTCGCAGTGGGCAATGGTCATAATGTTTTGGTTCATGAGTGTATATGGTAGGAAGCTGCACAAGTGACGTTATAAATGTTGACAAAGTGGGTCAGAAACTTCATAGTTACACTACTCAAATCGAACATAACAATTTTGCTTCATATTTAGGTGACGTCTGGTTTGTGGGGAGCTCAACTGCATGGTCACCAGTGCCCCTACAAATTTTTACACAGTCCAGTTTTTTTGCACAGTCCAATCTAGCCACTGTCACAAATGATGATGATGATTAAATGACGAGGACAACATCAACACCCAGTCCCTGGGCAGAGAAAATCCCCGACCCGGCCGGGAATCGAACCCGGGACCCCATGATCCAGAGGCAGCAACACTAGCCACTAGGACACGGGCTGCAGACTTCATGTTTAGTGTTCAGTCATGAGGTTCCACTCCACTTACACAGGGAGTCATCAGGCATGACATAAGATAATGAGGGACGCAGCAGCCATGTCTGCTACTCGAGTACCTGAGAAGTTTTTCAAAGCTCCTTAAGATTTTCATCAAGCTCGGTGGCATCTGGCCTTAAGCTGGCAGCGACTTGTTATCAACAGCAGGCATCAGTGGTTGTTCTGGATGAGTGGATGGTGACTGGCGCTTTGACTCCAGAGAAAGTAATTCTCATGTGACCCAAGCAGATATTAGCTGTGGTTTGTGGTGTTGTACAGCAGTGTATGGGAAAAGAGTGGGGCCAGTTGTGCTTGGTAGAAAACTTTGGTTGGGCAGAGGGCTGTGTCTGGCTATGTTTCCGCTTAAAGTGTGTTAGATATTATATTGCCAGAATTGTGGGGCTGCCGCAAATCCTACTGATGTTTTCTGAAATAAATTTTCGTCGGGGAAGATTCAGTGTGAATTAGATCCTAGAGGTGCACCTTATTTTATTTTCTATTTGCTTAAATGATTTACCTTTCTGTCTTCCAATTTTCTGGCATTGTTTTAATTTCTGGTCTGTTTTATTTTGTCCTTTCACCAGCATTGTCTCGCTTGGTCCTGTGGGCTTTAATTATCTAATCACTATTATCTCTTGTTGTTTAACTGTAACTGTATTAGTTTTGGGGCTCCGGTCTGTCAGCTGACATACCAGAGCTCCAAAACTGTGAGCTTTCTGTCCTGAGTTAGAATCTTGTTGTTTTATGTTTCTTGTCATTTCTTCCAGTTGTATAATTATTAGTGGTTTGCCTAAATATCATTTTGTGTCTTCCTTGTTGTGGTAACGTTATAATTATTTTGAAGGGCAGGAATTTCACCATCTGCTATATACGCTAAATATTGAGTTCATGCATATTTTTGGGTTAAGTGCTGGTCATTTTCCTTGTGTTTTACCTTGCTCGTGCACTCTGATTTATTGAATTCTGTAGTTATTAAATGTGTTTATGAGTTGTTAAGTATTTGTGCTCTCACAACCCCTATTTATATTTCCACTCCCACTATATCCTGCACCACATCATTTTCAATAAACCTCTCTCCCAAAATTAGCAAGAGTCCTATTACATCCCTCATGTTTGTATTCCATCTAAATCCAAATTTCTCCTCTCTACCACTTTACCATATTTAAAAAAAAACGTTGTTGCGTATGGAACATTTAATCACTCAATCCTATTTGTGCAATGATAGAATCTGATGATATAGATTTTTATTATGTTCATACCAACAACCAATCAGGTATTTAGTGAAAGGTATGTGTTGCCAACGTATGATAAAGGAAGATTTCATCTAGATGCGACAAAACCGTCCCACCAACACATATGGAAGTGCAACAGTTGAGACAGAGCAAAGCTGTATGTTTCGTCCTACAGCCTCCTCCATGAAGAGTTTGTAGATGAGATCATCGTGCCACACAAAGTCAAACATACTGGAGACATCTTGGAGTGCTGGTCCAATGTACGAAGTGTGTTACAGAAATAATGATATCTCTGTAACTGAACTGTATTCATTTTAGACGTTAATGTAATCCCCTTCAAAATACGTCCTTTCAGTGACTACACAGTGACAGAGACGTTTCCAATTTTTGTCACAGTTCTGGAAGGCTTCTGCTGTAATACCCTTCACTTTATCTGATACACTGTCTGTCCCTGGTAGCTGAGTGGTCAGACCAACAGACTGTCAATCCGAAAGGCCCGGGTTCGATTCCCAGCTGGGTCGGACATTTTGTCCACTCAGGGACAAGGTGTTGTGCTGTTCTAATCATCATCAATTCAACACCATGTACTCACAAGTCGCCGAAGTGGCGTCAAATCGAAAGACTTGCACCTGGCTAATGGTCTACCCAAGGGGAGGCCCTAGTCATATGACATTTACATTTACGTCTCATACACTCTTCTAAATACTATTCCAAGAATAAAATTACTCTCTTACAAGTAGTTTTAAGCTATCGGAAGAAGCCACAGAGACTCAGATCTGGCAAATAGTGAGGCTGAAAATCCAGGGGAATGTTATTTATAGCTAAAAAAATCATTGTAGAAGGTCCGCTGTGCCTTTTCCTGGGTCTTTCAACGACTTCCAAATAACAATATTGATTGACAGTTTGTCCTGAAGGTAGAAATATTTGGTGGACGATCCCCTGACTGATCAAAAAAACTAAGCGTAGATTTTATTTGAGTTCTCCAAGTCTCACTTTGTGGGTGGGAGGGAGAGTTTGTTGTGTGCCACTCTTGGCGTTGGTGTTTTATCTCTGCATCATATTACAAAGTTATTTTCGTCACACTTCTCACGTGTCCAAATCCTATGTTGAAATTTGGTGGATGCTAAACATGTTCCACTTTAACTCGCAATTGATCATTCCAACAGTCAGTTGACAGTGTGCTCTCACAAGATAAACAACTTTTTCCACGTTGTAATCAATTCTTGCAGCTGAATGTTTTGCAGCATGATATTCTTCTTATACATTATCTCACCCTGCTTAAAACGACTTGCACCATCTGAAGACATGTGATCTAGACAGAGAACGCCGTTCATAAGCCCTTTGTAACATTCAGTAAATCATAGAAGTAGTGGCACAGCATTGTTCGTGATTTTGTCCGTCTCTGTTCATAACGCACTTGACAAATACGACTTCACTTCAAATGCTCTCAACACTCGTGTTACAACAGTAATGAACTCATACTGGTTCTGTGTAAAGGACGCAATTCAACCTGACAGCCACGCAAAGGGGAAGATAATGGCATTGTTGGTTCATGTTCAGTGTTATCAGCCTCATACTTTTCCAACACACCTCGTATTTCCACTTTGTTAATAGACTTTCTCAGGACAGTTTACGTCTATCTTCAATAGTCTTCCAGTTCAGTTCCTTCAGTGTCCCTGTGACACTCTCCCAAAGATTAAACAAACCAGAGACCGTTTGTGCTGTGCTTCTCTGTAAATTTGCAATGTCCCCTATTACTCGTATCTGGTACGGGTCCCACACACTAGAGCAATATTCTAGAGCCGTTCAGATAAGTGATTTTTAAGCAATCCCCTTTGTAAACTAACTGCACTTCCCCAGTATCTACCAACGAACCAAAGTCTACCACCAGCTTTACCCATGACTGAACTATGAGCTTATTCCATTTCATATCCCTACAAAGTGTTACACCCAGGTATTTGTGTGAGTGACAATGACTCATTCAAATTATAGTCATAGGATACTATGTTTTCTAGTTTTTGTACTGCACAGTTTTAATTCTCTGAACATTTAGAGCAACTTATCAGTCTCTGCACCATGTAGAAATCTTATCAAGATCTGATAGAATAATTATGCAACATCTTGCAGATAGTACTTCATTATAGATAACTGCCTTGTGTCCAAAGCATGATTTTGCTATTAATGTATTGTCTTAGGTCATTAATATACAACATGAACAGCATGGATTCCATCATACACCTGTACACACCAAAAGTTACTTCTATGTCTGATGATGATTCTCCTGGATGCTGTGTCCTCCCTATCAAAAAGACCTCAATCCACTCACGAATTTCACTTTATACCCCATATGACTGTACTTTTAACAATAAATGTAGGTATGGTACCGAGTTAAACGCTTTTCTGAAACTGAGAAGTATTGCATCTATCTGGTTGCCTTGGTCCAAAGCTTTCAGAATGACATTTGAGAGAAGTGCGACCTTAGTTTCACATAATAGATGTTTTCGAAACCTATGCTGGTTTGTATTGATGAGGGCACTCTGTTCAAGATAACTCTTTATATTTGAGCTCAGAATATGTTATAGGATTCTACAATGCATTGATGTCAAGGATACTGAACGGTAGTTTTGTGGAGCACTTATACTACGCTTCTTGTAGACAGGTGTGACCTGTGCCTTTTTTGAAGAACTAGGCATGTTTTTTCTGTTCAGAGGATCTACGATAGATTAAAATTAGAAGAGGGACTAACTCAATCACAAATTCAGTGTAGAATCTAACATGGATTTCATTGGGGCATGGAGTTTTGTTCAATTTTAACGATTTCAGCTGTCCCTCAATACCAGTGACACTAATATTTCATTCATCTTTTCAGTGTTACGAGGATTAAATAGGGATGATTCTCGTCGGTTTTCCTTTGTAAAGTAACATTTTCAAATGGAGTTAAGGATTTCAGCTTTTTTTATGCCACCCTCAGTTTCAGTTCTTGTCTCATTTGCTAGCGACTGGACACTAACTTTGGTGTCACTGACAGCCTTTACATATGACCAAAATCTTTTTGGGTTCTTTGAAAGACCACTTGATAATATTCTGCTATGGTAGCCATTGAAGGCATACCGCATTGCTCTCTTGACAGCCAAATATGTTTCATTCAAGCATCTCTCTGTCTATAGCACTATATTTCGTTTTACACCTATTATGCGGTAACCTCTGTTTCTTTGGAAGTTTCTTCACATTATCTGTGTACCATGGAGGTTCCCTCAAATTATGAACTGTTCTACGAGGTACATATCTATCTATGGTCAACTAATTTTTTAAGCTTGAGCCGGAACTCCCCTACGTGCTACTGCCCTGAGCTGGAAGTTTCAAGTTTACTGAACATTTATATCTTTCTGCTTGTTTCAGTTGTCGTTTGTACTTCAGTAATCATTGTTGCCACAAACACATCATGGACACTGATACCAGTTTCGACGTGGACATCCTCAGAGAGGTCTGGTCTATTTGTTGTCATTAGATCCCATATATTTCCACCATGAGTGGAGTTCCTAACTATCTACGCTAAGTAGGTTTCAGAGAAGGCATTCAGTAAAGTTTCACAGGCTGTCGTATCATGACCACCACTACTAAAACGATAATTTTCGCTATTGATTATTGGATGATTAAGGTCTCCACCAATGTTTATAGTAAGATTGAGGAACTTATGCACAAGTCAACTGAGGTTTTCTCTAAAGTTTTCCATTACATCAGGCGATTGGTGGGCGATAAATGGATGGAATTATCATCATATGCCCACCACTGATACTGAGTCTTGCCCAAACAATATCACATGCTGCTTCAATTTCTATCTCAGTGAATCTGAGTTTCTTGTCTACTGCGAGAAGACACCACCTCCATTTCCCATCTGGCTAGCCGTTCGAGATACTCTTAAATATTCCCCAAAAATATCATTGCAATCAATTTCAGGTTTCAACCAGCTATCTATGTCTGGTATTGTGTGACACACACTGCTTTCATGAACACATCAAACTCTGACACTTTGTTGCGAATGCTTTGGAAGTTTACCATTAGGATTTTAATACTCTCACCCGTGGGAGGCATTTCTTTCGATCTTACACTGATACTTCTGGGTTTCCTACAGCTGTCGTTATCTGGATTGGATGGAAAGCCACCTGATCTGAAAAACCCTTGTGTGCGCCCTACACACATCAGCTACCTGAGCTACCATCTGCCTCTGATGTGTAGTCCACACTTGGCCTATTAAGGGGGACACTACAATTCTCAACCATATGTCACAAGTCCAGAAGGTCACAGACTAAATGATCACAGAACCTTCAAGGTTTCTGGTTCAGTCGTTCCACTCAAATCAAAGCCAAAGGGCCATGATCAGTCCTGGGGACAATGCTGCAAATCGTGAGATTCGTTGAAACTCCATGCACAAGGCTGGTTTTCTCAAGCTTCTCCACCAGTTGCTGAAATGGCCAAAAAATGAATTCAGAGCCCAGATGACGGTCGTCATTTTTTCCAATCTGTGCCACAATCTGGAGTTGGTTTCACCCCATTCCCTCAATGGCTGTTGGAATAACCTCTTCGAATTTTGAATGAGCCTACCAGGCATGCACATTAATAGAACACAGTGTCCTTTCCTGTCCTCGCTGCCATTTCCCTAAGGGATACCATCATTTGGTGTATGTTTGTTCTGCCAACCATTAATAGATCCCTACCCTTTTGCGTTTGCCTCCTCTTTATACATACAAAACATATTTTCCCAAAACAGAAGACATGAGTTCCAGTGGTTCACTACCAGTTTCAGTGAAAGCAATGAAAGACAAGATCTCAAACTTATTGATTAGGGAGATCAGTACAACATTCTGAGTTCTCCCTGGTCCCTGTCCACCCTGTACAGGAAACCTAGATTTACCATTGAAACACCACTCAGAGTCAACTGGACAGGTAATGAGAGATACTGTACTTTCTGCAGAGGAGTCAGGATCCACAGGAGAGGATAGTACTTGAGGTACCTCTGGTACAGATATAACAGGTACGCGGCTCTCAGGAGCTCTTCCATCACACCGATTCGCAGCAGTTGCCATTCGTTTGACAGTAGGCAAGGCGATTTCCAGCTACTTTAGAACGTCAGCCGACTCATCCTTTGTTTGAGAACAGCATTTACAGTGGGATAGCATTTTGGCTGATGTGATGTATTACAAGGCAATGAACCAGGAACTTTAAATTAAGTCCACTGATTAGTTTATAATGCGTAAAGTTAAAAAGTTGCTAAGTCGCTATAAGAACTGAAGCAAATACACAAATCGAGATTTCCAGTAAGGCAACAAAAAAAAACTGCAGTAACAATCACTAGTTTCCTAGAACGTTTTGATGTCAATTACAGTTGTTAGCATACTCGAAAACAGAATTAATTACGATTAATGCAGACAATGTGTTTTTATACTCCTCTTCAAGGGAAAACTAAATTTAACACAATATTTTAGGTACAAAATTTGCTACAGCAGCTAAATCATAAACGCTGGTTATCTACAAATTGCTAGTAGATTATGCAAAGGACAACGGAGGCTTCTGAAAATTCTCAAAAACGTACGTTTATTTGCATTGATATTCAATGAAATTCGGGAGTGGTGTATTCTTTGGTTGAACTATGAACCACAAACGCTGATTTGCTACAAATTAAATGCATATCGAAAACAATCGCACCGGTAAGTTATGAAAATATACTTTTATAAGCATCCGAAAATACTCAAACTTATCTGTTTCTCACGTTATTGTACAATGAAATTAGAGGATGATTATTTTGAACTAGGATAGGATAGCTGTTCCCAAATTTAGTAAAAGCCTACGATTAATGTACGAGTTTTTTGTGGCACTCGCGAATGTTCGAAACTTCACAGTACATCACAATACAAATGGGTATTGATACAATCAATGAAAGATTAGTCAGAAGCGATGCGAACAGTAAAATATGCGAATTGATGACAGCAATAGAGCACCCTGCTGCTTGGATATAGATGCCATGTCAGGATATCATCGACCTGGGATGGGTTCTTTAAATTTCTAAAACTGGTTGAAGTCGTAGGGACTCACGTCTGGCGAGTACGAAAAATGTTCCAAGAACTACCAATGCCACAACTGCAGTAAGAGTTTAACACTGTTTGAAACATTAAAATGTTCAAATATGTGAATTTCTAAGGGACCAAACTGCTTAGATCATCGGTCCCTAGACTTACACACTACTTAAACTAACTTAAACTGACTTATGCTGAGAACAACAACACACACCCATGGCCGAGGGAGGACACGAACATTCAGTGGAAGGGGCCGTGCAGTCTGTGACATGGCAACTCAAACCACATGGCTTGCAACATGACAATGTTTGTTGTCATGCACTTGTCTCACAATAAACGTAGAAGTTTGCACCACATAGCTGGAAACTGATGTACTTAAGGAATCGGGAATACTAATCAGTGTTGACAATTTATTCTCTCAAGCATAGTATGCATAACACCCTCTTAGCCACATGCCACAGTCAACTATAGCTTCACCTAACTGGGTGTCTCTCGAAATTTCTGTGGATGTGACGAACCTGGGTGACGCCATTCATTCTATTGATGCATTAATTCAGGCTCATAGGCTCATATCCACATGTCACCGATGGTGAAGATATGCTCCAGAAGTATGTCTCCTTCGTTGCAGTATCTGTCCAGGAGGATGCCAGCCAAAACATACCGGTGCCATGTCCGTTCGTAAGTCAATGTGGAATCCAATAGGACAGTATTTTTCTCATGTTAAGACGTTTCTTCAGCATGCGCCATAGCATTTGATGACTGAGACCAACCTTTACAGATAATTACGGACAGCCCATCGATGAAAACGAGACCACTCGCGATACCAATTTGGTCTTGAGAAATGTAAAGCCGATCTGTGCAGTAAAAATCCTCAGTCGCAGTCCGACTCGTCGTATGACCGTCCTATATGGTAATGCGTTCTCGCAACAGGCTCCACGTAATCCTCGATAACATTCTGATGCATTTTTCTCAGGGGCAGCCTCGATTTTAATCCACGAACGTTGATCATCTTTTGAAAATATGCTTTAGAGGGGTGAAATCGACACTCTTCTCTTCGGCGCCACACACTGACAACACTCCGAACCGCATGCCCTTCAAATGCACAACACAAATCGATAACAGCGCCACCTGACCGCTTCCATACCCTATTTGCGCATTCCCGATATCTTGCGAGCGTCTGGACCACAGTCTAACTGTGGTCTGGAGCACGTTGTCACTACTTCATGTACATTGATCGTATGAACACATTGAGAACACGTTTCAGAAAAGGTGAATACTGCCGAGATGTAGTCTTTTCTGTGCCCAACAAAATGGACAAGACTATCCTTGTACTATTCTATGTATTTATAATTGTCCTAAAGTAAGAGAGTGTACCTGTGTTGTATCGATTACACAGATCAGCGATTTACAAGGTAGTACTAAGATATTTACAGCAAGCGGTATCACTAGTGATCTCTATAGGCACGACTAGCTTTGGAAGGTTGTGGTGTCTTTCATAACATGTTTGACATGTTTACGGTTTTGTGTATACAACAATCGCGCTATGGCTACAGTATTTGTTAAATCATTTTTCTTAATCAGGTGAATTATTTTGCAAACTGAAGTTATAGGCTTTTTAATTTTTATTTTAAGGCTTCTTAGATCGTTTGCGAAGCTCATGTTGAGAGCTATATAAATATATAGTGGAAAATAATAGTTCATATACGTTGGTAGTATAGCTTATTGTAGTAGTCGTCCTCAACATGTAATATATATGGTTCTATTGTATTTCCTTATTTGAGCCACTAGAAAGGATCGTTAACAAACTTTTATATATTTGTGTTCGGATATTTGGAAGTAGCAGTTGAGATACATAGAACCACTTTCGTTTTCATTGTATGAACCAGCTAGTTACTGAGATTTTTTTTTTTTTGTTTTGTTTTTTTTTTTCACGTGTAATTCAAAACACTGGATTTGTTTCTTTCTTTCCAGTCACTTAATTTGGAATGACATATTAGGAGACTAGAACCAACACCGTTATGTCATTGTGGGAACATCTTGTTTTTGATTTATTTATTGTTAATTATCTACTGTGACCATAGTCCACCCTGATATCAAGTGGTATTTAGATTATCTTTTGTTTTTGTATAAAATTTTTCATTCCCCCTTGTATGTTCAGTACAGTATAACATTACAGGCAAAAACAGAATTGTATTTAGTATGAAGAAATTAATTCCTACCCACAGTAGATTTCCATAGTAGCAAAGTGCCTTTACTTGAGACATGTTAAGATAAAGCGTTCCTTGACATTGGTTAAATTTCTTATGTATGTGGAATGATATACTGTCAACATTTGTGAATGTAATACAAAGATTAATGGTAAATCTCCAAGAATGTTAGACTCAAAATTTTATGTACTTATTTTATAGCATAAGAGGATCACTTCTTCACAAGCCCATGTGGAAAAATATAAGTAGTATGCCCACAATTGTCCGTTTTCAAACAAAAGTGACAGATCTTCACTTGTGTCATCAATGTAGATCATTATATGCTACAAGCTGGCTTCGAAAAAAGAGAAGATCAGCGGAAGAGAAAGTAAGTTTTACTGTCACACAAATTAAAATTCCCTTATATAATAGACTTGTTGTCTGATATATATTTTTATTTTTAACAGAAAGCGCCAAGGATTATTCAATACACCCCAAAAAGTAATGCTCCAACTATAGAAATATGGAAAAACATGACAGTTGAAGAACTAGGCAATGCCATAGGAAAAGGCATTGGTAAGCTTCATATTCCTTTTAAAGTTAAAGGAGATATTGGGAAAGATGCTATATATGACAAATCTTGTAAAGCATTAAAATATTATTCGCCAGTGTTCAATGTACCTATATTTTAATTGGCATAAGATCTCTGACAGTACAGTGAGCTGGGTATGACAGCTTCACCTGTTTACCTCACCCAGTCACATGTTGCAGTTTTGTAAACGTCTCTACAGTAACATCTCAGTGTTGTCATAGCTCTGTAGAACATGTTCTGAACTCAAACATAATGAGGTATTTTGAACAGAATGACCTCCTCAGTGACAACCAGCATGGATTTTGAAAACATCAATAATGTGAAACCCAACGCACACTTTTTTCAAATGACATAGGCCTACTGAAAGCTTTGGATCAAGGCAACTATGTAGATGCAGTTTTTCTTGACATCCAAAATGCGTTTGACTCAGTACACCTTCACTTATTGTCAAAAGTTCAGTCATATGGGGTATCAAGTGAACTTTGTGTCTCTCCCAGGGAAATGTGTTGGAACCCTTGTTGATTATGTTGTACATTAATGACCTTGCAGGCAATATTAATCGAAGCTCAGACTTATTGTAGATGCTGCAACTATCTATAATGAAGTACTGTCTGAGAGAAGCTGCATAAATATTCAGACAGATCTTGATAAGATTTCAGTATGCTCCAGAGATTAGCAATGTGCTCTATGCGTTCAGAAATGTAAAATTTTGCACTTCACAGAATGAAGAAATGTAGCGTTCTATGACTATAATATGAATGAGTCACTGTTGGAATTGACGAACTCATAGAAGTATCTGGGTGTAACACTTTGTAGGGATAGGAAATGGAATGGTCACATAGGGTTAGTTGTGGGTAAAGCAGGTGGTAGACTACAGTTTTTTGATAGAATACTGGGGAAGTGCAATCAGTCTACAATGGAGACTAGTAGGACACCTACTGAAATTTGGGATTTTCTTTGTAAGGGACAAGCCAGACAAAAAAGCCCCCCTCCAGATATGACCATCACATTACATAAATACTCCAGAAAACACAACAACATTGGTATCACTTTCTTTAATTAACACATCTATATAGTTATACTGAATCACAAGAAAGAACTGATGCAGGTACTGATAAGTTCACATAACCTGTAAAGCTTATAATGACAAAACATTGACATCTGCATAGAAGAAAAATACGAATTGGTGTTGATAAATTCATTTCATTCATATAGCTAAGATGAACTCCACAATAACTACAAAAATTAAATCTAAAACAAAACAAACTGTTTATGACAAGACCAATATCATCATCTACACTTTACATTTGTAGCTCAAGTGAATTCCATAATACCTATTAACTACAAAGAAACCATGTTTACAAATAAACCAAGTAATGCTCTGGTGTGAATGTTTATGTGGTATCAGTAACTTCAGTTTACCAGTATAGCTGCAGTGAAATCACTGCAATGAAATCATTGCATACGTTCATAATAGAATCCAAAAATTCAATAAGTGAACCTTAAAAACATACTCTCCTAAAAAATGTAATTAGTGAAAATCAGACACATATCATTGAACACCATTCAAAGAACGCAAAAATTAGTAGGCTATAGATAAATAAAATACCTGTTCCTCTCTGCTTGTGCTCAAACAATCTCTCCAGCTTATCTCTCTCCCTCCTGCTAAAAACCAAACTCCCCTTCCATTAACCTTAATCATTTTCCTACAACTGATACTAGACAAATTAAAATTGATTTTATAAAAGAGTAAAAGTAATACACCTTTAAAATAAACTTCTCACACTCTCCATTTCCAATAAATCAGTAACTGAATGAATAGTTGCACGAATAAAGAATGTCACCTGTCAAGATACTTTGGACAGGTTTTTCGACAACTCAAATGTCACAAATTGTCCACAGAAAACTGTCACTGTCATGAGATGGACCTCTTCAATCATTTTCATAGGAATTTCATGCTTTTGACGTATTCTGCCAGTACACCATACTTCTGGAGGAAGGTTATGGTGCTCAGCACATCACACGCCTCCACCGACATTCGTCACAAGCAAAACACAACCAACATACATAATGAACTTTTGAAAATAACAACTGACCAGTAGTATTGAAATTTATCAGAAGAGAATTCTCTCAAGCAACACAACTGCTCCAAAATGTCCTCTTCCCACACACCAACTTTCACATTCACTGCCCAATTAGGACATCACAAGGCCACAATACCATTACATCACTGGTAACAACTAATATTAGGAAGGAAGTTGTCTTTCATCTGAAGATGTCGTCCAAAGTCAGATTCTAGCACAGTATGTGATAAGACCTTCGTTGGGGACTCACCCTTTTTTTTTTTTTTTTTCTTCACTGTTGTGCATCCACATAGTATTGAATTACTTTACGTGTGTATAAATTTATTGTTCTGAAATATAAAAGAAAATGTGTCACAATTTATTTTGTAAATTTATTTGAGACTTGGTAATTACAGAAAACTATGGGCTACATATATCTCAATACAGCAGAAAAACAACAATTTTATAATAGTTAATAGAAAGAATATGTTTTCTTCCTTTACATGAAATAAATAGTTTAAAAAAGATTTTACTTACTGGTCATTTAAGATATAATAACCTTAAAATGTCATTTAGAATCTAAATTTACTTAGAGATGAGTACGTACTCTTTAATGAAGCAACATACTATGTCCACAATGTAGAAATTTCCATTTTTTATAATTTTTGTATTGATGGGTGGTTTAATTTTCATTGTTGTTCTGTTCTGAAAGATCACATTTTTGAGGTGATGATGTTTGTGGACAATTCGGTTGACTATACGCATCCACATTCTGTTATTGACAACTGGCAAGTCATTCAAGAAGTTGTCAGGAAAAGTGGTATGAAGTACAGAGTCATAGCACCACCTGGCCAAGTTAAGGAAACTGTTGAAAAAAATAAGGATGCAGTGAAAAGGTACAAATTTTTCTCTGTGTGTAATATAGATATCAACATTTAGCATTTCTTTGTCAGACTATTTTTTTTATTTATTGGAACTTGCTAAACATTTATGTTTGCCATGATTATGATCTATTGAAAGTGACGTTGAGAACGTAATGACACACGCATACAGGCAATTAACTACAGGTATTATTTTCTTCTGCAGGCCTTTGACCTTCGCTATTTGTACTAGTTTTCTGTACCTGTAATTAACTTGTCAATGGTACTTGGAACTGTAAACATCTTTTGCCTTCAGAAAAAAATTAAGAGATGAATTCTGTGATGTTGATAGGATGTGGTGAATATTTAGCTAAGACACATTGATTTCATGTGGCAACTGTGTGCACATGCTGGTAAATGGATCAACCGAGGCCTATATGCCTAATGGACCATCTGGTGAATAGTGGCACCTCAACGATCTCAGCACAGAGACTATCCGTGGGGCTGGTCCGTTAGGCACCTGAGGCAAGCCTTATTTCCTGATTATGGATAACATTATGTTCATCAGAAATGTTGGTCTTTTTGATCCATGCCATTGCCACCCATAATCCAATAGAGAATACACAACAGCCTTATAAAACTAAAAGAGAAATATTGTGCTTCGCAAGTACATGAAGCTAAGCTACTCCTATTTGTGTATTTATGTATCTATCTATCTATCTATCAGATATGTGGGACCATGCAATCCACCACTTTATAATCATTAAAAAAGTCCCTTTACAGAAAGCTGATTAGAAAGTTTGTAAACAAAAGAACTAAGAGAAAACAAAAAAATTGTGTGAGAGTATACAAATAAATAACATATTACACAGAAATTATATATAAAAGCAAAGATGAGGTGACTTACCGAACGAAAGCGCTGGCAGGTCGATAGACACACAAACAAACACAAACATACACACAAAATTCAAGCTTTCGCAACAAACTGTTGCCTCATCAAGAAAGAGGGAAGGAGGGGGGAAGACGAAAGGAAGTGGGTTTTAAGGGAGAGGGTAAGGAGTCATTCCAATCCCGGGAGCGGAAAGACTTACCTTAGGGGGAAAAAAGGACAGGTATACACTCGCACTCACGCACATATCCATCCACACATACAGACACAAGCAGACATATTTCAATATGTCTGCTTGTGTCTGTATGTGTGGATGGATATGTGCGTGAGTGCGAGTGTATACCTGTCCTTTTTTCCCCCTAAGGTAAGTCTTTCCGCTCCCGGGATTGGAATGACTCCTTACCCTCTCCCTTAAAACCCACTTCCTTTCGTCTTCCCCGCTCCTTCCCTCTTTCCTGATGAGGCAACAGTTTGTTGCGAAAGCTTGAATTTTGTGTGTATGTTTGTGTTTGTTTGTGTGTCTATCGACCTGCCAGCGCTTTCGTTCGGTAAGTCACCTCATCTTTGCTTTTATATATAATTTTTCCCACGTGGAATGTTTCCCTCTATTATATTGATATTACACAGAAAAGTTGTCATTTACTGGAAGGAACTCCTGTACAATGTAGTTAGTGCCACGAGGGAACGTTTCAACTTGGATGTGAATACTTGGGGTTTATCACCCTGTATTTCCAGTTCTGATGGAACCCTGTTGAAAATGAAACCTGTTACACGCTGCAAACGTTTCTGTACTATGTTTCAGAAAGTGTTGAGGTTGATTTTCTTCATAGTATTCACTGAGCAGTGTTGCAGTTTCTTTTAAATGTATCAACATTGTTAACATCAAATCTTATGATAGAATATGTGTACACCATGACAGAATTCTGAGACACCTGAACAACAGTCTACACAAAATTTGCAAACTGACAACACAGTTGAGTCTTACCACCCATTTCTGGGCTAAGAATGTTCTTAGTGAGTGCCCAGAGTTAGTGCAAAATACAGCACCATACAAGAGTTAACGTAAGCGAAGTAAACATTCCTTCGCGTTTCAGTGATGGAAATGTGGAGAGCATTGTTGTGAAGATGGCAGCATTCACTTTCGGTAAACGTGATACTTCCATGAAAAATGTAGTAGAAAAGTTCTGGCAGAATGTAAATAATTGAGGAGTAAAGGAGACCACTCGCCAAATTGCAGGTGTGTGTATTTGTTCTCAAGCTCAACAAAGGATTTATTTGAAAAGATGGCAAGTTTTCATTCGCTTTTGTTTGTGCCTGTTAACCCTTTTAGTGCCAAATACGATGTCATCGTGATCCAGATTTTCGGCGAAAAATGCCAGTAACGATCTGATCGTGATGCCTTTCTCATTCGCTAGGAAATACTAACAACTTTGCCTTCAAGTGCGGAAAAAATGAATGAGAAAGGCATCACGATCAGATCGTTACTGGCATTTTTCGCCGAAAATCTGGATCACAATCAGATCGTATTTGGCACTAAAAGGGTTAAGTTCTCACTGCTTCCGCTATTCAGTGAGTGGTCTCCTTTAGTCCTAGATTATTTGCACACTTCTAAGAAAGTCTTTCGTCTATCCTCAACTGTGAGAATTTAAAATGTTCAACTTCACTGGCAGACTACCTCGGGATACTAAAATTCTGCTTTTACAGGAGTCCCATGTTGGATACAGTATGAATTGCATTCTGTTTCAGTTAACTGTTCTCTGAAAGCCATGTGCTGATTTTACAGACTACCACATTAGTTGCATCATTTATATTACGTTCTACATCTTTCACAATAACACTAGTGACAGCTGCAAGGAGAAAAATACCAGGTGTTGAAATATGAAACTGGAATTTGGTTACAATAATTAGACATCTTTTGTTTGAAACTGATAAACAATATTTTATTCAAAATAACTCCATTGATATTTATACATTTCTTCCATCTCTGCAGCAGGCTATGAATGCCACGTCAAAAAATTCTTCTTTTGAAGTGAACCAGTCAGTGAACCATTTTTGTACATTTTCATATGAATAGAAGCATTGTCCAGCGAGAGCGTATCACAGTGATGCAAATAGATGATAATCGAATGGAGCCAAGTCTGGAGAATAAGCCGCATGACCTAGTGTTTCCTAATTGATCACCTCGATCGTTTCCCTGACCCATTTTGATTTTTTGGTGGGGCGTTATCATGGAGCAATATGACTTTGTGTTGCCTTTATCCATATTCTGGTCATTTTTCACATAATGCTTGACTTAAACCGATCATTTGCTGTTGGTAGTGATCAATGTTAATGGCTTCACCGGTTTTTAGCAGCTCATAATAGATGACACTCTTCTGATGCCCCCAAACACAGAGCATTGTCTTCCAAAGTGGCTTGGTCTTGCAGTGGATGCCCATGATTTACTATGCTTAGGATTCTCAAAATATATCCATTTTTCAGCACCTGCCACTATTCAATGGAGAAACAACTTTCTTTTGCATCTGGCGAGCAGCATTTCCCAAGTGGTCTTTTGATTTGCTGGCTATCTTTCATTCAGTTCATACAGAACCCATTTTCCAACTTTCTGCAGCTTTCCCTTAGCTTTCAACAAAAGGGAAATGGCTTGCTATATCACAATCAATTGTTCCATGAGTTCCTGTTGAGTTTGAGTATCATCTTCATTCAATAAAGCCTGCAATTTGTTCTCTTCAAACTTTTTCGGTGGTTTCCCACACTCATTGTTTCCCCCATCAAAATCAACACTTTTGAATTTTTTGAACCACTCAAAACACTGTTTTCCCAAGAGAATGTTCACCAAAAACTTCAACAAGCATTCGAAATGATTCTGTTGCAGTTTTCGTCAAATGATAACAGAAAACCTATGCAGCCCACAAATCATAGTCTGTAGGCACTAAACTTGACATGTTTATGGGTTTGTAACAGATACCGATATATGGAACTTGGGTTACTGTGTGTTGACATTTGTCATCAGCTGTTACAGGAAGCAGATGGCGCTGCAGATGCGGTCTCACGAGCCGTACACTGATGGCTTGCACCATCTATAGGGAAATTCTGGTTTGATACTTCTACACCTGGTATATAAAAATAACAAACTCAGAACAGAACTATGTAACATCCCCCGCTTTACATCGTCCAAGTCAGCTCCAAATCATTACTCTATTTGTTGACTGGCTGTTCGCCTTCTGCCTCCTACTTTCCAGCTAAGAAGTGAGTCATTATTGAGTATTTTCCTAATGCCATGATGTTGCAACGTATGCAGAACTATTGCATTCCACACAATCAAATGCTTTTGCCAATTTTCTTGACACATTCAAAAACACTGGTAGGGAAGAAATTTGCTGGTAATTGTCTACATTATCCCTTTCACCCATTTTATAAAGTGGTTTCATTAATGAGAATTTGTCTGTCAGGAAACAGACCACACGGGAAAGACAACATTACAGTGGTGGCTGAGTGCAGAATGTCTGTCCCTTATGTGTGCTAAACATGTCAGCTTGAAATCAAATAAGGATAGGGTTGCTCTAATTCTCTTCCACTGTCCACTGGGACAGAAGGATATTAGCAATTAAATATGATGCACTTTTGATGAAATAAGTGATACAAATATATTTGGCATAGTTTTAATGTGAAATACTTTGTGATAAATTACAATTTAGATTTTATTATACCTATTGTACCTTTGTGATGAATGTACAGGGTCGAGGTATTTCAACAGTTTGTCGTGGGGGATGGATGTATAGAAAAGGAATTCTGTGTCGTGTTCACTTTGATCTGTTTCATTGAAGGAAATTCTCTGGTGTGTTCATCTCTAAATGCTGTTTCCCATTTTGTTGACATGGCCTTAAAAATGTTAGATATTGATAACAATGATCATTTACCAGAATATCAGACTGAATGTGATGGATTCCTACAGGCTCTTCTTAAAATATAGAACATTGAACAAGATTCTTTTCAATATTCCAATGGAATGGAAAGAGGTAGCACCAGAAACATATAGAAAGTATCGATAATGCAATTGATAATATATGAGTCTCGACAATTATAATTGATTGTAGTTTGAAGAGATTGGGGAGGTGTTTAAACTGTATTTCCTTGCCATCTATGTAAAGGGATTATTTTTTAAAACTCTGGGACTTCTGCTCAGCCAGTTGGGATATTATTTACACCACTCAAATCTGGACAATCAAGGTTTTCTGGGACATATGGCAACCCTGCATAAGAGCCATCAGATATCTCGCCCATTCTCCCGCATTTGGAACACTGTCACTCATTTTCAAAGAAGGTGGACTAAGTAGAGGTTGTGAATAATGCTGTGTTGGTGGATGAGCCAAATGTTGTGGACTTGTCCACAAATAAAGAGCACTATACTGGGACTCTTCTGTCGACATAATACTGTTAATGATGACAGAGAAGAAGGTGATACTTGACACCTGTGTGGAAAATGTTTTTTCTACTTAACTCCGTCTGACAGGACTTACAAGTAAATATCTGAAATAATGCTGATGCGAGGCAGGAAAAACTATAAAAACATTAGTTGATGTCCTCATAAGCCTCATTGATGAAGATACCTGACGACATTATGGCTGCAAGTAATGCAGTAGGCCTTCTCAAGACAAAATATGTGCAAATTCTGGAAGCAGTTGTTACATGTACTGTTATTGGATTCTCATAAAGTCATTGCCAGTGTATACACTCCCTCTTTTCTGTTTACTGTTCTCATTAATGTGATACAAAAAATTCTGTCTCAAAACTTGTGTAACAGAAGTAATCAACGCCTTGCAGCTACAAAAAATTCCATTTTTATTACTGCTGTAGATGGAGAGATGTCACACACACTTTCTGAGTTTGTTGATTTTAGACTTTATTTCTGTAATAAGGAATCTCATTGAAGATATTTACAAAGGAGTCTGACTAATCTGTTTTCATAATGTTATAGTCCGTATTTACAACTAAATGAAAGGCATTTCTTTTTTGTTGTGTGTCTGTCACTTCTTTTATTTGTGAAGCGTCTTCAGCGACCTGTTTCATATTTGTTTTATGTATATAAAAGTGTTATATATTAGTTACAAGTATGTTACTATTACTACATCTTCTTTTCTTATTCTCTTGTTTTTCGGGTTGGGAACAACTTCTGCAATGAAAGTTTCTTGAGGTTAAATTATTATTTGGTGTTACTTGCCATTTCCAAAGTTGTTAATCCATGTGTGTTGTCATGGAGATGTATTTCTCGGTTCCCATGCCCAAAATAGGCGATTTTTGATGTTTTTTTGACCACATTTACTTGAGCACTTGACTTCCAATTTTCACTATGTATTGAATGTGTGTGTTTTCAGTGTGTAGTGTTATCAACTGTTAGCATACGTTTATTCTTCATCGTCTGTTGGTATTGTGGTGTATGTTTAATATTTGTTTTGTGTGTGTGTGTTTTGCTTTAATGAAAAAGTACAAGTATGTAAATATGTATTTATCTTTCAGGAGACTCTGTAATCTGATGTGTCTGTTAATTTCACAGTCCTCCACCAGACCCATCAGTTTTAGTGAAACGACCACCTGTAGTGACTGTAATGGGTCATGTTGACCATGGTAAAACAACATTGCTGGATGCCTTGCGTCATACGTCAGTAGTTGAGTCTGAATTCGGAGGCATCACACAACATATTGGAGCCTTTTCAGGTATTTTGTATCCTTAATAGCTGTTTACATTTGTAACCGCTTTTTGTTATTTTAATTTTTGTTTAATATTATCTGTATTATTTCTGTAACTGCTTGATGCATCTGCATTCATTATTGCACATTTGGCAATATTGTAACCCTTTCTGACATGAATTTGGTGCAATTTCATGGGATCGGAAGACCAAGCATTATTACTTGAATGCTATTTTCTGAAAACATATCATTCATTGTATATCACTGGACTTCTGTTTGAAAGAAGAAGTGGGGTTCAAATCCTCCCCCACCCATCCAGATTTTGCATTTTGTGTTTCCCTAAACTGATAACATGAATGCTGGAAATTTTCTTCTCTATCCTCACTTTGTGTGTGTGTGTGTGTGTGTGTGTGTGTGTGTGTGTGTGTGTGTGTGTGGAGGAGGGAGAGAGAGAGAGAGAGCGCGCTAGGAGTGTGTGTATGGATGCAGGCAACTAACAGAAAATTTAAAATTTTGCTAGAGCTTTGAATCGAGAGGCATGCAATTAAAAACAATGAAACAGAATAAAAACTGAGGAATATGCAAATACTTATCTGTCTTCAAAAAGTGTTTAGAAGAGTAACATAGAATAAATCAAGAATTTAGTTGAAATTAAAATTGTGAAGTTGTAGAGCAGCTGCAAGTTGCACATAACCTTTTTTGTATTTTTGTGTGTTCCATACAACCAGCACTAGCATCTTCAGATTTCAACTTACAAGATGATAAATTAAATTATGTAGCTGAGGGCCTATATTACAAATATTGGGCTGTATATGACACTGCTGTCATGCATAAAATGGAAAAAGTTGGTTAGATACATTCTAAGATTAAACAGCAGTACATATCATTTTAGTTAACATTTTGTATTATTTTCTTTTATATATGTTTTTAAACAAATACATTATTTGTAGTACCATTATTGTTTACAATGTATGGTAATTTTTATACCTCATTAATACTGCTAGCAATTTGGAATCAGTAAGTGATCATTCCAGTACATTCTTAATATGACTTAAATTTGTCTAGGTGTCTGTTACAGTGAAATACTGTAAAATGTTACTTAATAGCTATAATTATAGACTGATAATTAGTACAGTAAACCAGGTGGGAGTGGGGGGCCATAAATAAAATGTTCTTTAATGATGAGTGAGGTGAAACAGATCACAACTTGGAATTTCAAAACCACACTGTGTTAGTAGACATTACCCTGATTATGGTAGTCCATCTCTCCTTTCTTACAGCCTCTGTTTAGGATATCTATCCAAATATCAAAATCTAATGTTTTGCATGAGGGTTGAATCATGACAGAATTTAGATTGCATTATAAAACAGAGACAAAATTTCTAGCCAGTACTTACCTTCAGGAGGTGACATGTTTAGTGCTGCCAATAGATGCTTTTAAAAGAGTGTGGAGCTATTCTAGCTTTCAGAATTATTAGTTCCTTAAGATGAGTAGTAAATTTGTTTCCCAGGTGTTATGGCGTTGTTGCTCAATTTGCACCCTTACTTTTCCAATTTAGTGACACTGCCAAGTGGAGACACCATTACATTCCTTGACACACCAGGGCATGCTGCTTTTTCTGCGATGCGGGCAAGAGGAGCGGAAGTTACTGATATAGTGGTACTGGTTGTGGCAGCCGACGATGGTGTGATGGAGCAGACTGTTGAATCAATTCGTATGGCAAAGGAGGCTAACGGTAAATGTCTTGGTAGAAAATTTAAAAGATTATTATAATGATGGTGGATAAATGTCTGTGTCTCATAACTTATCATTTTGTTTTTCTTTCTCACAGTACCCATAATTGTTGCCATTAACAAGATTGACAAACCTGAAGCTGACATAGTAGGTAAACATTAACTTTCTCTGGTTTATTTGAGTGGTAAAGGCTATTCTTACTATAGTAATTTGAAACATTCAATTGACTTATGTCAGTAGCAGTTACTCTTGATACTTTGCAGTGCTGTCACAAGCATTCACATGACATTGTTCATGGCAGATGTGATTTGTCATTCTTACCTACATGGGTGAACACAAAGTAGCAGCTCTAATTGTGCAGCATTAACACTGAAATAAGGATTTTACCATGATTTATTATTACAGAATTTGTTTATCCTGTGACCAGCACATAAGCTTATATTGTATAGCATGCAAGTTTGTAGTACTCTAATTTTTAATGGTTTATAGAAAAAAATGTGTTATGAAGTTTGCTTTGTGGACAGTTATTCAGAGAGTCTACGAATAAACTGCTGTTTTATTGATATTTGTAGTCTAAAAGCAGTATTTGAACTTCCTTTCTATTTGCTCATACTGTACAAAAGTTTGTTTCTACTGTCCTATTGTAAAAATGTAGTCTGAAACTTTAATCTGGAGAAACAGAAAATAATGAATCATTTATTTTGTGCATTATTGGCCTTCAGGAGTGTGAAAGTGATTTATTCGATTTAGGAACGCTCAAAAAGAATGTTGCTGCAACACGGAATACAAGTAGAAGATGAAGGTGGAGATGTTCAAGTGGTTCCAATATCAGCCCTCCATGGAACAAACTTGGATGTCCTAGCAGAAGCAATAGTTCTACAGGCTGAGTTGATGGATTTAAAAGGAGATCCTAAAGGGATGATAGAGGGTGTTGTTATTGAGTCTAAAACTGATATGCTGAGAGGGTTTGTATATTTCTAAGTTCTTATTACAAGTTGTTTTAAACTTTCTGTGTTCCATTTTTAGTTCACGAGGAGACTTAACTGAGCTTAAATGCTGATCTGCTATAAAACTGCTTTAGTATTATTGTAAACATTTATGTAGACCTACCGTATTTACTTGAATCTAAGCCGCACTTTTTTTCCGGTTTTTGTAATCCAAAAAAACCGCCTGCAGCTTAGAATCGAGTGCAAAGCAAGCGGAAGTTCTGAAAAATGTTGGTAGGTGCCGCCACAGCTAACTTCTGCCGTCGAATATATGTAGCGCTACACAGGCATGCTTTGTAGGCACAAAGATAAATACTGGCGCCAAAACCTCTGCGTCAGTAAATAAATTTTTTTTTAAAAAAAGAAAGGTGGAAGACGAGCTTTTTTTCTCCGCCCCGAGTTTCGACCACTGCATTTTCATACATTATTCAACGAAGTAAATACAAATTCCGTATTGTTCATCTTCGAATGTAGCAGAATTTCAATGTAATACGAAAATCCGACTGGCAAGACTGTTTGGGATGTTTGTCAATATGGCCAACTCTCCGTTCTGAATTTTTTCCTACCTGTGAGAAGAGGTGGTTGCTAATAGGAACCTGATGAAATGTGAATCACATGTGGTATTCTCTTCACTATAAGAATAATACGAATATAAACATTTTGCCATGTATTCTTTCGTGTTTGCTGCTATCTCATTTAAATCCTGTCTGCCTAATAAACTACGAAACTAGAGTGAGACAACAGCAAACGCGGAAGAATATACGTATCGTTTCATGATTATATTCGTATTATTCTTATGCCTAATAGTGACACAGGCAGAATTTGATGTATTAAAGAAGCGGCCGCAAAGATTTTCAAACGGAGAAAAATTTTCGACTAACTCTCGTTCAGAACTATGTTCTATCATACGCAGTCTATTATTTGGTTCTTGTTGATCATTATCAAAGAAAGCAGCAGTGTAAGTAACAACAAATAGCAGTCTCTTGCCGTTGTTTCGGTTATGAGACAATTCCTCTCTTTTTTATTATTGTAAGCGGCGGTAGCGCGCACAAAAGCAAGCCATGCCGCGAGCTGCGACAGGCCGTAAACACGAACTATCAGAATGCGACAAACAATGCATGACGCAGTACAGTAATGCATTTTCAGCTTAGAGTGACGTAAACACCTATAACAAAGAAAACGGCACTTATCAGATCAAAGCAAAATAAGCAATCGATTCAAACCAGACGAAGCGCGTGAAAAAGGAAGGGTACCCGTATAAATACGGATGGAGCGCCTGACGCATAGCAATGGCTACCTGGTAAAGCTTAACTGCTAAGCTTACGACTCGAACCAAACTACTGTAGCTGCATCGTCATTCATTCGACCTAAATTGTGTCTCATATTACAATGGACCAACTTTGTTTCGATTTGGAGGTGCGGCCTAAAACTTTTTTCTCCCCTTGAATTTCGAGTCTCAGACTTCAGGTGCGGCTTAGATTCGAGAATTTTTTTTTTCCTTTATTTCGAGTCTCATTTTTCAGGTGCGGCTTAGATTCGAGTAAATACGGTATCATTAACTGCTACAACAGCAGCACTCAGTTCTAATTCTCAAAGAATAATCTCCACAAAACATAAAAGAGGGGTCACAAGGCAGCCTACATATGCCAAATGCCTTTCCATACCAAATGTCCTTCCAGTGTCTGTCAGTTCATATTAGAACACACACAATGTTTGATTTACCCAAATCTGAATGTCCTCAAGTAATTTTCAGATATTAGAATCCCATAGATCACACCACTACATAAGCTCCACAGTTAATGTCAAGAAAATAGTGTTGGGCCCGAATACTGATTCAATTATGTAATGCTACCATTCTGTTAAAACAAATTGTCCAATTCCTTTCTAATTTGTAATAAATGATAATAACAGTCTCCCTCTATATTAATAATAATAATAATAATAATAATAATAATCATCATCATCTCCCCCCCTCCCCTCATAAACCATGAATCTTGTCATGATGGGATACATATGTGCCTCAGTGATACAGATGAATTTACCATGTGTGCAACTGCATTACAGGAATATCAATTGCTACTGTGAACAGCTGAAAGCAAGGGGAAACTACAGCCTTTGTGTTTCCTTAGGACATGTAGCTCTGCTATATTGAGCAATGACGTTTGCTGCTGATTTGGTTGAGAGGTCTGTCTATGTGGCACGTCTACATGGTGTGATCTCAGATCTCAGTTAGTTTGGCATAAGTGGCCATCCCCACAGACTGTCCTAGTGCTTTGAGTATGCTCAAGACTCTGCCCCAAGCATTATTTAGTTTGGAAACTGCTGTCTTTATTTATCAACTAATCATGTGGCCAGATCTCTACATATTTTTTAAAAAAATGCAATCTCAGAATGTGTTTGGCTGTTTTAACAACTTGGTGCCATTATAATTCATGTGATATCATGTGAAGTTTCAGTGCTCTGTGACAGCTGCCTTTGTTGGTTGTTCTGTATGTGTTGGATGCTTGTGCTTCATGTATGTTTCATGTCCCATCCGGATGGTCAGACCTACGTACATTTTCCCCACGGTGGCATGGGGTGCGGTAGACTCCTGGTTTCCGGAGTCTTAGGGCATCCTTAATAGACTTCAATAAGGCTTTTTTCTTGGGATGCAGGGGTTATGGGTTTGGAGAATTTTTCCAGTTTTCTCAGATTTATTATTGATGTGAGGATGCTTAGGGCGTCTTCTCATTGTGAAGGAGTGTGGCAGCTGAAAGCATGCAAGTACAAGAGGTGTTCAATAAATGTAACACATTTTTGTCTCAGCCAGTTGTTGTTAAAAAAAAGTTGTATTTTGTTTGCAACATCCTTAGTCATTCCTGTATCATGTCTTATATTTTCAGCAACTCCCAGTAGATGACAACACTGTGACCATCACAAATATTCACAAGCATTTAAGGAATGTCTATGGACATTGGGCAGTAGATAAAAACTTAGTAAGGCTCTGGCAAAACGTCTCTAATCAGCAGATTAATGAGATGGAAATCTGCGTGGTCTTCCACAGACAGGCTAGCTGCACGCAGGTGTGACGTCTGCATTGAAACATGCAGACACACTTATTCAAGGTGATCAACAAATAAAAATCAAATAACTTAGTGCTCAGTGGGACATCTTTCTTGGTAGTGCTCACACTGTTAGGATATTCAAAGGGTTGCACCCACTGCGTTTGGAAACACCTAACTGAAGAGCATTAATGGGAAAAAGAACAATTTATGCCAAATTGCTTGCTGATTATCAGACTGATGGTGACAATTTTTTGTTAAAAATTGTCACAGGCAATGAAACAGGGTTAATTACTTGGAGCCTGAAACAAAACAGCAACAATCCATATAGTGTTAGAACACAGTGCCTCCTTTAAAGAAGTAGTTCAAAGCTCTACCCTCACCTGATAAAGCCATGGCTACAGTCTTGTGGGATTCTGAAGGGGATTTTAAGTTTGATGTTATCCCTTATCCTCAAACAACCAACTCCAAAGTCTGTTGTGAGACCCTCAGAAAATTGAAGAAAGGGGTTCACTGTTTTTGTGGCCACCAAAATGCTAAGGCACATCTTCTTCTCCATGATAACATGGGAAGCACTACAGCATGGGAAGCACTACAGCGATTGTGGATACGTCTTTAGGCAGCAGGAATGTGGGTGAGATGCAGATCAGAAGAGTGGCATCATGTCTGCACTCAAGAGGGTCACATTAAGAGTTAAAAGGACATTAAGGTGAAAGATTGTGTTTTATAGCCAAAGATTTAGTGAACTGTATGGTGAATTTAAATTGTGAATCAAAGCTTCCTGCTTTGTGAAAAAAAAAGTGTTGCATTCCTTATTGAATTACCCTTGTATATACACTGAGGTGACAAAATTCATGGGACAGCGATATGCACACACAGATAGTGGTAGTAATGTGTAAACATGGTATAAAAGGCACTGCATTGGCAGAGCTGTCATTTGTATTCAGGTGATTTATGTGAAAAGGTTTCTGACATAATTATGGCCTCATGATGGGAGTTAACAGACTCTTGAATGTGGAGTGGTAGTTGGAGCTAGATGCATGGGACATTCCATTTCAGAAATCAGTAGGGAATTCAGTATTCTGTGATCCAAAATGTCAAGAGTGTGCCAAGAATACCAAATTTCAGACATTATTTCTCACTAAGGACAACGCAGTGGCCTATGGCCTTCTCTTAAGGACTGAGAGCAGTAACAATTGCGTAGAGTTGTCAGTGCTAACAGGCAAGCAACACTGTGAGAAACAATTGCAGAAATCAATGTGAAATGTACAGCGAACATTTCCACTGGGATAGTGCCGCAGAATTTGGCATTTAGATGACTGTATAATTGTGGGCTGGTCAGATGAGCCCCGATTTCAATTGATAAGAGCTGATGGCGGGGTTCGAATGTGGTGCAGACCCCCATGAAGCCCATGTTGTCAGCAAGGAACTGTGAAAGCTGGTGGTGGCTCCATAATGGTGTGGGCTGTGTTTATATGGAATGGACTGGGTTATCTGCATGGTTGGCTACATGGAGACCATTTGCAGCCATTCATGGACATCATGTTCCCAAACAGTGATAGACTTTTTATGGTTGACATTGTGCCATGTCAGCAGGCCATAAGCACACATGACTCGCATTCGGGAGGATGACAGTTCAATCCCGCATCCGGCCATCCTGATTTAAGTTTTCCGTGATTTCCCTAAATCGCTCCAGGCAAATGCCGGGATGGTTCCTTTGAAAGGGCACGGCCGACTTCCCTCCCCGTCCTTCCCTAATCCGATGAGACCGATGACCTCGCTGTTTGGTCTCTTCTCCCAAACAACCCAACCCTTACAAGCAACCACATAGAATGAATAGCAGGCCATAATTATTCTTAGTTGCTTTGGAGAACATTCTGGACAATTCAAGCAAATGATTTGGCCACTGCTATCACCTGACATGAATCCCATCGAACATTTATGGGACATAATGAAGAGGTCAGTTCTTGCATAAAATCCTGCCCTGGCAACACTTTCACAATTATGAGCGGGTTTACAGGCAAGATGGCTCAATATTTCTACTGGGGACTTCCAACAATTTGTTGACTCCATGTAGCATCAAGTTGCTGCACTAAGTCAGTGAAAGGAGATTTGACAAGATATTAGGAGGTATAACCTGACTTCTGTCACCTCATTGTACAGTATCTATAATGAGCTGGCTTACAGTATATGCTGTGTACACTTACACAGTTTCATCTAAAGAGCTGAGATGATGTAGACACGTCTCCTTTGCATTACAGACAACCTTGCTGTGGCAGTATAGAAACTAAGAACAGCGACTCATCTTATGACGATGCACTTTGTTCTCCATTTCATGAGGAGAGCCACACACAAGTACTGCGGTCTTGGGGCAGGAGAGAGAAGGTACAGAAGATGACACCCAGTGCAAGGTGGTCAGTCATCAGGATCACCTGAAGATGGAATAAGCAAACTTCCCAAAATACTGTACCATTTGGACGAGGCTGCCTGGCTGAATACACAAGAACATTTCGAAAAGTAACTGATTTTCATCACAACAGATGAACTATAAAATTCAGATGGGCAGTGGCATGAAAAGCTCTTTTAAAAAACAGCAATATGTTATGTTGTGCTACAGAAAAATGCTGAAGAGTAGGTAGATAAATTGGATACCTAATGGAAAAAAGTATTGAATTGAGTATCGGGAAAAGAAATTTATGGCACAGTTTGGCTAAAAGAAGGGATAGTCCTTTGACAGAAGACTGTGACAACAGATAGCAATAACAACAACAGCAACAAAAGTAATATTGCTCAGTCCAGTAAGTGATGAATGTGCAGTTCAGATAGAAACACAAGAGATGAATGATGAGTGTGAATCATGTTATATCCCTGGCCACGCAGTTAGTTCTGCTAATGTACTGCAATATTGCCCAACCATGAGCTGCGTACCTCGTGTATCCATTGCTTCTACTGCATCCTCATTGATGTCCATATTTCACCTTTTTCTGTATTCTTCCATCTTTATCTAAATCCATGAATCTCATAAACAATAATCTTACTGGTCTTAGGTCTGAAGATCTTATTGTCTAAATAATACTCCCTGTTAAGTGGTTTGAGATGTTGCATGACACATGTGGTAAACTGTGAAGGGGTTCCCATCATTGTGTAAATACATTGCGTTTTGTATGGCCAAAAAATTATTCTATGGAAAATCCACGATGGAATGTAACCATACCAGAGAAGGAAAGTTGCTACTCATCATTCTTTTTATTTCTCTCCTTTCCGCTACTTACCCCTTCCCCCCTCCGCACCTTCTCTCCTGCCCTCTGTCCAAACTGAAACACTTCACTGTCCGCCACTCCCACCATACTATCCCTCCCCCTCCCCGCCCCAACCTCCTCCTTACCCCCACCCAGCCGCCACTCCCATCATGCACTGATGCTGCTGCTCGCAGTGTAGTTTCAGCTCTCTGAGACTGCAGATGTGTGTGCAAGTTACATTTGTACACGCGCGCGCGGGTGTGTGTGTGTGTGTGTGTGTGTGTGTGTGTGTGTGTGTGTGTGTGTCTGTTTCAATATATTTTCTACACATAACAATGACTGTGGGAGAGCTGTTATTAAATATTCGAGATAAGAGGAGTTATGGACATGTTATTGATAGAAAAGTGTACTCGGTTAAAATGCTTCAATTGTACCATTTAGGTTGTTATATGATGTATCTTACGTGTATTATTTTTATTGTACGCCATGTAAATGTGGTTTCATCAGTAAAGGGAAGCACACTGTGGTCAGTCTTTGGACAGTGGCAAATTCAAGTCCCACAATACTCATTCCATTTTACAGATGTTGCACACACTGTACTGAAATCATTACAAGATTTCTGTTAATAATGTCCGCTATAGACCCATTCATCGAACACTGTTGTTGTTGTTGTTGTTGTGGTCTTCAGTCCTGAGACTGGTTTGATGCAGCTCTCCATGCTACTCTATCCTGTGCAAGTTTCTTCATCTCCCAGTACCTACTGCAGCCTACATCCTTCTGAATCTGCTTAGTGTATTCATCCCTTGGTCTCCCTCTACGATTTTTACCCTCCACGCTGCCCTCCAATACTAAATTGGTGATCCCTCAATGTCTCAGAACACGTCCTACCAACCGATCCCTTCTTCTAGTCAAGTTGTGCCACAAACTCCTCTTCTCCCCAATTCTATTCAATACCTCCTCATGAGTTATGTGATCTACCCATCTAATCTTCAGCATTCTTCTGTAGCACCACATTTTGAAAGCTTCTATTCTCTTCCTGTCGAAACTATTTATCGTCCATGTTTCACTTCCATACATGGCTACACTCCATACAAATACTTTCAGAAATGACTTCCTGACACTTAAATCAATACTCGATGTTAACAAATTTCTCTTCTTCAGGAACGTTTTCCTTGCCATTGCCAGTCTACATTTTATATCCTCTCTATTTTGACCATCATCGCTTATTTTGCTCCCCAAATAGCAAAACTCCTTTACTACTTTAAGTGTCTCATGTCCTAATCTAATTCCCTCAGCATCACTAGATTTAATTCGACTACATTCCATTATCCTCGTTTTGCTTTTGTTGATGTTCATCTTATACCCTCTTTTCAAGACACTGTCCATTCCGTTCAACTGCTTTTCCAAGTCCTTTGCTGTCTCTGACAGAATTATAATGTCATCGGCAAACCTCAAAGTTTTTATTTCTTCTCCATGGATTTTAATACCTACTCCGAACTTTTCTTTTGTTTCCTTTACTGCTTGCTCAATATAGAGATTGAATAGCTTCGGGGAGAGGCTACAACCCTGTCTCACTCCCTTCCCAACCACTGCTTCCCTTTCATGTCCCTCGACTCTTATAACTGCCATCTGGTTTCTGTACAAATTGTAAATAGCCTTCCGCTCCCTGTATTTTACCCCTGCCACCTTCAGAATTTGAAAGAGAGTATTCGAGTCAACATTGTCAAAAGCTTTCTCTAAGTCTACAAATGCTAGAATTGTAGGTTTGCCTTTCCTTTCATCGAACATCAGGATGTACAAAAAGCAGTCATGTGCTAATGGTTGGCCATGTATCAGTGTGTTGCTGTTCCTGTTCATTTTGTTGGAATTTTCTCATAAGAAGCGTGTAGTTCGCTTCTTGCTGGTTTCTTTCATTTTTTTTTTCATTTTCCTTTTTTTTCATCCATTGTGTTAAAATGCATATTAAAGGGAAAAAAACAAATAATAACCAACAATTTAATGTTTTACAAAGTGCTGATGGTATTCTTCAGTGGCAGCAGGAGCAATACCATTACACAGTCTATAAATATTCATTGCGTCTACATTTACATCAGCACTCCACAAGCCACCTTGCAGTATGTGGCGGGGGCTGCTTTGTGTACCACTGTCACTTCCCCCTTCTCTGTTCGAGTTGCAAATGGTTCGCAGGAAGAATGATTGCTGGTAACCCCCCCATGTGGCCCGAATCTCTGTAATTTTATCTTCATTGTCCTTCTGCGATATACAGGGTGTATCAAAAAGAATCATCTGATTTGGCTTATCTGTATTTCTGAAACTAATAAACATACGCAGTGAGTTTTGTGTTTTGATGAATGAGAAACTCAAATTTTTTTTTTTTCCCCCATACATCTTCATAGGCATTCAGTATGCCCCCTTCAGAGGCGCATCGTATGTCAATGCGGTATTCAAATTGTTCTCATACTGCAGTGAGCATGTCTTGAGTTACAGCTTCCACAGGTGCTGTTATGCGATATCGCAGTTCATTCATTGTTGTTGCTAATGGAGACACATAAACAGAGTCTCTAATAAATCCCCACAAGAGATAATCAGATAGCCAGGTCCGGTGACCTTGGAGGCCAGTAATGTAAGGCTGAATCATTTGGTCCAATGTGACCGATCCTTTGATTTAAAAATTCCTGCAGTTCCAGATGCCAGTGTGGCGACGCCCCATCCTGTTGGTTGATGAAATTATTCAAATCAGTTTCCAACTGTGGGAAAAGAAAGTTCTCAAACATACTGAAATATGTGTTTCCTGTAATAGTGTTCTTGGCATACACCTTTTCATGTGAAACTGCACTAAACACATTAAATTTTGGAGAGTCCCTCTCATGTTGTACAACTTCATGTGGTTGTTCCGTACCCCATGTTCTCACATTATGACCGTTCATCTTTTCATTTAAATGGAATGTTGCCTCATCACTAAACACTTAAGCGTGGAAGAAAAGTGTCTTCCTTCATCTTGTGAAGAACAAAATTACAAAACTCCACACGTTGCCGTTAGTCATCGTCACGAGGAGCTTGCAGTAGCTGAATTTTGTACGGTATGTGTTAACGTTGACACAACACATGCCAGACGGACATCAGGGGCATGTTGAGCTGTCGAGCTGCACGGTGAATGGTTTTCTGGGGCACGGTGAATGGTTTTCTGGGGACTCCTTGCCTGTACACAAACAACCGGTTTCTTGGAATTGTTTATGCCATTGTCTAATGCTCTGTGCAGTAGCAGGATCCACACCATACCTAGTACAAAAGTCATGATGAACAATTATTGCTGACCTGCACTACACAAAATGTAGAACACAGACTGCTTCCTGTTGTCCTCCCTGACGCCATTTTTACTAGAACTGAAATGGGTGTGCACTGCTACTACTGAGAGGGAACCATGTAAAGTTTGAGGGTTTGCTCTTTCCAACAGTGTGTTGTTCACACATATATCTCAAATAACATAATAGTTATGACTTTTTAAAATCGGGTGATTCTTTTTGATACACCCTATATACAAAGGAGGGAGCAATATATTGGTGGATGCTTCTAGAAACATATGCTCTAGGGACTTTGGTTAACCACACTGTGCTGCAGAATACGTCTCTTGTAGTGTCTATCACTAAAGTTTGCTGATCATCTCTGCGATGCTTAGTAAATGAACATGTAGAAATGTCCTACTCTTCTTTGGATTTTCCATATTTCCTCTATCAATCCAATCTGACATGGGTACCAGGCTGATTAGCAATATTCAGTTTACTGTAAACATGACGTGTTGCAAGACCCCTTGTACTATGGAAATGTTACGTGATAATGTCACAGTATCTCGAAATCATACAATTGCAATAAACAATGGATGAAATATTTTTATCTTGAACACAACACATAATGTAGACACACCTATGAAATCCTTTGCTTCAAATAAATATTTCTTTCATCTTAACATTTCCTTTTATGATACCCGCTGTGTGCATCTGTTTTCATTATTTTTCCGTCTCTCAAGTCACAGTTTGTTAACACATGGAAACACAATGAGATGGAACCAGTGTGTAGCTGGTACTAGTATATGATAAAGGGAGTTTTTACTCCCAGAGTTTTGATGATAGAGGGGAGCTGCCAGGCATGGACTAAATAGCAAACCTTTTTGTGATGCACTATGAAACAAGAGTAATCTGTCCATTGGATGGGATTGTTGCATTTGGTAGGATCCTTGTAGCTATTCAAGATATTAGGTTCTTTGTGCTGGCATTCTGTTCCCTCTCCAACCTCCATAATTTAGAAAGTTGTACAATTGACAAATAGATATCATAGACAACTGAACAATCCAATTACATGTTAGACTCATGCTCATATTTTGTTCAAAGGGTACCACTGTATATGAAGTAAGGAAACCTGTGCAAATTGAATAGCTGAAATACCTCTCATGTTGTCTTTCTGAATAGTGTCTTCTGAACTTTCCTTTAAGGGTACTATAACAGCACTACTTAGCTGAATTATTATGGAAAGCAATGAAGTCAAGTTTATCTGTTTTTCTGCGTGCACTTACACAATACATTCGAACAGAAATATGGTGCAGGAAATAGCAGTATCATCTGGAGTCTTAACAGAGAAAATGTAGGCAGCTGTGACTAGAAATTAAGATTGTATTCATATATAAAAAACTAATCATTATCATCCTCCTCAGCCCCATCCTCCTAGTTGATCTACATGCCTGTACTTGAGAACAATCATAATTACTTTGTTCTTCATCTCAGTATGGTTGGGATGCAACAAACTGGAACCCCCCTCCCATTTTAAAAATGTACAGTTAACAAACACACTAAGTTCTACTACCATCCCATCCCTGACTATTTAGCATTCATTACACTGTGAATATAATTCCCACTTTATTTTCCTAAAAAACTCCCTAACATTGAGTCACGGTCATGGAGCAGTTGTCATTTTTGATCGTTTGTAATGTGAATTGTAACCCTCATAATTTCCTAATGAAATAAACTCTGCTGAAAGTCAGCACTGTGGCGGCTAAGCTCGGCCTTTAATGTGTGACAAGGTATCTTGGAAATGTTTTCGTTATTGTTATGGAAAAATAAGTGAGGAGGGATACAGACCGTGGTTTGCAAACATGTAAACAGCAGACACAAAATGTTTGCCTCTCACTAAACCACAACAGTGTACTGTCAAATACTGGGTGGTTGTAGGAGGGCTTTACAACTTTGGAAATTCATGTAAACATATTCATACTACTTGAAAACTAGTTTTGGTGTCATTTTTTAATAAACTGTATAAAGTGTTCGCTTTGTAGTTAAACACATTGAAAGTGATTTCGCTTGGATATGTGGCACAAATCCCATCCGAAGTTGATTTCTTGCCAAATTTGATGTTGCATGTCAGATGTGTCTTATTCAGTTGCATCATAGATTCTTGCTCTGAGCTGTGCTAGAGATGCGAGTAAGGGTGACAGACACATGAAATCGTTGGTGAATCCCCTCAAGAAAAAATCTGGAGGTGTCAGATAGAGCACTGCAAAGATGTGCCCAATTGCATGGAGTCCACTTGGCTACGGTATGTCTGAGAGAGGACAAATACGCTTTGTACATTGTGGTGGATGTTGCAGAAGATGACTGACAGTACCTCGCCTAATGACACAGCCATTTGAGCAGCTTTGCAAGCCCCTCAGATGCCCATAGGCTGCAAAGTTGCAGCGTGCAAAGGCTCATGCTGCATTGCGATATAGCTAACCACCATGTTTCCTTAGCCACATTTAATGGGGCACACACCTGTTTGGTCACATTAGGGATGTGCGTGCACACTGAAAGCGAATGGTGCTATATTGCACGGATAGTAGTGATCCACATGGATGTAGCATTCTAGTATTATGTGAACGTTGGGGTGATGCAACTGGTACACATCATCTAGACCATTTATCTGGAAAGTGGTCAGTTGTGATGAAATCGTGGAGATCAGTGAAGTAGCGCTACAGTTTGCCATCTTCCATGAAATGTAAGCTGCCTTCTTGGTCAGCCTTGTCACTCAGCTGGATTACAAGTTTTTCAGAATTTCTAAGTACACTATTCGATGGATTGTTTTCTCTTGGAAAAAGAAAAGACCACAAACTTTGCTCTTGCTCAGTGCTCAAAAGGTATTAACTTTTGGGTTGTCACAACAGTGTTCCAAAATTCTTTGCATATTTTCACTGCTTAAAGTACTAGAGTTGTTGTTAATTTCTGACATAGGCAGCATGGAGACAAGCGATCTTCTTTTCTTCTTCTCGTGTCATAACAGCCTTTCATGGGTCTTAGCCTCTTCAACAAGTTTCTTCCCTTCTGCCCTCTTCTGTACAGTTTTCTGCCATCCTCTGATTCTTAGAGATTTTATATCATCTTCCACATTGTCTATCTACCACTTTCGTGGCCTTCCTCTCTGTCTTCTTCCATTCAAAAACATTTTTAGTTGTCTTTCCAGTATCCTTCCTAAGGACATGTCCAAGCCAGCTTATCCTCTTATGTTTTATTATTCTTAGAATGTCAGCTCCTTCTGTGAGGCGATACAGGCCAATGTTCATTCTAGATCTCTAGAAACTGTTGTTATCCTGAGCTACTTGCAGATCTTGCACAGAACACTGTTGTTCAGATATCTTGAGCTGCTGCTCTTCAGTACTGGTTAGTGTCCACATTTCACATCCCTAGTTTACTACTGGCCTGACAAATTCGCAGATTCAGCTGTCTATTTAATGACCTAGAGGCCAACAATTTCCTAAATGTATGGAAGCATCTATTACCACTTAATATGCACACTTTTATTTCAGTTGATTTACAGTTTGTCCAGTTAACATTATATTCGAGACATTCAAAGTTACACACATGTTCAAAATTGAAACCTACTGCCTTCCTGGTGAAATCATGTACTTAGTCTTCATTTCATTAACAGCAACACCTCTAGGCAATGTGGCTTTGTACAGTTCACCTACTATTCTCTATTTAAACTCTTCTTCTATTAATAGTTGCTGCATCATCAGCATACACACACATCTGGGTTTACTTTGTGCCTATGTAGCTACCTATCAATTTGTGTTTATTTGTCAGCAAATTTCTCTCTTTGTCCTTATATGTTGTTTTCAGTCTATTTTGAGTACCTTCTTTGGTAGCACTCTCATCTCCACTATTTTTCTCGTTATGCCTTTCCCTGTTTGCTAATATCCATGCTGTCTCTATTCTCTTTTCATTATGTAATGCCGGTTTTGATCTTGTGTTTTGCTGTAAGCACTTTAGTCCTGCTTCTTTTTCTGTTGCACTGGCTGTCTACATTCATCATCGTACCAGTCTTTATTTCCAGGTGTCCCTGTTTCCTCCAGTATTTCATGTGCTGTTGTGAAAATGCCATTTTAAATAGAGTTCCATTGTTTGTCTGTATGGTCTTCACCGTCGTTTTCTTATAACTCCTGTCTCAGCCTGTTCTGATAGTCATGAGCAGTAGACCTATCTTACAACCATTCTATCTTCCATTTCTTTACTCTGGTACTACGTTCTATGGCAGCCATCACAAGTTTCTGTATAATTTTGGCTTCTATTAGATAATGGTCAGAATTGGAATTAACTCATAGAAAAGTGCGCACAGTTTCTGTATCAGATGCCCACTTCTTCAATACCAATATATTGTCTATTTGGTTTTGCTACATTTGATCATAATATTTTCCAGATCCCTTTATAGATATTTTTCCTTGGGGAACATCTACATCTACATGGATCCTTTGCAAATCACATTTAACCCTTAAATGCATGATTTTTTATTTCAAGCTGTAAAAATTACCATGTTTAGTTTATAGTGCCTACATTTCGAAAAAAATATTGAAAATTTTTTTAAATTAAATTAACAAAGCACTATTGTTGAAAATCGCTTTGTAGCTGATCAGCTACATTTTGAGTTAACACCTTACGAGCCACAATAAATGTGCTTATTTTGCTCCCTCAATTTTGACCAAATCTCTCGTAATTTAATTGTTGATTATGATTAAATACTTTGTATAGGAAGGGAAAAATCCTAAAATAATAAATAGGACATTAATGTTGTAAATATTGAGCATTTATTGTATATTTTATACACTTTTATATATGAACAATAAGGTATCTAGTTCCAACAGGTTTGTACCCAAGCATGTGATAATCACTTTACATGAAAAGTTTGAAAACAGTTCTTTTGTTTGTGCAAACACAATGCAACTGCACATTTATTACACTGAACCCAGGAAAATCCCTTGCATCCTGGCATTTTGCACCTCTGTCTCACTTGCAAGTACGAAGGCAGGTGACCTACTTGATCCAGCCTTACATCTTGTGGAGGTACATGTGCTGTGGGCCCCTTTGTCTTCTTAGCTTGTATTTCGTTTTCGAGTTCATTACTTGGCCTTCCACGTTTTGCTGAAGTTTGACCTGAGCGACACAAACAGTGAGCAATTTCCATTCGAAATTCGGAGAGTTTCATAGTTCTCCTAATCCCTTTGGTTTCTGCTACTCTCCTATACAACAGCCAGGAATTGACTACTCCCATGTCCAGGAGATGGTAAAACAATTTTATATACCATTTTCGACTTTTCACAAGAATTTTATGTCGACCCATTATGCTGTCAAGAAGGTCAACACCTCCCATATGTTTATTGTAGAGCTTAATTATTTGTGGACAAGGTATTGTTATTCTTGACTTTGTTTTTTTGTCATACCTCCCTGCTTCATGAATAGGCTGCTGTCCAGCAAGTGTAGAAAGCAACATCACACTCTTGTTATCTTTCCACACTACATTTGATATGTCGACACCATCCACTGTTGCGACGCGCTCTACTGATGCACCTCGTGCCATTTTCTTCAGCTCAGCTTCTGAAGGGAGCTTGCAGTCTGGCACTCTGTTTCTTCTGACTGTCCCAAGTGAGTAAATTCCTTGTTTATGTAACCATACAAGCAGTGGCAGACTTGTGTAATAATTGTCACAGTACAGTTTGTGGTTCATATTTCTTGGTAGTATCCTACTGAGTCGAACTACAACATTTGCACTTGCTCCCAAGTCTTCCTCCCCAGTCACTCTTTTTTCTGGTTCATTTTCATCTCCAGTGAAAATCTCAAAATCGTAGGCATAACCAGATATGCCACTAATAACAAATAATTTGTATCCATATTTATGAGGCTTGTTTGGCATGTATTGTTTCAAATAACTTCTAGCCTTTGTTGAACATATCTGTTCATCAACAGAAACACACTCCTCAACAGGTATTGTTTGAAACCGAGATCTCATCAATTCTATTATGGGTCTTATCTTGAAGAGTCTATCATGACCTTTTTCACCCCTGGGTATCATTGCACTGTTGTCATTGAAGTGAAGAAACTTACGTATTTGCTCATACTGATTCACTGTCATTGTTGTCTTGATCAGATGAGTACCAGTAACTTCTCCCCAGTAATCCCTCGTATTAGGTACATGAACTATTGACATTATGAGACAGATGCCTATAAATTTTTTTATGTCATCACAGGATAAATCTATTGGTCTATCAGGATTACACTGCACACTGTATCTATGAGACTCTTCGACAATTAGATCAAAGAATTTAGATGGAAATATATGTTTGAAGAATTGGTATGGAGTATTTAAGTTTATTACTTCTTCTGGTAACGAAGTATTGCCATGAAATTTTGACTGCAGTTCGGGAATAATCAACTGTTTATCTTTCCAAACCACACTCCTGCTGTTTTTGGTAACATTTTTGCTGCTGCATGGCAGTTTCAGAGCATTATCAGACAACTGTGACGTCAGTTCCTTCATTATAACATCAGATTGTCTTGTTCCAGAAACATCTTCAGTCCTAATTACTGGTACTTGACTTTCTTCGTCACTACTGTCACTATCACAATCAACAGATTCTGGAGCAACATATGTCTCATCTTGAATGGAATCGTCAGAGAAACACTCAAGATCGTCATCACTGCTTAGTGGAATCTCTAACCATTCCATAAGCATTTCTTCTTGACTCTTTCGAGACATTTTTACGTCAGCGCCTGAAATGCAGTAAATGGAAAATGTAGCTGATAAGCTACATACACAAAAACAGGCCTCATTTCAAATCTATCGCAAAGACACTCGAATTAACTGTTTACACCATATCTACTTACGTTTTCAAAATGAAAAAGTAATTTTCAAACCCAGAAATCAGTGCACAAACACCAAAAACACACCTCAACTTTCCGCCAAAACACACACTTGGCAATATGTCCACACAGCTCACTGTCGAACTGCTTCAGCTCGTCCTGCCATCTATGATCACTATGAAGAACTACTAGAAACTGCAGTGGAGTGTATACACTTAGCTACATAACGAATTTGATCAAAAATGTTTCTCCATATGGAATAAATCGAAGAAATGAGGTCTGTAGCTTATCAGCTATAGTATGCATTAAAGGGTTAAGTGCCTGGCAGGTACTTACTTATTCACAGAAGCAAATTGGGCAACCCTCACACCATTATTACTAGTTTCATTATGCAGATTTTCCGTACCAAACATGCTTCTGAAAGCCTTTTCTTTGCCTGTTTGGCATGATAGTCACTAAGAACTATTTTTTAATCATATCTAGGTATTTTATCACAAACCTCATGTAGCAGATCATAGAAGCCATGTGGGGTGAAAGCGATAACACATCTGCTGATACCATTGAAGACCATAAATCCAACTTCATGCTCCCCCTTGTTTTTTATGTTTTGCTGGATAATGTATCAAAAATGTACTGTTGTGAATCTCATCTCTTCCATTCCACCTGATTTCCTGAAGTGGAGCAACTGCCTTACCATACCTTAGTGTCTCTTCCGCAATGCTGTTTGTAGCACCTATCTACAGCAGTGTATGCACATTTCGTGCTCCAAATTTTTGAGCATCGGTAGATCCATATTCATGTTCCTTGGTGCAGTTCATCTTCATAAAGAAAGTCAGCATTCCGTGTGAAATTACTTGTAATGATAGGTTTTTACAAGGCAGGGACATTGACTGTGCACTCAACTCTCAACCTGGAGGACTAGGCTTTCATTTTGGAGTGAGCTCGACTAGTAGGGTTGACAGCCTAGTTTATAGAGCCCCACCTATCCTACAGTGTGAGGCGGGCTTTGTCTGACACCTCTGCTGGGACCCTCTGCTGGTACCATTCCGGCTTGTGTGACCTTGCAGTAGCTATGTTACAGCTAGCATAGCCCCCAGCTTCTTCAGAGCTCATCAGCCTCCCTATCCAGCACAGAAGGTGCCATCAGCAAGGCAGTATCCGCTGTGGATGGAGACAAGTGATCTAATATTTTACAAAAATAAAAATAAAAATTCTTTCTTACTTGTGGGCCTGCAAAAGCATGCTTAGACGCTTAGTCTAAATGGGACCACATGCTACTGGACACACTAGCATTTCTGTTCATAATGTTTTGGTTGATTTTTGGCTTGGTGTATGCAGTCGTATGTTCTATTGTGTATTGATGTCGTATATTTACTTCTTAGGTCTTGTAGACCTAATGTTTTATCTCAGTGGTATATGCCATTATTTTATGAGATCTGGCTCTTGCAAGAGCATCCACTGTAATGTAATTGTGTCTTAGGCTCATTTTACAAGCAGATGTTATGCATGTTTTTATAATTGGTAGATATTTAACTTCTTCCCTGTATCATTAAGGAGTCTGTAATCCCTTCTTGTACCTTATGTTACAGCAATTTTCTGTTATTATTTCAGATCTGAAGATGATTGTATAATCAGCTGAAGTAGTCATCACTTAATGTTTTTTACCTGTGATCTTGACTGTTAAAAATTTTTATTAAGAAATTTTTTAAAATTTTTCCCATGATTGTGTTGATTAACTTTATTGCTTAAACTTTTCCACTCCGTTATGCAGACACAGCCATCTCTGTGCATTCTTATTTAAATAGCCACGGCCTGAATGGCGAACAACAGAGAATAGTACAAGTCTCTGTGGAAACAGTGAGGTAATGGATCAAAAATTAGGGTATACATTAAAACAAAATGTGCACTTTCATTCAAATATACTTACATTAGCGTTATCATCCAACACTTTTGATCCTGTAATATTTTTTGAAATAGGATAGAGAGCTGTTTTCATGGTCATTTCCATTTGAATTGTTTCCAAATGAATCACTGTCATCTTCACAATTGCGTTTTCTCTCATTTTCACTTTGAGGTTGCTCTAAGATCTGTACATTCTCTTCCCTAGAAAGTTCATGAAGAACTAGCCATTTCAGGCCTACTAACTGGAACATGATGATTACAACCTTTCTCTCTGCACAACTGCTACAGCTTGACACAAAGTTAACACAGGTTTCCCTAGATGATAATAATATTCATCATATATGCCTAGTACAGTCAGATTTGAGAATGGAACATGAGAGAACTAAGAAAAATAATGTCGAATGAGGCTCAACATTGTTTTGGAAAACAAAATTCACAGTGCCTAGTGCCACGTGTCACAGGAGTGGAAAGGGTTCAGTAACAAATTGGCTCATCAGTAAAGATAACGTTTCCAATGAAATCTTCATCTTTGTTCTGTTGATGTAACATTTCTCTACAAAAATTTGGATGAACAAGCCTATCGTTGTCTCTTAGTTCACACTCCATTGTTACTTCGAGTATGTTGAGATGCAAATATTTTCTTAATACACACCAGACAACTGTACACACAACACCCAGCTCACGAGATGCATCCAGATCATTTTTGTAGGTCTGTTACAGCTTTGCCTCTTTTATTCTACAACATAATCAGCCACAAGCAATTGACCTGAAGACTTTTTGTGGGTTACTGAGTGTCTACATCTACATCAGTATACTGCAAGCCATTTGACAGTGTGGGATGGAGGGTACTTTTGGTGCCATTAACTGTTCCCCCCTTCCATGTTCCACCCACGAATGGCACAGGGGAAGAGTGATCATTAATATCTGTACCAGCTCTAATTTCTTGAATCTTCTCGTTGTATGTGGGGGAGGGATGTTATATGTTGTCCAACTCTTCCCAGAAAGTACTCTCTCGAAATTTCGAAAGAAAACTTCTCTGTGATACACAACACCTCTCTCACATTGTCCGCCACTGGAGTTTGTTGAGCATCTGTGTAATGCTCTCGCACTGACTAAATGATCCTATAAGAAAATGTACCATCTCCATTGGATCTCTCTCTCTCTCTCTCTCTCTCTCTCTCTCTCTCTTTTATCAGTTCTACCTGGTAAGGGTCCCAGATTGATGAACAATACTCCAAAATTGCATAGCAGAGATGTTGAGTCGCAGATAGGCACAACGAAAAGACTGTCACAAATAAAACTTTTGGCTGGTAAGGCCTTCATCAAAAATAGACAACACACACCCACACACTCATGGAAACACAACTCACATACACAAGACTGTAGTCTCAGGCCACTAAAGCCATATGTCGAGCAGCAGCACCAGTGCATGTTGGGAGTGGTGACTGGGTGGGGGTAAGGAGGAGGCTGGGGTGGGAGGGAGGGACAATAGGGTAGAGGTGGTGGACAGTGAAGTGCAGCTGGGGAGTGCACAGGGATGAGTTAGAGAGAGGAGAGGGCAACTATGTGCAGTCAGAATTTAGATGTTGGGCAGTAGAGAGGTGGGGAGAGGGAGGGGATAGTGGAAAAGGAGAGTAGTAAAAAAGACTGCCTGGAGCCCATCTCTGTACTCACCCCTACCACTCCCAGCGTTCCTACCTTCTATGTGCTTCCTGAAGTCCATAAACCCAACCACCCAGGACACCCCATTGTGGCTCTCGTAGACTAACACCTTCACCCTGTTACCCTGAACCTACCCTCCTATATAAAAGATACCAACCATTTCCTCCACTGACTCTCCTCTTTTCCTGTCCCTTTACCACGCAGTACCCTTCATCACTATTGGCACCATCTCCCTTTACACTAACATCCTTAATGCCCATGGCCTTACCGTTATTGCACACTACCTCTACCAGTGCCTGATGAATTCCAAACCAACAACCTCCTCCCTAGTCACCATGACCAACTATATCTTCACCCACAGTTACTTTTCCTTTCAAGACATTACCTACAAAAAAAAATCCAGTGTATGGATATGGGCACCAGCATGGCACCATACTATGCCAACCTCTTCATGGGCCATCTAGAGGAATCCTTCCTAAACACCCAGAATCCTAAACTCCTCACCTGATTCAGATTTGTTGATGACATCTTTGCAATCTGGATCGAGGTGAGGACATCCTATCCACATTCCTCCAGAACCTCAACAACTTCTCTGACTTTTGCTTCACCTGGTCCTACTCAACCCAACAAGCCACCTTCCTAGATGGTGACCTCCACCTCAGAGATGGTTACATCAGTACCTCCGTCCATATCAGATCTCCTAACCATCCCCAATACCTCCGGTTCGACAACTACCACCCATTCCATACCAAGAAGTCCCTTCCATACAGCCTAGCCATCCGTGGTTGTTGCATCTGCAGTGACAAGCGGTCCCTCTCGAAATATACCCTCCCATCGTGCACTGGTGCTGCTGCTTGCAGTGTGCCTTCAGTTGCCTGAGACTGCAGTCATATATATGTGTGTGTGTGTGTGTGTGTGTGTGTGTGTGTGTGTGGTGTCTATTTTTGATGAAGGTCTTACTGGCCAAGAACTTTGTTTGTGACAGGCTTTTTGTTGTGCGTATCTGCGACTCAGCATCTTTGCTCTATAGTGAGTAGCAACTTTCCTTTTCATAATATTGTTACATTCCATCCTGGATTTTCCAATGTTAGATACTCAAGAATCGGTCAAACAAGTGCCTTGTAAGCCACTTGCTTTATGGATGAGTTACATTTCCTTAAGGTTCTTCCTGTGAATCTCAGTCTGGCCTCTGCTTTCCTTAATATTTGTGTTACGTGGTATTTCTATTTGAGGTGGCTCTGTATAATTACTCCTAGGTATTTAATGGTTGACACTGTTTCCAGCAGTTTGTCATCAATAGCTAAGTTGGACAGTAGTGGATTAAGCAGTACTGTCTTCTGGCACTGCTACTTTCTTACAGATAACTGCATCATCTGCTAACAGTCCTAAAGAGCTTCCGATGCTTTCTACTAGATCATTTATATGCATTGTAAACAGTGATGGTCCTATCACACTTCCTTGGTGTGTTCCAGATATTACCTTTACATCTGTCAATTTTGTTCCATTAAGAGTGATATGTTGAGTGCTGTCTGCGAGGAAATCTTGTATCCAGTGATAAATGTGGTCAGATACTCAGTAAGCTCATATCTTTTTCACTAAACAGCAGTGTGGAACAGTGTCAGATACTTGCCGAAAGTCGAGGAACCTGGCATCGACCTGAGCACCATTGTGTACAGTGCTGTGGATCTCATGGAGGAACAGATCGAATTGAGTTTCACACGATCTTTATATGCGGAATCCATTTTTTATAGAGGAGAATTCTACTCTGTTAAAACATCATAATTTTTTATCATAAAACATGTTACATAATTATATGACAGATTGATGTCAACAATATAGGCATATAATATTGTGCATCTGTCCTGTGTCTCTTCTTGAAAACGAGAATGACCTATGCTTTTTTCCGTTCTCTGGGTACACTTTTTTGCTCCAGCAAATTATGATAAACTGCTGCTAGAAGGGGAGAAAGTTCTTTCTCGTAGTCTTTGTATAATCGTACAGATATCTCGTCTTGTCCTGATGCCTTTCCGCTACTTATGGACTGTAGTTGCTTTCCTGTTCCACAGTCAGCTGTCTCAATATTTGATTCATATGATGGTTGAAAGGAGGGACTGTATTGTGGTCTTCCATGGTGAAACTGTTTCAGAAGACTGAATTCAGTATTTTGATCTTCTTTTGGTTATCTTCCATTTCAATGCCTGTATAGTCAATGTGTGACTGAATAGATGATTTTGAACCCTGTACTGATTCTAAGTAAGATCAAACCTTTTAGGATTGTGTCAGATCGGTTTAGAAAGTTTTACATTCAAAGTTATTGAACACTACTCTCATTGCTCTCCTGCAGTCATTTGTGCTTCATTCAGCTTTTGTTTCTCTGCTAATTTTGACTCCTCTTGAATCTGTGATGAAGCTCTCTTTGTTTATGTAGCAATTTTGTAACACGCCTATTAACCACAGTAGGTCCCTTGAGACCTTGCTCAGAACATAATTGCCTAAGGCATATTGAATTATACTTTTGAATTTTGTGCGCTTCTACGTCTTCGGCATTGAGTATTTGATGTTGACTACCCAGATACTCCGCACTTTACACCCTGTCACTCTTGCTAAGCAAAAATATTTTTCTTCCTTTCTTAACATTCCTTGTAGTACAAGTAGTCATATTTGCTACCACAGCCTTATGATCATTGACATCTTCCGCTTCATTAACTGATCCATTAAATTGATGTCCATTTGTTGCCAGGAGCTCCAAGACTTCACCTTCTCAAGTTGGTTCCCTAATTATGTGCTTGAAGTAATTTTTGGACAAGACATTCAGAATAATGTTTCTGGCACCATTTTTGATAGCCTGCCTCTTCCAATCTATATCTGGCAGGTTCAACTCATCCCTTATTACAATAGCATGATCAGGAAAGTTACTAACAATATTTTGGAAGTTCTCTCTGAAGCACTGTACCACTACAGCTCCTGACCCAGGTGGGCTATAAAGGCATCCAATTACCATCCTTTGATCCTTAACTTCACCCAGATTAATTCACATTCAGAAGCTGTGGTGACCTCACTAGATGTTACTGAATTCTTTACTGCAAGAAATACGCCACTGCCATTGGTGAATAAGCTATCCTTACGATAAATACTCCGGACGAACTTAGGATTTCATTGCTATTCACTTGTGGTTTCAACCAACTTTCTGTTCCTAATACTATCTGTGTATTATAACCTTTAATAAGCAGTTTTAATTCTGGGACCTTTCCTTGGCACTCCAGCAGGTTACTAATATCATATTAATCTTTTTTATTTCTGATCCGCAAGGCCAAGCATTCTCTGAGAATTTGTGGCTTATGTATCTTTGATTTTGGCAGGCACTTACTCCTCAACCCTAGTAGCCGCTTGTTGGATGTAGTACACGACTGACCTAATAAGGGGAACCTTACGGTTCTCCACTCGGTAACGGAGGTTGAGAAATTCACATCCAGTACCATCAGAGGATCATCTGAGCCTCTTGCTTAGATCTGCCACTGAACCCCAAACCAGAGGACCGACGTCAACCTTGGGTTGAGGTAGGGTGCTACAAATAGTGAGATTCGCCTGAACCCTGTGTGTGATGCTAGTTGCTTTCATTAATGCAGCCATCTGCTAAAATGAACTGAGAATGGCCTCAGAACCTAAATAGAACCACAGGCGTCATTAATGCCTACATATGTGACTATTTTACAGCCAGTTGCACCGATTGCACTCGCTAGCCACCTGCAGGGCTTCCTCCACATCTTGGACGAGATCCCTAGCAAATATACCGACAGCATTACCTGCCTACTGTTGGAGCTCTCAAGTACTATCATACCCACCCACTGAATTTGTCTAGACTGGGCAGGATAATTGGCCGCCGGCACAATGGGAAGGCATCCCATGCTGGCTCAGAAATATTACCAACACTGGATGTGATGTATGAACTCATCATTGTGTTCCATTCACATTCAAGTGAAGATGGACTGATCAGTTGTTGTGCATCAGAAGGTGCAGTGACATTCAGATCATCAAGGGGTTCCAGTGGCATCAAGGTGTCACAGTTCTTGTCACTTGTGCCCCAGTGTCACCACAGCTTTGAGCAATAACAAGAAGCCTATCGACCATGGCCAGAGCACTTTTCAACTGTTTATAGACAGCAGCCAATTCTCCTTGTGTCTGCTCACTTCTAGCACAGTCCCTATCCATATTGGACTGCATAAAAATAAAATAACAATAAACTTAATAAAATCTCAAGAAATACAAACAAAGCAATCAGGAGTAACCAAGAAAGTATAGACTCCCACAAAAGAAAAGCGACTTTGGCGCTACAGAGGATGGTATTTATGCAAAATATGAAAGGTTCTTATCTATGCAAAATATAAACAAGGAGAATAAAGAAACACTAAAATTTGCTCTGCTGCCTTCTCACTATAGCCTAAGATCACTAGATCTGCAAGCACGTAAAACGGAAATAAATTCATCTACTGAAATGGATGTATCAACAGTTACTTTTTACTAGAAACTTTACTTAACACAAAAGCTGCTGCAAGAAATAAATATGCAAACTCTTTCACACTGATCCAAACTATACACTGTCCTTAGAATGAGATTTAAATGGCGTCACCTTATTCGGCACTTCAGACAGCAGAGAGCTACTCGAGGCAGTCATCTCTACTAAGACTGTCATTACTGCTTGCAGTGGTGTTATTTGGTACTAATGGATTACATCAGTCAATTTTTTTCCATTTTCCAATAAAATTACTCTTTGACTAAGAGTGTAAGATGTAAGAATAAGTTTGTATTACTGCTCAAAGTTATTAAGTCCATTTAGAAACAAGCTGTTCTTTCCTCTGTCACAGTTGGTGAGGTCACCATCGGTGTATTTATTTACACTTCACATTCCGTATGACCAAACTGAGGAGCAAATCTCCAAGGTCATGGAACTTGTCAGTATGTGAAATTACAACATAAAAGCAATAACAGATAATAATAAAATGTTTGTGAACTCAAAAATGCCAAGCCATAAGTTTCAGTAAACACAGTCAACAATATAATGTAAGAATCAGCTTAATTTTTCAAGAAACTCCTCAACGGAATAGAAGGAGTGACCCATGAGAAAACTCTTCAATTTCAATTTGAAAGCACGTGGATTACTGCTAAGATGTTTGAATTCTTGTGGTGGCTTATTGAAAATGGTTGCAGCAGTGAACTGCACACCTTTCTGCGCAAGAGTGACGGAAGTCTGATCCAAATCCAGGTTGGATTTATGCCAAGCATTAACTGAGTGAATGTTGCTTATTCTTGGGAATGAGCTGATATTGTTAACAAGAAATGACAGTAAAGAATATATATATATTGAGGAGACCAGTGTCAAAATACCCAGGGTAGTGAACGGGGTTGACAAGAGGTTCGTGATCTTAACACCACTAATTGCCCGAACCACCCGTTTCCAAGCCAAAAATATCCTTTTAAAATTGGAAGAGTTACCCCAAAATATAATACCATACAATACAAGCAAAGAGAAAAAAAGGCAAAGTAGACTAATTTTTGTGTCAAACGATCACTTACTTCAGATGCCATTTGAATAGCAAAAATGGCAGCATTAAGTCTTCGAACAAGGTCCTGAACATGGGTGTTCCATGACAGTTTACTGTCTACTGAACACCTATAAATTTGAACTTTTCAGTTTCACTAATCGTGTGCCCATCCTGTGAAATTAAAACATCGGGTTTTGTTGAATTATGTGTTAGAAACTTTAAAAACTGAGTCTTACTGTGGTTTAGCATTAGTTTATTTTTTACAAGCCATGAAACCAAGCCAGTGTTGCACATAACATCCTTTACTACCAAGCTAGTGCCATCACCAAACAGGAATATTTTGGAGTTACCCATAATACTAGAGGACATGTCATATATAAATGAGGAACAGGAGTGGCCCCAACACTGATCCCTGGGGCACACCCCATTTGACCGTACTCCACTCATACCCCACATCACAGCCATTCTCAACACTGTCTGTTATTAATGTAAGAGGGGAGCCAATTGTGAGCTACTCCCCCCATATTCTGTAATGGTCCAACTTCTGGAGCAATATTTTGTGATCAACACAATCAAACACCTTAGTTAAATAAAAAAAAAAATATGCCTAGTGTTTGAAACCTTTTCTTTAAACCATCCAGTACCTCATAGAAGAGAATATAGCATTTTCAGTCGTTAAACAATGTCAAAATCCAACCTGTACATTCGTTAGCAAATTATGTGATACAAAATGATTAACTATGCTTATATACACAGCCTATTCAATAACTGTAGCAAACACTGATGGCATAGAAATAGGTCTAAAATTGTGTACATTATCTCCCTCTCCCATTTTATAAAGTGACCTTTCTACTGAGTGCTTTAATCGTTCAGGAAACTGACCATTAAAGATGTGACTAAGTACAGGCCTAACATATGGAGCACAGTACTTTAATATTCCACTAGTCACTCCATCATATCCATGCGAGTCCTTAGTCTTCAGTGATTTAATTATTGACTCAATCTCCCCCTTGTCAGTATCACAGAGGGGTATTTCAAACATCAGTCTCGAAAAGGCATTTTCCAAGAGAGTTATATGATTCCCTATAAAAACTAAATTTTTATTTAATTCTCCAGCAATGCTCAGAAAATAATTGTTAAATACTGTACATATATTTGATTTATCAGTAACAGAAATATTTTTACTACAAACTGACTTTATATCATCAACCTTGTGCTGCTGACAAGACACTTCCTTCACAACTGACCATATGGTTTTAATTTTATCCTGTGAATTAGATTCTCTATTTGCGCACCACATACACTCTGCCTTCCTAATAACATTTTAAGCACCTTACAATACTGTTTGTAATGGACAACTGTAGCTTGGTTGTGACTAATACTAACATTTTGATATAATTCCCACTTTGTTCTACATGATATCTTTATCCCATGAGTCAGCCACCCAGGCTGCCTTTTACTGCTGGTACCCTGTTTAGAATGTTCTAATGGAAAGCAACTCTCAAAGAGTATGAGAAATATGTTAAGGAAAGCATTATATTTGTCATCTATGTTATCGGCAGTATAAACATCCTCCTACTCTTGTTCCTTGACGAGTTTAAAAAAAAATCCTTTATTGCCGTTGGATTAACTTTCCTACAAGTTTGTAATTACATGTGACATTTGTTTGAGTAAAAAAGGCTTTTAGTGTTAGTTAGTGCAAACAACAATTAGAAGTTTAGTTTCATTACATTCAACTGCTCCTGCACAACATTTAGATATCTGTTCGGTGCAGTGCCGTGATACGTCTGTGCTGGTTTTTTACGAACATGGATACTCTGCCACCCCGAAAGGAAGTCCTTGAAAAACAGCCATCTAATCTGTATCATGGTAAAGGAAGCCTCTGAATTGTCAAATTATTTAAGTGGTGCTCTGATATACCAATAATTTCAGAGCCAACATCCATAAGCAGGGAATCAGCGATCATAAAGCGGTTATTGCATTGATGATTTCAGCCGTATATAGAAATATTAAAAACGGTAGGAAGATTTTTCTGTTTAGCAAAAGTGATAAAAAGCAGATTTCAGAGTACCTAACAGCTCAACACAAAAGTTTTGTCTCAAGTACAGATAGTGTTGAGGATCAGTGGACAAAGTTCAAAACCATCGTACAGTACATGTTAGATGAGTATGTGCGAAGCAAGGTCGTAAGAGATGGAAAAGAGCCACCATGGTACAACAACTGAGTTAGAAAACTGCTGCAGAAGCAAAGGGAACTTCACAACAAACATAAACACAGCCAAAGCCTTGCAGACAAACAAAAATTACGCGAAGCGAAATGTAGTGTAAGGAGGGCTATGCGACAGGCGTTCAATGAATTCGAAAGTAAAGTTCTATGTACTGACTTGGCAGAAAATCCTAAGAAATTTTGGTCTTATGTCAGAGTGGTAGGTGGATCAAAACAAAATGTCCAGACACTCTATGACCAAAATGGTACTTAAACAGAGGATGACAGACTAAAGGCTTTTTCCAAAGTTTTTCACAGAGGAAGACTGCACTGAAGTTCCTTCTCTAGATTGTCGCACAGATGACAAAATGGTAGATATTGAAATAGACGACAGAGGGATAGAGAAACAATTAAAATCGCTCAAAAGAGGAAAGGCCGCTGGACCTGATGGGATAACAGTTCGATTTTACACAGAGTACACGAAGGAACTTGCCCCCCTTCTTGCAGCGGTGTACCGTAGGTCTCTAGAAGAGCGTAGCGTTCCAAAGGATTGGAAAAGGGCACAGGTCATCCCCGTTTTCAAGAAGGGACGTCGAACAGATGTGCAGAACTATAGACCTATATCTCTAATGTCGATCAGTTGTAGAATTTTGGAACACGTATTATGTTCGAGAATAATGACTTTCTGGAGACTAGAAATCTACTCTGTAGGAATCAGCATGGGTTTCGAAAAAGACAATCATGTGAAACCCAGCTCGCGCTATTCGTCCACGAGACTCAGAGGGCCATACACACGGGTTCCCAGGTAGATACCGTGTTTCTTGACTTCCACAAGGCGTTCGATACAGTTCCCCACAGTCGTGTAATGAACAAAGTAAGAGCATATGGACTATCAGACCAATTGTGTGATTGGATTGAAGAGTTCCTAGATAACAGAATGCAGCAGGTCATTCTCAATGGAGAGAAGTCTTCCGAAGTAAGAGTGATTTCAGGTGTGCCGCAGGGGAGTGTCGTAGGACCGTTGCTATTCACAATATACATAAATGACCTTGTGGATGACATCGGAAGTTCACTGAGGCTTTTTGCGGATGATGCTGTGGTATATTGAGAGGTTGTAACAATGGAAAATTGTACTGAAATGCAGGAGGATCTGCAGGGAATTGACACATGGTGCAGGGAATGGCAATTGGATCTCAATGTAGACAAGTGTAATGTGCTGCGAATACATAGAGAGAAAGATCCCTTATCATTTAGCTACAATATAGCAGGTCAGCAACTGGAAGCAGTTAATTCCATAAATTATCTGGGAGTAGGCATTAGGAGTGATTTAAAATGGAATGATCATATAAAGTTGATCGTCGGTAAAGCAGATGCCAGACTGAAATTCATTGGAAGAATCCTAAGGAAATGCAATCCGAAAACAAAGGAAGTAGGATACAGTACGCTTGTTCGCCCACTGCTAGAATACTGCTCAGCAGTGTGGGATCCATACCAGATAGGGTTGATAGAAGAGATAGAGAAGATCCATCGGAGAGCAGCGCGCTTCGTTACAGGATCATTTAGTAATCGCGAAAGCATTACGGAGATGATAGATAAACTCCAGTGGAAGACTGTGCAGGAGAGACACTCAGTAGCTCGGTACGGGCTTTTGTTGAAGTTTCGAGAACATACGTTCACTGAGGAGTCAAGTAGTATATTGCTCCCTCCTACGTATATCTCGCGAAGACACCATGAGGATGAAATCAGAGAGAGTAGAGCCCACGCAGAGGCAAACCAACAATCCTTCTTTCCACGAACAATACGAGACTGGAATAGAAGGGAGAACCGGTAGAGGTACTCAAGGTACCCTCCGCCACACACCGTCAGGTGGTTTTCGGAGTATGGATGTAGATGTAGATGTAGAAGCAGTTCACTTTCTTTATATCTAATACCCCTTATATTTGTATGAAATGTGCTAATTCCTTCTCTACTTGGAAACATGATGTCCTCTGAAGGTGATTCCTTAGTTATAAGGACTTCCTTTAAGCAGGTATACATATCAATTGACTTCAGCCTAATAAAAGGTGCAGCTCTAACACCAACTGCTACAGGAATTTTTCCATGAGTGACCCCCCACCCCACTACATTGTCACCTATAACTTTGCCAGCCTCCCCTTCACATACCTATTGAAATGCCAACCGTGCCCAGTGAAACCCTATCTACTGATAGACTCAACTGGCACCACTGCAATGTGACCCATGCCCTCTGCCATCAGTGCCTTCTCCAGCCCCATGTTAACACATGTAACAGCCTCATTAAGATGAATTCCATCATGACACTGAAACAGTTGCATGAAATGAACATCACTGCCACCAGTTTGAGTAGCTATCTTTACCAGGTCATCACCTACATCATATTCCCCATCTCTATCAAGGCTATTCCCTGCTCCTACCCACTATCACTACCTGATCTTCATTCGTAAAATTCCTTCATACCTCCCCTACCGTATTTACTCGAATCTAAGCTGCACTTTTTTCCGGTTTTTGTAATCCAAAAAACCGCCAGCGGCTTAGAATCGAGTGCAAAGCAAGCGGAAGTTCTTAAAAATGTCGGTGGGTGCTGACACAACTTAGTTCTGCCGTCGAATATATGTAGCGCTACACAGGCATGCTTTGTAGGCACAAAGATAAATACTGGTGCCAAAACCTCTGCGTCATCAAAAAAAAAAAGGTGGAAGACAAGCTTTTTTTTCTTCGTGCCGAGTTTCGACCACTGCATTTTCATACATTATCCAACGAAGTAAATACAAATTCCGTATTGTTCATCTTCGAATGTAGCAGCATTTCAATGTACTACGAGAACCCGACTGGCAAGAATGTTTAGAATGTTTGTCAATAGGGCCAACTCTACGTTCTGAATTTTTTCCTATCTGTGAGAAGAGATGGTTGCTAATAGAAACTTTTATAAATTGTGAATCACATGCAGTATTCTCGTCACCATAAGAATAATACGAATATAAACATTTTGCCATGTATTGTTTCGTGTTTCCTGCTATCTCATTTAAATCCTGTCTGCGTAATAAACCACAAACCTAGAGTGAGACAACAGCAAACGCGGAAGAATATACATATCATGTCATGTTTATATTCGTATTATTCTTATGCTAAACAGTGATACAGTCAGAAATGAAGGGAGGCAATTGACTAGATTTTTAAATCTAAGATGACTCTAATTTCTGTGCAGAATGTAATGTACTAAAGAGGCGCCTGCAAAGATTTTCAAACGGAGAAAAATTTTCGCTAAACTCTCGTTCAGAACATCTTCTATCATACGCAGTCTATTATTTGGTTCTTGTTGATCATTATCAAAGAAAGCAGCAGTGTAAGTAACAATAAGTAGCAGTCTCTTGCCATTGTTTCGCTAGTGAGACGATTCCTCTCTCTCTCTCTCTCTCTCTCTCTCTCTCTCTCTCTCTCTCTTTTTTTTTTGTAAGCGGCGGTAGCGCGCACAAAAGCAAGCCACACCGCGATCGGCGACAGGCCGTAAACACGCAGTATCAGAGTACGACAAACAATGCATGACACAGTACAGTACTGCATTTTCAGCGTAGAGTGACGTAAACACCTATAACAAAGAAAACTGCGGTTATCAGATCAAAGAAAAATAAGCAATCAATTCAAACCAGATGAAGCATGTGAAAAAGGAAGGGTACCCGTATAAATACGGACGGAGTGCCTGACGCATAGCAATGGCTACCTTGTAAAGCTTAACTGCTAAGCTTACGACTCGAACCAAACTACTGTAGCTGTATCGTCATTCATTTGACCTAAATTGTCAGTGGACCAACTTTGTTTCGATTTGGAGATGCGGCCTAAAACTTTTCTCTCCCCTTGAATTTCGAGTCTCAAATTTCAGGTGCGGCTTAGATTCGGGAATTTTTTTTCCTTGATTTCGAGTCTCATTTTTCAGGTGCGGCTTAGATTCGAGTGCGGCTTAGACTCGAGTAAATACGGTATGCTGTCAGTCACCTGAGCCAACGCTGCACTAGGCTTCACAATGCTGATGATCTGGTATTCACTCCCCAACACTTCCTGCAACTGCTGGCCCACACCTCTACTGTCTGAACTACCTAGCAGCAGAACCTTCTTCTTTCTGTTCGACTTTGCAACTGACTTAGGCTTCCTAACTGCTGAGAACTGCTGCATGTTTCCTACACCTACACCTACAAGAGGCTCCTCTCCACTAAACTCCAACGGTTGGTCAAACCTATTGCATATACACAAAGTACAACTATCTGAATACCTCTTCCTCCTAGCTGCCTTCTTGCCAACTGCCAGTTCCCATTCCCCAGCACCCTTCACCCTCCTCAACTTACCTAGTTCCTCCTTTGTGTATTGAAACTGTACCTGAAGGGCACGGATCTTATTCTCCTGCTCCTCTATCAACTTATTTCTACTACAGATTCTGTATTCCCAGGAAAGGATCTCACTAGAGTGCCCACTGGCTTCCCCACTGCATTCCCCTCAATAAAATACTTTGAACAAATCCCACACCGTAACCCACTACTCACAAACCTATGACAGCGTCGACACTTCTTACCCATGGTAAAATTTTACAATTACTGAAAAAAACTAAATGCCTATGTTACCTAAGTTCAGTTACACTAGTAGAACTATTTATAGAACTGACAATAGCAGTCTCTAAATTATCTCTCTAGTAAGACAGCAACAACTTCTATTAAACTACTAAACAACAATTAATACCAACATCAGCAAAACTTCACAAAATGTACTAGCTAAAACCAAAAATTCAAGCTGCCACTGGAACAATCAACAAAGTTAAAACAGTGAATGAAAATTTTACTTAAATATTTCACCAGAAACAATAAGAAACATCAGCTGAAAACTAGAGAATGAATTTTCTAAATGACTTCAACACACAGAAAACTCTAAAAAAACACAGTAAGCGGACATTTTCAAAAGTTTATTAAATTGGTATTTCATCACAAACAGCACAAAACACTGTTGAAAATTATTAAATTTAATAATTGTATAACAGTGCACAAACAACTTTGTCAGTTCTTAGCAGTTATGGTGATAAATACTATTTACATTGAATGTTAGCAAGCGGACATGGAGAGATGTACAAGTATGTGTGTGAATATCACACAAAACAGTTTTAAATAGTGTATTATGTAAATTAGATGACATTTTATTATGTATAGTTTTAGTTAAATTTTTCTATACTTTTAATCAAGCTTGTCATGACATTTGGCAAGTTCTGCTTTTTGTATGGTAAGCCCTCCATAGAGTTATCACATGTAATTGTTCTCTTGTTTCCAAAGGTATTTTCAATTGGAAAACATGTTCAGAGGAAATCAGTCCAGTATGCTCATGGTATTTCCCATTATGATGCCCACCTATGAGTAATGAGATTCTTTTCTTCTGGTGTTTGGGCAGATATTTGCGATATCTTTTTTGCAAAGTCTAGCTGGAGTCAGCCCAATCAAATATTACTCATCACAAGCCCATTGTTGATGGAAAGCATTGATTTCTTTCCATTTATGAAAAAAAAAAATATATATTTTTAAAGCAGAATTTCACATACCCAATCAGTAGACCAGTCCCAGGTTAGTCTAGTATGATGTTCATTTTATCAGCATCTATTAACAGCAGTTCTAAAACACGAAGAATAAACAGTAATCCAGCAGCGACTGATCAGCGTGCTGGCCCATGTTCACTGCTACTGCCATGCAGCGGCATTGCCCAATCACTGCTGGAGTACTGTTTTTGCTTTTTATTTTAAAATCCCTGTTAATACATATTGGTAAAATGAATAATTCACTAGTCTAATTTGGGACCGCTCTGTGAAATGGGCATGTAAAATTCCGGTTTAAAAATAAATTTGTTCATAATGCTAAAGAGACCAACACTTTCTTTCGACACTGGGCGTCACATGAAAGACATAGTGAACAGTTGCAGTATTTATTTGGGGTGAATCCAGGTACACATTACAAAAACAAAATTGCAGCCATCTGCCGAAACACTAGAGAAAATGTGTGTGATGACTCTCAGGGGGAACACTCTGTGTGTGTGTGTGTGTGTGTGTGTGTGTGTGTGTGTGTGTGTGTGTGTGTGTGTTATGTATTTTGGTGTTGACCATCAATTGCTTAGACTATTCCACCAAGCTAATTTGAGTTGCTCTCTCCATTGGTCATGTAAAATTACAATTTGTACAGCATTTTTTGTATAATGAGAACAAAAATTACATTTACTGTTGATGTTGGATTCCATATAAAACATGACTCTTGACAACTCTCAGGAGGGACTTCAGTACATAGCTCCGAATTTTATCTGAAATATACTATGTGCTGAAAGATGAGAACCTTTGTATCATAAATAAGTTTAAGGTAAAGGTTTTGAAAGCTAGTTTCTAATCTGCTGTACATTCAACAGAAAACTTTCAACAGCAATTGTGAAGAGAGGAACTTTGAGGAAGGGAACAGTTTTAGTGGCTGGTACAGCATGGGCTAAAGTAAGAGCTATGTTTGATGACCAGGGAAAGCCAGTGCATGAAGCACCACCATCAGCACCAGTAGAAGTCTTGGGCTGGAGGGAACTTCCATCAGCTGGGGATGAAATTCTTGAAGTTGAGTCTGAGGTAAATATTTTATTCATGGTGTCATTGAATATTTGTACCAAAAGTTCTAGTCGGTGTATCTAATTGCTTAAAGCCTTCTACAAATATGAAGGCACAGAAGATGTAGAGTATCAATTGCTTCACATCACACGGATAATATTTATCAGAGATACAACTCACTGTGACTGTAATTTGACAACTCTTTATACTAGTAAAACATGAGATTTCAGTTAACTCTCACCTTTCTTTAAAAGATAATCACTAGGGAACAGATATTTAAAGAAAACGTCTGTGACAGAGTATAAGTCAGTGAAATATTATTAAGAATTAATTATTCAACCACAGATAACAAGACAGAATTTACACTAAATTTTAGTACTACGTGGTAAAGTAGTATTCTGTTTCTAAAAATTCATCTTTACTATACTTGTCCATTTTTATTTGTATTTCTTAGAACCATTGTAGTTTCTGGAAACAAAAAGCATTCAACTCTGTGAAAGTGTCGTTATTAAATCTAGAACAGGACTGCAAAATCATTTGCTGAGGAGTGAGACAGATAACAGTTTCATGTGAGACCAGAATGAAAGATAATAGATTCTCTTTTTTTGTTGTGAGTTACTATTAACATTCAGCCTCGAAAGACTCTTGGCATTAAAGTTGATGACTGTAGGCGTTCTGATAGAACTCTGAACATGATATATTACTTCAGACCAATATTTAGGTGTTTTCAATTGCTGCCAATCTTAATCTTCGCTACCTTGTGCTGATACACTGACATATTATGTCCATGCTAATGTCACCCTGTGACTATGGTGATATACGGGGGACAACCACTTACCAGTATTTGTAACTAATTTGATTTATGAACTTGTAGACACATTGAACACAGTGTCGTCCACTAGCTGAAGTTAGATGTGTGAAAAAGCGTTCAGTAACAACTGAGGCCATTTGGTTTCAATTTATACTCCTACGCTGTCAACCACTGTGCTATGTACTCTTTCATGTAATATTATTGACCATTTATTGAGGACTTTTAATTATATGTTGCTCTCGTAATCTTTGTTCAGGAACTTAAATAAATCCAGTTATCTTCAGGCTCCTCCACCCACTCCCCCCTCCGAATTACTTTGTGTCTTTCAAAATTTCATCCAACTGTTACATCATGCATCTGTCATCTGCTACACAAACACCTTTCCTCAAATTCTTCCACTAGCACACCTTTGGCCTGAAGACGTTAGGGCGTGCCCTGCACACATAAATCAGCTTGTCCTTATCCTCTGGCAAGTTTTTGAAGAAGTATTAAGTCTTGTAATTCATCTTTCGGGGGATGAAGCTCTCAGTTTAATGTAACATCACTGGAATTATTAGTGCATTCGACATTTTGATTTGTTTTTGCGGAAGAGTGTAAGGGCATAATTGTCTTACTCAAGGGAGCTCACAATTCATTTATAATCCAGTGTTTCCAACTTCAAATTGTTGTGGCTGTGTAACTAGATTCCCAGGTGTCTAAAATTCAGTCTACTATCTAATTTGAGTTCCCAATTGTGGTAATGATTTCTGCACAGGTTGTCTGGATATTATCATCACTTTAATCTTTGTTACTGAATTGAAGCAGGTAGTCAAAGATTTTATTGTATATTCTTCACTTTCCTCCGCCTCCTCCTCCTCCTCCTCCTCCTCTCTTCCTCTCTGCCACCCCAAAAAATAGGGAAAAAAACTTGAAATACGTAAAGTAAGGGAAAGGCAACCATTCCCCTATAGCTGACTAGAACACAGAGGGGGTGGGGGAAGGTGCTGTATTCACAGTAGCTTTTGAGCTCTGCCTTTTTTCTAGTAAAAATACACACACACACACACACACACACACACACACACACACACACACACACACACACACACAAATGTACACTCCCACGGCTGTGGTGTGACTGATTATTGGTTATCAATTACAGAAAGCAGTTACCTGGACTGATGAAGATTTAGCCTTTGAAAGTGGAGTGAGTGTGGGCCGGATGTGGTTGGCTAGGAAAATTAGGAAAGAGATGGTGGGTTTGGTATCAGGAGGACACTGGAGAAGGTAGTGTTCCATGGGCATGGGAGGATATTGGTGTACAATGACGTTGCATCCACAGTGACCAACAAGGAATCTGGTGGTAATGAGATAGGAACTGTGGAGTGGCAGTGACAGAAGTGAGCTTTGTCGTCAGTGTAGGATGGTAGGTTATGGTCATTAGTATAGAGGTGTTGGACAATGAAGGCAGAGGTTCATTCTGTGGGAGCATTATACCCAACCCCAATGGGACATCCAGCATGGTGACCTATGGGATTTCATTTTTGGAGGATAAGGAGTAGGTAAAAGGTAGAAGTGTAGAGTTAGTGGTGTAAGGAGGGAGGTGAATTCAGGTGTCAGGATTTGGGATGGATCTAAGACCTAGAGGTGCTGTTGGAGGTCATGTTTCGACTTTCAGGATGGGATCATGGTTGTAAGATTTATATACAGAGGTGTTGGAAAGTTGGCAGAGACCCTTGGCCAAATAGTCACTGCGATTCATGACCACTGTGGTGGAGCCTTTGACTGTGGGGTGGATTGATTCTCAGAATATGGATAACTGTTTTTTTTTCCATAGGAGCAATGTTGGTCTCACTGGGGAGGGATTTAGGAAAGGAAGGCAATCCCATGTCAGAAGTGAGGAATTCCTGAAAGATTACCAGGGGAGATGAGTGGTTGGAAGAGAAGGAGATTGGAACTGTTTTAAACGTGGTCCTGTGTAGGAGTTTGATTGCCTGTTGTAAGTGGGATACGTGGCAAAATAATGTTTCCACACCAGAGAAGTAATAAAGGAAAGTAGGTTCTTTAAAAGTCCAGCATTGTTGAACTAAGTTTCGGGCCAAAGATCTGGTATTTAGAAAGGACTGAGACTTGTACAGGGGTCTGAGTTTTGGCAGAAAGGTTGACAGCATTGTTACGGTGTGGGTGTTCAGGAGCATGTGTTTCATGGAGAGTGGAGGAAGTTTTGGGTGATGTGGAAGGCAGAATAGGGCAACAAGACATTGTCAGGAAGTTGTGAGGGGTTGAAGAGAGGGGAGGAGGGTTCAGATGAGAATGGTAGTCTCTTTCTTGGCAATATGTAACACAAAGCAGGCGTAAGACACAAATAGCTGTGACAGCTTGCTCAGCTGGTTGTGGGAATGCTGTTCCAGCTGTTAAAGGACAAGAGTTTCTATTGCAGTGGTGGCCTTCAGGAAGTTTGGTCACATAGTAAAAGGACTTTTCAAAAGAAGTAGAGGCTGTCAAGTAAGATTTGATCTCAGATTGTGTGATAACAAAGGACCAGACTGGTGAGGATGAGGGACTGAACAGACCTTCAAGTTGTGGTAGGACGGGTGACGGTCTTAGGTGCCAATTTTAATGGTAACGCAGTAAGGTGGAAGGGATACCATGTGCCAGATGAGACTTTGGAAAGGGGATGTGTGAAAGGTGTTTTCTTAAGAGACTAGACTGAAAGGAAGAAAACTTCTACAGTTGACTTGTCAGTCATTACTTATTTTTCCACAACCCATACTCATGATATCCATTAGCTTGTTGAATATATTGTACCAATTAAGCAAGAAGCTTTTTACCACATTCAGTTTGTCTGTACAAATGCTAGATCCCCATACCGTATACAGATAGATTTACGTAAAGACCCAAAGAATGGATATTGATTTTTTTTTTTTTTTTTTTTTTTTTTTAGCACGATACTTAGGTGTGCTTTGTCCCTCCTGTTGCAAGTGATCCATCTTAACCATTTATGTGCACAGTTGCCTTACTGTCACCAGTGAACCCCACCCCTCATCAATAAACAACAGAGACCTATTGTTAGTAAACTTAATCACATGTTAAAGAGGCAAACCTGGTCATACATAGTGAGGTAAGGGACTGGAGTTCCATGCTGCCTCCCAGATTTTGGTTTCTCATAGTTTCCCAAAATCACTTATGACAAAGACTGAAATGATACTTTTTGAAAAGATCATAGATTATTTCTCATCTTGCTTCCAAGCTGTACTATCTCTGATGGTCTCACCACAGACGGAACTTGTCCTTATTTCTCCAACTGTGCTCTAATATTCTTTGTGTTCGTGGTTTGTCTGTAAAGAAACATTATTTTCGTAACATCCACATGACAGTAAACTACTTGTTATAGAAGGATTTGAGTTTATTTTCATGTTTCATGTTTTATTTACAAACAATTATACTTGTATTTTAAGGCCACCAGACCACAGATTGGTACAGTTTCGCAGTGACACCGTTACTGTGTAGTTGGATGATGATTCTCAATCTTCCATTCAATTTTTTTCTCATTTATCCACTAAAAATTGATCTGCATTGAGATGCGTCATATTTTTCCACATTAATGTGCTCCTCATCAAGGATTGTCAAGACGTCTGTTGTAACACCCCAGTGATTTAATTTTGGTAATATATATATATATATATATATATATATATATATATATATATATCCCACGTGGAATGTTTCCCTATATATATATATATATATATATATATATATCCCACGTGGAATGTTTCCCTATATATATATATATATATATATATATATATATATATATGAAAGCGCTGGCAGGTCGATAGACACACAAACATACACACAAAATTCAAGCTTTCGCAACAAACTGTTGCCTCATCAGGAAAGAGGGAAGGAGAGGGAAAGACGAAAGGATGTGGGTTTTAAGGGAGAGGGTAAGGAGTCATTCCAATCCCGGGAGCGGAAAGACTTGCCTTAGGGGGAAAAAGGGACGGGTATACACTCGCACACACACACATATCCATCCACACATATACAGACACAAGCAGACATTTGTAAAGGCAAAGAGTTTGGGCAGAGATGTCAGTCGAGGCAGAAGTGCAGAGGCAAAGATGTTGTTGAATGACAGGTGAGGTATGAGTGGCGGCAACTTGAAATTAGCGGAGATTGAGGCCTGGTGGATAACGGGAAGAGAGGATATATTGAAGAGCAAGTTCCCATCTCCGGAGTTCGGATAGGTTGGTGTTAGTGGGAAGTATCCAGATAACCCGGACGGTGTAACACTGTGCCAAGATGTGCTGGCCGTGCACCAAGGCATGTTTAGCCACAGGTTGATCCTCATTACCAACAAACACTGTCTGCCTGTGTCCATTCATGCGAATGGACAGTTTGTTGCTGGTCATTCCCACATAGAATGTGTCACAGTGTAGGCAGGTCAGTTGGTAGATCACGTGGGTGCTTTCACACGTGGCTCTGCCTTTGATCGTGTACACCTTCCGGGTTACAGGACTGGAGTGTGTATATATATATATATATATATATATATATATATATATATATATATATATATATATAAAAATAAAAACAAAAACAAAGATGAGGTGACTTACCGAACGAAAGCGCTGGCAGGTCGATAGACACACAAACATACACACAAAATTCAAGCTTTCGCAACAAACTGTTGCCTAATCAGGAAAGAGGGAAGGAGAGGGAAAGACGAAAGGAAGTGGGTTTTAAGGGTGAGGGTAAGGAGTCATTCCAATCCCGGGAGTGGAAAGACTTACCTTAGGGGGAAAAAAGGACAGGTATACACTCGCACACACACACATATCCATCCACACATACAGACACAAGCAGACATATTTAAAGACCAAATATGTCTGCTTGTGTCTGTATGTGTGGATGGATATGTGTGTGTGTGCGAGTGTATACCTGTCCTTTTTTCCCCCTAAGGTAAGTCTTTCCACTCCCGGGATTGGAATGACTCCTTACCCTCACCCTTAAAACCCACTTCCTTTCGTCTTTCCCTCTCCTTCCCTCTTTCCTGATGAGGCAACAGTTTGTTGCGAAAGCTTGAATTTTGTGTGTATGTTTGTGTTTGTTTGTGTGTCTATCGACCTGCCAGCGCTTTCGTTCGGTAAGTCACCTCATCTTTGTTTTTATATATAATTTTTCCCACGTGGAATGTTTCCCTCTATTTTATATATATATATATATATATATATATATATATATATAAAAACAAAGATGAGGTGACTTACCGAACAAAAACGCTGGCAGGTCGATAGACACACAAACAAACACAAACATACACACAAAATTCAAGCTTTCGCAACAAATTGTTGCCTCATCAGGAAAGAGGGAAGGAGAGGGGAAGACGAAAGGAAGTGGGTTTTAAAGGAGAGGGTAAGGAGTCATTCCAATCCCGGGAGCGGAAAGACTTACCTTAGGGGGAAAAAAGGACAGGTATACACTCGCACACACGCACATATCCATCCACACATACAGACACAAGCATGTCTGCTTGTGTCTGTATGTGTGGATGGATATGTGCGTGTGTGCGAGTGTATACCTGTCCTTTTTTCCCCCTAAGGTAAGTCTTTCCGCTCCCGGGATTGGAATGACTCCTTACCCTCTCCTTTAAAACCCACTTCCTTTCGTCTTCCCCTCTCCTTCCCTCTTTCCTGATGAGGCAACAATTTGTTGCGAAAGCTTGAATTTTGTGTGTATGTTTGTGTTTGTTTGTGTGTCTATCGACCTGCCAGCGTTTTTGTTCGGTAAGTCACCTCATCTTTGTTTTTATATATAATTTTTCCCACGTGGAATGTTTCCTTCCATTATATATATATATATATATATATATATATATATATATATATATATATATATATCCGCGCGCGCCCACACACACACACACACACACACACACACACACACCTGTCAAGTTATCAGACTGTTCTTCGAAGTGTTACAATTGCTGCTGATACATAGTGGACAAGCTCTTGCTATCACAAAGCTGTTGCTCGAAAGTAAAAATGCTAAGGTGGACAGGAAAGTGAACTGAAAACCAAACTTTCTAATGACTAAACCTGTTGGCAGGTTGTTGCCATGTGACACAATAGAAATATTGCTCACACAATGATTTTCAACTGCAACAATAAACTGAGAATAAGAAATTTTAAAAATCTTAATCATACATGCTCACAAAATTGAGTAAATTTCATAGTGACATTAATGAATTGGTGTGTTATTGATTCCTGCTCACAAAAGTTTATAAAATGAAATATTTTAAAGTAATAGAATTTGTAACAGGTATCTGCAGTGACACCAATCAGATCATTATTCTGACAATTCTTGTCATCACATTTATGAACAGGGAACAGGTTGAATTTCGATAATACTGTAAAAGTTACTATTTATGCTTATAAGCCACTAATTGAAGTACATTCCAGAATTCTGTGTTACACTGTATATTACAACTGGAGTCTTCGGTTAGGTTAGGTTAGGTTAGGTTAGGATAGGATCAGCATTTTTCTTACATAATCTGTCATTTTCTCATTGGTGTTTCATCTCTCACAAAGCTGAAGTGTTATTCCGTTGTTGGATCCATTTTTTTGAGTGCAAATCAAAAACAAAGTTATGGTAGCAATTTCTGTTATGAGAAGAGAAAACAGAAAAGACATCATTGCAGTACAAGATGCTCATATGTTGTGATCACAACTGCTACAGATACGCCTTACTGGTTACATTCTATTGTTGCCAACTTAATAATATGCTTTCCTGTCACAAACTGCCTCATCCTGTGAAACATTTTGGCATTTCCTCCTGACATCTACTCTTCAAAACAGCACAGCCTAATTGTTCGTAATCTTTACTCTATCACTCCCTTTTTTATCTGTTTTCTTTTCTTTTTTTTTACATTCCATGTTGTTTGCTTCTTTCTCTGTTTCTTCAGCTTTTTTTTATCACCTTAGTATACAAGTTCTTAACTTCTGAGCCATCCAGGTTTTGTGGCTGTGACTTGAGTTTCTACCCTGATGATGTGGTAAATCGTCTCTGTGTCCCAAGAGGAAGTTTTCTTTCTTTTACACCTTTGATATCTCCTATTGAGGAAATTCTGAAACATTGGCATTTCTCATTATTTTATGGTATTATTTACTACATTTTCATAGTTTTTGTAATCTTTATCAATCTTATTAATAGTAATAAATATTAGTAACTTAGTGGAGCAAGGAAGTAACTATATAAGCCAAACAGTTGGCTGTGTCCTTAAAATCAGCCGTATCACTAGAATGAAAACCAGGAAATACAGAAACAAAAGAAAAAGTTAGATGAAGTTGGCTAACGAATAAGATGAGAATCATGACAAAGATGATGGCATGTTCTTAAGCTAGTACTTGCATTCAGGTCCTCAGGAGACAAAATTGCAAATACAATCAATAGAAAAACTGTTTGTAGCTTTCATTACTTCAGTGTTTCATACTAGAGACACAGAGAAAGACACCTCTGTGGCTACGTTGTGCCAGCACAGTCGCTCGCCTCTTCATCCTCGTACAAACATACTTATCATTTAAACACATCCATACCTCTTCTTAGCATCAATCTATGCATCTCCTTTTTGCGTAATAAACATGCATTCCAATTTAAAGTGACATTTTTACTGTTTACTTTTGTCTCAGTCTTATATGGTTAACTTCTTTTATATTTCCTGGCCAGAAACGTGCACATGAAGTTGTGAAATGGAGAGAACTGCAGCAGATGCAGCAGAAGATGGAGGCCGATAAAGAAGTAGTTGAAGAAAAGACAGAACAATATCGTAAGGTAACTAAGAATATATCTTCATTTTGTTCTACACTTTTTGCTTTGTAACACAAATAACATATGAAAACACAGAAAATTATATTTAATGTTCTTTTCCATGTATTGTTTCTTTGGTTTCAGTTATGTTTGGTTTACACATTCATTTTCAGAAGCTGTAAGAGAGAAAAACATCAAGTAATAACCTTCTTCCATCAGTATGTTCTAGTTGTACCAACAGGGGAAACTCGTGAAAAATTTTACCAATGTGCTACAATATTAGAAAAATAAACAGATTGTGTTCTACTATGTCGTCATGATAGGCGCAGTTTAATATTGGTGTAATATTAGCTTTACCTAATACACTAAGATCAAATACATTGTGTGCTTATGATTTCCACCATGGTTTATTATTATTATTGTTATTATTATTATTATTATTGCATTAAGATGTTTAGGTCTCATCCTGTATCCCATGCATCACTTCTACCAAATAACAAACATGAAAAGCAAAAACTGCATTTTGAACATCACATCTGCAGAGCCAACTCTTGTCAACGTGCTTTCAAGCAAATTTCCTCGTATACCTGCTTTTTTTAACACCACCTTTAGTCTTTCGACTTATGAGGGTAGTTATCATGACTAAATTGAATACAGTGTACTCCCAATTATTCAGGGGAATGTGCAGGGGAAGATCCACAAATAATCTAAAAACACAAATAATTAAGATTTTTTAAACATACATTCTTTGTTCAAAAGTTTATCCAAGTACTGTGCATAATTATTGTAGGCATGTTTGTTCCTTAAAAATTTTTCGCACTGCATTTCAAACTGTTTTGTGGCAATAATATCATTGTAGAGAAACCCCTGTGGCCTATATATTCCAGAAGAGTATTAACACATTGCAGTGCAGCACAAAGTCACCGTTCTTAACCCCCCCATTCACATTTGTATTTACTGTCCTCTCCCTTGTTGTTTAGTGAAGCAGCGGGCACATGTCGGTGTCACTTGTGTAGTGGAAGCTGGGTTTATATGCATCAGTCTGTAGCCACTTATTGTAAGTTTTCTTCATTGACATCTTCAAAACCTTTTAAACTCATTGCCAGATTCATTGTTTGTGCAGTTGTATTTCTTCATCACTTAAACCTTGAAAATCACTTCTATATGTGGAAGAATTTTCCTCCATGATGAAATGTGTGTATGTGGGTTGACTTCCTGTCAGACATCAGAAATCATGTGTATGCCGTATAGAATTGTCAACTTTTTCCAGAATGCCACCAAATAATCCTCATCACCTAGCATTCTCAATAGACCAGCCCAGAAGTGCTGTTTTACCTATGCAATTATGCCTTGGACCATTGGCTGTATAATGACAGTCACGTTAGAAGGTGAAAACTTAGTCGCAGTAAGACCATCGTCATATACAAGAGACCAAACAGTAGAACAGCCTTGTGTGCCAATCCTTTCTCTTCTAGAAATTGCTGAACTTGTGGTACAAAATATGTGTGGAACCAGTTTTTAAAAATTTCATTACCCCCCCCCCCCCCCCCAAATACTCCTTTTTGTGTACAATAATGCACAGGGAGAGCCTTAGCTGTGATATCTATGAATGCTCAGGATTGATTCCCCCCCCCCCCCTCCCCCCCCCAGTCGCTAGTAGTTTCATTTTGTGGTTTTCAGAAACATTAGCAGTCACAAAATTGTAATGCGTTCTTTAGATTACTTGAAAGCAAGAATTCTGTATGGTATACATTTCAAATGCAGACCACTTTTGTCTGCATTATAAATTTGGTCTGGTGTGAAATTCTCTGCTTCCACAAATTTCTTTAACTCTTCCTGGAAAGAATCAGCTACCGCAACATTTGAACTAGGCAGTTCTCCTTTAACAGTAAGTTTTTGTATACCGTGAAATTGTTTGAATCTGGTTAGCCATCCGGGTAGGGCATTAAATTCTCCCTGTAACACTACAACTTCATGAAAAAATTTAGCTTTTTTGGCATACATCACACCCGCTTATTTTTGGCTAAACCATTACAAAAGAGCAGCATCTAGTTCATAAAATATAGATCTCTTCATGCTTTTGTGTGCAGATGGTCCAGAACTATAATTGCATGTCCTGGCAAGAGTCTGTATTTTTTGCTTATCCTTTTGAATGTCCTGGAAATTCTGCATTTCAGTACCAGGGTGGCGATTCTTCTGGGAAACCTGGCATTCTCAGGGAATTATATTTTACCTGAAAAAAAAAAAAAAAAAAAATCAGGCAAATCTCAGGGAATTTCATAATATATCAAGGAATTCTGGATTCTGCCTAGCATTGGAGTTTAATTTTGTTGACTTTCATAAATCACAAATTTTAAAATACTTAATACTTCAAAGTCTATTAATTATTTGAATATTATTGCATATAAATTATTGACAGGAAAGGAAAGCCATTATTGTGTGGTATGATAACCTCCTCCCCTCCCCTCCACTCCCCACTTGCCAATAATTTATCAGGAGTTTCTTGACACCATCTTGGTCATGACACCTGGAATTCTCAGGGACTTTTTTTCCAAGTTTGAATAGCCACCATGAAAACCAATACCAGCACTTAGTTTTGCAGCTGTTTCCCCTTCTCAGATCTTTCACCTAATTCTAATTTTTGTTTTAATGTCAACACATGTGTCTTTCGTATTTCTGTCATTCTTTTACAGATTTCTTGTAACTTGTTTTGTTGACACTTAAAAGCCAATTAACATCAGTTTTCAATTTACTCGGAACAAACTGGCCAATAACAATGGAAACCGTATTCTGTTGATATGTGGCAGTCATTGAAACAATGGGAATGGCACTTATTGTCACATGGGGGGGGGGGGGGGTTTGTTTATTGCTGTTTGCTAGAAAAAATATTTCACATCCTCCTTCTTCTTCTTCTTCTTTACCCCCCCCCCTCCCTCCCTCCCTCCAGATGCACAAATAACCCGCAAACCAGATAATTCACACACAAATAGTCGGGATTACACTGTATATTAATTTTACATATATAAATTGAACTCCTTACATATATTTAAATTTTATAATTTATAATTATTAGTTTAACATAATGAGGAATTAAATAAAATGGAAAAAAGAGGGAAAATGATGATAGCAGCAGGAATCAAACCCGAGTCGACGAATTGCATCGGTGTGCTTGACCATTGTGCCATGGCACCATATGACAACTGCTGTTCAAAAGTTCCTCATAGTCTGCATATTAAATCTTAGATAGCATTTTACCTTTTCCTGCAACCTACTCAGGTGAAATATTTTGGGAACTTGAACCTGCATGCACTCAACTAATTCGAGCCAAATCAGTGAGTCCTGTCCCATGCCCTCCTCTTGCTAGATTAAATTTTGGAATAGATCTGCCTAACTATTTAACTCTCACTGCCTACTCTAAAGATCTATTGGAAAGGGCTCTTCAGCAAATCATCTACAGAATTTGCCATATTGCATGCACAATACTTAACGCACACTTTCAAAGAAAAATACTTACCAGTACTGTGTGCAATGTAGCATCCATAGTGCCAGAAGGGATAATGCCACATCAGAGCATACACAGTCGAAAACAGATAGCTGTGTGTCTTCTTTGAGTTGATTTTAGCGTGGGTGACTATCATTTCAGCATTCGACACTTGTTTCTACATAGTTGTCATGGAGAGAATGCTACAAAACATGTTTTTGTCCTTTTTATTTTCACACTAGCACACATTCAAAGAGGAAGATGTGCTTATAATGTGATTTCTAGCTCTCATTTGAAGAGAAATGGAATAATTTAAACGGGATATTTACAGTGTGCTGTAGCGCATTAGCACATGATCACTGGCCGCTACTGGGTACCATGCAATTTCATCAGTTAATGGTATAGCTGGAATTATAAAACAACTGTATCAGTAGAGGACATTTATGAGCATTTACATTGATGTAGAAGCAAACATGACTCGAGTTCCTGGGGGGAAAAAAAAGTGCTGCTTTGATTCAGAAGTAACAGTGTGTCAAGACAGAATAGATGAAGATAGTTGTGGGAAGGAAGAAGGCTATTTCTCATAGCTTCAATTCTGCAGTCTGCTACTAATGGCAACATTGTCTCTGTTTATCATGCCATGAAATAGAACTAAAAGTCATAGAATTACAGAAAGGAAGATTGATGAGAAAAGGGAGTAAAACAAACACTACACGTAGTGCAGTAGTAACAGTATGTTACACTGGACTATTACAGAGAGAACAGATCCAGACACAGTTGGTATGATTATCAAGGTTGCATCAAACAATGAATGAATGCAGACACAATTGGTTTGACTCTCAAGATTGCATCAAAAAATGAATGCTTGAGGGTTAGTATCTGAAACTCAATGAATATGAAGACATGCTTTCATAGGAATAAAAATTGTTGAGCATGGCACAGAGTCAGATATGGGATTCAGACAATACAAACAAATGTAATAGAGTACAGGGTTATTACAAATGATTGAAGCGATTTCACAGCTCTACAATAACTTTATTATTTGAGATATTTTCACAATGCTTTGCACACGCATACAAAAACTCAAAAAGTTTTTTTAGGCATTCACAAATGTTCGATATGTGCCCCTTTAGTGATTCGGCAGACATCAAGCCGATAATCAAGTTCCTCCCACACTCGGCGCAGCGTGTCCCCATCAATGAGTTTGAAAACATCGTTGATGCGAGCTCGCAGTTCTGGCACGTTTCCTGGTAGAGGAGGTTTAAACACTGAATCTTTCACATAACCCCACAGAAAGAAATCGCATGGGGTTAAGTCGGGAGAGCGTGGAGGCCATGACATGAATTGTTGATCATGATCTCCACCACGACCGATCCATCGGTTTTCCAATCTCCTGTTTAAGAAATGCTTCTGCTTTAACCTTTTCCGTAAGATTTTCCAAACCGTCGGCTGTGGTACGTTTAGCTCCCTGCTTGCTTTATTCGTCGACTTCCGCGGCTACGCCTGAAACTTGCCCGCACGCGTTCAACCATTTCTTCGCTCACTGCAGGCCGACCCGTTGATTTCCCCTTACAGAGGCATCCAGAAGCTTTAAACTGGCCATACCATCGCCGAATGGAGTTCGCAGTTGGTGGATCTTTGTTGAACTTCGTCCTGAAGTGTCATTGCACTGTTATGACTGACTGATGTGAGTGCATTTCAAGCACGACATACGCTTTCTCGGCTCCTGTCGCCATTTTGTCTCACTGCGCTCTCAAGCGCTCTGGCGGCAGAAACCTGAAGTGCGGCTTCAGCCGAACAAAATATTATGAGTTTTTCTACGTATCTGTAGTGTGTCGTGACCATATGTCAATGAATGGAGCTACAGTGAATTTATGAAATCGCTTCAATCATTTGTAATAGCCCTGTATAAAATAGACACAAGAAAGGGAAATGAATAGTAAGCTGGATGAAGATCTATAATTGACAACAAACAAAGCATTAGTAAATAGAAAATAGGTAGAAAATTGCTCTGTATTAGAATGACTGATCATAAGAAAGTTAATGCCAATGTACGTAAATTCGAAGGAGAAAGAACAGGAGTAAAACATCAAACTGGATGTAAAAAGAAAGAATGGAAAGGCCATGCAGGGAGGTTGTGCTGATCATTAAGAAAAATGAATGGTGCTCTGGTCATAAAATTTAGCTGACAGAGATACTGAACAATAAACCTTTCACGCCAAAAATATTATTAGTTTTATAGCAGGTGAGATATGAAACCATCAGGCTTATCGGTACCTCTTAATAAAATTTCTCATATCACAAATAGTCCTACACTTCTTTGTTAGTGTCTGTGTGCTCACTAAGATCATAAATCAGAAGCCATAAACAGTCTTGTAGCCTTTGATGGTGTCATACCCACATATAGCATGTTGTTTTGTTCTGTAATCCTCAAATACATATTCTGATAACTTGGGACTGACTGCATGGTGCGCAAAACACAAAATGTGAAGAATTAAAAATATTGTTTAATTGTTGGTGTCATTTTTGTTGAAAATCATTATAGTCCAATACAAAACATTAATTTTTTTTGTAAAATATATATAATCTCAACAGCATAAAATCAAACAATGGAAAATCCAGGATGGAATTTTTCAGTTGCCTGAGATTGCCTGATACTGCAGTCGTGTGAGATGTTGCGTGTGTGTGTGTGTGTGTGTGTGTGTGTGTGTGTGCGCGCGCGCGCGCACACACCCATGCGTGCGTATGTGTGTGTATTGTTGACGAAGGCCTATGCCTAAAAGCTTTAATAATGAGAGTCTTTTTGTTATGCCTATCTATGACTCAGCATCTCTGCTATATGGTCAGTGTCAACAGTATAAAAAATAGACTTAACAATAAACTTTTGCAATATTAAACAAAGTTTGTAGACAGGCATAACAAAAAGACTCTCACTATTAAAGCTTTTGGCCATAGGCCTTTGTCAACACACACACACACACACACACACACACACACACACACACACACACACACACCTCACACGACTGCAGTCTCAGGCAACTGAAACATTCCATCCTGGATTTTCCGTTGTTTGATTTTATGCTGTTGAGATATTTTTAGCTTCAATGGTTATTGTTTGTTACATGAAAATACATACATATTTCTCATGGTTTGATTTGTCAGATAAACAGGGACTGTAAGATAATTCATATATTGTACAGAGAACTTTATCATGTTTTATTGCATCAGACCATATTAGGAAACATAAATTAGTGAAATGCTGCATAGCTTTCACATTTGTCTGCTTTCTAAAGAAAACAAGTTTTATTCCCATTCAAAGGCATCACTAAAATAGAAAATAGGTGTCTTATGATTGTTCGTAGCTTCATTCTCTCTCTCTCTCTCTCTCTCTCTCTCTCTCTCTCTCTCTCTCTCTCTCTCTCTCTCTCTCTCTCCCTCTGTGTCACTCTGCTAGTCGTAGTCGTGTCTCGTAAGAGTTGTCAGGGGCATTTATTCTGCTTTTTCAGTTGATATTTGCAGTTTATTTTTTGCATTGTGTAGGTGGAGTCAGGCCAAATAATTACTGTTCTTATGTGCCCATTCAACAGAGCGCTCCCAAATTAATCTAGTCCAATATTTGTTTTATCAATATGTATTAACAGGGGCAGTAAAATGCAGGTAATAAACAGCAGTCCAGCAGTGGCTCATTTAGTGCTGCATGCTTGGCAGTAGCAGTCAGTGCAGGCCATGATTGTGCTGCAACTGCTGCAGTAGTGATGGTTATTCTTCAGGTGTCACTGTCCCTAATAATACATATCAATGAAACAGATATCACAATAGACTAATTTGGGCCCACTCTGTCAAATGGGCACATAAAATTCCACTTTAAAAACCATTTTGTTGTAATGGGAAGCAAACTGATCTTTCCATCGACGGTAGGGGTCTTGAAATTCATGATGAGCTCTATTTGTTTGGATTGATTCCAGCTGCACAATGCAATAAACAAATTACAAAAATCTGCCAAAACACCAGAGAAAATGTGCCTGGTGACTCTTAGGAGATGAATAAAAAAAGAGGTTCCAATATTATGACCTTCCTTGGGGTGGTTCTGAAATTTAGACTTCTTAAAACATTATTTTAACACTTTTATGAGCATTTTGAAAGTGTGATGATAATGTTTATGTGGGTAAAAAATAAAACTCCCTCGTGCACCTACAATTTTTTCTTGCATGATTTATTGATGGTGCTTATATTTCAGTTTACAATTTGGTACAAAAAAGAAATTACAATAATGCTGAACACATACAAGTTTGTACTATAACCTGTTGAAAAAGGGAAGAAATTTAAATGTTTTAATTAATGGTTTATAAAACAGTACATAGCTTTGAAAGGTTTTCACTGTATGCCTCTTGTCTCTGAACTGACTGAAGGGATATATGGCAGTTCGCAGTAGTGGAGCACCTGCAGAGCTGTGGAGCAGGCAGGAAGAGGATTATCATACAACTGGGCACAGCCATCTCCAACTGCTTGCCACTGCATATGTTTTAGATCAGTTATAGTCTAGTTTCGAACCATGTGTGCACAATTTTCCATCGCTTCAACTGCAGCAAAAGTTGTGTTGTACTGCATCTCAAAACTATGTTTTTGACTTTTTGTCAGAGGTACTGGTGTGTACCATCACAAATCCAGCAAGTGTGTGTGTGTGTGTGTGTGTGTGTGTGTGTGTAAGGGGGGGGGGGGGTTAGACTAATCGGAGAAACTACTGTAAGGATTTTGATCCAATTTTGACTAATGGGTAGATTGATTCACGAGGAAAGTTTTTGTTTTTAATTTATACATGTTTCATGGAAATTTGCTGAACCATGATGAATTTAAGTCTGCTGCTGTGAAAACGATGGCAATACTAATCATCTGATTTGTATTTCTTTTTTATAAACTTCTAGAACAAATAAACAACAATAATTTTATTTACTTTACAAGTAACATTATTGTGTTTATTTGAATTCTTAAGAGTAGAGAAATTCATCTTATGTTCATGCTGTGTCACAATGGTATCAGACGGATGATAAAATGGAACATGAATGATATATGGTTACAATCCAAGGGACTACAGATAAATGTGCCATTGCTTTTTCGTACAGTATTCACAAAATTTGGCTATTTTTGATAGGTCACAGTTGTAGTGTAAGTGACTGACAACAAGGGGGAGGTTGAAAATACTGTGATGAACCATTTATTATATGAAGGAAATCCTTTCTAATCACTGTGAATTGTCAAGATTATGCAACACTATTAAATTAGTTTTTTCTTCTTCTTTTGTGTAACTGGGTAGCAAGTAAAAAAATAATAATAGAAACAAAAATAATAAACGAAATTGATAACTGTAACAATTGCACTTCTGTTTTGAAAACAACTGTTCACATCACTTCTAGCTTTAAATTACGAGGTGTGTCCACAAAGTAAGTTCTGTTTGCTTATATAAAACAAATGTGTACAGATTCAGAAAAAAATATTTGTTGTACAAAAATCTACAGCTGTTAAACTACTTTTCTACATAGCTACCGAAATTTTGTAGGCACTTGTCATAGTGTGGCACAAGCTTTTGTATGCCTTCTTCATAGAAGTTGCCACCTGTGTATTCAACCATGTGGTAACATGTTCTTTCAGCTCATCATCGTTGTTGAAGTGTTGACCAGATTTTAGGTCTAGGAATAGATGAAAGTCACTAGGAGCAAGGTCTGGGCTGTACGGAGGATGATCAAACGTGTCGCAGTGAAATTCCTGTAAGAGTTGTTTGGTCATATTCACCGTGGAGGTCGGGCATTATTGTAGAAAAAACAGCACCTTTTGACAGTAATCCTCGGCCCTTGTTCTGTATTGCATGGCGCAATTTCTTAATGGTCTCGCAGTAACCATGTGCATTGACTGTTTGGCCTCATGGTAAGAAATCAGTCAGCAAAAGGCCTTTTCTGTCCCAAAAAATGGCGCACATGACTTTTCAAGGAGTCATGATTTGCTTAGGCTTAATCTTCATTGGGGATGAAGTGTGCCTCCACTCCACTGATTGCCGTTTTGTATCTGGGGTGTGGTACGATACCCAAGTTTCATCTCCTGTGACTATCCAAGAAAGAAAACCATCGCCTTCTTCATTGTAGTGTGTCAAAAACTGAAGTGCACTGCCATCCGTTGTTTTTTGTGTTGTTCAGTAAGAATTTTGGGTACTCAATGTGAGCAAAGTTTTTGAAAGTTCAGTTTTTCAGTAACAATTTTATGAATCAGTGATCGTAAGATTTGCGGAACTTGCATAGCAAGGGCACTAAGTGTGTGCTTAATCTTCTCTTCAGTTGTGTGAACCAGTTCATCAGTAACCACAGATGGGCATCCACTTCGTTCTTCATCGTGCACTGGATCATGTCCTTCATTGAACAGTCTGACCCATCTTCTAAACATTGAATCACTAATAGCATTTTGTCCATAAACCTCATAGATTTGCCGATGAATTTCCTTTGGTTTAACTTTCTTTGCATTTAGAAAATAAATCACAGATGTGATTTCGCACGCGGCAGCATTTTCAATTACAGCTGACATTATAAAGAAGCACTACAAAGCACACTTCAGCAGCAGCGATCAGAAAATGGGGTACATGTCTTCTCCTTGAGTCAGAGCAACTGCCGAGCATGCTCGGAACTGCAATCGTAGCGCTGCCACGGATAGAAATAGAAACGGAACTTACTTTTTGGACGACCCTCATATTTTCACAAGAAGAGTGTCTCAACAGATGCATTCAAATATTCAACATATTAAGTGAGATTGTGAAAATTAAGTGTTAGCAAAACTTAAAATACTGTTCAGCAAACCAACTCGTAGTCTAGAAATCATATTTTTCAGATGTATCATGATTGTACAGTTGTCACAAATAGCCTGTCAAACACTATAGAGGATGTCACTGTAGAATGAAAAAAGTGATTGTCTCAATACTTTAGCTGTTCTATATGACACATAGTATGTCCATTGTTCTTGTTATTGTTTTGATAGCCCAGTGTAACTTTCATTTTTTTTGCTGATCTCTTGATCACAGAGAAGCAACCAACATTGTCAGTTATTTGTTGGATGTATTCCAGGCTCCTTCTAACAGGTACCAAGGAAGTTATTCCCTGATATCTACTTCTATGCTTATACTCCGCAAACCATCATGAATTGCATGGCAGAGGATATGCCCCATTGCTCCAGTTACTGGGTTTCTTCCCATCCCCTTCATGTATGGAGTGTGGGAAGAATGATTGTTTGATTGCCTCTGTAATTGTGATCTTGCAGGCAACATTGTAGGTGTGGCGATCACAGCTATGAGTACTCATCTTGGGTATTAGTAACCACTTCGGCTGTATTTGGTCCTTTATTACTGAATCATTACCAGTTTTGTGCCACTAAAAGCTGTATCTTCAGGTGAACATGTGATTAAACATTAGAGAAGAAAAGCTCGGAATCATTTTCCCCAACATTTGTTGTCCGTCAAAACAAAACACTGCTAAAAGATGGTATGTCATGGATTACAAACTGCCAGATTCCAGTATAGTGGATGGGTCCAGACCAAATCGTACCATAGTGATTGCTTCTCTGGTCTATATGGAACCAATTACAGGGAACGCAGTTCCATATAGACTGCCACAGGTCCCGTGTAAGTGCAGAGGAATGCCTCCCATAGCATGATACTGTTGCCACCAGCCTGAATCTGTGGTGCGCTGCACATCTTGAGTTGCCGTTCACCTCAGTGATTGCATTTGTGGAGATAACCATTGAGCTGTTATAGCAAAAATGTGGTTCACCCAAAGAGCCAACATGTTTCCATTGATCGACTGTCAAATCCTGATGTTCTTGCAGCCACTGCAGTCGTAACTGTGTGTTAACACATAGGGATGGTCTGCTTTGGTGCTGCATGTTCAACAATGTATGATGAACAGTGTGCTCCGAAACGTGTGCGTGCACCAACATTGTGCTCTTTCAGCAGGGATGCAACAGATCACCCTCTATCCTACTTTACAGAGCAGATAAGCTTCCAAACCCCACGATCTGTGAAGAGTTGTTGGTGTGCAACCATTTAGCGCCTAGTGGTAGTTTCACGTCCTTCTACCTCTGTCTGTAGATGCTCACAACAGTAGCGTGTGAACATCTGACTAGCTTCACCATTTTCAAGATACTCATTCGCAGGCTGTGCATAATAATTATCTGCCCTTTGTCAAAGTCACTTATCTCAATGGATTTCTCCATTTGCAGCCCACATCTTCACTAAGATAATTCCCAGTCTGTGTCTGCTCTACATACATATTTTTGTTATTGTGTCATTTGTTGGCAATGTTACCAGGTGGCACCCAACGTAACAGTGGGCAACGGTCGTAATGTTTTGGCTTATCAGTGTATTTGTTGCCATTAGATCCAATATATTTCCATCATGAATCGGGTTCCGAACTATCTGTTCTAGGTAATTTTTGGGGAAGGCTTTTAATAATGCTTCACAGACTGTCTTATTGTGCCCACTACTAACAGAACTGTAGTTTTCCCAATTTATTGTTGGTTGATTAGAGTCTCCACCAATGATTACAGTATGATTGGGGAACTTACAAGTGAACTGAGGTTTTCTCTAAAGCTTTTGGATACATCAAGAAATGAGTGTGGTGGGCAGTAGAAGGATCCAATTATCATTTTATACTCACCCCTGTACTAAGTCTTGGCCAAACAATTTCAATGCAGCTTCAGTTTCTACCTCATTGGATTTGAGTTTCTTGTCTACTACGACAAATAAACCACTTCCATTTCCTGTTTGCCTATCCTTTTGATATAGACTTAAATTTTCCCCAAAAATCTCACTGCTATTAATTTCAGGTTTCAACCACCTTTCTGTACCTGGTATTATGAGAGACTCGCTGCTTTTCAGGAGTGCTTCAAAGTCTGACACTTCAGCAGTTAACCATTAGGATTTTAGTACTCTAACCTGTGGGATGCATTTCTTTCAATCTTACACTGATACTTCTGGCTTTTCTACAGTTATCATTATCTAGATCCGATGAAGAGTTGCTTAATCTAAAAAAACCTTGTGTACACCTCACACACAGTCAACTACCTGAGTAGCAGCCTATGATGTGTAGGGCACACCTGACCCATTTAAGGGGACCTTGTTGTACTCAACCCTATGGCACAAGTCCAGAAAGTCACAGCCTAGCTTGTCACAGAACCTTCGAAGTCTCAGGTTTAGTCTGTCCACTTGACTCAGAACCAAAAGTCCACAATCAGTTCTGGGGAATGCTGCAAATTGTGAGCTTCAGTGGAATTCCACGTGCAAAGCTGGTCTTCTCAACCTTGGCTGCCAGTCACTGGAATGATCCAAGTACAACCTCGGAGCCCAGGCGACAGGCTCCATTTGTCCCAACGTGCGCCACAATCTGCAGTTGGTTGCACCCTGTTCTCCCATTGGCTGCTGGAATAGCCTCTTCAGCCTGTTGAATGAGGCCCCCAGGCATACACACTGAGTGCACCTAGTATCCCTTCCTGCAGGGGTACCATCATTCACTCTATGTTTGAACTGCCAATGATTAATAGATCCCAATCCTTTTGTGTTTGCCTTCTCTTGGTACTGGACAAAACAGGTTTATCGAAAACAAGCTGGACAGCACCTCAAACTTATTGATTAGAAGGATCAGTATAACATCCTGAGTCCTCCCTGGTCCCCATCCACCCTGTACAGGATACCTAGATCTACCATTGATGTGCCACTCACAGACAAGTGGACAAGTAATGACAGATTCTGTACTTTCTGCAGAGGAGACAGGATCCACAGGAGAGGACAGTGCTTGAGGTACTCCTGGTATAAGTATCACGTGTACACGACTCTCGGGAGCTCTTCCAGCACACCAATGCACAGTAGCTGCCAATCGTTTGACAGCAGTCAGGGGGATTTCCAGCTGCTCATGTTATCTTATATATCTTAATGTATGTCTAACAATGGAAAATCCAGGTAGGAATATCAAAAATGCAGGTAAAGACAAATTGCTACATACTGTAAAGAAGACAAGTCAGGTTGCACCTTCAGCTATACCGTATTTACTCGAATCTAAGCCACACTCGAATCTAAGCCGCTCCTGAAAAATGAGACTCGAAATCAAGGGAAAAAAAATTCCCGAATCTAAGCCGCACCTGAAATTTGAGACTCTAATTCAAGGGGAGAAAACAGTTTTAGGCCGCACCTCCAAATCGAAACAAAGTTGGTCCATTGTAATATGAGACACAATTTAGGTCGAATGAATGACGATGCAGCTACAGTAGTTTGGTTCGAGTCGTAAGCTTAGCAGTTAAGCTTTACAAGGTAGCCATTGCTATGCGCCAGGTGCTCTGTCCGTATTTATGTGAGTGCCCTTCCTTTTTCGCGTACTTCGTCTGGTTTGAACTGATTGCTTATTTTTCTTTGATCTGATAAGTGCCGTTCTCTTTGTTATAGATGTTTACGTCACTCTAAGCTGAAAATGCATTACTGTACTGTGTCATGCATTGTTTGTCGCATTCTGATAATGAGTGTTTACGACCTGTCGCCGCTCGCGGCATGGCTTGCTTTTGTGCACGCTACCGCCGCTTACAATTAAAAAAAGAGAGAGGAATCGTCTCATTAGCGAAACAATGGCAAGAGACTGCTATTTGTTGTTACTTACACTGCTGCTTTCTTTGATAGTGATCAACAAGAACCAAATAATAGACAGCGTATGATAGATGTTCTGAACGAGAGTTTAGCGAAAAATTTTCTCCGTTTGAAAATCTTTGCAGACGCCTCTTTAGCACATTACATTCTGCGCTGAAATTAGAGTCATCTTAGATTTAAAAATCTAGTCAATTGCCGTGCTTCATTTCTGACTGTATCACTATTAGGCATAAGAATAATAGGAATATAAACATGACATGATATGTATATTCTTCCGCGTTTGCTGTTGCCTCACTGTAGTTTCATAGTTTATTAGGCAGACAGGATTTAAATGAGTTAGACAGGATTTAAATGAGTTAGCAGCAAACACGAAAGAATACATGGCAAAATGTTTATATTCATATTATTCTTATGGTGAAGAGAATACTGCCTGCAATTCACAATTCGTAAAAGTTCCTATAAGGAACCATCTCTTCTCACAGGTAGGAAAAAATTCAGAACGTAGAGTTGGCCATATTGACAAACATCCCAAACAGTCTTGCCAGTCGGATTTTAGTAGTACATTGAAATGCTGCTACATTTGAAGATAGACAATACGGAATTTGTATTTACTTCATTGGATAATGTATGAAAATGCAGTGGTCGAAACTCGTGGCGGATAAAAAAGCTCGTCTATCACCTTTTTTTTTATTTTATTTTATTTACTGACGCAGAGGGTTTGGCACCAGTATTTATCTTTGTGCCTCCAAAGCATGCCTGTGTAGCGCTATATATATTCGACGGCAGAAGTAATTTGTGGCGGCACCTACCAACATTTTTCAGAACTTCCGCTTACTTTGAACTCGATTCTAAGCCACAGGCAGTTTTTTGGATTACAAAAACTGGAAAAAAAAGTGCAGCTTAGATTCGAGTAAATACAGTAGCCTTCATCAGTAAAAGAGAGAGACACACAAGCAAGCACACTCCTCACACACACAACCACCAGCTCCAGCCAGCCGGGGTTGTGGTCACGTGTGCTAGAGGTGTGCTTGCTTGTGTGTGTGAATAATGTGTGCCTCTCTTTTACTGATGAAAGCTGTGGCTGAAAGCTTTATGTAAGTGTCTTTTAATTGTGCCTCTCTGTAATTTGACATGTCATCTTTACGGTAAGTAGCAATCTGTCTTTTTCTACATTGTGAATACATGCCTTATATACCTTAATACATGTCCTATCATCTTGTACCTTCTTCTTGTCAGTGTATTCCATAATGCCTTTCCTCTCCAATTCTACAAAGTAAACATTGCAAAAAATATGAATTTACAAACTTGACATAACAAATAAAGGATCAGTGGATATGTTGAAATATTTCCAATCTTTATACCAAATTCAGGAGTTGTTCATAAAAATTATGAAAAGCTATCTTTGATTGACGCCAAGAGAAGTCTAAATGCACATTCAGAGTTCAGTGATCTTCATCACTTGTCAGATCACGTACAATGTTTTGCAATACTGTTATTATGTCCAGCAGTGTTTTGTTATGAGTCAAATTTTGTCATGCTGATTAGTTCTAGTTCTGGTCAAATACAGGAGGTTCAGATTACAGTAGAGTGACATTCAGTTATAAATTCATGACCATGTGTACTATTAAATTTAAAAAAGTCTTTATAATTTTCTACAATACTGCAGCTTCTGTAGTAACGCATGTACAGTATTAACCCATATTTGTGAATTTAATTCCTTTCCTTAAGAAAAGGGACATAATTTCACACTTGTTATTGTGAAAAATAAAAATTAAAACAGAATACCTGCTTGGTTGTAGCATTTTATTTTAGTTGCTTTTTTGTGAACAGGCCTACAGAGAACAACTAGAGAAGAAAAGGTTAATGGGTAGGTTCAGATTAAAACCGTCTGGCCCAAGACCAAAGGAAATACAGAGTGAAGATGAAGGACCTAGAGTTAGCATCATCATTAAAGGTAAAAGTTGATGTGTATTACATTTGTCTCAGTAGTATAGTTTAAATTTTTCAATTTAATTACGGTAATCTGTGTTTCAGGAGACGTTGATGGGTCAGTTGAAGCCATCCTTGATGTTCTGGAAACATATCACTCAAATTCACAATGCAAACTTGATTTAGTACACTATGGTGTAGGTGGTGTCACAGAGACTGACATAGAACTGGCTGAAGTTTTTGGTGGTGAGTTGTGATAAATATCACTAACCTACTTATTGTTAGAACAATGTACACTGAGGTGACAAAAGTCATCGGATACCTCCTAATACCATATCGGACCTCCTTTTGGCCAGCGTAGTGCAGTAACATGACGTAATATGGACTCAGCAAGACGTTGGAAGTCCCTGCAGAAATATTGACTCATGTGCCTCAACAGACACCCATAACTGCAAAAGTGTTGCTGGTGCAGAATTTTTTGCACGAATTGACATCTCGATTATGTCCCATAAATGTTTGATGGGATTTGTATTGGGCGATCTGGATTGCCAAATTATTTGCTCAAACTGCCCAGAATGTTTTTCAAACAAATTGCGAACAATTGTGGCCCAGAGACATGTTTAGGAATATGAAATCCATGAGTAGCTGCAGATGGTCTCCAAGTAGCCAAACATAACCTTTCTGGTCAATGATCCATTCCATGTAAACACAGCCCGTACCATTATGGAGCCACCTCCAGATTGCACAATGCCTTGTTGACAACTTGGGTCCATGGCTTCGTGGGGTCTGTGCCACACTCGAACCATACCATCAGCTTTTAATACCTAAAAACAGGACTCATCTGTACAGGCCACAGTTTTCCAGTCGTATAGGGTACAACCGATATGATCACGAGCCCAGAAGAGGCACTGTAGGTGATGTCGTGCACACCTCTCCGTCATGAGGTGAAGGCCAGCAACTACTTTATTGTCCATGGTAAGAGGGAATACCTGAAATATTGTGTTCCTGGCACACACTTGACACCATTGGTCTCTGAAAAATTTAATTCTCTAATGATTTTTGAAATGGAATGTCCTGCGTGTGATGCTTCAATTGCCATTCTGCTTTTAAAGTCTGTTAATTCCCTTTGTGCGACCATAATCACATAGGAACTTTTTCACATGAATCACATGAGTACAGTTGACAGCTCCACCAATGAACTGTCATTTTTTGCCTTGTGTATGTACGAGGTTTGTCCGAAAATACGTATAAAAGTTGAATAATGTCTTTATGTTACAAGCTGTAGTCACTGCCAGGTGGGACTAATGCTGTAATCAATCCCATCAACACTCAGTTCGAGTCAGAGCACTCTGCGTGAAGGTGGGAGTGTGTGGCAGCTTGTTGACAGTTACCCTTTTTCACCTGCCGTCGGCATGGAGCTCTCTCTGATTGAGGAACAGCGCGTCAACATCAAGTTTCTTGCAAAGCTAGACAAGAATGACCGTGAGATTTTTGAGTGTTTGAAACAGGTTTACGGAGACAATTCTCTGAAGGAACCAACCGTGAACAAGTGGTTAAAAAGGTTCCGGGATGGCCGAGAAGTGAACGATGACCCTCGCCGAGGACACCCGTCGACATTGAGTTCCGGTGCAAAAGTTGAACGAATTCGGGCTTGTGTTCTTAAAGATCGTAGATTGACAGTCAGAATGATTGCTGATGAGCTGTATCAATCCTGACACAAAAACTTGAAATGAAGAAATTGTGTGCGAAAATTGTATCGAAGCTCTTGACGCCAGAACAGAAAGCAAAGAGGGTTGAGTGCTGTGAGGATTGGATGGAAGCAGAGGAACAAGGGGACTTTCTCAACCGAGTCATCACTGGAGACGAGTCCTGGTGTTACGAATTCGATGTGGAGCTCAAATCTCAAAGCAAGGAATGGAAACTAGCAGGAGAAACGAGAACAAAAAAGTCGCGAAAATCAAAGTCCAATGTGAAGACAATGTTGATTGTTTTCTTTGATTCTAGGGGCATTGTTCACAAGGAATTTGTACCTCCCGGCCAGAGAGTGAACGGAAATTTTTACGTTGAAGTTCTGACGTGTCAGAGCTTGTGTGGCCCGAGGTCGACCGGAGTTGGCAAAAGGGGGCAGGTGAATCCTTCATCATGACAATGCGCCCACTCACACATCGCTCATTGTGCGCAAGTTTTTGGCCCGAAGCTCAATCACCATGACAGACCACCCACCTTATTCTCCCAATTTAGCCCCGTGTTACTTCTTCATGTTCCCGAAATGCAAAATGGTGCTTCGGGGGCGGCGCTTGCGAGATGTGGAAGCCATCAAGGCGGAAACGACACGGCAACTGAACATCATCACAACTGAAGACTTTCAGCAATGTTATCAACAATGGAAACGGCGTTGGCAGAAGTGTATCGCGTCTCAGGACAAGTACTTTGAAGGAGACCATATTGTAATACCTGAATAATTGTAAAATAAAGTTATTATCAAACTTTTGTACGTATTTTCCGGACAAACCTCGTATGTGTCACTACCACCATCTGTGATTCATGGTTGCAATAGCAACTCTGAAATGAGCTGAACAGCAGGTAGCACACCAGTAATTGGACACACCGAGGAGACCTGAGAGATGACAACTCTTAATGTCCCTTTAAAATTCATTATATTTATTCAACTAACTTGGTCTAATCACAAACAAAAATCTTATTTTTTGTGTAATGATTGGGCACAAAACTGGCATTAACGTTATATTCACCATGTAAGTCGTCATCATTTTCTTGTGCCCGTGTCCCACTTCAACACGGGATCGGCCTCGTTACTACTGATTTGGCATTGTTAGTGTCAGAGGGTGGCTGGATGCCCTTCCTGTCATCACCCTGTACCCCCTGGGATGGAATTAGTGTACCCCAGCTGTCTGTGTCTAGTCTAATCCATTTAATAGTGCGAACGTGTTCAGATGTCTGCAAGTCGTGTAACTGAGCTGGGATGTTGGGACCAGCCCAGTATTCACCTAGCGGGATGTGGGAAACTGCCTAAAAACCACATCGAGGCTGGTTGACACACCGGCCCTCATCAGTAATCCGCCGGGCTGATTCGATCCGGGGCCGGCACGCCTACCTGAGTCCAGGAAGCAGCGCATTAGCGCTCTCGGCTAACCTGGCGGGTACCATATTGTATGTCATAAATAACTTAAATCAGTACAAGCATTTGTAATGTGAATGTTCATTTGTTAAATCTGTGTTTTTGGACCTTGCAAGTATTCTTAAAAAATACTTTTATGAAATGCGTTATTCAAAATGACATTTTTTTTTCTTGTTGCTCAGTCCACATGTAACTTTTATCTGTATGAAATTGACAGTTCTTCATTGTGGCCAGCAAAATGTCATATCAAATAAATTTGATGTGGTTCTATTTGCAGATCGAACTCTTCTAAAAAGGAAAATACATATAGCCCCCAGTTTATCAAAGCAGCTGATTTGAAATAGACACCACTTATCTGTATATAATTATACATTCCTCAATACTTTACCAAATTGTGTGTGCACAGTCATTTAGAAATTGCCGACACAGAGCGTTAATGACTAACATAAGCCTAAATTTATTATATTAGCTAGAAAATAACAGTAATGAAGTGTAATTCCCACAGTTTTATGAAGTTTTTGCTTAATATGATACAGTGAAGATACTCCTGCTGAATTTTGCTATACACCATGACTGCAGTGCTCCAAGTGGACATCTGAGTATGATATCAAATGAGTGTGAATAGTATCGTTTATATTGATTTGTAACGTAGTTACTACAACAGAGAGCATAAATAGTGCCATTAAAAATTGGCACTAACTAAAAATGACACAACATTTGTCTTTAAAGTTCTCTAAGGATCCTGTTATGTATGAAAGAAGGTATTACAAGACAGTTTATTTATGATTCTTTTGTAAGCTACAGAAACTGGCTGAAGAATATCATTTCCTTTAAGACACAAAGAAATGATTCACAAAGAGAAGCCTCACCTTCTGCAGAAAGATGATGTATATCTATTCAACATTTTGGAGTTTTCTTAACTGCATTTACAGTTAAATCAGTGAATGAAGAATGTAGGAAACTTGTATGGAATGCAGTACCTGTGTTATTTAATGAACCAAATAAGCCACCACAACTGTCGACAAATGGAAAACCACACAAACATTATGATCAAATGTCAAAAGTAATAAAACTATTTCCCAGAGCAGAAGAGACCAATCCTGCAGTTGTCTGTCACTGCATTTGAGCCATAAACACAGAAAGAAAAATAATTACAGTTACAAACAAATATTCATGCATTAGAAAGTTGACTGAAGTGTAAATCATGAGACACTGTACAAAATTATTAGGTATCAAGGAAAGTGCCTGTCATAATAAGAAAACACAACAGAAATACATGATTCTCATAAATGAAATATGGCTTTATATTTTCTTGGCTTTCGGCAGAGTAAGCTGCTATTATACATATATTCGAAAGTTTTTCTTGAGGAAAAGTTGTAGCTTATGCCACTGAATCATTGAGATTCAGCTGTTTTCACATTATTTCATAGACATTCATGTCTCTTGATAATTTACTAAAGCTTGGAACAAGTAGAAGAATAATTACAAAAACATTAATTTTACAGGTGGCTTTCTTGCCTCTAGGGGAGCTAGTATTGTTCCAACTGTGAGATGATGATAACTATTTAGCCTTGAGTATCGTTTGTGTATGTTAGACTGTGGTTTTTGTCACTTGTCGGACTTCTCTTGATTATTTATTTAACACAAAAAATACATACACGTGTTTACAATAAGTGTATTAGTGGGATCATTATGTGAATATGCTTGATACATTTGTTTTGGAAACCATGTAATATTTTTACTTCATGTAAGTAAGCAGTCCTTTCTATGAAATTGTAGGTATTTTTACTAGATGTTAAAACTTAAAATCAACCAAATTTTGGAAAGTATTTGTGAATTTTCATATTACTTGTTTTAAAAGCTGTAGATTGAAGATAAATGATTGTCTTGTCATTTTAATTCACATTTAGTATGAACACAAATAACTGTATTTCTAATAAATTACAGCAATTATATATGGCTTTAATGTGAGTACATTAAAGAAGGCACAAGAAATGGCTAACAGCAAGAATATTTCAATCCGTCACCATAATGTCATATATAAACTTATTGATGATTTAAAGAAAGAAATTAGTACAAAACTACCAGAAAAAGAGGTTGAACAAACGCTAGGTAAGCATAATAAAATTACTAAGAAAGTCTTAACATAATTTAGGTTGTTGCTGGCTTCCAGAAATATGTTCACCTATATGATGGTACAGCAATGAAAGTTATTACCCATTTTCAGGTTTGTGTTAAGTTACAATCACAATGTGTGTTCTAGGTGAAGCAAATGTCCTTCAGGAATTTATCATTAACGAGGGCCGGAAGAAGATCCCAGTAGCAGGATGCAGATGCACAAAAGGAATTTTGAAGAAGAATGCATTATATAGGCTTGTCCGAGGAGAAGAAATTTTATATGAAGGTGAGAGCAAGAAATGTGCATTGAACACATACGTTTCCTATGTCCTACATGATAATCGGGAGTTGGTACAGTGTTAGGATACTAGACTTGTGTGTAAGGAAGTGCTGTTTAGGTTTCTCATGATTTACCTAAATCGCTTAAGGTTAATACTGGGACAGTTCTTATTAAGAATAACAATTTAACATCATACAATAGTGAGGCACATCTATACATAACGAGAAGGCTAATTAATGATTCCAGAATACAATGTTTTAAGAATAAGTGCAAAAGAGGTGGAATTGGTTAATGTATAAATGGAAAATATGCTAATGTGAAATTCAGAAATTCACTGTATATCATTATAAATTTGTGTCCAGATTCGAAACTACCTTTCCAAAAAAAAAGAGACTAAGAGCCATAAAATCATTGGATAACTAGAAGTATTAAAATATCTTGTAAAAGTGAAGAAAATTTTATATAGTTTTTTAGAAAAAATAAAGGACTTCCTGTACTGTAAGACTTCCTGCAATTATGAAGAAAAGTTATTAAAATGTCCTGAAGTTTGCACATCATGACAAAAACTAATGAAACTGGCAATGTAATTAAAACCATTTGAAATATTTTTCTAAATATAGCTGATTAACTAAAATAAAATAATTAAGTTAACGCAATGCACGTCACTAAAATTAATATTATTATAAAGTTCTCAAAAACGAAAGCTTATAGAATGTAGATGGAATTTTGAACAGAATTTTGAGAAGTCGTTCTGTATTAAGAAATCATATTTTACATTATGTATGCCATGCATGCACCACAAGTACAGGGAATTTTTTCACAGATTATGCCATTGTAAATCTCTTTTTAGAACAGGTGACAAGAAAAATGAAAGTAATTATCATTGATCCTTTTTTTGACATCCTTCTCTAAATTACTCAAGAAAGTAATGTATTCAAGGGTATTGTCACACTTAAATAGATGCAATTTACATAGTAAAGCATATATTGGGTTCCAGAAGGAATGCTTAATTGAGAATGCCATTTACACATTCAGTCACCAGCTATCACGAAACATAAATAACAAAATATCACAAGGGGATATTGTTTGTGACCTGTCTAACATATTTACATAGATTATAACACTCATTTAGAGAACCTTAAGTTCTATGGAGTTATTAGTGTTCCTATCGACTGGATAGAATGATATTTAACAAAAATAATACTAAAAATGGTGGTGAGTGGTTTCTGAAGTGGAAAAAAGTTAGTCACTGGGAAGAAATTGTGAATGGAGTCTATCAGGGTTCAATTTTTGTTCTTGTTGTGTACTTTAAATAAGTGAATAACCTTTCACTTGCCACCCATGTAGTAGAATCTTCCTTATTTTTTGGAAAATAGAGTTTAGTCAGTTCAGAATAAGAAATGTAACACCACCAGCAATTAGCAAACATTTGTAAGAGCTAAGTATTATTTACAGAGAGGTCCAGAAAAGTGTAGACACTCTTTGATAGTCACTGTTAAGAGAACGTAAAAACACACCATTACAATTCTTGCAAGGGGGGAACGTTACTTTATATGTTTCAAGTGACTCCCATTAACAGCCAAATGGAATTGATGCCACTGAACTGTTCACCGAACTATGGCTGTCAGTGTTGTCGGTGTGATAGCAGTGCAGGACACCTCATTCAGTATAGCTGGGTTCTGTTGATAAACTCCCTTTTCAAGGTCCCCCACAGGTTGAAATAGAGAAGTGCAAGGTCTGGAGATGGTAGTGCGTACACGAGAACTCCTCTTCAATGTATCCATCGTCCAGGTAGTTTTCACTCAAGTAGGCTCTGACACCTCTGTGGTAGTGAGGCGGAGCGCCATCTTATTATAGGTAAAAGTCTTTAATTTTTGAATACGTCTTGGATGGGAGGTAAAATCGATGATTGCAGCATATGAAGCTACTCCTCACCAGTTACAGTACCTTCAAAGAAGAATGTGCCAATCAAACATCACGATGACAAATGACACCACACATTAACACCCGGTAGCTTAACATATTTGTCCATGTGAATGTGAGGATTTTCAGGAGCCCAGTATACACAGTTGTGGTGGTTTACAGTACCATTCAGTTTGAATTGCTCCTCATCAGACCATATAAACATCCCTGCAAACCATTCATCCTCATGAAGCATGCCTTCAGACTACTAGCGGTACTCCATCATTCAATTTGGGTCATCCTCATTCGTATGCGCAGTGATATTGGTAATACACTTTCCACTTTGCAGTCTTTGTCATACACTTTGTTGGCTTAGCCCACTTTTGCTTGTAGCCTGCTTCTCAGATTTATGAGGTGTCCTTGTAAAATGTTGCAACACAGCAGCACTGGAAGCTTGACCTGTTGATGTTTTTCAGCAGCCAGATCTTTCCGTATGCACATCCTGAACAGTAATGTCAGCTTCAAATTTATCCATAATATGATAAATTGTTGGTCACTCTTTTCCGTATACACTACACCATTGCTGTTGTACCTCTGTCATGTTTTCGTACTTCCAGTACCACTTCAGTATGGCCTTGGCAAATGACAATCTTACTTCATTGCTGCACTGTTGTCTGCAGGAAAACGTGTGCTGAGATCTCTTGAGAAAACAATGGACTTCCGTACTGCACCAAATTGCCACAATAAGTCATTTTGTTCCAAAGATATTAACTTTCAAAGAGTGTCTACATTTTCCTGGACGCCTCTGAAGTATGCTCAGATGTTTTTGGTGGGCATGATAATGAAAATTTGAGATGGAAGAAACATGTAATTGAGCCTCTCCAATATCTGTAGCTCAACAATTTTTGCCCTTCGCAAAATTACTATCTTTGGAAACAAACAAATCAATAGCTTAATAAATATTGCATATTTTCAAAAAAAAAAAAAAAAAAAAAAAAAAAAAAAAAAAAAAAAAAAAAAAAAACGCAATGAGAATAATGTTTGGTATTCATCCACAGTCAACAAGCCACAATACCCAGTGTTAATGAGTAGCATCAGTTTGTTTCCTGTTAAAAGCAATTTGAGTTTTAAAGTGGAATTTTACATGCCCATTTGATAGTGTGGTCTCAAATTAATCTGGTGTTATATTTGGTTCGTCATGATGAATTGGTAGGGACAGTAAAACAGGAATAAACTCATGGTCTAGTAGCTAGCATTGCTGCATCTGGATCACACAGTCCTGGGTTTGATTCCCAGCCGGGTTGTGGATTTTCTCTGACCGGGGACTGGGTGTTTGTATTGTCCTCATCATTTCCTCCTCATCATCATCATCATTCGTGACAGTGCCTAGATTAGACTGTGTGAAAAAAATTGGACTGTGTCAAAATTGGGACTTCGTATGGGCGCTGATGACCGTGCAGTTGAGTGCCCCACAAACCACACATTGTCAGTAAAACAGGAAAAATAACTGGTTCACCAGCAGTGACTGAGTAACACTGCGACATGGTAGTAGCAGACAACATGGGAGAGGGCATCGCACAAATCACTTCTTGTGTACTGTTTTTTTTTCAGATTTATTATCCATATAAGTACATATTGATACACCAGATATCATACTACATTAATTTGAGGTTGCCATATTGAGTGGAAATCAAAAACTGCACTTAAAAAATAATTTTCTTTGCAATGGCAAATATACCAATGCTTTCTGATGACACTGGGTGGCATGTCATGCAACATCTGATTAGCAGTATTTGTTTGGACTGACTCTGTCTACAAACTGAAAAAATGAAATGACAAATATTTTCTGAAACACCATAGAAAATGCTTCATAAACAGTTTCATCATGATATATAAACTCAAGTTTATATATTTCTGAACATCACAAAATGGTATAAAACATGTCAATGAAGTAAACTTCATGTTACCACATGTAAACGACATTCAGTAACTAAGGAAAATTCATCTCAATAAAAAATAATACAACTTCTCAGACACTAACAGGCATACATCTGGAGTACACAGGGAACAAACATAGTGGGACATGAAGATCATGCCACTGATAATCCCTTAAGAAGCTGGCATAGTTGGCTGATATGTATGTCTCAAGATATCACTGGAAAGTAATAGGCCCCATTGCAGTGGCTTCTGACTGGGCTGTGATTGATGGATTGCTGAAAGCCAGTGCATGAATTGGCCCAGAACTCTAGAGGAGTGAACTGACATCACCCTGTATAGCTGGGCTGTGGAGGAATTTATGCTGATCCAGTTCCACATACATGACATGGCGAGGAAAATAGGTCCCTGGTATGGAGGACCTCTGGTGCCGCTTGTCCTGCTGTCTGTCGGCCTTGTGATTGACACAGTCCGGGAAGGCGATGCCTTGTACATATCCAAACCCGTGATGCTTCGTTGTTTTGAGGGCTTGTCAATCCCTTTAGGGGTACTGCAAGTACATGGCAATATGTACCCTGTAAATTGACTTGTTCCACATCAGTTCAATAGAAATTATGCAGATGGTGTAGGAAACATTTAACTAAATATGAAAAAGACACAATTGATGTTTTTCCATCTTTGATCATTGTCAGCTTGTGCTTGCTTTCATTGCTTTAATTTCTTCCTGCATATCACTCGTCTTCAGACAAACTCTTATTAATGTATTTTATTAACAGTTTCCTTCTGCAAAGTGAGTTTTATAGACAGGATAATAGTTAACCCAACATAAGTTAGTGTTAAAAGATGCAACAACATTACTTGTCGAAACAAATGAAAAATTGATCATTGTTCTTCTGTGGTTTGTTGCAGGTTCACTAGAATCTATGAGACATGTAAAAAATGAGGTAGATAGTATCAAAAAAGATGTAGAATGTGGACTACGTCTTTCTGATCCAAGTATTCGCTTTCAGCCAGGTGATAATTTAGTGTGTTATGAAGTTATCAAGGAGCCTCAAGAAACAGATTGGGACCCTGGATTTTGATTATTCTAATTTATATGCTACACTGTGTATAATTTCTTGTAGATAAAAAAATTTGTCGTTATTCAGATTTATTTATTTCTGGCTGACATGTATACCTGCTGATACATTTTAATATTCTGTTAATCGATACTAACTAAATAATTTTGTGCATTGAATCCCATTTGAGTGCAGCATTATTGTCTATCAAAATCCAAATAATTTAGGTGGTTTTATATTAAGCTCTAACATTGTTCCTTGTTTGTTTTTCCTGTATTTGATACATCGAGTGAATCTTTGAGTCATTCTTCCACCAACAAGGGTAGCAGCACTAGCTTGTATTTAAGGCTTTATTAACGTTGAGAAGTGTAGCATATGAAGGAAAATTGAAAAGTAGCTCGATAGAAAAAGCATGACAACTAAAGAAATTACTATCAGTGTGACACTGTGCTGTCTAACATCGTCAGCAGTCGCACAAAAGTATTTTCTTCAGGTTGTACTGTCAAATGGAATACACAGGTCTAATAACAGTGCACAATCCCTCACCAAAACTCATTCTCGCATTAAGTGCAAGGTGTTATCTCTACGTATGAGTGAGAGTTGTTGACTAAAACATTGAATGGTAAAATAATCAGTCAATTGAAGACAAAGATCACCCACTTGCTGCATGTTCTGCAGATTGTCATCCCCAAACAGAAAGAAGTTCAGAGGTAAAATTTCATCCTCACCACAGTCACTACAGGTGGATGTGTTGTCTGTAAGTTGTGTCACTGATTTAGTTCACCAGAGGTGTTTAGGCTGGATACAAACCAGGTTGGCCAGGCGTAATAAGCCTTCATACATTTTTCTGCCACTACTGACAAGAAGTGATGGATGAACAACTACACAATGACTGGCATCTAATTTTGGAGCAGCATCGAGACAACATGGTATTACTGAAGCTTCTGTTGACAACTGAAACAAATAACCAGAAACATGATTACACTCTCCCCTGTAAAAGGATAAAGTAGGAACTTGGCTACTGGTACACTGAGTCGGTGCCAGATTGTGCTCTTCTCAACCACATCAGAATTTCACTTTCTGCCTCATTCATTATGGACTGGACACTGACTTTGGTGCCACTGTCTTTACGTATGACCAGAATTACTTTGGGTTTTGTGAAAGACCATCTGCCAATATTCTACTATAGTAATCACTGAAGGCTTCACACATTGCTCTATTGACAGCTCTGCTATCCTTTGCTCAAAACCAAGCAGATTTGCCCCAATTTAATTCTCATACAACTGAAAAGATGAGTGAAATTAGTATTAGTGTCAGTGGTGTTGTGAAACAGCTGAAATTGTTAAAACTGAACAAAGCTCCAGGTCCTGATGGAGTCCTTGTCAGCTTATATACTGAGTTTGTGGCTGAGTTGCTCCTCCTCTAACTATATTCTATTGTAGATCTCTTGAACAAAAATCCATGCCCAGTAGTTGTAAGAAAGCACAGGTCACACCTGTCTACAAGAAGGGTAAGTAGAACTGATACAAAAAACTGCTGTCCAGTATCCTTGACATTGATTTATTGTAGAATCCTAGAATGTATTCTGTGCTTAAAAATAACAAGGTATTGAACTGAATGGCCTCCATGACAACCAGCATGGATTCCGAAAACATTAGTCATGTGAAACAGAACTCGCACTTTTTTCACATGACATACTGAAAGCCTTGGATCAAGGCAGTCAGGTAGATGCATTTTTTCCTGATTTCCAAAAACAGTTGACTCAGTACCACACCTACATTTATTGTCAACAGTTCAGTCATAAGGGGTATCAAGCAAAATTTGTGACTGAATTGAGGATTTTTTGGTAGCAAGGATGCAGAAAGACATACACTCCTGGAAATGGAAAAAAGAACACATTGACACCGGTGTGTCAGACCCACCATACTTGCTCCGGACACTGCGAGAGGGCTGTACAAGCAATGATCACACGCACGGCACAGCGGACACACCAGGAACCGCGGTGTTGGTCGTCGAATGGCGCTAGCTGTGCAGCATTTGTGCACCGCCGCCGTCAGTGTCAGCCAGTTTGCCGTGGCATATGGAGCTCCATCGCAGTCTTTAACACTGGTAGCATGCCGCGACAGCGTGGACGTGAACCGTATGTGCAGTTGACGGACTTTGAGCAAGGGCGTATAGTGGGCATGCGGGAGGCCGGGTGGACGTACCGCCGAATTGCTCAACACGTGGGGCGTGAGGTCTCCACAGTACATCGATGTTGTCGCCAGTGGTCGGCGGAAGGTGCACATGCCCGTCGACCTGGGACCGGACCGCAGCGACGCACGGATGCACGCCAAGACCGTAGGATCCTACGCAGTGCCGTAGGGGACCGCACCGCCACTTCCCAGCAAATTAGGGACACTGTTGCTCCTGGGGTATCGGCGAGGACCATTCGCAACCGTCTCCATGAAGCTGGGCTACGGTCCCGCACACCGTTAGGCCGTCTTCCGCTCACGCCCCAACATCGTGCAGCCCGCCTCCAGTGGTGTCGCGACAGGCGTGAATGGAGGGACGAATGGAGACGTGTCGTCTTCAGCGATGAGAGTCGCTTCTGCCTTGGTGCCAATGATGGTCGTATGCGTGTTTGGCGTCGTGCAGGTGAGCGCCACAATCAGGACTGCATACGACCGAGGCACACAGGGCCAACACCCGGCATCATGGTGTGGGGAGCGATCTCCTACACTGGCCGTACACCACTGGTGATCGTCGAGGGGACACTGAATAGTGCACGGTACATCCAAACCGTCATCGAACCCATCGTTCTACCATTCCTAGACCGGCAAGGGAACTTGCTGTTCCAACAGGACAATGCACGTCCGCATGTATCCCGTGCCACCCAACGTGCTCTAGAAGGTGTAAGTCAACTACCCTGGCCAGCAAGATCTCCGGATCTGTCCCCCATTGAGCATGTTTGGGACTGGATGAAGCGTCGTCTCACGCGGTCTGCACGTCCAGCACGAACGCTGGTCCAACTGAGGCGCCAGGTGGAAATGGCATGGCAAGCCGTTCCACAGGACTACATCCAGCATCTCTACGATCGTCTCCATGGAAGAATAGCAGCCTGCATTGCTGCGAAAGGTGGATATACACTGTACTAGTGCCGACATTGTGCATGCTCTGTTGCCTGTGTCTATGTGCCTGTGGTTCTGTCAGTGTGATCATGTGATGTATCTGACCCCAGGAATGTGTCAATAAAGTTTCCCCTTCCTGGGACAATGAATTCACGTTGTTCTTATTTCAATTTCCAGGAGTGTATTTGATGGAATCATAAATAGATGTAGAAGTATCTTCGGGTGTGTCCCCAGGGGAACCAGTGTTTTGGGACCCTAGTTGTTCGTGTTTTATGTTAATGATCTTGCAGACAATATTAATAGTAACCTCAGACTTATTGCAGATGATGCTCTTATCCATAATGAAGGACTGTCTGAAAGAAGCTGCATAAATATTCATTCTTGTCTTGATATGATTTCAAAGTGGTGCAGAGATTGGCAGCGTGCTTTGAATATTCAAAATTTAAAACTATGCCCTTCCTCAGTTGTGGGTAAAGCTGGGGGAGATGTCGGTTTATTGGTAGAATACTGGGTAGTGCAATCAAGCCTACAAAGGAGATTGCACACAAAATACTTGTACCACCAGTTCTAGAATATTACTCAACTGTGTGGGACCCACACCAAATGCGAATAACAGGGTATATTAAACTTACACAGAGAAGGGCACCACTAATTGTGACAGCTTTGTTTGGTCTAGGTTGGTTGGTTGGTTTGGGGAAGGGGACCAGACAGCGTGGTCATCGGTCTCATCGGATTAGGGAAGGATGGGGAAGGAAGTCGGCCGTGCCCTTTCATAGGAACCATCCCGGCATTTGCCTGGAGCGATTTAGGGAAATCACGGAAAACCTAAATCAGGACGGCCGGACGCGGGATTGAACCGTCGTCCTCCCGAATGCGAGTCCAGTGTCTAACCACTGCGTCACCCCGCTCGGTGTTTGGTCTCTGGGAGGGTGTTACAGTGATGCTGAAGAAACTGAACTGGCAAACTTTTGAAGGTGGACATAAACTATCCTGAGAAAGTCTACTAACAAAGTTTCAAGAACCAGATTTAAATGGTAACTCTGGGAATACGCAACAATCCCAACATATTGGTCGTATAAGGATCATGAAGACAAGATTAGAATAATTACAATTTGCACAGAAACATTCATACAATCATTCTTCTCATGCACCATACATAAATGGAAAGTAATGAAACCCTAATAACTGGTACAATCGGTTGTACCTTCTGCAATGCACTTTGTAGTGGTTCACAGAGTATGGTTAGTTTGTTGACTTGGGGGGAGGCAACCAAACAGTGAGGTCATCAGTCCCATCAGATTATGGAAGGATGGGGAAGCAAGTCGGCCGTGCCCTATCAAGGGAACCATCCCGCCATTTACCTGAAGCAGTTTAGGGAAATTACAGAAAACCTAAACCTGGGTGGCCAGATGCAGCTTTGAAAAAGAAGGTAGAAAAGAGGCAGCCACGTACAACAGATAAGTTACTGGAATTAATAAAATGATGTTGAAAATGAACAGGTAAAATGTAGATCACTTGGAAATGAAATCATCCAGAAATGTAGAAAAGCCAAAGAAGAATGCATGGAGGAATGATGGCAGGAGATACTGACACAATTGATAAAGGGTGACATTCAAGCCATGCACTGTCTAATAAGCAATTACTTTAAGAAGCACAGAGAAAAGAGCAGAATGATTATACAGGGTGCGGCATTAAAACTGTTTGTCGGAGTATTTGCAAAATACACACAGATTTAAAAAAAAGTGGCAATAAACGTTGTTCACCTTGAAGAGGGACATCCATTAACGAAACGCTCGACCCCCAGGGCAGGAGGGAGGGCGGGGGGGGGGGGGGGGGGGGGGGTAAATAGGAACCACTATTTCTTTTGTTCCATAATATATGGCACTGTAATAGGAAAACATGGAAATGAGGTGACAATTGTTGCAAAATGGTACTATCTCAAACAAATGCACATCCGATTAAGACAATCGAAGTACTTTTTGGATATTTTCGAAAATGCTATCATGTGACACTTCCCACAATTGAATGAAGCAAGTCTGTGATCATGTGCTCAGTCTGCGTCAGACTGTGCATGTTACTTCAGTGATTTGGACTTATACATCTTGTTGCAATTGTTCCACAATGTTAATGACTGCAGAGAGGGTCGATATCATTGCCACATACTTTGAGGCTCATAGAAATGTTGACGAAGCTCATCAAAGGTATGCTACTCTGTTCCCCAATAGGAATGTTCCGTCTGCAATGACGTTTTGCAGTATTGTCCACCTGTTTACTGAAATGGGAAGTGTTAAACCTTTAGAAAGAGTCTGACTGCCGTCTGTGACAAACAAACATAACACTGTGAGTGTTTTAGCTGCGGTTGCTGCAAATCCTCACACTAGTTCTCGGCAAATTGTGCGAGGTTCAGGAATTTTGCAAAGAAGTGTTCTATGCATACTGCATGCCACACAAGGTATCCATTTCATTTATTGTTGCATCAAGAACTGCATGGTGATGATTTTCACAATCACCTGAAATTCTGCAACTGGATACAGGAAGGATAATTTCATTTCATAGATACTTTTCTCCGATGAATGAAATTTTACAAATTGTGGTCAAGTGAATCAGCATAATGTGCATTATTGATCAGTGGAGAATCCCCATTGGGTAACACAAGTTGAACATCAATGCCCGTGGAGTGTCAGTGTTTGCTGCAGTATTTTAGATATGCAGGTAATTGGCTCATATTTCATAGAAGGTAATCTGACTGGTCAAATGTATAGCGACATTGCGGATAGTGTTTTACCCACACTAATGGACAATGTTCCACTTCAAATGAGACTGGATATGTGGTTTCAGTACGATGGGTGCCCACCACATTATTCATGACTAGCTCGAGAAGTTTTGAATCAAAGCTATCCGGGTTGATGGACTGGATGAGGAGGTCCTCAGACGTGGCTCACACTTCCACCTGATTTGACTTCTGCCAACTTTTTTTGTGTGAGGATGGGAAAAAGAGACAGTTTACATGAATGTACCAACAACTCCTGGAGATATGCGGCAGCGAATTTACAGTGAATGTGCAAACATTGGCACAGAGACACTAATACATGTCGAATTGTGATTCAGACACAGAGTTGCAATGTGCAATAGAAACAGTTGACAGCATTTCGAACATTTGCTGAAACACTTGTGAGTGGCAAGGGGACTCACATTAATCAAGCACCCCGAGATAGAGAGAGGCAAAGGGAATCACGAAAATCAAGTACCCTGAAGGTAACACATTACTACTACAGCCACGTTGTTCTTCCTGGGTAACGCTAAATGTAGAGTAATAATGCATTGCGGGAGGGTGGACGGTGTCACATGATAGTATTTTTCAAATATCGAATCATGTACTTTGATTTTCATAATCGGATCTGTATTTTTGGGAGTCATTACCGTTTTACAACAATTGTGTCCCCATATTCATGAGTGCCAATTACGGTGCAATCTATCGTGAAACAAAAGAAATGTTTCATGCACAAGTTACATATTTTTTCACCAGGAATCCAAATCAGCAATAAAGAAAGGGGTTTGTATTTAAGATTCCAAAGTCAGCCCCCCTTCTGCCTCCAGGGGTGGTGCAGGGGGGTTAAGCGTTATGTTAATGGATGTCCGTCTTTATTACCACTTTTTTTAATCTTATGCATATTTTGCCAAATATTTCAACAGACAGTTTTAAATGCCTTACCCTATAGGTGGAAAACACAATTAGGTAATTGAATCAAGAAAGAAGGTGAGACAACAGAAACAATGAAGGACTGATTGTCTCTGTCAGTAGCTGCAATTGACAATTGTTCCAAGTTATTGTACATGTCATCTTGTACATTAGTTTCTTAAAATGAATAGAAACTCATAAAAATTGTTAATTGTTTTGAAACACACAATGAAAATTTTACGTAGGAAAGGTCTCCAAGGTTCTATAAAAACATCATTTTGGAAAAAGAAAGATTTATTTTCCAGCATATAAGCACTTTCAAAGAAAAACAGTAATGTGTCACTACAGAGAAAAATGGTAATGCTGAGTGTAGGATGAAAAGTCATCCACGGCACTATAAATAAGAACAAAGCATATCATTTCTACGTATCTCTGCACCACAGTATCACAGAAAGAAATGTATGTATGAGCACAAACTGAAGTACTCCTCAACAAACACTCCTGTCTCCTATGAAGACATTACTTTCATATTTGATGGATAGCAGTGGCAGCACGTGAGTATACATTTTGGATGTTCACAAACTTTTTGATGCTGATAAACTTGAAAGTGTGAAATAGCATCTTCTGTATAACAGTTATGATTATGAACAAATTTATACAACTGCAGCCACTGCCAGTAGTAATAATAATAATAATAATAATAATAGTAGTAGTAGTAGTAGTAGCATAATAATGACATCCAATCCAGTTTTACTATATAGTGAGTGAAGTGGGATGTCTGAGGAGTGTGCTTGTTATGTGTTACATTTAACGGCATTCAAAGAATAAGAACCAATAAAGCTGCAGGGTTTCAAAAGTTAGGGATTTACGTGCTCTTGCGCTCGAACACAGCAGCTGCCACTGATGGATAGTAAGATAATAAATTTCCACCATTTCTCTGTCGATTAAGGGGATTGCCCTCTACTAATCTTCCGTGTATTGCACTTGATGGCACACACATGAAAAGCGTTCTCGTATGCCAAGTAATGAGTAGTGTGTAGGTGATGAGCCACATTGCATACATAAAAAGAATCCATCTGTGAAAAATATGTGATGATACACCAATCATGTGACAACAACAGTGGTAGATGATACTTGAAACGATATCACTGTACTGTTCCTTTAAATGCAAAAGCTTAAATGAAGTCGTTAATGATTGACTATTGGTTGCTTCTGGATGCAAAACTGTGGTTTGAAGAAGTGCCACAATAAATTAACAACGTAAGAACAGAAATTTAAAGACGGGTACACCCAAGTGTGGCTAGAATCAGTTCCAAAATGTCAATGGTTTTCCATAGCAACTCATCTGGTAAATGAAGTTTTGAAGCCATTCAATTCAGCAAGTGTAGCCACATCTTTTCTCTCAAACCATCGCAGCGATACTCTAAAACACTCATTCATATGATATGTTCATATAATTTTTTTTTCCCCTCATCAACGTTGCTTGGATTTCTCTAGGCAATTTGAGCTTGTGTTCATGTGTGCACTAAGGGTAAGAGGGGGCACTTGCCCTTGAATTACAGAATTCTCGTACACTTCTTACAAGCGATTTCCTATGCGTTCACTAAACCTTTCATGTAGTCAGTTGTAGCATTCTGTGGCTGATTGCAGTTAGGCAGTGCTATGGTTTTAGCAGTTGCTGTATAACTTACATTTCTTTGGATGCCACTAATGTCAGTTTTACAGTTGTTCGCACAACAAGGCGTTAGGCATCCAAACAACTATAATTGTGCATTTCAAGCAACTCAGCCACTTATATGAATATGAACACTGGTGTACAAAAAACGGATAAACATTTGTTAACCAAAAAACACAGAAAAGATACTAGATAAGATGTATGACTCATTAGTGCTAGAGAAGAGTTTGACAGGCATTGTCTTCTCTGGCAAGAAACTATTGTTCTATATAACATTCACAGAATGCTGTACTACATATAGAGAATAAAACACAATGCACTGAGTGAAATTTTGGTCTAGGATTCAACTTAGTTTTTAGATGTCCCACAGATCCCACATTACAGCAAGCTACATTTGAGGTTCCATTGGTTGTGACAGAAACCATCTTGATCTGGGCAGATTTGTGTTCTCAAGAGCATGTTCAACAGCACAAAATATTTCTTCACCAGTACATGTATCTATCACGGGGATTAAATCCAGAAGTGTTTCTGTGATATTCAGACCTATTACCACTACTTGGACAAAAGTACCCAATGGTGCTATATCAGTAACATCAGAACTTTCATCAAGGCACAAAGAATATGCTATGAATTGTTGCCTTCTCTACATTACTTGTCATTCAGCATCTGCACTGTGGTCTTCTATACGGCATGCGAATGTATGACGAGACAGACAAACTGCTTCAAATTGTGGCATTGCTTCACAAGTGTCCCAGTGGAGAATGGTCAAAGTTCCTGATCAATTTTAAAGCTCGTCTTCACTGCAGTGCTGTTTGTAATTTCAAATCATAGAAGTAAAATTGTGGTGTAAATAAAATTGTAATAAAACTCCAATAATATTAATACAAGGATGTGCTGATAAGTAATGTGTGCAAAATTTTTATGTGAAAACTTAAAAACTTTTTAAATAAAACAAACATTGTTAACATTCTACATTTTTATTCTTCATTTCTATATATTTGTATGCCTCTGCAGATAGAGGGCGCCAATTTGTAGGGTGTAACAAGGCAGAGTGTAACATAACTGTTGGCAGGTGAAAAACAGCGTGCCCTAATTGAGTTTTGAATATATGAAGCACACACTCCTTCAGCATGACAATGCCAGATATCATACGAAAACTGTTACATCTTCGACAGTCTGACACTTTGTGTTCACTGTCACCAAACATACTTCATACAGTTCCAGCTTGGCCCCATCTGATTTTCATTTGTTGCCAAACTTAAAGAACGCCTTCGAGGACTTCAGAAGAGCAGAAGTGAGGTTGTGTTTCTGTCAACAAAGTCAATCGTTCCACACTGACAGTATCAACAAACTGGTTTCTCATTGGGAGAATTATTTTTGTCACTAGGGTGACTGTGTTGAGAAATAAATATGTAGACATGAAGAATAAAGATGTAGGATTTTAATAATGTTTGGCACATTTAAAAAGCTTTAAGAGGTTTCACAAGCAATTCAAAGGCATTGCTTTTCAGCACTCCCTCACAGCTGACAGCAAGTTAACTGAAATAAAAGAGCTTACCTCATTGCTGACGGGTTCTTTTAACTTTGCAATTAATTGGAAAAGCTCATCTCCCTGTGTACTGTTATATTATACACACAAATGAAGTTGACACTCTGTGCAGTGGCTGACGGTAGTGATGACAAATGGGAAATGCTTTTACGATCACGTCCCATCAGCGACTGTGCCAAATGTGAACTTTGTTTGTGCATGTTATACATGTCACATTGTTTTGAATTGTAGAGTCACTCAATATTATGTTTATTTTACTGTATGAGTTCAATAAACCTGAAGTGGCAGTTGTATGTTGGCAGTCTGAGTACCCTGTGCCCATATTTTTTGCCATTTCATTCACAACATACAGAGGTAACTGAAAGCCATTAATTTTATGACCACATTATTGCTAGAAGACAGTTTTCTTAAAGAAAAATAACAAATAAGTTTAAAAAAGAGTTTTGTTCTGTACTGTATTTAAACTCACAATCTTTTCATTACCAGTCCAGTGCTTTAGTCTTACGATAATGTGTTACATGGACAATTTCATTTAATTTAATCTTGTTATCATCCACTGTTACTGTAATGCCAACTTAGATTGCTGTTGTGACTGACCTGACAAACTGCTTAAGAAAACGAAACACAAAACACATGGGCTAAATGAGTCCAGCATATTGTGCAGGGCCAACTTCGACTATGTAAATTGTATTTACTCCACATTGTAGTGAGTTATCGCTCTCCTTACACCCTTGAAAACAATTTCAATTCAATGGCTGCATTTTGTGCACAGTAACATATGTCACAATGCCCATTAAACTTAACGTACCAAGCACATTTTCCCCTGCAAGCTCTTTAAATTTGTGATTGTAGGTTTCTTAATTTCAAAACATCATAACTATAACCACTAAAGTAAGTATGATGTGATACTATAAGATGCAAAGGAATGTAACTTTTGAACCGATTTATTTAGATCACTTGATTAAGACTGAGAATCTGACATACTTCTTTTCAATATGTATGTGCAGAAACTGAAATTTTTACTAAAGTACTAACCTCTGCAGTAGATACTGTTTCTCCTATTTGCATGAAAATATTTTTATAGTAGTGCAAAAATCACTACGTGCTTGGCACTCCTTCGCCTCCCCTCCTCTATGGCCCTTGAGGCCCACCTCCTGGCCTCATTCAAAACCCTGCAGCCTGTGCCACATGGCAAAACCCTGCACCCCATTCAAGTAGAATAGGCAACACAGTGAACACTTGGAGCCCTAGAAACAGTTGTGATTGATGCCTGGCCCCTACCATTCGACTTACTGAAATGTTAAACGCAAAGTAATTTTAGTTGGAATATAAGTGAAATGACTGCATTTGAGCAAAGACGGTTTAAAAACTTTTACTAAGTGTTGCTAGTTCTGTTCTCCAGTGACTGAAAAGATGAGAGTATTATCTAGGTAAGCGAAATGGAATGACAATCCTTACAGCAAGGAGAATGGAATGGTGTGCTTATATTTGTTTTTGGGATGTCCTCATCTGCCAAGTGAATTTGTGAGAAGGCTTTTGTGTAGTCTAGCACACTAAACATAGTGGTATCACACAGAGCATAGTCGCAATCTCTCAATGGGGGTATCAAATATGTGTTTGGCACTGCCCTTGCAATAAGGACATAGTAACTTCCAAGCAGGCACCATTTGCCACATTTATTGAGTTCTTGATGGATAGATGATCACCACAGACTGCTAGAAGAGCAAATAATACCTTCTCTGAGCATAGAGTCAAACTCTGTCTTTGCAATAGCGAGACAGTCAGGAGCTAATTGTCTAGCTCTCCGCAAAACTGGCGGGTCATCAACCATCTTAATTTAATGAATGGTATTGTGACATAGCTCCCTCGGACCGGACCACCTAGAGATTGCACTATAGCTGGAAACTTCAATTACCTTGGCAGCTTACCACTTGGATGAGCTTGGCATAAGGTATCGCTGTGCTGCTTTGGAATCTGGCAGTTGTAAGACCTTTGATGCTGTCAACAAGTTTTACACTCATGCTGCAGCAGATGACAGTACACCGAGAAGTCTGGTCTGATTATGGGCTTATGACGTCAGTGATGGTGAAATTCAAGGTGAAGAAACTGTGCAGTCCCAAGTCCCACTCAATACGTTGAATGCCATTAGTAGTGTTCACAAGAAATATTTTTACTGTCTTCCGTTTGCTGATGAAGAGAATCTGAGACTGCAGTCGGCAATCAGATGCTTCTAGCCTGAGTGCCATTAACATTTGGGTTAGCACACAGTGAAGTGCACTTGCATGTCTGGTCTCCAAAGTTGCTGTGAGACCATCAAAGGCAGCTGTTTCGCATTATTTATTACCAAGTTGTTCAGGGAGGTACAGCTGCACAATATCCTACAATAGCAGACCCAGTCACTGCTGGAGTTGCGACGAGACAGCAGCTCACTAATCTGTTCAGTCAGAGCATCAACTTTCTCTGCGAAGTAGTCATAATGTACGCACGCCTATGCTGAATGACGAAGGATTGTTGCGTGGCACTGACAGTGGCTTTGCGCAAGGATAGTGTTATTGCGTGTTGTATTATGGGAAGGAGTAGGAGATGTTGATTGATATGAGGTTGAGGCTGTGGCAGAAATAGGTCTCACTGTCTGCAGCAAAGATAACGAAGGTGAAGGAGACAGCATTGGTGACAGTGCGAGCAAAGGGCACAAGTTGATGACTTTCCTGCATCGTCATTATTGGATCATATCAATTTTTCACCATAAAGCAACCACAAAAATAATGATTCAGTTATTATCCCATGTTTGTAGACATGTCAATCAAATTTATCTTCTCTTTCAAGAAACATGGTGGATGTTTTCTCCTCATTTGATTGTTGTGCCTCCTTCCATTTTTAAGCTGTTAAGCACTGTACTTCATTGCTGCCACACTTCGCAAAATACTTCCAAACTAGGGGTAGTGCCATTCTGGGATACAACGGATTTTGGAGGATGACAGCATAGAACTACTACATAGACCAGACGGGGGCAAGTCTTACACCCTGAACGTTCACGCATACAGTCTAATAGGCCATGCCACATGGCAACAGCTACAGTATTGTCTTAGCAATGCTGCACTGATTCTTATGTCATATATTTGTAGCTAGTTTCTAACTGTTTTTATTAAATTAGCACTGATCTCTTTTCCCAGTTTATGTAGTAACCCAATATTTCAAAGCAATCGAAAGTATCCACATAAACATTATTCTTTTTTTTTATGTTTTATCTAAAATCCGAAATTTTTAGCTCTGCTGTAGTAGTTTTAACTGGTCGATTTTATTTTATTTTATTTCTGTCAGTAGATGCCCAGAGAATGGTGAAAGGCCTGTTGCTTGACCCATGTCACATCACATGTTTGGTCAAAGTCTCCATTGAGAGAAATTATGATCGTGTTCCTGCTGTAGATCGGGACATCAGATGCCTTCACGTAGATTTTAATTACGTTTTTCAGGGAGGCCAGATATTTTAGGGAAGACACAACAACAGATACATCATCTGTGTACACTGTGCAGCAAACTACTTTTTGTGGACCACTGATTCTCTAATTCTGCTTTCAGTGAGATGCAGTAGTATCTTTATCGCTCTGGCATGCAGGGCCATCAATACTGGCCATCCTTGACGAACAGACAGATCAGTATGGAGTGAATTTGTGTGGTGACTAGTGATTAAAATCGGAGGGGAAGCATCTGATAATAAGTCATGGACGACTGTTGTGATACGATCTCCATAACCCACTATCTTCATCACTTCTATTAAATTCCTGAGCTGGGGAGTGGTAAGCGCCTCCTGTCCCATGTCACCGTAAGCTCTGGACATGCTTCAGCGACCACCGTGCGGCGCGGTGGTGGAACGTTGTTTGTCTTTTTTGGCAGGTAAGAGTGATTCCATGCGAATTTTGGTCATCTGTGTAACCATTTTGAAATCAGTGCTAAGCTATGTGATAGGCCGGAAGTTATAGACGTGGCTGCTCCAGGCAGTTTTTAGGAGAAGAACGACTATCCCTTCCTTCAAAGTGTTTGGTATCGTGACGGCTCGCTGCACATCATGTGCAACAGCTTGATGGGAGTCTTTGAGGGTGTTCCAATAGCGTTGGCTTTTTTAAAACTTATTGGATTTTTTAAAACTTATTGGCTTTTTGGTCTGTGCCCATACAGCCATCTCAGTTGGTGAAAAATGATATGACAGTGTGTTTGAAGCGACATCCCTGCCGATTTTAACGATACGAAGTTAAGGACAACAAAACACCATGTCTCTAAGCAGAGCAGCTCTCTGTCCTGGCCAGTAACCGAACCCAGACCCTTCAGGTAACAATCTGCCATGCTTACCCTGAGCTACTGAGGCGGATTGTGTGGAAGATTGCTTCTTCAATTGGGCTGATCGTGAACGGGTTTTCTAGGCTGTATCTATCTGCTTCATGCAGGTGTTACTGGATAGAGCTGAGTGCTGTATGACAATCCTGATCGTCGACGTCTTGTTTGTCATATAGGGTACTATAACAAATATGGACACAGTCCATAATCCCCCTCTGGGTATCCACTTGCTAGCTGAAGTCGTTCACAACTTCAGTGATTAGTTGAGCTTTCCATCGGTGTGTGATGTGCGAAACCTTTCCTTCAGCAGCTACGTCTTTTGGTGGAGACTCAACAGGGACTCCAGACAGCCGCTTTCGCCATATGTAAGTGATTTTAGCTTTAAATTACTTGAGCTCTGTATACGTTACTGCGTCTAGGACAGTAGTGTTTTCTTGTACAGGTCCCTGATGCAGATATGCTAGATTTTTTCCAAAACAATGGCTCTGAGCACTATGGGACTTAACTTCTGAGGTCATCAGTCCCCTAGAACTTAGAACTACTTAAACCTAACTAACTTAAGGACATCACACACATCCATGCCCAAGGCAGGATTCGAACCTGCGACCGTAGTGGTCGCGCGGTTCCAGACTGTATCGCCTAGAACCACTTGGCCAGCCCGGCCGGCGATTTTTTCCAGGAGCGATTCTGCTTTCCATATTATTTCACTATAGGCTGAAACCTAGACTTTGCATAACGAATCCACCACATCAGAGCATCGGAGTTGTGATACCTATGTAAAAAAAAAAAAAAAATTTGCACGTAGTTGAGTTTTTCTTCATTTTTCAGCTTGGAGGATGTTCAGCTTCCTTTAACTGAAACCACGGGAGACCGGTTGATTTTGAAGATTTATAAAGCAGGAGTAGGCACAGTGGTCAGAAAAACTGACTGGCGTTGTGGCATTGCTAACAACATGTAGTTGCAGAGTGGGAGAGACACATCTCTTATTCAATCTTCTTGCTGCACACTGGGACAGACATGTAAAGTCGATATGAGGGCAGTGAAACTGTTCCCAAGTGTCAACGAGGTGAAGACCAGTGATCAGACTTTGCAGTTGATGACACTTACTGAAATTTGGCGTCTGATCCTTAAGATGGAGGAAGAGGTTATAGTTTCCAGCAATGATTATCGAACTGCTGTTGGTGCTGATAAAACTGGGTGTCTTTTGTGTAAAAAAATCAGAGAATTCTCATGTCATTTGATCCATCATGATGGAGCGTAGATGTTTACTGTCTGTATCCCCTTTACCGTTCATGAGATACCTGGACCATTATGAAGACACTGGACGTTAGTGAAGGGAATGCCATCTTGCATCAGGACTGCAGTGCTAGTAGAAGCTTCGCTAACGTTAAAAATGGCAATATGACACACAACAATAATATATTGGTAAGTTCCTGAAGAAGAGCAATATCAACCAAGGTTCTGCACAGAAAGTATGCAAGAGCATGGATCTTAGACCGAGCGAGGTGGCGCAGTGGTTAGTACACTGGACTCGCATTCAGGAGGACGATGGTTCGTGGTCAAAACACACAGCGCATGCAAATTGCGCTATCCAACACTGGCGCTGATGCAACTGTGGTGTACATGGGCCATAGGTGACAGAGGTGAATGGCGGCTGCGGAAGTGTGTACGGGTGAACATATGTCTGACCGTCGAGGAACTGTCTACTCAGACGACCTTTCAGCGTGTGGGCCTCTGCAGCAAGTGTCTGTTTCACGCACCCATGCTGACTACTGCTCATCGGCGGTGAAGGCTGGAATCTGCTCGCCTATACCGCAACTGGACGTCAGCTGAATGCCGACAGGCAGCGTTTTCGGATGAAACACATTTTATGCTCCGTTGGACAGACAGCCGACGACGTGTACAGCGTGAAACGCCTGAAAGCAAATGGTCCAGGCCACAGGAGGAAGCGTTGTGGCCTTGGGAATGTTTATGTGGCATTCCTTGGGTGATCTTGTCATTCTGCAAGGCACAATGCATCAGCACAAGTGTGCACCTGTCCTTGGAGACCATTTCCACCCCTACATGCAGTTTGTTACTCCTGGGCAGAATGTCATCTACCAGCATGACAATGCAAGGCCCCACATAGCTCGCTTTGTACGTGGGTTGTTTGAAGAGCACCGTTACGAGTTTACGGTACTCCCCTGGCCACCAAACTCCCCGTATTGAAACCTAATCGAGGATCTGTGGGACCAACACGATCGGGCTGTTCATGCCATGGATTCCCATCTGAGAAACCTAGCACAGCTGGCCACGGCACTGGAGCCAACGTGGCTCCACATCTCTGTCGGTACTTTGCAGAATCTCACTGACTCTTTTCCTGTTCGTCTTGCGGCAGTCTGTTCAGCAGACAGTGATTCTTTAGGCTTCCGACAGGTGGTTACATTAATGTGATTGGAGAATGTAATGTTAATATGAACAGTAACGTACACTCATGCTCATAAATTAAGGATAATGCTGATACATGGTGAAAAACAATGATCTGATGGCCGGTTTGCAGGTTTAAATCACCTTGGGGTATGACCATGCAGTGCATGTGACCTGCGGTCATCGCACCGGTGGCAGTGGCAGCAGTCCACATACATAGGGGTGTGTTGGTGCATTTCAGAGTACGGTGCAGCGAGTAAGTGTGCAGACGTTTTCAGACGTGCTAATGGTGACTCTGTTGAAAATGGCTCAAAGAACACATATTGATGAAGTTATGAGGGCTAGAATACTAGGGCGACTGGAGGCTGATAAAACACAGCAGGTCATAGCACGGGCTCTCTGTGTACCACAAAGTGTGATCTCAAGATTATAGTAACGATTCCAGCAGACAGGAAACGTGTCCAGGCGCTGCAGTACGGGACGTCCACAGATACAACACCACAAGAAGACCAATATCTCACCATCAGTGCCCGCAGACATCCACGGAGTACTGCAGGTAGCCTTGCTCGTGGAACATTTGTCTCCAGACACACAGTCTACAGACAAGTGAACAGACATGGTTTATTCGCCTGGAGACCTGCAAGGTGCATTCCACTGACAGCTGGTCGCAGGAGAGCCCGTAAAGCCTGGTGTCAAGAACATGGTCATTGGAATAGTGATCCCAGGTTATGTTCACGGACGAGTCCAGGTATAGTCTGAACAGCGATTCTCGCCGGGTTTTCATCTGGCGTGAACCAGGAACCAGATACCACCCCCTTAATGTCCTTGAAAGGGACCTGTATGGAGGTCGTGGTTTGATGGTGTGGGATGGGATTATGATTGGTGCACATACACCCCTGCATGTCTTTGATAGAGGAACTGTAACAGGTCAGGTCTACCGGAATGTCATTTTGCACCAGTATGTCCGCCTTTTCGGGGGGGGGGGGGGGAGGTGCAGCCGGTCCCACCTTTCTCCTGATGGATGATAATGCACAGCCCCACTGAGCTGCCATCGTGGAGGAGTACCTTGAAACAGAAGATGTCAGGCGAATGGAGTGGCCTGCCTGTTCTCCAGACCTAAACCCCATCCAGCACGTCTGGGATGCTCTCGGTCGGCATATCGTTGCACGTCTTCAAACCCCTACGACACGGGAGCTCCGACAGGCACTGGTTCAAGAATGGGATGCTGTACCCCAGCAGCTGCTCGACCACCTGATCCAGAGTATGGCAACCCGTTGTGCGGCCTGTGTACGTGTGCCTGGTGATCATATCCCATATTGATGTCGGGGTACATGCACAGAAAGCAGTGGCGTTTTGTAGCACGTGTTTCGGGACAGTTTTCTCAACTTATAACCAATACCGTGGAATTACAGAGCTGTGTCGTGTGTGTTCCCTATGTGTCTATGCTATTGGCGCCAGTTTTGTGTAGTGCCACGTTGTGTGACACCACATTCTGCAATTATCCTTAATTTATGAGCATCAGTTTAGTATAGGTAAGCGAAGGTTCTTTCAGTATGTCAAATTGTTGACAGTAATAAAAAGATGATCATCCATCTTATTAATTATTATTATTATATCATTATCGTGGGCAGCGTGTCACCAACTTCTGTGTCAGAAGTTGTCTGAATTTCCCTTCTAGGCTTGGATTGAACTATCCCCTGGACTCAGCTCTAATCTCCTTGTGTAGAGTCATTCCAACGAGAAATTATGGAAGTAACTAGTCTGAAAAGTAAACAGCACGCTTTGAAACTTTCCTTTTATTAGTTCTCGGAGCTTTCGTAGCACTGCCAGAAGTCGCACTCGTAGCAGCCGCCAAAATCCGCACTTTGTTCACGCGCGAGGAAAATTACGCGCCGTGTTGCTCTGCAAATTTCACAGGAAACATTTATCGCCCGACGAAGATTAATTCTCTGCACTGCTACACTACTCAGTCTGTCTAAATAAGGTCCTGCAGCTTCTCATTGAACAGCGAGGGAGGTTTAACATTCTCACCACTCCCAAGTCCATAATTAAAGAGCTGAAACTTTATTACTACTTTCAGTAAGATCCCTAAATCCGACCAAGCACTGGAAAATGTAGACCGCTAACAGTTTATACACACCGCCAGCGGCTCCTGTCAACTTCCGCCTATATGTTCAATCTCAATAGGTCAAATATCATAGAAAAATGTCACACTTGTAGTTTCCACAGAAACTAATGGAATTTACTGGCTTTGCTTGGACGACTCCTTGTCCACCTCGTTCACTAAATACCACCTCCATCTAGTTACTGACTGTGAGATTTCATCTGAGACCTTATATACCGAGCACATGCACACTCGATAAACCCCCACACTCACGTTGGTAACCGGAAACTCACTAACTAGAATGCTATTGACTTATGGACCATGAAGAGTTATTTGTTCCTGACAACACACTTAGAACAACACATCTGTCCCACTTGGTCCATCATTCGATTCCTACATTCGTAAGGGCTGCAAGCCGATCCCTCGACTTCACAAACTCCAAGCACCTGCATTTATTTTATTTTTTTTTTACATGTAACCCTTTGCAGCTAGTCAACCTGAGGAACAGAAAGTAGTAATTTTGTTGCTCAATTCTTGATACCTCTAATAACACTTGTAAGGTTTTTATATGTTTTCTGCCATATTACATAATTCACCTTTACTGTACTGGGGCAAAGATGTACGAGTGCGCTGCATGAGTAGTGGATAAGATCCTTGACTGTGTGTAATGTTATCTGTGGTGTACTCAGTCGCCAGTCAGTTGTGCAGTGCTGGGGCACTCTTAATTGAGGCAAAGTAGCGAGCAGCTGACTTTTAGAGAAGGAGATATGATATTTGTGAATCTGGGAGAAATTACCTGGAATACTTTATTATGGAGATGAATACTTGTTTCTAAAGCTATTATATTGATGGATAAGACTTTTTGGGCGAATTTTTCAAGGTAACCAAGGCATATGGAAGAACAAAATATTTTTTTGTCAGAACTATTAACTGAAGGACATAAGGACATCTTTGTTCCTCAGACAACTAACAAGATTCATGATCAATGTTGATTTGATTTCTTTGTTTTTATTATGCCACAAATAACGCAATGGGTTCGAAAGTCTGTAATTTTTGCACTGAGAAAATTTCGTAATTGTTTGAGTCTTCTTATGTTGTAATTTTTTTTCTTACAATAATCATATTTTAGTTTCTCAAAACGACGTTCTTTAAAATAAAACCCTCCTCCATCATTCTTGGTTGCAAAACTACTCTGGCCTTGCGGTATGATTTGAAACGCTGCAGGCGACTAAGAGTTAACGCCCTGACAGCAATCACGTTAACTAGTAAGCCTCCCACTTGACTACCTGGTCCATGTGTCTGCTAAATTGATTTTGCCTCGTGATTGTGGTTGTTGTTTGCCTGCATGAGAAGTTATCATTTTTATCAGAATCTAAATCAACTTGAATGCTGAAATAATTTAATGGAATGGTGACCTTATCATTATCGTAGTAAACTGTTGATGGATATTGATATTTCAACATGGGATTGATATTTTATAAAAATTATGGCCCAGGTTTATTGATCATAAAACAGGACAAACAGTATAATTTAAGGATGATGACGAATAAATCATGATCTGCTGGCATCACAAATAGATACAAGAAATAGTTAACGCTCCACTAGGGGGCGATTGATTGGCAAAGAGTAAAATCTGTCTGATTACACTATTGAATCTTGCTCAAAACATAGACAATGCAATCTGAAATTATCTAACGCAGAATAGACTTTGATGGATTTGTTTTACACAGAAGTTATACTATGTTGGTGCTGCTGAGAATAAGTGGCAAGACTGTGATTCTGTTTACGCTAGCAAGCTGGAGCAGGTGACAGTCATGGTTCAAACGTCTGCAGGGTGGCAATATGTGGCGCCTGTAATTCGTTATCGCGGACACGAAATATGCAAAATCGCAGCTGGCAATCTGTTAGATCGCAGTTGCTCTCTAAAGAAGCCCATAAATTAGGCAGATCCCAACGTGTGGCACTCCCGTTCGCCGGTCATACCATGGATCAATTTGACTCACTTATATGGCAGAGCACACAAGGAGGTCAAACGTTAAGGTGGCAGACCTGACATGAATAAGACTGCCCTCGGCACAGCATGTAGTTCGAGGTGACTGTGGTTTAAACTGTCGGCACAGTTAAGTCCCCACTACAGGCTCCCTAGTCAGGGCCAACTCTAGTGCGAAGTCACACTCAGGACAACTGTCTCAAGTGCAACCTAATCATATCAAGAGTCAAGACTGGAATCCTCTCTAGACTGGAACCTGGATCAAAAGACCAAATTTTTCCTCTCCTCACTTTCCATGAAACCTCAGTAAACTCCAGAAAAGCACTCACGCAACTGCCCCACAAGGGTATTGTGCCTATCAGAAGACTTCACGAGCTCCTTGTCTTCCCTCTAACTCATCTGCTCTACCCATCGGGCAGTCCTGATCAAAGTTGACAATAGCCTTCTCTTTTCTGGAGAAGCAACCAGTCCCTGACTCGTAAATTCCTACTCAGAGAGGAGAAGCCATTGTACTTCTGATTTGTTTTTTTCGTACAGCCACATTAGGCAGCGCGTTTTGAGTCTCCATTTAGCCCTAAAGTGAACAACACATTTATCACAGAGATCATTATCTGAAAGGTCCAAACGTTACAGCGTGTCCGACCAGTGACCTTGGATAAAGTAATAGAAGTGCTTTTGCGTCCCAACATAGATCATTTCAGAGCCGCCATAAAAGTTGCATTCCATTCTAAAATTCCTTTGAAGACCCGAGGCTTTGCAAAATGTCAGCAGCAGAGGGATGTCACCATCTGACGGCTCCCCCAACAGTGTCTGGCCCACAGATAAAATGGAAACTCGCAAATATTTATGGTCACCATCTCTGCCCACAAAGGGCGTTTATGACAGTGTCGAAGCACCTTGGCAAGACGACCAAAATTTCCCTTGAGCCCCTGGCCCTACTGTGGCTAGAGGTGAGTAACAGGTAGGTCCAGGTAGGCAGTTTTTCTGCCTCTTTGGCGAAAAAGATCGTCTGCACATTGTTGCAATAAATTCTTGGGACCAGCATTCTGTTCCCGGTAAGTGTATCGAAATGTTCCTTTCCCTAACAGCTGGATGTGTATTCTAAGCCCCAAACATCCACTACAAGATTTACTGTTAAATGACCAAATTGCTAGAAAATACTATTTGAAGGAGAATCACCGTAAAGATCCCGCACGCATTAACAATGTACAAGCTCCCATCAATGCCTGCTTATGTTGATAACTTCTCACTGTATTTCAGATATGACGTCTTGGATGTAAAATCAATATTAAAAAGTAGCCTTGAATTTGAAAAATACTGAGAGAGTGACTCGTCCTCTCTCACTGCTGGGTGCAGCGAGCTTGCACTAAGAGGGTCGCCCTTCACTCTGTGCTTGATGTAGGAACAGCAGCAGATGGCTCTGGCGACCATCAGTAAGGTAGCTGGGCTGTCGGCACCATCTCGACCTGACAGCAGTTGGTAGTCCAGCGCATTGTTGAGTGCAATGAACATGATATCTTGTGGGAGGAAATAAGACACTGGAGTGGATGCATGTCACCCAACACCCCCAATTCAGTTAGTGACACTTCTGATGCTGCCTTGTCTCCCAATCAAGTAGCTGAAAGAGTGCAGTCTTCCCTTGGATTAGGTGGTGCGACAGTGTTGCGTTTGGTGTGCAACCCATCCCCTATTGATTTCCTCTCTCTCAATGCGCCGGTAGAGAGCTTGTGTTGTTCCCAAAGTTGCCAGTAGGAATCTTCATCATAATGGATGACTGCAGGAGCAACTCATCCGGATCGTGGCCACCTGATTTGCATGCCATCAGTAGAGTGGTGTGTCCACCTGGGGGATTCCTCTGAGCCTTGTTGTGGAGCAGGTTCATCTGCAGATCCTTCGAGGACGTGGCGTTATGTGAAGGACATGCATCCAGTCCAGCTGTCCCATTCACAACTGCTCGGTGGCTGGTTGCTGTCGGCTGTCATTTAGTCAGCACCAGGCTGTCCACCAGACTTTTGAAGAAGTGATGTGACATAAATGGTGTGCCACCCCCGCCCCTCCCCCTCCCGCCCTTGTCCAGCAGGCAGCAGGCTGCCTCCATTGATAGTCAATAGTCACCACAGGTAGTATGGTTTATGGCAGCCACAGCATGTGGCACAGCTGTCTCTCTGCTTCCATATTTGTAGGGATGCGAAGGTGGCAGGCAGATCCCCAGCTGTCCCAGCATTATTTATTCAGCACTGGCAACTGGCCCTCAACTCGGCAGGTCTCTGGACCGCCCGCCTCAGGTGTTCTCCTTCAAGCTGTCATGTGGTTGTTGTCGCCAGCTGCAGGGTGATGCCTCGCAACAGCGACAGAATGTATCAAAGTGGGTTTGACAGCTCCCAAAATCTGCACAGTCCTCGTAGTACGTTTCAGTACTAAGGTTTTACATCGATCTCAATGAATAATTTCTTATGAATAGAACAACAACCCAAAAAAAAAAAGCTCTTTGAGTGACTGTAACAAAAATGAAAAGAAGAAATATGTGTAATCGTATTGACTAAACATGATATCCTTAGCAATTACAATTGCGTTAAAAATATGGTGTCAAGTGTCTGTTGTCTGTGTGCGAGAGTTGTGTTAATGCCATTTCCTGTCATTCACACCTGTATGATAGACCAGCACTGCATCTACTCTTCACTCAACATGCTGTTTCCACACAACACTTAATATTAACTTATGTTCTCTACGTAACACCTGTCAACTTTACTTCTACTCTTAGATTTTGACTACGCTAGAGATATTGCTCCTGTTCTTAGTACTTTCGGTGGCATTGTCATCCAATGCCAAAGTGGTCTGAAACCACACTCCCATTCATCTGTATAGATGCTCTGTCTCATGACAACTGCTCCTGCATTCACACATCTGAAACTTACAATTGCCATTAGTTTCCACTTACCTGTTGCTTTACATGTTACAAAAATGCCTCCAATTTTCTCTTGTTGGATCGCCGCTGTAATAAAATATATAGAGATAAATTAGTTCTCCAATGCAGGTTGATCCTTATCTCACCAATGGTCCCCTTCTTACTGCTGCCATTCCTTTCCTGAACCTGAGGCGCACACCACCGTGAGTCGCTCAGTGCATGTTCGTACCTCATAATGATTTTGGTTACGGCGCTCTCATGGCGCCAACAAAATACAAAGCCCTCGAGGAATACTTTATCGCATGACTGGCGAGGGCCCATAATCTCAGCAGACTTAGTGTCATCAGGCACCTCATACGTGGGCTGCTGACACCATCATAACACACGCGAAAATCGAGACAAGTATGCACAGCGACATGGCCGCAAGCTCGTCATCGCTAAATAGCGGAAAGCAACATACACTCGCCATCTACGACAGTGCGTAAGACACCGCGGAAAAAGGACAGAAATACTCTCACAGGCCATAGTGATATTATGGAAGACACTACTACGAGAATTATGCAGCTGAATTAGATGTTCAGAATGCGATCGTGTCTTCACTAACATTCTTCTACTCCTTGGAGCACGATAATGAACAACGACAGTACGGTCCAAAGACACAGTGGCCTTTTGTTACGTAGGTAAATGCGGGTTGAACCCTGAGTTTCGTTCAGTAAGCGTGCAGAGGTTATCATGCCACAAAGTGGTATTAGTTAATATTAGGAGCTGTCACTTAATACGAATCACTATTTAATCCGGACTTTGATTTTTAGACAGGCCGTGAACGCGTTTATAACATGTTGTAACAACCACGCTACTCATTTGTCCACGTTCCTCAAGAAGTCGTACCATAAGCTAATAAATGACAGTTACAAATACATCAGTTACAGAGATTCAACAAACGGATAATGTAGACTTTGCTACACAATATCACCTAGATTTGCTACTGCACTGAAGTCCTATGTAAAAATCGATTCTAACCAAGCCGAACTACTATAAACGCCCATTCTATAAATGGTTTCGTATCTGTCGAAAGGGCTTGGCCGGGTGATCCTGAATTTCCCTCGTGCCCCTGCCGTGGTTAGAGGTGTGTAACAGATAGGCCGAGGTAGGCAGCTTTTCTGTCTCTTCGGCCAAAAGCATTATCTGTACACCTGTGTGGGAAATTCTTGGGACCAGCAGTCTGTCCCCGGCAAGTGGTTCCAGATGTTCCTTTCCCTAATAGCTGCACGTGTATTACAAGCTCCAAACGTTCTGTGTAAGGTTTACTGTTAAATGACCAAACTGCCGGTTCGTTCTCAACACCAGAAAATACTGTTTGAAGGAGAACCAGCACAAATATCCCACATGCGTTAACAACGTACATGTTCCCATCAGTGCCTGCTCTTGTTGTTAGATTCCCATTGTCTTACAAAAATGATGTCTTGGGTGTAAAATCAATGTTAAAGAGTAGACTTGAATATCAAAAATATTGAGTGACTCGTCCTCCCTCATAATAAAGTTGCGAATATTTTGCTCTAACCAAAAAAAAAAAAGGGAGATTCTTTTTTTAGCTACTGATTTTTCTGATTTCCATTTGCTCTCGAGAAAGTCACTTACCAGACACAAAACAACATGCTGAGCAAGGAGTGAGTTATTTCTCATTCAAGGGAGTTCTCGCTTTGCATTCTTGTGAGCAGACAGTACTAAGTCAGAATTTTCAGGTGTTGTATTAAGTAAGCAAATTAATTTACCCGCAGCGTGGCGTAGCCGAGCGGTCTAGGGCGCCTTGTCACGGTCCGCGCGGCTCCACCGGTCGGAGGTTCGAGTCCTCCCTCGGGCATGGGTGTGTGTGTTGTCCTTAGCGTAAGTTAGTTTTTAGTTATATAAAGTAGTGTGTAAGCTTAGGGACCGATGACCTCAGCAGTTTGGTCCCTTAAGACCTTACCATAAATTTCCAAATTATTCCAGTTAATTTACAGTGAACAGTGAACGTAATATCAAACAGTTATTTTCTTCCATGTTGAGCAGTATTTTATTTCGAGGATATTTTGAACTCAGATATTGCACTCCACATTACGTAACTTTAATCAAGTACTTCAGTACTGAGAGTCAATTAAATAGTTTTCAGTGATGACATAATTAGTTTCTTTTGTGCCTCCAATTAGACTCGTTTTCATTATTTCAAATTCAGCATCTCATTAAGATTTAACTTTGATATTATGACACTGTTCCCTTGAGCAACATGGGCCAACCAAGTCAGTTTTGCTCTGCAGTTGAATACAATATCTAAAGTAAATGTCACGCGAGGCGAAAGTTTTTGAAAAAAAAAAAGGATACTCAGTAATTCATGTTTAAATAAATGATACAGAAAGCTTACACATTATTTTCCAAAGAGATGTTTCCTACCAGGGTTTTACGAAGTTCGTTTCCAACAAATGTTGGAAAACAACTACCACCATAGGATATCGCTCGTCATTTAGCCGACATAGTAGGTCAGAGTAAAATCCATTTAAAAGAAACTTCTAGGCAGATTACAACAATATATCAGATCAAGACGCGAAACTGGGACATTTGTCTTTCAAGAACAGAATGTTTGGATAGCTCAGTCGGTAGAGACCTCATCTGCATAAGGCAAAGGACCTAGGTTCGAGTCCAACTGCGGCTGACAGTTTTAATCTGCCAAGAAGATTCATATGGTGCAAGCTCCGCTGCAGAGTGAAAACTTACTATGGCAATTAGAATGAAAAATTCACCCGTCATCTACAGGCTAGACAAAGACCCCTTCCCAACGGTTATCAGCACCCACCATAGCCAGCGGATGAGACAGAAATGATACAGTACAGCTACCTACAAGAGACATCGCGATGGTGTATAATACCTTGGAAGTATATGTTTCAAGATGTGTATGATTATTCGCTTTGTTTTACCACTGATTCCGATTCACCCTATGACAACTTATTTGTATATCGCACTGGTTGCTGTGAAATCAGATTTAGTATAAAGGGCGATCAAAAAGTTTCCACTCTAACACCGTACAGCCCGTAATCGATATGTTCATCGGGTAAAACCGCCGTGAGTATTGAGGCAATCACCCACCGAAGCACCAGATTAAAGATAACCGTTTGGTAAAACGCCATGTCCTGCTGTGTGAAGAAGTCTGTAACTACTTGTCATCTGACAGGAATCGTCCACCCTTCAATGCTTTTTTTTAAGGGACCGAAGGCATGATAATTGTATGGGGAGTGATCTGGACTATAGGGCTGGTGCTCGAGTGTCTCGCACTTGAACTGGCGTAACTTCTGCCTTACGAAATTTGCGATATGGGGGCGTGAGTTACCATAAAGCAGCAGCCCTTGTGGCAGTTTCCCTGGACGTTTGCCTTAACTGCACGACTTAATGCCACCAGCTTTGGGCAGTACCTTCCCCAGTTATGTAGACAACAGGTTTCTTGAAATCAATAAGCAAAGGGTCCCGGTCGTCAAAGAACAGGGTGAGCACCACCTTTGCAGCAGATGGCTCGCTCTTGAACTTCTTGGGACAAGGGACGATGGATGGTACTAGTGCATCGTCTATGCTTTAGACTCCATTTTCCAGTGGTGGCATAAGCTTCCATCGCCTGCAGCAGTGCACTTAAGGGACGTGTTACCTTCAGCACCGAAACACGCCAGGTGCTTCAGACAAACAGTAATCTGATTTGCTCTTTGTTCGACACTCAGCGCCCAGGGTATCAGCTGGCTGCAGATCTTACGGTAGCCTAATTCCTGCCGGATAATGTATTGGAAGCTATCGAAGCTGATGTCGAGATCCTTTGCCAGCACATGAATGACTGCGTGCTGATCCACCATAATCACCTCATCAATCACCTGTCTCTGCTGCCCGTAATGGGATGAGGCTGGACTCCCACATCGCCGGCGTCTCGTGTCGAATCGCCACCAGTACAGAACTTGGTGCAGCATATGGAACGGTGGTTTTCGACGGACATGCAGTCTCACACACATTCTTCATTCTCCGACAGACATCTACCGGTGTTTGTCCTTCGGTGGCCAAGAAATGAATGACGGCACGTTCGTCATGTTTGCACCCAATTGATAACAACATCACTATAGCTCACGTTCCCAGATTCACTGCATGCACGTCGGAAAGACATTAGTCTTTTGCCTTTATGTTGGTGCTTATATACCCGTATCGTAGTAGCGTTACGTTACATATACGCTGCTTCAACTCCCTAAATCGGAAACTTTTTGATCGTCCCTTAAACATGTCAGCTAGTATGATTGTTTTACGTATCAGATAGCATGTTTGTTTGGTATGGTAGACCTCAAAAAAGTCTCCTAAATGTAGAGCAACACCACACTTTTTACATTGCGGTGCACTTCCTTTTCTTTTTCCTCTTTAGTAGTACACAACACACCTTTTTGCGACTTTTTTTCTTCCCAGTTGTAAGTGTGTGCACCAGCTCACCTTTTTGCCTGCAAACAGAGTGCCAAGATAGCTGAGCAGTCTGTAGCACTTGCTCTGCAACGTTGGTCCTGATATCGGTGTAGCAAGTTTTCGGTGTAGCAGGTTTCTTCTTTTCACTGATCACGCGATACCCAGTGATGGAGTTGACGATACACAGTCAACGAGCTGAAAGAGGACCTGTTTATATCCCTTCATTGTATGTCGTATGTCTGGAAAGACAGCTGCCAGCTGGTCTTGGAGGTTACGCCACTCATTCCATTCTTTACCACTATTCAAAACACTGTGCACAAGCCTCTGTGAAGCCGCCTCATCATAACCTCCTACTAGACGTTTCGCCATTTTGATTGTTTACCGAGACCAGCTACCATGTGACACTCATGGCCTGTGCTTCGTTTTGGAATACATTTAACAGCCATTTATTAGCTAGAAATTGAATTATATGCATTCCTTTAATGTAGCTTGCATTTACGGTCTAAGCTCGTCATACGATTTAAATGGGATAGCAACTTCAAGCGATTACAGCTCTTTATTTGATGCGATTGGGTTAATGTAACTGCTACAGTGTGCGTCTGGTGACTGTACCATTTTGTCAGCAAACTGTAGAGTAAACTGAATTTCAACGTATTATAGCCCAAACGCGTATGCAGTTTAGAACTACTTTGTATGGAACATTGGGTAAGAGTACGTAGACTGTTAAGAATAAGCAGCACAATTTTGCATTGTTGGAAACGCAAACGAGAATCGCCATTGTGACGTTTAGTGTTGCTATAACTGTGATGAAATACGACGAATCACCACCGGTCTGTTGCGCTTCAGTTTCAGTTCAAACGTAAAATTCTCTTTTCTTACATTTCGCTGTAATTTTTCCATCATAGATCGTAAATATTTGTCATTATATAGAGTGAAACAATTATTTACAGAAAGTACGTCGTGCTGCAGTATACTTCGTTAGCACAAATTCACAGCACTATTGAAAACACTATGCACAAGCCTCTGTGACGCCGCCTCATCATAACCTCCAACTAGACTTTCGCCATCTTGATTGTTTGCCAAGACCAGCTATCACATGACACTCATGGCCTGTGCTTCGTCTTAGAATACATTTAAGAGCCATCTATTGGCTAGAAATTGAATTCTTTGGACTACTTTAATGTAGCGCGCATTTGAGATCTAAGCTCGTCAGATGATTTAAATGAGACAGCAATTTCAAGCTGTTACAGCTCTTTATTTGATGCGATTGGGTTAATGTAGCTGCTACAATGTGCGTTTGGTGACTGTAACATTCGGTCAGCAAACTGTAGAGTAAAATGAATTTCAACGTAACGTGTTGGTGTCTAGTGGTAGTTTACTAAACTGCTAACAAGGAGGTCAAGAGTTCGCAGCTATTCACTACCTACTCTCAGCCTCTTCAAGATTTTGTTCAGTTTTACACAGCTACTGCAATAGTTGAATTAATTGAAAAATATTTTTTTGCAGCTACATGCATAGAGTCATTTAATCCTCACGTAATTGAGAAAGAACTTAATGCTCTATCATTGGTGGCAACAAAAGACGTCAATCAAAACTCAAATGCATTTGTAGATCCAAGCCGTGGACAGACTAATCATAGCCAGAAAAAGATGTGACGCCAAAGCTCACAAAAATAATTACTGTTAGCATTAATTAATTTTACCACTCCTAAAGCAAAGGATAAAAGAAAATCTGAACCAGAGGAAAAAGTCAGCAATCTTGACATCTTCACCCTATGAAGCCCTTTCGGAAGAAAAAGAAAAAAATGAGAAAAACCGAGAAACTCCGTAACAAATCGACAAATCGATAAACGAAAGCGAGCGAGTAAAAAAAACGACAGAAAAGAGAAACAAAACGTTATGAAAACCAGCTACCGTCAACGACCTCAGTACAATGATGAAGATGATGCCACTACCTGCCTAGGATGTGGAAGCTCTTACGATGAAACCTGGAATCAATGTCGATTATGCGAAGAGTGGTTAACTGTGGGCCTTTTGTGTGTAATCAGTACTATGCCAGATCCAGTATCTACTCTGACACTCCTAGTAGGTTAAGAGTACACAGTTGTTATTATTTTCTGTTATATTTTTTAATAATTATAAAGGAACTTAGTAATGTTTTATTATTGATAAATGTATAGATAATAATTCGACTCTCATGCCAAAGATTAATTTGAAAAGTATTTAACACTGACGGACAAAAGAAGATTTACGCTTTTCGTTTATTAGCATTAGTAAAAGTTACCTTTCGTTGTTCTCATGTCCTGGCGATAAGACATGCTGTGTAATTACTGGTGAAATTGTGGTAAATAGTGAAAGCAAATTCTGAAACTAAACGACTTTCTCATTTACAGTTGCATGTCTACTATTTAACTTAGTAATAGTTAAACCTAAAAAAATATGAAGTTATTATTTTCAAATTCTAAAGTGAACTTTATCTTGGGGACGCATGCAGTTCAGCGCCGCTAGATAGTCAAACAGCTCATCAACAGTACCATTATAAAGAACTATTACATCATCAACGTATCGTTTGTAATAGGTTGTTTTAGCCTTGATGCTATTATATTTCAAATGAAAAATTATTTTCCAAATGGCTCACAAATTTGTTTTTTGTCTTATCGTTACGTCAAAAGATTTTTTAGTCAGTTATGCATGACAACTTACAGCACGCGGTGTCTCTTTAAGTACAGTTTCTGTAATTTTGCCGTTATAATTACTTAGTACATACCATTTTTAATGATAAATTACCTTTGTTAATTGTAATATAAAACAAATGTGGGACTCTATTGAATTATTTCTAATTGAGGTAATGCGTTGCGGACCACCATCTGGTGGTACCTCTCATCACTTAGCATTTCCGTTGTACTCTGTGTCTAATCGACAGTTACTCTCTTAGCCAACATGGTATTTTGCCTAAGTGAAATTATACGTGGCATGTTTTGTTTATGGTTGGAAGATTGGTTTGGGGAGTAAGGGACCAAACTATGGGGTTTGTTCATGGTATATAAATTCTAAGTTGTGTATATACCGGGTGATCAAAAAGTCAGTATAAATTTGAAAACTTAATAAACTACGGAATAATGTACATAGAGAGGTAAAAACTGACATACATGCTTGGAATGACATGGGGTTTTATTAGAACCAAAAAAAAACAAAGTTCACAAAATGTCTGACAGATGGCGCTGGACAGCAAAACGTCAGTGACTGCGATGACAATCGTGTATAAAAGGAGGTGTAATGAGATAGAGGATCAGATGCGCCAGCAGTCGTAGCATGTTGACGTTACCTAAAAAGGGGCTTTTAGTGAAGCTGTATTATCAGAATGGGAATGTGCTAGTTCAGCGTTACGATCTTATCGCCATAGGAAGGGAATTCGAACGGGTAAAGATCCGTTGACAAAATGCAGCTGTGGCGAGAATGATTTCGAAGTTCGAAGCCAAGGGTTGTTTAGACGATAGACCCCGTAGTGGCCGACCGAGCACAAGGCGTAATGCTGTTGAGACAGTTCAGGAAGAAATGGAGACTGTAGCGGGTTCGTCTATGCACGGGGAAGTCAGCGCTCGTGCAGTCGCACGTCGCACCGGCATTCCGTACAGTACTGTTTGGTTGGCGTACTCTCCGATGCTACCCGTACAAAATCCATCAGCATCATGAACTGTTACCTGGCGATTTAGTGAATCGGAGGGCATTTGCAGTGTGGGCGTTTCAAAAGATGGCGAAAGATGACGATTGATTGAGTAACGTGTTGTGGACCGACGAAGCTAATTTCACGCTCCGAGAGTCTGTCAACGCCCACAACTACAGAATTTGGGCTACCGAAAATCCTAGAACTGTTGTGGAAACTCCATTGCACGACGAGAAAGTCACGGTATGGGTTGGATTTACCACATCTACCGTTATCGGGCCTTTTTTCTTCGAGGGAATGCGTGATTCTGGTTTTGTAACTGCTACCGTGACGGGTGAGAGGTACGCCGATATGTTACAGAATCGCATCATCCCCAGCCTGGCTGATAAACACCTGCTGGAACGTACGATGTGTATGCAGGACGGCTCTTCACCCCATATTGCTAGACGCGTGAAAGATCTCTTGTGCGCGTCGTTTGGTGATGATCGTGTGCTCAGCCGCCACTTTCGTCATGCTTGGCCTCCCAGGTCCCCAGACCTCAGTCCGTGCGATTATTGGCTTTGGGGTTACCTGAAGTCGCAAGTGTGTCGTGATCGACCGACATCTCTAGGGATGCTGAAAGACAACATCCGACGCCAATGCCTCACCATAACTCCGGACATGCTTTACAGTGCTGTTCACAACATTATTCCTCGACCACAGCTATTGTTGAGGAATGATGGTGGACATAGTGAGTATTTCCTGTAAAGAACATCATCTTTGCTTTGTCTTACTTTGTTATGCTAATTATGGCTATTCTGATCATGAAGCGCCATCTGTCTTACATTTTTTGAACTTTTGTATTTTTTTTGGTTCTAATAAAACCCCATGTCATTCCAAGCATGTGTGTCAATTTGTACCTCTCTATCTACATTATTCCGTGATGTATTCAGTTTTCAAATTTATACTGACCTTTTGAACACCCGGTATATTGTTGCACATCTGTCGTGTTATCGTAATTACTCGATTTTCTTATTGTATGTTTTTGCTTAATTTTATTAAGTAGACACATTCATTATCTGTCCATATGAACAGAATTTTATGGGATTTATTATCTTACAGAACACTATGGTCTTCAAATGACAGTGGTTGAAATGGATGTATGATGTGATAAACTTTGTCCGGTTGATGAGTATGTAATTTTTTTGTCTGCCCCACTGTGTTCTTTCACATTTCCTTAAGCCTGTAACCTCGGCATATTTTCTTTTGTAAACGTGAAGACGGCAATTTACATTGCCGAAGCTAGTAATCTACTAATTTCTTAACAGAGCGATATTCGCAAATATATTAAAGTTTTCATAAGAAGACTACAGCACAAATTTATAGATCGCCTACTGCATCGACTGAATATGTCAGGTACCCACTGTTTCTTCTGCGAAGAGACTCGTTGATAACAGGACTTTCAGAAAAGTTTTGGGTGCCTGTACTTTCTAAGATAACATCGACGCATATTTACATGATGAAAATGGCGTTATTTAAGAAATTAAAATATGTATATATGTATACTCTGGTGCGTGTCTACACAAGTGTTACCACGGAGACAGAAAGTTTGACGAGGGTATCGGTCGTAACCGCTCTTTATAATGAAATATTCAAAAAGAGATCGATATGGGGAGACCAACATCAGCATTTAGATTCTAGTAGTCGCCTGTGTCTACATATTCTCAGTTTAGTGCCGATTCATTAACTGTAACGAACTTCGATCGCTCCTCCAGTGTACACAGTGACCTAGAAACAGTGCATCCAATATTACTTACTGCAGTTTCTTTAACAGTCTAAACGTGCAGTGGATCGAAATTAACCTACTCTAAGCACGTTGAATACAAGTAGCGCTGTTTTCTTGATAGCAGAGTGAGAAATTTGTCGTGACTGTGTCTGGAGTAACTAGTAACTGTAGTTTCTACTAGTACTATTATTCAACAGTTAAGTGTTTATTTGGTACCCGTTTTCTCAGTGTTTCACGACTGCTCGTTCACAGATCTACAAGGAATGTTACATTAAGACTTACTTGTTGTCTTCCTCTGTAAATAACTTATATCTATTTGGGCATGACGAAGTGTGAGTTAAAAAGTGCCATCAGGCCCATACACCTATTGACTCAGGTATGTGGTGTGGCTCCATTGACGTCAGATGATCCAGGGCCCTCCATTCGCAGCAGAATGAGTGTTACAGGGCTGTCTGCAGTCTGGTTGGCGTGTATAGTAGTACCCGGATTATTCTGCAGCTACAGCCAGACCTGTGTAGAACAAGTAGCTCATCGGCCAAAGACACTTACATTTATAGATGTTTTATTTGTTCTGCTTAGCTGGCTAGAACCAGCTGTGCTACTCACAGAGTGTGTGATTACTGGAAGCAAACATATAACAGAGATTTTTGAGCTTTTGGAATTAGTGGACGAATTATTTGCCAAATACGAGAAAATGTACGTTAGAAACTGTTTCCGTAGAACGAAGCTAATGGCATTTCTTTTGCTGGTTTCCACCGGGCTTTACCTCGTCGTACCTTTGACTTTTTCTCTTGTGGTTAAAGTCTTCAGCTATAATCCTGCTACGGTCATTCCTTTCTGTCTCCAAGGATACTGTTTGGTCGGACGAGTGCAGTTCACCAGCATCGTGTTGATGGTGCGAGACCGTATGTTTACTGTCAGCGCACTTCTGCTGAGAAGCGTGCGGCCCCGGGTCACCTCCGAGTCCGTCCTTGACGAGGCGGTCGCGAGAGCAGGGCTGCCGGCTGCGCCCGTGGCTGTAGCTGGGGAACTGCGGCGGCTGCAGCGCGCCAGGCTGGCGCTCCACCGCTGCGGCTACCTTTGCGGCCGGCACTTCGGCCCTGCCCTGCTACTGGCTACCGTCAGCGAACTGCTCCTCATTACCTCCTTGAGTTACGGCGCAGCAGCGACGCTAGGCATCGAGCAACACAGGCCACTCCTATTGTGGCTCTCCTTTTGGTTGCTGTTTAAACTGAGCCATCTCCTCGCCACTTGCTGGGCGTGCTCTTCTGCGGCCCACCGCGCTTGCCGAGTGTCGCTGTTATTCGAGAGGGTCCGGACCCTGTTACGGCCCAGGGAAGCAGTCGATATTTTTCACCTGCAAATGGATCCGTTACACTTTTCTGCTGCAGGATTCTTCAACATTGATTTGCAACTCTTTGTGTCCATTGTCGGTGCAGTTGTCACTTACATTGTTGTGCTTTTACAGGTTTCCAAGTAAAATCCAATGTTCTACAGTCAGTAGGAAATCCCAAATATGCATCTGCACTGTGGATGGGCTAAACTTTTAACAACGAGTAATACAAAGTTTGTACACTGAGGTGAGAAATGTTATGATATACCTCCTAATATCATGTAGGACCTCCTCTTTCCCGGTGTAGTGCAACAATTCGACGTGCCATGGACCCAACTACTCGTCGGAAATCCCCTGAAAAAATACTGAACCATGCTGCCCCTATAGCCGTTCATAAATGTGAAAGTGCTATCGGTGATTTTGTACATGAACTGGCCTCTCGATTATGCCCCATAAATATTCGATGGGATTCATGTTGGACGATCTGGGTGACCAAATAATTCGCTTGAATTGTCCAGAACGTTCTTCAAACCAATCACGAACAATTGTGGTCCAGTGACATGGCCCATCGTAATCCATAAAAATTCTACCAATGTTTCTCAACATGAAGTCTACGAACGGCAGGAAATGGTCTCCATGTAACCGCACACAACCATTTCTTATCAATGATGGGTTCACTTTGATTAGAGGACCCAGTCGATTCCATGTAAAGACAACCGAAACAATTTGGAGCCACCACCAGCTAGTACAGTGCGTTGTTGACAACTTGGGTTCATGGCTTCGTCGGATGTGTGCCACACTCCAACTCTACCATCAGCTCTTACGAACTGAAACTGGGAGTCGTCTGACCACGCCACGGTTTTTCAGTCTTCTAGGTACCAACCGATATGGTCACGAGCCCAAGAGAGGCGCTGCAGGCGATGTCGTGCTGTTAGCAAAGACACTCGCGTCGGTCGTCTGCTGTCGCAGCCCATTAGCGCCAAATTTCGTCGCACTGTCGTAACAGATACGTTCGTCGTACGTTCCACATTGATGTCTGCGGTTACTTCACGGAGTGTTGCTTCTCGGTTATCACTAACAACTCTACGCAAACGCCGCTGCTCTCGGTCGTTAAGTGAAGGCTACCGGCAACTGTGTTGTCCATGGTGAGAGATAATGCCGGGAATTTGATATTCTCGGCACTCTCTTGACACTGTGGATCTCGGAACATTGAATTTCCTAACGATTTACGAAATGGGAAGTCTCTTGCGATTATTCCAACTACCATTTCGCTTTCAGAGCCAATTGATTTCCGTCGCGCGGCCATAATAACATCGGATACCTTCTCACGCAAACCATCTGAGTACAAGGACAGCTGCGCTAATGCACTGCCCTTTTATACCTTGCATACGTGATGCTATCGCCACTTGTATTTGTGAATTTCGGTATTTCATGACTTCTGTCACCTCACTGTAGTATATCCCTGGCTACAGGCTTGGTCGAATCTTAAAAAAAGCAAAGATTTTACGAACAGTCTGCTTGTTGCTCCAGATATCACCTAATGAGACGTTGACAATGATCTAGTTAGTTTTCGAAAGTGAAAAGCTATCAAAAGATGCTCATTTGCGTTGGGAGAAATGCTTCAAAGATGGTCGAGAGAATGTCGAACATGGATTCCACACAGGTCACTTGAGCAGAAACGAGAACATAGTGCAAAGTGTGCGTGACGTGTTGAACTCAGACCACCAGCTGAGTGATCGAGTGATCGCAGACCACGTAGGAATTGATACTACTGCACACAAAATCATTACCTAGGTGCCATGTTCGTCCCAGAAGTTTTAACAGACGACCAAAAGAAAAATCGTATCCTTGTTTGCGAAGGTCTTTTGCAGCACGTGGAATCAGACCATGAGATTTAGACAATGTGATAACCAGCGGCGAAAGTGGGAGTTTGAGTTCGAGCAGAAAACTAAACGTTTAAGTGCCAAAGGCACACACCAGAAACCCTTCGTCAAAAAAAGGGTCGAAGGAGGTAGTCAAAGGACAAAGCCATCTATGCTCACTGTTTCCATCACGAAACTGTACCTGAGCGACAGACCATCACGGTTTCTTTCTGTGTGGAAGTGCTGAAAAGACTGAAGGGAATGGTAAGCCGAATGAGACCAGATATTCCCGCCAATTAGAGGCTGTATCTTGACAATGCACCAAGCCACATCTGCTTCACGTTCAGCGTCTACCTGGGCCGGAATGGCATCGCAACGGTTCCCTGACCACCACCACCCCCAGCCCCTTCCCCCACCTCCACCCAGATACAGTTCCGAATTGGCACCGTGGACTTTGTCCAGTTCCACCGCATGAATACAACCCTAATAGACGTAGCGGAGATCAAACGGCTTCAACGTGTATTTGAAAGACGTTCCAGAAAATACTTCCAGAGGGCCATCCAAGCATGGAAAACTCGTTGGTAGCAGTGCATAGACGCCACATTGTCCTACTCCAACGAATTTTATTTAAAGTGATGTCTTCGATCCATCATTTTGCCCGAAGCTGGACTCATTACTTTTTATACAAAACATGTAGGTAACAACGTTCCATTTCCAAGCAGGGTGTAGGCTCCTAAAACCTGTAGCACTTCGCCTGTGAGTTAATAATTTTTTTTTTGGGATGCCTCCACTCCAGACGTTTTCTCAAGCAGCTCAATGTCGTTTTCAAACATATTGGGAGACACACATCGCACTGGAATGAGATTTTCACTGTACAGTGTAATGTGCGGTGATATGAAACTTCCTGGCAGATTAAATCTGTGTGCCAGACACAGACCCGAACTCGAGACCTTTCCCTTTCGCGGGCAAGTGCTCTACCAATTGAGCTACCCAAGCACGACCTACGCCAGCTCCTCATAGCTTTACTTCCGCCAGTACCTCGCCTTCTGCCTTCTAAACTTCATAGAAGCTCTCCTGCGAGCCTTGCCCGCGAAAGGCAAAGGTCCCGAGTTCGAGTCTCGGTCCGGCACACAGTTTTAATCTGCTAGGAAGTTTCACATATGACACTGAACAGTTTCGTTACTTTCGTCCGTTACAATAATAGTAATAATTATAATAATCGCCCACAAATAAACACATTTCTGTCTTTTGTCCATTGATGGCTATCACGCACAAGTAGATACAAAATTGAATGTGAAATTTCTTCACGTCACTTTCCTACAGTACAGCGTGTTCCAAAATTATCTTCAGAACTTCGATCACGTATGTTTCAGAACAGCATCTTTCTACCTTTCCCTTTTCTGAAATTTAAGTGATCTAAATTATAAAGATTATTTTGGAACATGCTGCACATTAAATTTACACAATGCAAGAGCATTGGATTGTCCTAAGAAGTGCATGACACACGTGTCGCGGCCTTGCGCAGTTGAGCGACTGCCTCACATTTGCGAAACTCTGTGATTTTCTGATATTGCGACAGATAAGTTTGAAATTTGGCGCAAAACTGCCTACAACGTTCCTCTGTGATTGTGCAAGAACCTGATACCCTGCGACGTCACCCCCGGGCACGGTGACGCTTCAGATAGCAGCGTGTCGTCGACACACTCGAAGAAAAGACCAGAGCTCAGAAGCTCGTATGACTGTAATGTGGGTTAATAATGTCACATTGCCACCAAATTTCGCCACAATTCTGTCCAACGCCACCGTGGACGTGCCGCACGATGCAAAGGTCGGTGCACTCCGTTTTACATTTCACCTCTTCTTTTGATTCCTCCACGATATAGGTTAGAATAGCGACTCCTATCGTTGAAACCAAGCGGTTTTTTAAGGGTGACAGAGGAAAACACTTCAGATGCTCCGCCCCCAGGATCGCAGCTAAAAGACTTCAGAAAGTGGCATAAAGAGCGCAATGAAACTACTCTTTCCCTTGAAACATTGATTCCTTCACATTTCGTGATTGAAAACGACAGTTCACAGTGCGGCGAGCAACCGGGTGGCATTCTTCAAATCTTTGACACCCTACGGATGCTTCAACCCTTCTCTAAGGACATCATGAGCCAGCAACCCCACTTAATGTGATCGCACCTCTTTGGAGTGCAGTGAGACCTCAGTGTTTGCTCTGGTATACGGTTTGGAACTAGCAGTGACCGAAATGTCAGTGCGGTCTGAGGCAGGAAAGGGTGCGTGTTTTTTCAGCCCTCGCCGCGCGGGGTAGCCGCGCGGTCTCAGGCGCCTTACCACGGTTCGCGCAGCTGCTCCCATCGGAGGTTCGAGTCCTCATTCGGACATGGGTGTGTGTGTGTGTGTTGTACTCAATGTAAGTTAGTTTAAGTTAGATTAAGTAACGTGTAACCCGAGGGACCAATGTCGTCAGCAGTTTGGTCCCACAGCGACTTACCACCAACACTACCTTTCCAGCCCTCCTGTTTGCGCTCTCCTGTGGCGGGATCACAGATGGGTGCGAGATTGACATTTGCACGAATAAAATGCAAAGGGTTCGCTAACTCACTTATTGTCACTCGTCGAGCGGTTGAAAAATGTACCTGTGAAGAAAAAACATATGACGAGAGTCGTAGGCGCCTGCAGGCAGGCAACACCTTGACACCCTAGAATCCTGCTTGCCTACTAGCAAGTGGCTGGGCCTTTCTCACTGATTTTTCGTGTACAGGAAAATTTTTAAACTGCTCAACAAACTTGGGTAGGTGGCACTGACAGATAATGAAGCGTCCGTGGTGTGTCAGTAGTGTCAAAGGCTGTCAAAAACGTCGTCCCGTTCTTATCGCATCAGATGCTACTTCAGCTCGACATGTGGTGCAGCCCTTACTGGCCTGCCTCTATATTTTCTATTTTAATATTTTGTGACTAAAGCGTTATCGCTTCATATTTATTTTATGCGTGACATGCCAGTTTTAACTGTTTTATTTCTGATGAAGGCATCTTAGAAGTGGCCGAAACCTAAGTCAAAACGACTTCGCCGGCCGGTGTGGCCGAGCGGTTCTAGGCGCTTCAGTCTGGAACCGCGAGACCGCTGCGGTCGCAGGTTCGAATCCTGCCTCGGGCATGGATGTGTGTGGCGTCCTTAGGTTAGTTAGGCTTAAGTAGCACTAAGTTCTAGGGGACTGATGACCTCAGATGTTAAGTCCCATAGTGCTCAGAGCCAAAAAGACTTCATTTTCGCGACCAAGGGCTGCAATTGTTTTAATTTTGCCATGTAACGGTCGTTGACAGCGCAGGCATGTTCAAAGCTTTAAGGTATTGACTGTTTAACATTGTTGAACTTTTAACACCAAGAAAAAAAGCACTGTAATAAAAACTGAATAGTTTTCTTACTGCTATCATAAACCGCGATGAAAGGTTAACAGTCGCTTTTCTGTTGGTGAATCCTACCCTGCTAAAATTTTAAAAGGGTCTAGTGTGGTGTGTATTATTTGCTTAATAGCTATGACCCAGTAACAGCCTTATTTCAATAACGAGTTAAAAAATTAAGTACTGCACCTGATATGTTTTTTCATGGGTAGCATGATGCATATCAGGAATTTATTCCCATTCTGAAAATGGTTCAAATGGCTCTGAGCACTGTGGGACTTAACATCTGAGGTCATCAGTCCCCTAGAACTTAGAACTACTTAAACCTAACTAACCTAAGGACATCACACACATCCATGCCCGAAGCAGGATTCGAACCTGCGACCGTAGCGGTCGCGCGGTTCCAAACTGAAGCGCCTAGAGCCGCTCGGCCACACAGGCCGGCTCCCATTTTGATGTGCAGACTTTCATTAGTACTGTAGGCGGCATGTGTTATTCTGGTTCTCTTGTCTTGTTATCATCATTTTGTGGTTTTAAGACATTGTTCCTCCTGCATTATGAAGAAATTCACAAACACCCAAATCGTCACTCACACATACGTAATTATGTAAAACAAGCAGTGAGAGCGATGGTTCGTAAGTGTGCGAATTTCTGCATTAAAGTAGGAGGCACAATATGTGAAGGCTGTAAAAGGACAACTGCACTGGAAGAGAAGCACATCATCAAGAATGCAGTCATCACATACAGTGCTCATACAAAATCTCCACAGGAACTGAAAAATTGGAATAGATTTCTGAAACGGGCTGTGCCATGCAAATATATGTGCACTAGTTTATTATTGAAGTCGTTATTGTAACAGTGCAGGCTTTCGAAAAACATCGTTTATATAGATGATATTAAGTCATTTTAATCGTTGTCTTAAAAAAAAAAAAGAAAAATCTTCACCCATCGCTGGTTCACACCGATAGCGTCGAGACGCACCTTGGGAGGTGCGCGGCGCAGCTGAGCGCTACCCCTGTGGATGGCCAACGCGAACCGCCGACTGTCGGTAGACAGTATGCGTCAGTATTGACCATTTCTCCTGGGACACCCTGAATAATGTAAAATAATGTCTGTTGCACAAGAGCATATTGGTTTCATAGGAGAAGGAAGGGAGGAGGCGCAAATCGCAATTTCTTGCAAAATGAAAATGTAAGCTATTGAAAAACTGTTTATTGACCACCAGATATGCTAATGATACAAATTAATTCTTACAAAAGATAGCCTCTGTTGAAAATATTGTTTATCAAAAACAAATACGACAATTACCGGTGTGGATCCAGCAGCTTCGTAGCCAGAAGGCTCTTCACATATAAACTTACATTGAGCTCATGCTGTACGCGCGATGTTGGCCGGTTTTCGTCATGGCGGAAACGCGCTGTAGAAAATCTTGCGTCTTTTTATATGTTTTAACAGTTTCAACAGTTTTCTGAACTTCAGAGATGCAGGCAGTGTACAGCAACACACATGTCGGCAGCTCGTGGTCGTGTGGTAGCGTTCTCGCTTCCCACGCCCGGGTTCCCGGGTTCGATTCCCGGCGGGGTCAGGGATTTTCTCTGCCTCGTGATGACTGGGTGTTGTGTGCTGTCCTTAGGTTAATTAGGTTTAAGTAGTTCTAAGTTCGAGGGGACTGATGACCATGGATATTAAGTCCCATAGTGCTCAGAGCAACACACACACACACACACACACACACACACACACAAACAAACACACAGGTGATTTAAAACGCAAAACAATGCTAAACAATTTATTTTTCGGAAAAGCTACAATCAGTACATAAATGTTACAACAGGAAGTTCGCAACGCACAGATGTTTCAATACATGCAATGTACTGTGATTGAGCATTAATTGTAACTTCTTCTTCTTCTCCTTCCTTAGCGATTGTCCCGCGTGCTGGCGGGATACGCCGTTTTGGCTCGTTGTCGCCACTTCTTGCGATCTTGTCTATGCCTGAGATCTTGAGGTCTTCATGCAGGGTGTCAAGCCATCGCTGCCTTAGTCGTCCTGGTGGCCGTTTCCCATTTACATTTAGGTTGAAACTAGTCTTTGCCACTGTTGTCTCGTCTGCTCTAAGGACATGCCCGTACCAACATAGGCAGCTTTCTTTCATTTTGTCTACTATTGGTGCAACACCGTTTAGCTTGCGAACTTCATTATTTGTTATGTGGTCATGCAATGTTAATCCCGATGTCCACCTAAGCATTTTCATCTCCGTAACAGCAAGTGTTTGCTCTACTTCCTTTGTTGAAGGCCAGCATTCAGCCCCATGCAGTGCAACTGGACGGATTACCGATCGGTATACTTTTGATTTGAGCTTGTTTGGGATTTTCTTGTCGCATAGTACCCCATTAATGGAACGCCATGTGAGCCACGCTCTGCTAAGGCGGCTGGAGATTTCTGCACTGAGATATCCATCGGCAGCAATTGTTGAGCCCAGCTACTTAAAAGTTCTTGCTGTTGGGAGGTCAACACCATTGATTCTGATGGTTACAGAGCCATTTAAATCTGTGGAGAGGTCATATGTTTTCAAAACATTGAGCCGTAGTCCTACATCTGCAAGGCGGTCATTCCAGGCTCGGACTTGTAGATCATTCTTATCTTCACTGGTCAGTAGCACATCATCAGCCTACAGTAACTTCCAGGATGAGGTTTTCTGCAGGTTTCTTGTGACGGTATCCATGACAGTGATCAATAGGAGCAGTGAGAGGGTAGATCCCTGATGAACGCCAACGGAAATAGGAAAGTCGTCAGATAGTCCGGCAGCTGACTGTATCCGGCTCTTCGGGTTCTGGTAGAGCAGTCTAACCCACCTAACGAGCTCTTCAGGTACTCCATGCTCTCGCAGGGCAAGCCAAATTAACTCGTGTGGCACTAGGTCAAAGGCCTTTCCGAGGTCGAGAAAGGCAAAGTGTAGATGTTTTGACTTCTCACGGTGTTTTTCGATAAGCAGGCGAGCTGCATGGATAGCATCTGTCGTCCCACAGCCCATTGACTGATGGAGAGACTGATAATAATTTGTCGGATCTTTTTATCGATGATGAGCTCGAATACTTACATTACTTACATAGTGTGTGACAGAAAGTGTATTGGGTGGTAGTTGTTATATTCAGCTGGACTTCCCTTCTGCTTTCAAATTGGAACTGTTGTGCTACATGTCCAGTCAGCTGGAATCTTTCCCTCCTCAATGATCTTATTAAAGTAATCCGTCAACCATTCAGCTGAATCCCAGTGTTTTGATTTCCACAAGTCTGCAGGAAAATCATCTGGCCCCGTTGTATTTCTATTTTTCATTTCCCGTAATGCTTCTACAGCCTCATCCTTGGTGACTGGTGCAATGGGTCCCTCTACTGGAGTTAACACTGAAATTGGAGCATGTGGAAACTCCTCACTGCAAACTTTCTCAAAGTATTTCTTCCATCATTCTGCTACTTTCTTTCTGTTCGTGATAAGTTAATTGTAATTGATATAAACAAATAAAAAACAGTTTATTATAAAAATATTATTGAAATAAATATTCTATTAATTACTGTGAAAGACAGAATGAAAACAAAAATAATTGTCAGTGACAGCTCTGTATGTATCAGTAGTGCGGAAGTGGGTATTACAATAAATTGTTGGCCCCTTGTGTATGGTAATTGTTTTGTATTGTGTAAAAGACAAGTGACGAGACAATTTAATGTTTCGTGCTTGGAGATAATAGTTTGTTTGAAATTTTTACGTATTTTTTTCCTCTTAGTCACGCAACATTTCCTAGCGGTTCTAGGCGCTACAGTCTGGAACCGCGCGATCGCTACGGTCGCAGGTTCGAATGCTGCCTCGGGCATGGATGTGTGTGATGTCCTTAGGTTAGTTAGGTTTAAGCAGTTCTAAGTTCTAGGGGACTAACGACCTTAGAAGTTAAGTCCAATAGTGGTCAGAGCCATCAGGCAACATTCAGAAACTTGAAAACACAGTGCCTGACAAGAAAAAAGTGGAACACCCAGAAGACATGGTCGGACGTCAATGTAACTTCGTACATGTACACACCATCGCCTGGTATGTACGTGATTGGAGATGCAGTTCTATGTGACAGGTAGGAACGGCCACCAGTGTTCATTAGCATTGTTCGTGTTTAGCATTTTTACGAGGCCTCGTAGTGTATACAGCAGGCATGAGCAGTGTTAGATGTTGAGTGATCACTGTGAAGAACTCGGAGATGTCGCTTAAAATTGTGAGACAGCGTATCAATCCTTGACAGAGTTTGAAAGGGGTCTGAACTAGGCAGCTGTTCCCATCCTGCACCATCCAGATTTCTGAGGCATTCGGATGTGACAGCGGCCAGATGTTGGACTGCGTGGCAGTCTGAGGGAAGGCCCGCACTTCGTCAAGGTTCTGATCGTCCACACCAGGCCACCAGAATGGAGGACCACCGTATTGTGTACCAAGATACCTCCACACCAGCGCCTGCCATCCGAGAACAAGTAATGGACTCCTTCAAACGTTCCATGTCATCCTTCACCATTGGTCGCAGACCAGCAGCAGCTGGACTAAGGAAGTACCGGCCCAAGCATAGGCTGCCTCTAACACCACGACACAAACGTCAGGAGTGGTGCTGCGAACAGAAAGCGTAGACCGCTGATGAATGACGCCGTGTCGTGTTCAGCGACGAATCGCGATTCCGAACTACACCTGATGATCATCGTTGGCGAGTATGGCGGCGATCTGGGCAGAAGCTCCAGTTTCCAAATGTTTAGGAAAGGCACAGTGTTGTTACAACTGGTGTCATAGTGTGCGGAGCCACCGGTCGTTACCTCAGGTCGCGGCTGGTAGTGACAGAGAGAACTATGACAGCACAACGGTACGTTACGGACATCCTGCGATCCCCTATGTTACCTTTATTTCGCCAGACCGTCGTGACATTTTTCTACAGAACAATGTTCGTCCATACACGTCACACATCTCTATGAACTGCCTGCGTGATGTTGGTGTTCTCCCGTGGCCGGAGAGGTCCGCAGTTCTGTCCTCAATAGAAGATGTGTCGGAGGAGTTTGGACGTCACGTGCGTCTCATTGCCAGCGTCCAGGAGATGAAGGACCAGTCACAACAGCTGTGGACCAGCTTGCCTCAGAAGAGGACACTGATTCCCAATGGAATCGGTGCATGCACCCAGGCCACACTGGGTGCAACGTCATATAGAAAAGAGGGCTCATAATGCCAAGTTCTCTGTAACTTCCATTCCATTTTGTGATCACCGAAATAACATCACATATCCTCTCAAACTCGTAAGGTTTCATTTCCTTTTCTTCTGGGTCTTTCACTTTTTTCTCAGGAATTGTGCTTTCCATTCCACATTTTTAGTGGGTTTTGTCATTCATTGCTAACGTTAAAAAGTTCTCTGACTGAATGCGCAACACTAACTGAAGCTTTTAGAACATGAGCCACATGACGTTTCGTGTTGCAAGGTGTATACTGGCGAAACAGTTTTGAAATTGAACTGATATGCTTGTCTGTGTGGTTGGCAGAATGCGAATTTGGTTTGTGAAGATTGTTGTCTGGGGGTGGGGAGGTGGAGTGCGGCAGCTGTCTTCCTCTATAGCTTGCTTTGAGGCAAAATGAATGTGAATACTATCCACTTAACCTCCTCGGTCTCGAGCTTAGATTTTGTGAATGAAAAGTTTATATTGTTGTTCAATACATTGTTCTTGGGCAAAATAAGATTGAGATACTGGAATTACTGGTGCGATTCATCAAAATTTTAGAACATGTTCAAAGTGAATACCATTTATATTAAAAGTAATTCGGTGTTAAACATCTAAAAGTTATAAAAACAACGTCACTGGAATGTGAAAATATGAGTAGTAACAATACACCGCTACACTGTTGTGATGAAATAAGGAATCATTTATACGATAATATAGCGTCTATTAGCATATTACAGCAGGATCTAAACGCGCTCTAGCCCAAAATTACTAAAAATAAACAGAAATTACCTTTGTTTTTCGAACACTGCGATGAACACCTTTTGTAAGCATTTGGTGCAACGTATTGGGAACCTCTTGGGAACATGCAGAAACGGGAAACAAGTAATGCAGTGAAAGCACATGGTGTAAAGCGTACGTTACAATTATGTACAGAAAGTTTGCTTTATTCCTTGATCTAGAAAAAAAATAAAATTTCGGTGTAGCACATATGCTACATAGGGACCGAAGAGGTTAAGTATCTAGTTTTGATACCTCAGATACTATATAAGTTCAAAATAAGACGAATTATTTCTCACCTATCACATTTTATTGTTGAAATAGCCGGTTATCAGTGAATAGTCGTGTCCTACATTGTCCCAGAGTGATAAATATTGTCTTAGAATCTTTTAATCATATATGTATTTTAATTGTCTTTATTACTTAACTGGCACTGCAATTTTACTTCCTCATTTTCATAGTATAAGGCTTATAAACGAGGCATCATAAACTGACTCTTGGTCTCTCACTATTTCTTGCTCTAGTATTTGCTAACTGTTTTAAAAGAGAAAACTTTCACAAGCCAGTAATACAGGATGGTAAAACCTAACGAAATTCGTGACTGCTTGTATTTATTTTACATTTCCATACACAATAATTGCGATGACTTAGTGTTCTAATACTGTAATTTTAAATACATTTGGTTTATGCGTAAAATTTGTTGTCTGTTTGTATTTCACTACTATTATACTTAATCACAAAGACTGTTAATAAAATGTTACGTAAAGTGCTATTTTATGACTTGGTGTCCGACCACAAATCAATTTACTCTTCCTTGTAGCTGTATGTCGTTCTCTGGATTCTGCATAAATCTTACTATAGTTGTGAGAAATTTAAACAGAAATTTCAGTAATAGGTGGATTATAATTTAATGAACTGAAGGTGACTACTGCCTATGAGACGTACTCTACGTAAATGGTTTGGAAAGTGGACATTGAAGACATATACAACGACGGAATTTTCAAGAGCAAAGGGCACAAAAAGCGAGTCATATGTATCAGATGATGACAGCACAATATAAAGAAAACTGCTAAAATTTCCTGTCGTTAACAAGAGCCAATTACTGAAGAATAAATGGTAATAAACAATAACAAATTAAACGACTCTATATAATATTTATATGAACCCTTTTGTTGCAGCATCTGTCAGTCTCTAATCTATTTTATCCTGTTTACCACCAGAAACACAAAGATATTTATAAAGCAAATAGGCAAAACAATGCGGTATTGTCAGGTCTCGGAGCGGATTTCAGAGAGAAACCTTGCATATCGTGACAGTGCATCATAAGTTGGTAAGCCACTTGGGGAAGTATAGTGACTCATATAAGAGCACTGACGATGTGAGTGACTGAAAGTCATCAGCCTTCACAATTTGAAGGTCTCTGATAAAAAAAAAAATAAAAAAACATTGGAACGGCAATGTGCATCGCGTGGTACTGTCTAACCGCATCTGTCGAGGAATGGGGAGATACATGATGGTGGTGGAAGGAAGGGGGGGGGGGGTGGATGAGGAGGAGGAGGAGTAGGGAGGAAGCTTTCTACTGCTGGCTATTCTTACTTAAAGTCACAAAATATTTTCTATCAATTTCTATTTTGCGAAAACATAAAGACATACCACTACAAATCAAGCTACCAGTGATGAAAGCAGTTTTTAACTCTGAACCAGATATGTTTGTTAGCTATGTATGAAAGTATTTCGATGAGAAGTTTGTTCTGTCATCAGAAGAAATGAATACACTGATAATGGACCTGCTAATAACAGTGCATAAGCCCATCACATCTAGTTGTTATTAGTACAAGAATGAATCGTACATCCTAGTTATTTTAGAACGGAAAAGATACTTATAACTTTTGTGCGGACCGTGTCAATAATTTTCTGCATACTACTTGATACGAGATAGGAAACTAATAACACATAATAATTGCATTGAATGAGAAACGGTAAAGGCTGGGGATATATTCTGATCGCCTAAGATGTGGACCAACCTGTAGTTATTGGAGTGTAGATAGCAAAATGAGGAGGTCTCAGCTGGAAAGAACTGGTATGAAGTCAAGTAAGCCATGATGACCTATATTTCCCGATTTCACATGGTCATGTAACTCAAGTCTGTCAAATTACACGTCACAAATGAAATGATCGTATGGCACTGAGGGCAGGGAGGTCCCACCCGGGGAAGTTCGGCCGCCGAGTTGCATATCTTTTCAGTTGACGCCACACTGGGCGACTTGTGTGTCGATGATGATGAAATTATGATGAAAACAAGACAACACCCAGTCCCCGAGAAGCGAACCTCCGACCCGGTCGGGAATCAAATTCGGTTCCGCGGCATAGCAGTCAGATGCGCTGGTCACTCATTTAAGGGGCGGACATACGTTGCAAAGTGTTAATGCATGCACAGGAAGCTTTCGGAAAGTCTGAAATGTTTTTCTTACACAATGCTCTATCGATTCTGATGCGGCAATACAGTGATTCAGTCTTCCAAAGATATGTACACTTTGTTTCGTATAAATGAAGTTATAATTAACGCTGCTCTCTGATGTTCGTGTAATATGTAGAATTACATTCGTTTGGATGATTAGCCGAAAGTTTTGATAGAAATAGCGTTAAAAGAACTTAAAAAATATTGTATTTGAAAAATAATCCTTTTTCGTTTGGCGATAGATTCAGTTTTCACGATGATTTACATTAAGTCATGGAATAATAAACAGCTAGGAAAATCAAGCATGACACTACCACGTACTCCATAAATCGATTATTGTTGGGGAGGAAGATTAATTAAGGAAACACGACTGGAAAGGTTATATATATTACTTGTACGTGCTGTACGCAACATTTTTTTTCGTAGTTTAATCAAATTCCGATTGGCATTGTCCTCGTTTTAAGCAGATATACATGTACTACGACGCGTTAAAGCTTTTAAGGTAATAAAGTTTCGATCTTCCGAGTCTTCCACTTCGTAGAATTTTTGCGTCCTTAACTTATTCCTCAAGGGAACGTTACGTTGTCAGATGTCATTAGCTGGAAAAATGTTCACGATGCGACTTTAAGTTACTTTTTTATTTAGGGATGTTTTTATGTGTAGAGTACTACCGGAATTACATCCTAAATAATAAAAATTTCCTTTTTAGAGAGGAGCTACGAGTTTCTCTTATTAACGAATGTATTATTTATTTTCCGCGAACGTCCTAAGGTTTTTTTCTAACTTGTTTTCGGTAGAAGAGGGATTCGCCGCTGATACAAGACAGTGTTCCAGGTTGGATTCAGTTGTCTTTCTGGACACGCCCCCAAAGGCAAGTAGATCTTACGAAATATCAAATGAAATTGGTGACTAAATTGAGCATTTCTTGGCAGGGATTATGCAGCATTTTATCATGGATTTGAAATCAACGAGAGAGGTAGAAGTCATTTCAACCGTGCCCGGGGAAGTGTTCTGGAATTCTTGCTGAGGAACCTGAACAAGCAGACTACCCCGCGAAAATCTACTTGTAAAATTTGACGAAGCAGTTTTATGTGAGGAATCCAGGAATGTAGTACAGCACCCTAAGTATAGCTCCATTAGGAACCGTGAAAACAAAATTTGACTAATTAGCGCACACACAGAGGCGCTTAAGGAACTATCCTCTCCGCCTTCCATACGCGAAGAAAACGTAACGTCTGATATAATGGCAAGTAGTTTCAGCCATTTACTTCATAGTGATTTGGACAGAACTGATGAACATGTAAAGTGCGTCAGTGATTCAGCGTCAGTTCTTAAGAATACAAACCAAGTTTCTGCTTGCCCATGTACCCCTATTTCTGTCTGCGTATCGTGTTCAGTAGCATTCCTTTACTACCGTACTAATTAATAATAGCTTAACTGAATATCATTATGAGGAATCACGTAGTAGACGATGTAAAGGAATGACATACAAATCAAGGAAGACATAAAAAGTTGACTAATGTAGGCAAAGAGATAGTTCCTTCTTTAAAGAGCTCTGTTAGACTCAAACGTTGAATTTACCTTGAGAAAGAAATCTCTGACGATATGCGGCTGGAGCACAGAATTGCATGAAAGTGGATCACGGACTGTGTGGAAAGCGGAAAGGAAGAGAATCTAGGCGTTTGAGATGTCGTGTTGTAGAAATATTCTGAAACTGAAGCAGACATTCAGCGAAAATCGGCGAGGAAAGGAAGATGTTGGAAACACTGTGTAAGACGTGTATATTTCTATTGTCTATTGGCAAACCACAATTTATGAAAGATGTTTACATTTCATTAATAGGATTAAGTAGGAATAATTAATATTTGTCATATTGTAAATAATTGTGGTAGCAGGGAATGTCTGCACCAAAGTATTGTTAGCAGGAGAGACCGCACATTGATATAATTTTAAAAAGGGCGGGAGAGACCGCGTATGGATACATTTTAAGAAAAGAGCGGGAAAGACCGCTCATTGATACATTTTGTAATGGTAGCAGGGATTGTCAGCACCAGAAAGCATTGTTGGTGGGAGAGACCGCACTTTAGCGTTCGTAGGAAATCAGTAGTAAGCGAGATGCGAAGCGAGTCGGTAGCGAGAGGTTGAGAGGAGCGGCGTGTCTGCCAGCCACCAGCTATGATTTACAAGAGATTATAAACGGATGTACAGAGACATCAGCTAACTATTATCATAAGAGGAACTAATATTATTCAATTATTTTTTTGAGAAACACAAGACTATTGAAGGTATGTTTGCGCAATGCTAGTTGTAAGATTATTGTAAAAAGTAAGTCCTATTCGAACGTTTGTAAAATCATTTCATTCAGAATATAATTAATTTTTGCCAGCAATATCGCATTACTGATTACAATCCATCCTAAAAACCATCAACGTAAAACTTTGCAAAATTTTATTGTTGTCAAGAAAAAATTTAACTATGAATTACGTAACTTCAGTCAACTTAATTAAAGAATAACGTCAGCTTTGCTATTAAAAAATAACGTCAGCTTTGGTAATAAATACAGCCACTTATTATGACAGCCCACCAGCAGCTAATAAAGTATAGTAAAACAGAGTAAGTATATTCGTGTCGCAGTTCGATGTAGCAGTCAGATGGCGATCCAGTAACAGTATAAAGGTAAGGAACAATTTTGGGTCATTGCAGATAACGACTGTGGGCCACGACGACGACACATTCTATGTTTCGTCAAAATAATCAGAAAATCACTTTTAACAAGCAGCAATTACATTTGTATGGGAAGATTGAGAAAGAGAATAAATTTCAAGGGGAAGATTTCATTTGTTATTATTATGCAAGAGATGGAAATCCTAAGGGAAGGTTTCATAGGTTATTGTAGAAGAGAAGGTTGCGTAACAAAAGAGATATACTGGAAAAAAGGGCAGGATGATAGGACTTGCATTAAGAAAGAAGGGAGTGACTCCCAGGGTACTAGTGTAAACCGCAGTCGCAAAAATTGCAGGGGAAGACAAAGACTGGAATACATCCAACAAATAATCGAGGTAGTGCACAATTGCTGCCCTGAGATGAAGAACACCGATGACATATAAAAACGTGACCTCGTACCTTCCAGACAAAGATCGGCCATTAGACCAAGTAGGATTTGTTCTGTCCTGATGTCACGTTATACAGATCTCGAATGCAGCGTATTCGTACTCGCTCCGATTTCCGCGCTATTGACAATCTTCGGTCGGCTGCCGAACGAGGAAGCTAGGTGGCGCTCGGCCGAAGGTGAACTGGGTCGCGGAGAGGAAGGTGGGTGGAGTAGAGTCAAGTCCGAACAAGGTAGATCGGGCCTGCCTGTGCGATGCGACGACTATTTTGAAACCGGCGTATTATACGTTGCTGTAGGCTACTCTTACTCCATGCTTTGTGGTCGCTTCTGCCTGAATTATGAGTTGCAGGTTCTGTGGGAAATTGACCTCAGTATTACTGTGAGAGGTTTGCGCCCCGATGTGTTTACAAATACATGTTCTGCTTGTCACTGCTTTTTGAAGCTCGGATGCGAGCGGCTTGATTCACTTCTTAAAGAACTTTTGGTTTACGTAAGGAACAGGTCCTTCTCGTACTGAACGTAAATTCCGTGCTCCGGCTTGCCTAATGTTGCACTTTAATGTGTTTCAGTGTTGTCCACGGAGATCCTGTAAGACTAAGTGTGTTCTGCGTCACCGTGCGGTTGTGCCTATTGATGTTCTGGACGTCTTATACTACTGGCCATTAAAATTGCTACACCAAGAAGAAATGCAGATGATAAACGGGTATTCATTGGACAAATATATTATAATAGAACTGACACGTAATTACATTTTCACGCAATTTGGGAGCATAGATCCTGAGAAATCAGTACCCAGAACAACCACCTCTGGCCGTAATAATGGCCTTGTTACGCCTGGACATTGAGTCAAACAGAGCTTGGATGGCGTGTACAGGTACAGCTGCCCATGTGGCTTCATCACGATACCACAGTTCATCAAGAGTAGTGACTGGCGTATTGCGGCAAGCCAGTTGCTCAGCCACCATTGACGAGACATTTTCAATTGGTGAGAGATCTGGAGAATGTGGCGGCCAGGGCAGCAGTCGAACGTTTCCTGTATACAGAAAGGCCCGTACAGGACCTGCAACATGTGGTCGTGCATTATCCTGCTGAAATGTAGGGTTTCGCAGTGATGTACATCTACACGACTACTCTGCAATTCACATTTAAGTTCTTGGCAGAGGGTTCATCGAACCACAATCATACTATCTCTCTACCATTCCACTTCCGAACAGCGCGCGGGAAAAACGAAAACATAAACCTTTCTGTTCGAGCTCTGATTTCTCTTATTTTATTTTGATGATAATTCCTACCTATGTAGGTTGGGCTCAACAAAATGTTTTCGCATTCGGAAGAGAAAGTTGGTGACTGAAATTTCGTAAATAGATCTCGCCGCGACGAAAAACGTCTTTGCTTTAATGACTTCCATCGCAACTCGCGTATCATATCTGCCACACTCTCTCCCCTATTACGTGATAATACAAAACGAGCTGCCCTTTTTTGCACCCTTTCGATGTTCTCCGTCAATCCCACCTGGTAAGGATCCCACACCGCACAGCAATATTCTAACAGAGGAGGAACGAGTGTAGTGTAAGCTGTCTCTTTAGTGGACTTGTTGCATCGTCTAAGTGTCCTGCCAATGAAACGCAACCTTTGGCTCGCCTTCCCCACAATATTAGCTATGTGGTCTTTCAAACTGAAGTTGTTCGTGATTTTAACACCCAGGTACTTAGTTGAATTGACAGCCTTGAGAATTGTACTATTTATCGAGTAATCGAATTCCAACGGATTTCTTTTGGAACTCATGTGGATCACTTCACACTTTTCGTTATTTAGCGCCAACTGCCGCGCGCCACACCATATAGCAATCTTTTCTAAATCGCTTTGCAACTGATATTGGTCTTCGGATGACCTTACTAGACGGTAAATTACAGCATCATCTGCGAACAACCTAAGAGAACTGCTCAGATTGTCACCCAGGTCATCTATATAGATCAGGAACAGCAGAGGTCCCAGGACGCTTCCCTGGGGAACACCTGATATCACTTCAGTTTTACTCGATGATTTGCCGTCTATTACTACGAACTGCGACCTTCCTGACAGGAAATCACGAATCCAGTCGCACAACTGAGATGATACCCCATAGGCCCGCAGCTTGATTAGAAGTCGCTTGTGAGGAATGGTGTCAAAAGCTTTCCGGTTCAAAAATGGTTCAAATGGCTCTGAGCACTATGGGACTTAACATCTATGGTCATCAGTCCCCCAGAACTTAGAACCATTTAAACCTAACTAACCTAAGGACATCACACAACACCCAGTCATCACGAGGCAGAGAAAATCCCTGACCCCGCCGGGAATGGAACCCGGAAACCCGGGCATGGGAAGCGATAACGCTACCGCACGACCAAGCTTTCCGGAAATCCAGAAATACGGAATCAATCTGAGATCCTCTGTCGATAGCGGCCATTACTTCGTGCGAATAAAGAGCTAGCTGCGTTGCACAAGAACGATGTTTTCTGAAACCATGCTGATTACGTATCAATAGATCGTTCCCTTCGAGGTGATTCATAAACCCTACTGCAAACCGACGTCAATGATATAGGTCTGTAGTTCGATGGATTACTCCTACTACCCTTCTTAAACACTGGTGCGACCTGCGCAATTTTCCAATCTGTAGGTACAGATCTATCGGTGAGCGAGCGGTTCTATATGATTGCTAAGTAGGGAGCTATTGTATCAGCGTAATCTGAAAGGAACCTAATCGGTATACAATCTGGACCTGAAGACTTGCCCGTATCAAGCGATTTGAGTTGCTTCGCAACCCCTAGGGTATCTACTTCTAAGAAACTCATGCTAGCAGCTGTTCATGCTTCAAATTCTGGAATATTCCATTCGTCTTCCCTGGTGAAGGAATTTCGGAAAATTGCGTTCAATAACTCCTCTTTAGCGGCACAGTCGTCGGTAACAGTACCATCGGCACTGCGCAGCGAAGGTATTGACTGCGTCTTGCCGCTTGTGTACTTTACATACGACCAGAATTTCTTCGGATTTTCTACCAAATTTCGAGACAATGTTTCGTTGTGGAACCTATTAAAGTCATCTCGCATTGACGTCCGTGCCAAATTTCACGCGTCTGTAAATTTTAGCCAATCTTCGGGATTTCGCGTTCTTCTGAACTTCGCATGCTTTTTCCGTTGCCTCTGCAACAGCGTTCGGACCTGTTTTGTGTACCATGGGGGATCAGTTCCATCTTTTACCAATTTATGAGGTATGAATCTCTCAATTGCTGTTGGTACTATATCTTTGAATTTGTGCCACGTCTCGACTACATTTGCATAGTCAGTTCGGAAGGAATGGAAATTGTCTCTTAAAAGGCTTCTAGTGACACTTCATCCGCTTTTTTAAATAAAATTATTTTGTGTTTGTTTCTGGTGGATTTGGAAGAAACGGTATTGAGCCTAGCTACAATGACCTTGTGATCACTAATCCCTGTATCAGTCATGATGCTGTCTATTAGCTCTGGATTGTTTGTGGCTAAGAGGTCAAGTGTGTTTTCGCAACCATTTACAATTCGCGTGGGTTCGTGGACTAACTGCTCAAAATAATTTTCGGAGAAAGCATTAAGGACAATCTCGGAAGATGTTTTCTGCCTACCACCGGTTTTGAACAAGTAATTTTGCCAACATATCGAGGAGGGGTTGAAGTCTCCACCAACTATAACCGTATGAGTGGGGTATTTATTTGTTACGAGACTCAAATTTTCTCTGAACTGTTCAGCAACTTTATCATCGGAGTCTGGGGGTCGGTAGAAGGAGCCAATTATTAACTTAGTTCGGCTGTTATGTATAACCTCCACCCATACCAATTCGCACTGAGTATCTACTTCTACTTCACTACAAGATAAACCTCCACTGACAGACACAAACACTCCACCACCAATTCTGCCTAATCTATCTTTCCTGAACACCGTCTGAGACTTCGAAACAATTTCAGGGTTTAGCCAGCTTTCTGTACCTATAACGATTTCAGCTTCTGTGCCTTCTATTAGCGCTTGTAGCTCAGGGACTTTCCCAGCACAACTACAACAATTTACAACTACAATTCCGACTGCTCCTTGATCCAAGCACGCCCTGTATTTGCCATGCACCCTTTGAGATTGCAGCCCACCCCGTACTTTCCCGAGGCCTTCTAACCTAAAAAACCGCCCAGTCCACGCCACACAGCCTCCGCTACCCGTGTAGCCGCCAGCTGAGTGTAGTGAAGGGTAGAGCCACGGGCCACGGGCCATAACACATCTGAAATGTAACGTCCACTGTTCAAAGTGCCGTCAATGCGAACAAGAGGTGACCGAGACGTGTAACCAATGGCACCTCATACCATCACGCCGGGTGATACGCCAGTATGGCGATGACGAATACACGCTTCCAATGTGCGTTCACCGTGATGTCGCCAAACACGGAAGCGACCATCATGATGCTGTAAACAGAACCTGGATTCATCCGAAAAAATGACGTTTTGTCATTCGTTCACCCAGGATCGTCGTCGAGTACAACATCACAGGCGCTCCTGTCTGTGATTCAGCGTCAAGGGTAACCGCAGCCGTCGTCGAACTGTTCGTGCAGATGGATGTTGTCTTGCAAGCGTCCCCATCTGTTGACTCAGGTTTCGAGACGTAGCTGCACGATCCGTTACAGCCATGCGGATAAGCTGCCTGTCATCTCGACTGCTAGTGATCGAGGCCGTTGGGATTCAGCACGGCGTTCCGTACTACCCTCCTGAACCCACCGATTCCATATTCTGCTAACAGCCATTGGATCTCGACCAACGCGAGCAGCAATGCCGCGATACGATAAACCGCAATCGCGATAGGCTACAATCCGACCTTTATCAAAGTCGGAAACGTGATGGTACGCATTTCTCCTCCTTACACGAGGCATCACAACAACGTTTCACCAGGCAACGCCTGTCAGCTGCTGTATGTGTCTGGGAAATCGGATGGAAACTTTCCTCATGTCAGCACGTTGTAGGTGTCGCCACAGGCGCTAAACTTGTGTGAATGCTCTGAAAAGCTAATCATTTGCATATAACAGCATCTTCTTCCTGTCGGTTAAATTTCGCGTCTGTAGCACGTCATCTTCGCGGTGTAGTAATTTTAATGGCCAGCAGTGTATTTTGCCTATCTGTGTGCTGCCGGGGTCGGGGCAAACTGTAATCAGGAGGCACATTTTTCACTCATCAGAGTATCTAAACCTTACCATCTGTGATGTGCGGACCCTCAGGTTTTATGAAGTTGCGTTTAATTCCAAATTTCTATGAAACGTACTATTTTGGAATTGCCACTCATGCTTCGCTGTACCGTTCAGGCGATAAATGTTTAAGATGTTTTGTGTTAATTAGTCGATATGTGCCACTGAAGTCCCTAAACTAACGAGGCACTTCCCTTAGGCAGATTCTTTTGACGTCCTTGTTAGCAGGTCCTTAAGCGTTGTGTACGAAATGTTGTCTCAGCTTAGCTGTAGATAGACAGTAGCTGTGAAACCTGTATTTCCGCTCCTTGCGGATTATTTAGGCAATTGTTCGTAATCAAAATTTACGCAATTGGCTACTGAGTGCCTCAGGTGAGCACGTGATATTTGTACTTCAACTAATAAATCTGTCTACTTCAGGTGCACCTGCCATAGTTGTTATTCAAAGAAGTTGGCAAAGTTTGGTCGGCTGCGTGTTTGGCCTGGCCTGATCTTCCAGCCTGCCAAGGAAGCCTTCCGGAGTGATTGGTCGGTTACACCGGCGCCTTGATATCCGGACAGACAAACACGCATTGGAAGCGTCAGCTGGTGTGCGTAGGGGTGGCATTGCGTCTCCATTTTGTAATTGAAACCTAATGCTTCTAGGCCGGACGGTGTGGCTGATCGGTTCTAGGCGCTTCAGTCTGGAACCGAGTGACCGATACGGTCGCAGGTTCGAATCCTGCCTCGGGCATGGATGTGTATGATGTCCTTAGGTTAGTTAGATTTAAGTAGTTCTAAGTTCTAGGGGACTGATGACCTCAGATGTTAAGTCCCATAGCGCTCAGAGCCATTTGAACCATTTTGAACCTAATGCTTCTGACTTGGGAGCTCCCTAGAGAAGTTTATTAAATTTAAAATCTTGACTAACTGATCTGTGTCCATGTTAATCGTAATTTCTTTTCTCTTTAAATGAAACTTGGCTCTTGAAACACTGGAGATTATTTGTGGTGACTAAAATTATTGAGATCTTTTACTCTGAATGTCTGGTAACTCAAGCTTTCGGAGCTGTTATTTTCTATAATCTACGATATAATTTTTTTTCCAAATTCTTAACCTATTTCTAAGTTGTGTATCGAATTCATGAGTCTGTCTTTAGCTTAGAGGAGGGTGTAATTTACTCAGAATGTTTAGATGCCAAGATTTGCTCAGCTGATTGTTGTTAGGGCCCTTTTAAATTATTTCCATTACTTAATCTGTCATTTGTTACCGAAATTTTTGTTGGTGTAATAATGTCGTATTCGTATTCTCGGTAAAACGATGGATATTGAAAAGAAAAAAATGGCTCTGAGCACTATGGGACTTAACTTCTGAAGTCATCAGTGCCTTAGAACTACTTAAACCTAACTAACCTAAGGACATCACACACATCCATGCCCGAGGCAGGATTCGAACCTGCGACCGTAGCGGTCGCGCGGTTCCAAACTGTAGCGCCTAGAACCACTAGGCCACACCGGCCGGCTTAAAAAGAAAACATCTGGGGTTCAGTTATTCTATTTGAGTCCTTTCCCGGCTTTTATTTGTGCGTGAATTTCCCGCATCAATTGTCTGTTACACCCATTTCATCCTGATTTTTAAAATAATTCCCATTTATTGTTCAGCCCCAATTGCGTATTTAAAAAAAAAATTAAATGACATGGATCGTCTGCAGACCTAAAACAATATGAAACTAAATAAGTACTATTTAATATTTTACAATAAGCAAGAAAAAGAATTGTACATAAATCTGGACTTTCCTAAGTTCAAAATGATTCAAATGGCTCTGAGTACTATGGGACTTAACTTCTGAGGTCATCAGTCCCCTAGAACTTAGAACTACTTAAACCTAACTAACCTAAGGACATCACACACATCCATGCCCGAGGCAGTATTCGAACCTGCGACCGTAGCGGTCGCGCGGTTCCAGACTGTAGCGCCTAGAACCGTTCGGCCACCCCGACCGGCCTTTCCTAAGTAGCACCGTCAGTAACCCGTCTTGTCTATTCAGAAACCCATGTCAAAGAACCGTTTTGCAACAGCAGTCAATGTTTTGAATAGGGGTCTGCTGGAGGCAGGGGTGAGGGGAGCGGGAGAGGGGAAAAAGAGAGAGGGGGAAGGGGAAAGTGGAATGAAGATGATTGGGGGATGGGAAAGGAACTAGTGAGGCGGGAGTGGTGGCGATGTCATGAGTTTTAAAAAAGGAGTCTTAATAAATTTATAGAAAGCATTACGTAAAAATTCTCGTTAAAATATTAATAGTGTAGAGCAATGGCTACGTAAAATTTAAACGATATAAAACAGTGAAATAGAGCGAAGACGACTGAGAGCGGGGAAAGAAGGCAATGCAGGGAGGAGGAAGGGGCAGTATCACCTATGCTAAGGGTTTAGCAAGAGAGGGTCTTATACTAAAACAGCAAAAAAACAATTATGTAAAAAATCTTTGCTTAAAAAACTAAAAGCTCAGACCAGTGGATGTGTAAAACCGTAAAAAGGATTTTTAAAAAAAGCACTCCGTCTTCAGGCCACGAGTGGCCTACCGGGACCATCCGACCGCCGTGTCATCCTCGGTGGAGGATGCGGATAGGAGAGGCGTGGGGTCAGCACACCGCTCTCCCGGTCGTAAGATGGTATTCTTGATCGAAGCCACTACTGTTCGGTCGAGTAGCTCCTAAATTGGCATCACGAGGCTGAGTGCACCCCGAAAAATGGCAACAACGCATGGCTGCCGGGATGGTCACCCATCCACGTGCCGACCACGCCCGACAGCGCTTAACTTCAGTGATCTCACGGGAACCGGTGTATCCACTGCGGCAATGCCAAGGATAAAATAGTAAATTATAAATGTGTTAATAAAGTAACTAAAACTGTATTAGCGTCTGAAAATATTAAGTGTGAAACTTTTAAGTCTTAAACAATAGTCTTACTCTGAAAGTAAACAAACAAAATTGTATAGAATTTTTCGTTAAAGTATTGAAGCTATAGCCCGGAACTACATCGTCTTTGAATATTAAATTTTTTGACATTGGAACTATAAAACCATAAAAAGAATAACATAATATAAAAATGAACCTATGCGCAACAACTAAAGCTACAGGGGACAATTCGCGACAGTCATGGTTAATTACATCTGCATCTGCTTGGTGGCGTTGTACGGCGCCCACTTTTGCAGTATGGACGGAAGTCAGTCTGCAAGCAGGCCTTTTGCCGGGATGGCGTGAGTCGATGCGCTGCCATTCACTTCTCGGTGAGTTGGCCAGTTGGTCATATGAGCGCTGCTTTGGTTTCGCTCAGACATCAACTAGAGAATTATGTACGTGAAATATATTCGCAGTTGCGAATATAGACAACCATCAGCTATATAATGGAATATATATACTAAGATGGTATCTGTTCTTTCGGACATGTCTGAAAGAACAGATACCATCTTAGTATATATATAGTTAAGGCTCACCGGCCACTTGACCATCTTATTCTTCTGTGCGCTTACTGGTACGGTAGCTCAGCGTGTTCGGTCAGAGGGTTAGCCACTCTCTGTAACAAAAAACTGAGTGAACAGATCAACGAAGAACCTAAATGGGTGTCATCGGACGTCCGCCCCGAACATATTCAACGAACAATATACACTCCTGGAAATGGAAAAAAGAACACATTGACACCGGTGTGTCAGACCCACCATACTTGCTCCGGACACTGCGAGAGGGCTGTACAAGCAATGATCACACGCACGGCACAGCGGACACACCAGGAACCGCGGTGTTGGCCGTCGAATGGCGCTAGCTGCGCAGCATTTGTGCACCGCCGCCGTCAGTGTCAGCCAGTTTGCCGTGGCATACGGAGCTCCATCGCAGTCTTTAACACTGGTAGCATGCCGCGACAGCGTGGACGTGAACCGTATGTGCAGTTGACGGACTTTGAGCGAGGGCGTATAGTGGGCATGCGGGAGGCCGGGTGGACGTACCGCCGAATTGCTCAACACGTGGGGCGTGAGGTCTCCACAGTACATTGATGTTGTCGCCAGTGGTCGGCGGAAGGTGCACGTGCCCGTCGACCTGGGACCGGATCGCAGCGACGCACGGATGCACGCCAAGACCGTAGGATCCTACGCAGTGCCGTAGGGGACCGCACCGCCACTTCCCAGCAAATTAGGGACACTGTTGCTCCTGGGGTATCGGCGAGGACCATTCGCAACCGTCTCCATGAAGCTGGGCTACGGTCCCGCACACTGTTAGGCCGTCTTCCGCTCACGCCCCAACATCGTGCAGCCCGCCTCCAGTGGTGTCGCGACAGGCGTGAATGGAGGGACGAATGGAGACGTGTCGTCTTCAGCGATGAGAGTCGCTTCTGCCTTGGTGCCAATGATGGTCGTATGCGTGTTTGGCGCCGTGCAGGTGAGCGCCACAATCAGGACTGCATACGACCGAGGCACACAGGGCCAACACCCGGCATCATGGTGTGGGGAGCGACCTCCTACACTGGCCGTACACCACTGGTGATCGTCGAGGGGACACTGAATAGTGCACGGTACATCCAAACCGTCATCGAACCCATCGTTCTACCATTCCTAGACCGGCAAGGGAACTTGCTGTTCCAACAGGACAATGCACGTCCGCATGTATCCCGTGCCACCCAACGTGCTCTAGAAGGTGTAAGTCAACTACCCTGGCCAGCAAGATCTCCGGATCTGTCCCCCATTGAGCATGTTTGGGACTGGATGAAGCGTCGTCTCACGCGGTCTGCACGTCCAGCACGAACGCTGGTCCAACTGAGGCGCCAGGTGGAAATGGCATGGCAAGCCGTTCCACAGGACTACATCCAGCATCTCTACGATCGTCTCCATGGGAGAATAGCAGCCTGCATTGCTGCGAAAGGTGGATATACACTGTACTAGTGCCGACATTGTGCATGCTCTGTTGCCTGTGTCTATGTGCCTGTGGTTGTGTCAGTGTGATCATGTGATGTATCTGACCCCAGGAATGTGTCAATAAAGTTTCCCCTTCCTGGGACAATGAATTCACGGTGTTCGTATTTCAATTTCCAGGGGTGTAGAACAAAATGAGATAAAAGAAAGAATATGGGTAGAGCGTCTGACATGTAAGCAGGAGATTCCGGGTTCAAGTCCCGGTCGGGGCACACATTTTCATCTGTGACCGTTGACTTATGTCAATGCCTGTAAGCATTAAAGTAGGTAACTAATGGAAAATTCTCCTGTTGAAGCACATAGGCGAATATGTTCCTCATGAAGTCTCTGACATAGAGATGTGGAGTCGGCTGCCAGAGAGGGAGAGAGCCAGAGAGAGGGAGAGAGAGGGAGAGAGAGAGAAAGAGAGAGAGAGAGAGAGAGAGAGAGGGAGAGAGTGCGAGAGAGAGGGGGGGAGAGCCAGAGAGAGGGGGGAAGGAGAGAGAGCCAGAGAGAGGGGGGGAAAGAGAGAGAGAGAGAGAATGAGCCAGAGAGAGGGGGAGCGAGTGAGCCAGAGAGAGGGAGAGCCAAAGAGAGGGGGAAGAATAGAGCCAGAGAGAGAGGGGAGAGAGACAGAGAGAGGGGGGAGAGCCAAAGAGAGGGTGGGAAGAGATCCAGAGAGGGAGAGGGAGAGAGAGAGAGAGAGAGAGAGAGAGAGAGCCAGCCAGACATACATAGAGATGGTAGTGTGACCAAAAGAGAGAGGAGACAATGGAAATAAGAAAAATACGGATGAGTGGAGACCTTAAGTAGGCTTGGACTGTGTGTGAATGTGTGAATTTGTGGGGGGGGGGGGGGGAGGGGTTGGCAGGTTGTCTGGATCTGTTCAGACGAGATAACAGGGGTGGCGGGGGGTGCATTTTGAACCGAAAATTTAGACAAGAGGGTACAGGGGAAAAGTAAAGAATTTTTTAGCTGCAGAGGTATGGTTGGGACGGTTCCAATGGGAAAGACAAAAGAAGAGTGTAAGTGAGAGAGGAGACAGTGGCGATGGGACATACTGCAAATCAATGGAGAAAAACGATACAGTGGGAGAGACATACAGTGGCAGTTAGTGGTGCCGAGTTTGAAACTTAACTAAAGAGGGAGACTGGGTAAAAGGATTTACAATTTTCTGTGTTATATGAGCGCAAATTTGTTCGCATGCTAAAATTTTTAATGAGGAAGGCGGAATGAGGATGAGACAGCTGGTTTCCCACTTTTGTCAGTGTTCTAAAGAGGAAGATATTCGCTTTTTTGTGCTCCGACGAGATGACTTTTCCCCTAGTTTACATCTACACTCCTGGAAATTGAAATACGAACACCGTGAATTCATTGTCCCAGGAAGGGGAAACTTTATTGACACATTCCTGGGGTCAGATACATCACATGATCACACTGACACAACCACAGGCACATAGACACAGGCAACAGAGCATGCACAATG